>NC_133619.1:318321151-318931151 GCF_048593235.1 Sminthopsis crassicaudata
GGAAATATATACACATAATAGAATTTTGCCAAAAGTTTTTTTCTTTCTCAAGTGTTTTAGAACTGTATTAAAAACATTTTGGAGTGTAATGTTGGGTCTATATCTTGAAAAGTATTATGAGGTCATGATAGTCTACAGCCTTAACATGAACATTATTATTTGTCAGTCTCACAGGGCTAATTAGTATTTTTTTTTAGTTGCCAAGAAACAAATTCAGTCAAGATTCCTTTTCCAACAGTATCAGGCTCAGTCCACTATATCTTTTCAGTTGCTTTTTCCTTTAGCCCAAACAACTTTCTCTCAACTCTAGCTAATTCTCCTCCAAGTCTTGCCAGGAACTGAAGAGTTCCAAGGAGTTTGGCAGGTCCCTGAGTCTATGAGTGAGTGAGTAAAACACCTGCTATGTCCAGTCTACAAAACGTATCTATGTTGCATACAAGCCCATCAAAAGATTTTGTTCTAGGAGGAGCTGGACCCACATAAAAGTGTTAGAATTCTGGCAGTTGCCTTTGTGCCTTGTTTCTCTTCATCACATCCCTGCCTCTCCACTAATACTTGTGTTTCTTCTCTCATTCTCACCATTTCCCTGTCTTCTAAACTAGGATAAAAAATGCCATAAATTTTATTTTAGAGTCTATATGGAAAATTCCAGGACCTCTATGGAAAAAGGAGAAGGGATGAAAGAAACGGAGCCACAAAAATACTACACCAAAGAAGCAGTAGTGATGCAAACCACCTCCCTCCACTTTAAGGATATGAAAAAAAAAATTAAACCACCTAGCTGGAAGTGGTCAATTTTCATAGTGCTGTTGTTGACAGGTCCAAAGATAGTGATCACAGAAATCTTTCTGGTTGCCATTTTGCAGAAACTCTCCAGGTATTCATCTCGCTGCTGTACATACATGTTGTTCTCAGCCTTAGGAGCAGTGATGAGCTAGAGGTATAAAGAAACAAAAAATGTTAGTGTGTATGTAATATTTAGGAAGATTCTACTAAGGCAATCCAAAAGAGTAAGTTGAGATACAGATGTATGCTGGAGCTATCTCAAACTGGTTCCTGAGAGATGATGGTTAAATTTTATTTATACCTTAGAAATTGGAAAACACTACAATCAGGACTTGTATTATTGTTTCAATGATTGTTTAGGCTTAAGAAAATGATGGAGAAAATGTTCATAGTGCAGATTAAACTTAAAAGTTCTAAATGTATAGTTTAATTTTTTTTCTGGAGAACTAGTTGTTAAACATTTAATCACAGTCCATTCTGTGAGGGTAAACCAAGACTGTCCAGTTGCTGAAACAGAATGATAAGATCTAAGAAGGCCACTCTAGCTTTTATGTTTCCAACTGGTCAGAATTTACCAGATGATATTAATAATGCTTCATTTTGCCTGATTAGATAGTTTTGCTGACTAAAATACTTTTGGCCTTATACAGAATACAAAATTAAATTTCCGTTGATTCTATTTAGGGTCTTCAGGACTAAAAACACTTTTAAAGAAAACTTTTAGCCTCCACATTTTCTCTTGTGCAAACATTTAAAAAAAAGACCTACAAAGTTACACCCAGATCTATTCAGCCAAATATTCTGACTCTAAAATTCTGGGCACCCCACTCAGGTTCACTTACATCTCTTCTAGTCTAGGCTCCTACCCAGAACCCCATCAGCCTTCTGGCAGGAGGAGGGGAAGGGGAAAAAAGGAGGAAGAGTAATGATATATAGAAGGAGAAAAAAGTAGATCAGTTTCTCACTCTCTCTCACTCTCTCACTCTCATTCTTATGGCCCTTCCTCCCCATTTTAATGAAGGGAATTTGAAGAGATGGCTTTTCTCTAGGAAACCTTTAAAAATAAACTTACATGAATATCAGATTTCAAGGCCTTACTTTAAAGCTTCTTCCCACCCAATGGATCATTTTAGGTGCCCTTTTCCAAAAGTTCTCCAAATCCTTATGTCTTCCAGACCAATTTGATATGTTATAGTTCTTGGGTAAACAAGTCTGGCAAGATACATCTTGGTTTTGTTAATATGATAATGCTTCCTTTTTCTTTTTCTCTAAACTCTTTTTTATGGTATCCAAAAAGAATTTCCTTTTCTGACCAAAATACTTTGGGCCAATGTCTCATCTATCAGATTATCAATATGGTTTGGATAATTTTCCCCTAAATGCATTTATATTACTTGTACTTACCTGTTATTCTTCTGTTCACTCACACTAGTTCATGAAATGAACCTTGGGAAAGTAAAAATTTTCCTGAACCTCAGTTTCCTCACCCATAAAATGAGAGGACTGCATTAGATCATCTCTAAGCTATCTTTCACAACTTTGATTTCCTGTAGCATTTATTGTCTGAACCACATATTTGACAATTGGCATATGTTACCTTGAATTATCTGTTGTTTTCTATAAATTCCATGTTTCCTCAGTTATACCATAAGTTCCTCAAGAGCAAGGCATGCCATTTATTAGGCTGCATTCATTTTTTAAAAGAACAGAAAATTAACATCAACATTATACTTTTTTGTATTCACAGTACTTGGTTCTATGCCCAAACCATTGTATCTCTCTCTCTCTCTCTCTCTCTCTCTCTCTCTCTCTCTCTCTCTCTCTCTCTCTCTCTCTCTCTCTCTCTCTCTCTCTCTCTCTCTCCTCTCTCTCTCTCTCTCTTCTCTCTCTCTTTTCTCTCTCTCTGTCTCTCTCTCCCCTTCTCTCCCTCCCTGCCTCCCTCTTTCTCTCCCTCTCTGCCTCCCTCTTCTCTCTCTCTCTCTTTCTCTCTCTCTCTCTCTTTCTCTCTCTCTCTCCCTCTCTCTCTCTAAATATATATATATATATATATATATATATATATATATATATATATATATATATGTTAAAATTGATCTAGAAGGATGATATCCTGTTCACTTTCATAATTATTACAATTTTATTCTGTTCATATTGATTTTGATTCTTTTCTCTGCCCAAGGGGCAGGGTTGGTTGGATCTCCAGGAGAATGAGGAGAAAGAAGTTTCTTATCTTTCCCACATTTGGACATAAGGCTCTTCCTTGCCTTTTTGTAAACCTTAAAGGATGCATATCAGGGTATAGGGCAGGGAGGAATTAGCTATATTTCAATAATCTGAACTTAGGCCTTGAGGAGAGGAGGAAGAGGGAAAAGGTAATAGAGAAAGTTTTTCCTCCTCATGCAATCCTTGAAGAATGCATGGTTAAAAACTTTTGAGCTTAAGGGGAAGAAGTAAATTATGTCATAAAATCAGTATCACATGGGGCAGCTATGTGGAACAGTGGATAGAGTGCCAGCCATGGATTCAGGAGGATTTGAGTTCAAATTTGACCTCAGACACTAGCTATGTGATCCTGGACAACTCAGTAACCTTTTTTCTTCTCTTTCCTCATCTATAAAATGAAATGGAGAAGGAAATGGTATAACACTCCAGTATCTTTGCAAAAAAAAAAAAAAAACCCATGGGCTCACAAAGAGTCAGTTACAATTGAGAAATGATTGAATCACAAAATCATCATCACAAATATGTACAGTAATAAACATTTACTGGATACCTATTTTGTGCAAAATACTGGGGTTACCAGGAGGAGTGTAACACAATTGCAGATTAGTTGTAGAAATTAAGTTTATCAATCTAGGGATTTTCCTAGGTAAAAGGTATCCTACATAGTCAGTACCCAAACCCAAAGAGAAAAACCCTGTTTTAGGCACTGATCTATCATAGGCAGACTTGTAAAACTTTCTTTGATGGATCTAGCCTAGAGAGACTGGAAGTCTTTTTTAAATGGATAGGGAGTAATGCCCAAAAGACAGGGACCTACTCTAGATGTATCAGGGACAGTCAGGAACCTGTCCAGACTTTACTTCTCTTATTTCCAAAATGGGGAATTGGATTAAATAAGCTTTAAGGTTCCCTTCCAGTCCTAAATTTATGATCTTAGGATTTGATGATAATTCTCTTAATCTTAAAAGTATGCAGAGAAGAAGTTAAAAGATACTTTTTCTCTTTGTCCATTATGAAGCCTCATGCGCTGTGCCAAGATAATAACAAATGTAGATGGACTTTGCCATAAGAAGATAGGAAAGGGAGCTCAAGATTACCATCCTACTATCATCAGTCTACGAATAAGTATTTATAGTTCTATTGAATCGAGAAGTTACCTTAGCATCTTCTCTGTGCCTTATGATTGATTCAATATGTAAAGAATGTACTCATTTCATATTTTGGTGACTTTTTTCTGTGCATTGACATCTATACAACATTCATTTTCTATCTGGCAACAACTAAAACAGTTTTTGAAACATATCCAGCAAAGATTTCCAATTCCCTCTTTCTTAGAAGAGCATCCCAGTGGTCTCTAAGGAAGGAGGGGTGCTAGTCTCAGTAAACAATGTTGTCTAGCAATTTCACTGGGCATGTCTCCAACTTGGTGGGTGTAAAGTGGGACTTGTATTGTAGCTTTAATAGACTATGGCTGTTCTTTTTCCATGTTTCCTTTCCAGATGGAACATTGGCTCAATCCATGCTCACTGGATTAGGAAGCTTGTTTGCATAAGGAAAGTGAAGAGATCAGAATGGGAAAAGTCTGGCTATACCTAAACATGAAGATGCTATCTAAATGCCAGATTCTTTTAAAGTACTATATTCAGCCTTGAAATGATTCTGAATTGCCACAGTGTTTTTTTTCCTAATGGAGAAGTTATTTCAAAGTTTTAAAATCATTTCTAAATTAAATTGATTTTCCATATGGACTAAATAAGCAGAGGACTGCACAAATACTAAGATTATCGAGGTCAAGTTGACATTACTGGCCCTTGTATTTCAATTATATACATATGGTTGGTTTGCCTCCCAAAGGGAACCATTTTTATTATATGAGCTTGTGATTGAATTCCTGAAATTCAACACCAGTAGATTGACCAATGGGTTGATCTTGGGGTACAAGACAATGGGGTTTAGTACAAGGTTTTGCTTTTCACAAAAAAATATAGAAGATTCTATGTGAACTGCAGTTATGTCTATGTAAAATCATGATTTCAAATGGTTTGAAGGTAAGTTTGTTTTAGCTATCACCATAATCAAACACTAATAAATTTAATAAAGTTACTAAGTTATTTATCTGATTCAATCAGTTAATGTCAAATCGATTAATCAATTGTTTAGCAAACAAATGGTTTATCTGAGAAGCTATATAGACTTATACCTATATAGGCAGAGCAAAGTCAAGAGTTGGAAACAAACATCTGGGTAGTTCAGGTAAAAGTTTTGCTTTAAGATCATGACAGGAAGTAGAGATTTTCTCATAATTTAATTACCTTATTTATAATCAGGGTCTGCAAAGTTTTGCTTAAATTTTAAATTCTTAATTTGGATCATCAAGTCTAGAAGAAAACTCTTTCACTTTGTAGCTTTGTAGCTAACAGAGAGTAAGCATCAGTTGTTAGATTTGAACCCAGCTTCTCTGGTTTCAGATGTAGCCAATGTTTTTTTTTTTTTTTTTTTTTTTTTGGTTAATTTGTTTTGTTTTGACTTATTTTATTTTTATTTACTTATTTTTTGCTGAGGCATTTGGGGTTAAGTGACTTGCCTAGGGTCACACAGCTAGGAAATGTTAAGTGCCTAAGACCAGATTTGAACTCAGGTCCTCCTGACTTCAGGGCTGGTGCTCTAATTACTTCACCACCTAGCTGCCCCCGTCATTTTTTTTTTGCATTGTACCATCTAGACATCTTTAATTCTCATTACTCTGTGATTCATATAATGGAGACAAGTAAAAATTTAGAATTATAGTCAGGGTTTTGCTGGTAACTGTTTAACAACTAGCTCTTGGGATGGAGTGACTGCATGTGAGGCTCACTTTTAAGTTTGATTTGATTATTAACATTTTTCTCCATTACTGCATTAAGTCTAGAAGGGTAACAAAATAAATCAAACACTGATTTATATATAGTTGGATTTTTTTCATTTACAAAGTGCAAAGCTTTACACTGAAAATTTAATCAACTCTCTTGAGCTTTCATGAATTCATACAATTTGATTCTAGCACATCCCCAATGAGAGTTCAAGAATTCATCTATATTGACTTGCTGGAAGCTAGCATGTATGCAAAATTGAACTGGCCCAACAATCAGAATATCTCAGATTTTTGGATGAGTTGTCCTGTAAAACCTCTGTGTCTCAGTTTGCCCACCTGCAAACTGAAAACATTAGTTGCCACAGTTCTTATAAAGGCTTGGTGAGCTATTCATAAAATTGTAGATTTTGAGCTGAGAGGGTCATCAGAGATCAACTACTTCAATATCACATCATTTACTTGGTGAGACAATTGAGGCATAGAAAATAGAAATGACATGATTATTTAGGTAGTTAATAATGGAATCTGAATTTGAGTTCTAATTAGAACCTCCTACTTCAAATTCAGGGTTCATGATTGTGAATTTTTTGGTCCTCAAAAGAATGAGATTGCATGAACATAAAACAGTGTGAGGCATATGAGAGGCATATCAGGATTGGGTATCAAATTGACTGGGCTTCCTCTTTGTAGTGGCCAGAAACTGGAAAGTACATGGATGCCCATCAATTGGAGATTGGCTGAATAAATTGTGGTATATGAATATTATGGAATATTGTTGTTCTGTAAGAAATGACCAACAGGATGATTTCAGAAAGGCCTGGAGAGACTTACATGAACTGATGCTGAGTGAAATGAGCAGGACCAGGTGATCATTATATACTTCAACAACAATACTGTATGATGATCAATTCTGATGGACGTGGCCCTCTCCAACGAGATGAACCAAATCAGTTCCAATAGAGCAGTAATAAACTGAACCAGCTACACTCAGCGAAAGAATTCTGGGAGATGACTATGAACCACTATATAGAATTTCCAATCCCTCTAATTTTGTCCGCCTGCATTTTGGATTTCCTCCACAGGCTAAATGTACACTATTTCAAAGTCCAATTCTTTTTGTTCGGCAAAACAACTGTTTGGACATGTATATGTATATTGTATTTAATTTATACTTTAACATATTTAACTGCCATTTGAGGGGGGGGGAGGACAGGAAAAATTGGAACAAATGCTTTGGCAATTGTCAATGTTGTAAAATTACCCATGCAAATATCTGGTAAATAAAAACTATTAGATATGAAAAAAAAATTGACTGGGCTTCAAATATTGTATATTTGCTTTAATCCACAGACTTTGTTCATTTCTAAGATATCAGGATAAGTTAAAAAGAAAGAAAATTTTAGTTGCTACACTTAAACTTCTGTAGTATTTTCTTTTAGTTAGTTTGGTGAATATTAACTGAAGTGCTATATTGCTTAAGAGATTAAAAATTGTATCTAAATTTGAAAGATATTTTATATCTTTAAGATGCAAAAGTAACTATGATACAGAGAAGCTAAGCAGTAAGCATAAAATGATTTACCCCAATCTGATTCCTATTCTCCTCTTTTCCTCCTTTACTTTCTATCAATCTTTGATTTTTACTATGCCTTGATTAATTTTTCCAATTTGATAAACATTTATAAGTGACTATACTATTTTCAGGTCTAGCGAGGTATTGCAGTGTATAGAGTCTGAGTCAGGAAGACCTGAGTTCAAATCCAGACTCAGAAACTTTATTAGTTATGTGACCCTAGACAAGTCTCTTAACCCTGATTGCCTCAGTTTCCTAATCTATAAAATGAGCTGAAAGGAGAAATGGCAAACTAGTCCAGTATCTTAGCAAAAAACAAACAAACAAACAAACAAAAAACAAAACCAAAATGGGGTTCAGACACGGCTGAAATGACTGAACAACAACAAATACTATTTTCAAGACAATGCTGGTCATCTTTTCTCACCTGATTCTTATTTCTGTCAACAATAATAATTAACATTTATATAGAACTTATTATCTCATTTGATCCTCACTACAACCCTAGAAGATAAGTTTTATTATCATCCCTACTTTACAGATGAGGAAATTGAAGCAAACAAAGAATAAATGAATTTCTCATTGTCACACAACTAGTCAGTATTTAAGGTTGGATTTGAATTCAGATTTTTCTGAGTCCAGGTCCAGCATCCACTGAGTTAACTAGTTGCCCCACTAGCTATTCAAAAAACCAATTTCAGGTGGAATCATGATTTGAAAGGGTACACCAGAGGGGAAAATGCAACATATCTCATTCCTATTTTATTTCTAATAACAAGCTTTATGCCTTTGCTAACTCTGGTGAGCTCATACAGCCACCAGCAAGCCAACTTGGATTTTGCTTTACCATGTGACATCAGCAAAAACTGTCAACTAAGTTTCAAGGGCTGAAGATTTATTGTTAGTGATGATATGAAAAGCAGAAAAAGCAGAGCTGCACTTTCAGATCATTGGGTAAGGAAGGAAAGGAGGGAGAGAGAAAAGAGTGCTGCCTAGGAGAGGGCAGTTAAAACCTCCCTTGTATTTTAACTCACTAGCTCACAGCATTTGCAGAGAAGGAATTTGCCAGGAAGGGACACAATTATAGCTTTGGCACATTCTCTCACTATAACCTGGCCAAAAGGTGAACACTGCCTACTGGTCAGCTAAGCTACAGTGGCCAGGATTGGATAATTTCCACAAAGCAGCATCAGGCAAACAAACCCCCAGGATGTCCCAAGTTCCCAGGAGTGGGGGAGAAGGCAACAGCTTCTCCATGATCACCCTCTAAAAGAGTTTGAGTAGTCTCAGAGGTCCCAAAATAAATATTCAGTTATGCCTTGGGGTAGTTCAAATGAAAAAGTGAGTCAAATTTTGAGGGACCTGAGGTAGAAGATTTCCAGACAAATAATTTTCCTTCCAGATAAAATATGCCCTTTAATTCCTAAATGATGGTTCAATGACACTGATATCCTGTCCTTTACTGATGGCTATTCCTTAATCTATGATTATTTCCTTGTAACTCAAAGAAAAAAACAATAAAAATAAAAATAACTAAAATTGCAAAAGGAAAAAAAGACATATTTCTCTTTTCTACCTAAACTTTCCAAAGTTCTGGATTTGGTTCCAAGATTCTGACATGAACCCTGGGAAACAGCTGAAAGATGGAAGAGAATTCTGGTAACTGTCCCACCTAAGATGAATACCACCAGGATTTCTGCTTTGTTTAAAGCTCCAAATCACTATTTGAACTCAGTGGGTAAAACAGCCAAAGACTAATAGGAGACAGAGCCTTTTAATTCAGGTCATTGGTACAAATCCAACTCAGATTGAGAGATATGGAAAGTTTGCATAACGGCTACTAAGGGACCAGAGAAATGAATTGGTGAGAAGAAGGTTCCAATCAGTACCCTACTTAATCGATAGGTATGATAAGTCAGATCTTAAAGAATAATATAATTTTAGGGATATGTGGCACGTGAAAAATACATAATTAGAAATTCATGAGGATTGTCCTAGTTTCATGACTTAACTTCTTTGAACTTGAATAAAACCAATTAGGGTGTCTTTTCTACAGTTCTAACAGTCCATAAATCTTCTAAAATTCAACTGTTTCTGAGAAGTATTAAATAATTTTTTTTGGGGGAAGTTTGGTATTCTGAAAGACAATATATGATCAGTGTTGTGTGTGAAGTGTAGACATCTGAAGTGAAACAAGAATTGTATTTGGAGTCAGGAGATCTGAATTTAAAGGACAACTATGCCTCTTACTGTCAATGTGATCTAAAGCCATTAATTTAACTTTCTTACAGTTTTCTCATTTGTAAAGTTAAGAGATTGAATTGAAGGATAGTTCCATTTCCAAATCCTATGACTTTACTATCCTAGAATGCTAGGGAGCTTAGACATTAACAATCTAGTCTAATTCTAGCTGTCAAGTCATTTTATCTAGAGATTTTACAGATGAGTAAACTGAGGCCCAAAGAAAAGAAATAATTTGATCAAGATATGAATTTATTATGCTACATATTTTAGGAAGGCTAAATTAAGCATGGAACTTTGTATTTAGGGTGGAGTTGAGAGAGCAATGAAAAGTGAAAGAAGGAATAGTGAGAAAGTACTATTTTCACATTACTTATAAAAACTAGCCTTATGTTTTATGTGAAGCTAGAGAGAATACCTAGATTTATTTCATAATTCAGTTTTAACTAGTTTTTGCTAGTTTCTTAGGTTATTGTAAAGGAGTAACCCTTATGTGGGCCTGAGGAATGCTTAAAGCCCAGTAAAGTGTAATACTCAGAACCACCCAGTGATGCAGAAGAACAACTAAAATTTTAACTGGATATTTTTTCAAATCTGCATCTTCTCCCTATTACCAACACCATTTTATCTCTGCCAACCCAGATACCACTTTCTGGGGTCCAATGGTGATAGACTTTAAGTGTATAAATGATCTTAATATATTAACTTTTATACATACTGACCCTCCTATTTTATTTTCAACAATAAAGCCCAGAATTAACTGGATTCTGATCCTTAAACTCAGTTATTCCTTATTATCCCATTATAAATTCTGGTACTGGAACTGTTCTCCATCTTACACTGCCCCCTCCCATTGCTACCTGGTCAAGGACCCAGAGGGCTAATCATGAGGAAGAATAGATAATAATTTTGCCATCTGGTACTAAAAAGGGGACTAAGGCTCTTACACATAATTTTGCTCTCTCAACTTTATCACCTACCCTCCTGCCAAAAAATACCCTTCTCTTTTGTGATTTCTTTTCCCTTTCAAAACTGTCTTGATTTTAAAGTGATTTAAATTTTTTTTCTATTTCTTATTCCTACCACCTCACCAGAAGAATAGCTCTATCAGCCACAAAGAAGCTGGTTTTCATGAAATAGATGAAATTTGTTGGTCAACAAAGCTTACTTGGGATTTGCTTCCTTTTATCCTCTGCCCCCATCCTTACTTCTTAGAATACCCTTGCTCCCTCTTCTCTTATCCCTATAGATCATAGGGAGAGAGGTTTATGTATGAAAAATACAAGACTGTAAAGGAGGGAGGCGAAAATTATCAGTCTACTGACAAATAGAAAATTCTGGATTTTTGGATTCTCCATGTGGGTCTACACAGGGCTATAGGACAACTTTAGTGACCCAAACAACTCTTGTGGTTAAAAAAAAAAAGACAAAAATACCTTGAATGCCTAATTTTTTTTGGCTATAGTTTTACTACTCTCCCCATATTTCCTACCAGTAGCTATACCATAATGAGTACCCTGTCTAGGGTTGCACTCATCATTCCTATAGCTTTCTAAACCAAAATATAATTTTCCTATATTTATTGTCTCCCCCTATTAGAAAGTAAGATCCTTGAGGGTAGGAACTTTCTTTTCTTTATTTGAATACTCAGCACAGTGGATAGCACAAACTAAGTGCTTAACAAATGCTTTTCCACTTATTTCTTCATTTCTTCTTTAATTCCTTTTTTTCCTTCATTTACTTAATCCATTCATCCATCCATCCATCCATCCATCCATCCATCCATCCATCCATCCATCTATCCATCCATCCATCCATCCATCCATCTATCCATCTATCCATCCATCTATCCATCCATCCATTACCTCCCAGTTTTGTTTCATAAAAACAACAAACTAAAACATGGCCCACCCCCCTAAAATAGTGGGCTGAGCAGTCTACTTACAATGAGTCGTCTTTTCCCTTCAAAAAATTCCAGTAGGTCAGTCAATGATTTTCTGGAACTCTGTGTGAAAAGCTTTGAAGTGGGTTTCAAATAACCATCTTGTTCTGTTTTGCTCCCCTTTTTCTTTTTATTTCGTTCTTTTTCCTGCTTATTCTTTTTATCTGTTTTGTCCTTCTTGGTTTGCTTTTCATTCTTCAGCAGTTTGTCTGGTTTCTCATTCTTCACCTTCTTCTTCTTCTCAGTCTTGTCAGGCCGATCATGCTTTTTTGTTTCCTTCCCTTTCTTAGGGGGAATGTTCCCTACCTCTAGCTCCTCTTCTAGATGAGAGGCAGTAGGGCGGCTAGGATCATACTTATCCTCGTACTCATTGCTTAGAATCTTTTCCTGGGCTTTTTTTTTAGGTGGCTTTGCTTTCACTGGTTTGTGCTGAACTGGCACCACATTTGGATCCCGAGGGCCATATTCTTTCCTATCTGTACGGTTGTCACGGAAACGGTTTATGCCGACCCGTGTGTAGTGGTCTGGGGTTGTGGTGGTTGCTGCTAGGTGGCTCTCATAGCCAGTGGTCTTGCTTGGTCTCTTGGTAGTCTGTTGCCTCTCCTTGTGCTGCTCCTTCCTCGAGGTGGGATAGAAATCTTCCCATGTACTCCTGGGAGTTGTCACCTCAGCTGCCAAGGACTGCCTGTGGGAAGAAGTAGTGTGAACCCTCATAGTCCAAGTTCTCTGAGTGGTTGGAAAGGTGGTAGTTGTGGTGGTGGGCCGGGTTGCTACTGTCACTACACGAGGGGTGGCCCAGGCTGCTGTCTTTGAAGGAGATGGAAGAAGCATGGTGACCCTTGGAGGAGGAGCTACTGTTGTAGTGACCAATTTCTTGACAGTTTTCACTCGGCTCTCCCTTGTTGGTTGGACTTGCCCTCTCCTTGTATCTTCTTTCTTCTTTTCACTGCCCACTTTTGGTCTGCTCCCTCCACCATCGCCATTATTCCCTTCCTCAACCACCTGTCCTTCCACACCAGCTGCCTTACACTTTTGGACAAAGCCCTTCTGCCGGATCTTCTCTATCCTTCGGATGGGCCCCTGATCGATGATCTCATACATTGCTTCTAGCCTAACTGGGTATGGGTAGCGCTCCTCTACCTGTAGGGTTTTCTTCAGCAGCACCATACCAAATTTTCCCTTCTCCAGTTTCAAGAAGCTCATCAGTTTGGGGATAAGAGTAGGGTCGAGGGACTGCTCCAAGATCTGGCCCTCATTGGTGATTCTTCTCACCTTGCCACCTTCCTCCCCTGCCTCATGGAACAGCACAATCTGCTGGATGTGTCTTTCTGCTAGCTCACAGTACACATCATCCTTTAAAAGACTCATCATGAGACGGTAGTAGCCCTCAGAGGCATGAGGAGCAGAGATAACCCAAACCCTATTTTTCCCTGCAAAGCTGGCTAAGATGTTGGGAGAGCTGGACCCTGATGGGAATCGCACCATTTTTGCCCGAGCAGTGGATCCTTCATCTTTTACCATCTCTCTTGGGGAGCTCTTGGCTGTTGGTCTCTGTTCTTGTCTCATTCGGCTGCCACCCACTCTGGTCTGCACTGGCAGGGGAGTTGGGCGGGCTAATCTCAATACAGGCACAGCTCTCCTTCTGTCTAAAATGGGATGGTCAGGATTATCAGATGTAGACCTCACATTTCCTTGGGCCCTCCCTGTGTGCCTCAGGAATCGAAGTGGTCTACCATTAACCTGGGAAACTGGCAACACTTTTCCAGCTCTGTCCACTGTTTGAGGGTGGGGTTCTGAGTGGCATACTACCCACATTGCCAGCAGCATCGTGAAGCCCCGTTCCATCATCCAGTTCATTGTGTCGTCCACTCTGAGTAGAAATGGGCAGTGGTAATGGTGAGAACATAAAACAGAAAGAAAAGAAAAACAAGAAAGTGATTTAACTGCAGGCAGATTTATGTTTTATCCTTTAAGTGGGGGTAGAGAGCAGTGAGAGGGAAAGGGATAAAGGAATGGGACATTTTTGCTTTCAAGTCTTTGTAGTTCAGTGACTCTGGAAGGAGCCTTCCAGAAACATTTACAATAAGTTAAAAAAAAAATCCCAACCCCAAAACTCTAGCTCATCTTCTCAGTCATTATGTTTGCACTGAAAAGTCAGTATCTAGATGGCAAGCAAAGCACACGAAGTATGACAATATGCACGTTTCATTTATTCAAATAAGCAATAAAAACATTTTTAAAGGGTGAAAAAGACTACACACTTACATTTTAGCTCATAGAGATGGAATGCAGAGGGTTTGGCAGGGAGGGGGAAGCTTTGAAGCTTAGTCGCAGGACAGTTCCCTAGAAGAAATCAGTCTCCTCCCAGCTCTTTTCACTTTCAGCGGATGAACAGCACCAAAGGTTTGCAGCAGCTCCAGTTTTGAACTCAAAATGTCACAGACTCCAGAGATTCTTATTTCCAGTTGAGTAGATTTTCCTCTCTCTCTCTCTCTCTCTCTCTCTCTCTCTCTCTCTCTCTCTCTCTCTCTCTCTCTCTCTCTCTCTCTCTCTATCTTCTTGACAAGTAGAATGAGTTGAAGGGAACCGTCCTTTTAAATCCTAGAACCTCCATTTACCTGAAGTTTTGACTTGCTTTTTGTAGCAGTTGCATACAAACTCCCGCAAACATTACATCCCGCAAGAGTGGAGTCCCAGATATTTGGGAAAATTCTTTCTGTATCTCTTTAAAGTTCCATGGTCCTTCTTATCATGCTTCCCTCCCTCAATCTGGCTAAGTCCCTTTGTTTCCCGCGAGCCAAAGTATCAGGATCAATATGTTTTCCAGACTAAAGGAAAACACAGCAATGTGATAGGAGAAAAGGGTATTTTTTTTCCTCATTCAGTTCTTCATGTCCCGAGGTATTCTTCCCCACCTTTCTTTCCTCTTCTCGTTTTCTCTTTCCCCCTTCTTCTTCCCTTTGGCTGGATCCAATCCCAGAAATGTCAGGATAACCTCAGCTCTGCTCCAAACCAAAGTCAAACAACAGCAGCCACTGGAAATCTCAGAAACTTTACTAAGAATTTAACAGATCAGCAAAACACCGCCTCCTTCCCACTTCAACACGTTAAGGGAGGACTCCATAGGGAAAGGGGGGAGGGGAAGGGGAGACTTCTTTGAGAGTGGGAAAGAGTTTTGAAATGCTACTCATCATCATAAATCACTTTGGAGAAGGATGGCTGAGAACTTAACCCTTTCAGCACCACAGATGAAAGAGAAAGCCTCTTCCTCTGTGTTCTTGGAATGAAAGAATAGATTGGATCCCTTCCTCCAGCTGACTTTTTTTTTTTTTTAAGAGACAAAGTCTGAGGTTGTTTTAAATGCATGTATATGCATGTACTATATCTTTATTTTTAGTTCTTTGAGTATATTTATATTTTTGTCCCATTTTTCACTTTTCATTTAAGATTGGAAAGGGCCACGGAAAACATGACTGAGCTGTTTTTATTTCATGCTAATTGGGGATCATATTACCACATTTTGGTTCCCTGTTTCTCCTTGGCATGAAAGGAAGCTGGTAAAGGGTGAGAGATGCAGACAATGAAGACCGGTCCCTTGAGTCTGTGGTAAGTTCTGCCTTTCGTCAGAGCTTGGGGAAGAGACAAAATTAACTTCAACTCAACATGTGTTGGGGTAGGGGGTGGGGTGAACACTGGGGCTGGGAGGGATCTGGATAGAGGAAGAGGAATAGAAGTAATAGTTACAGACTAATGCTGACAGTTCCCAAAGGGGGAGTCCCTAGTCATTTCTCCTTGTCTTTTTGAAGCTTCTGTTGGAATTTAGGAGCAGAGGGGAAGTATTTCAGGTGATTAAGCTGAATTTCTTCTTCCAGTAAGTGTAGAGGCAGATCCTCTATGGGTTTGTGCTCAAACAATTTCAGTTGACACTAGTAACTGTCTTTGCAGGCCATTTACATGACTATTGTCACTGGATATACCAATATCCATCTATACCCTTGTTCATTTTTGCCCTAAACCTACCATCTTGGACTCCAATGTTCAAAAGTCCTAATTTTTAAAAGTGGAAGGCACCTTGGAGATCACTTATTTCAACTCCCTGATTTGTTCAGATAAGGAAACTAAAGCCTATACAAGTTAATTAATTTGCTCCAAAACACACAGGTAGCAACAGAATTAAGATTCTAACAGTTTTCCTGAGTCCAAATACATTGCTTTTTCTGTTATTTCTCCAAGTTGTTGCTTTGGATCATTCCTGTGGGATATAAGTATGAATCTCCCAAAGGGATGGTTAAAGACAATTGTTTCTAGGAAAAAGGCCCCCTGAGAGCTAGATCATGAGATCTGTCACTTGTGTAAGAGAGAAAACACTCATGATGGGGCTGATGAAGGAATTAAAAAAGAGATATCCTTTCACAGACAATCTGATATCTATCCTCGAATTTCATTTGTTCATTCAGCAAATATTTATATATCTACTATGAAGAAGATAATTCCTGGGGATTGAAAATACAAAAATGAAAATCATAAGAATATGTTATTTTTCAAAAGAGAAGAATTGATGAGATGAGATGATCACATGTTTTATATTAGAAAGGGAAGAAATGAATTTTGATTTGTCATATCTTTTGATGATATGTGCTCTATACAGTCCCTTGCCAACATATTTTGTCCCTTATTGTATTGGATGCTAATTCCTTTTTTTCCCCTTCCTCTCCTTTTTACTTTTTCACCTGACTCCTCATTTTTTCTTGTTGTACCTCATTCTGTATCTCCTTCCTCCTTTTTCCTCCACTGGCTCAATGAAGTAAAAGTTGTTAAACCACAACTTATATTTCTGCTTTCCAAAAAAATTTAGAGGGTGATTCTGTCAGATTTTCCTGACTGGTTTACCTTCTTTCTGGATCCATCTCACCATAATCCCTTTATCCTGACCTTGGAGAAATCTCTAATTCCAACACAAAGCACTAGATTTACCAAGGCATTTCTGAAATATTTAAGAACAGCTTCTGTGTTCTAAGAAAGCTTTAGTTCTGGGAGACTCAGAAAGAAAGCAATAAAGACTTAAGGGACACTGAAGTATGAGGACCTCAGACTTCACCCCCATCTATGAGCTTTACTCACTAGATGGCAACCTAGTTACATATGCTAGAGGTGGCAAATAGCTTCAAGTTGACAAAGATGGCAAGGGTGCATGTAGTTTTCAAGAAGATAGTGACTGGCTTCTTAAGAAATTCATTTTCACATTGTCCCAATATATTTTCACTCTTGATAGCATATCATCTTAAGAGAGACTTTCTCATTTAGAAACCAAATATGTTTGAACTCAAAGGGGCTCATGCCAGAAAGGCAAACAGATCTTCCCTGGTAAATGGGAAATCTTCAGTTAAATGTGCTGGGGGCACATTTTTACAATGAATTTATAAAGAAATGCCCTCTTCCTTCATTTTTACTGTTTTGTAAGCCTTATTTTTTCTACAAATAAAAGGTAGCAGCAGTGTCTAACAGTTATAATTTCACTTACAATATTCCAGGCATTATACTAAGCATTACACAATTATTATCTGATTTAATCCTCACAACAGTCCACAAGGCAGGTGTTATTATTATTCCCATTTTAAGCTGAGTAAACTGAGGGAGACAGAGATTGACTTGCCCAGAGATTACTCACTCACAGAATTAGTAAGTATCTGAGACTAGATTTCCACTCAGATCTTCCTGACTCCAGGACTTGTGCTTTGTCCACTGTACCCCTGCATTGGAAGGTTAGCTTTGAGAATGCTAATTTTGTAATGCCTGAGAAAGTGAGGGTTTAGTCCCAGAGTTGAATGAGACTATCATCTCCAAGAATCCAGAGAACAATCTGAGTTCTCTATGACATATATGCACGTGGTCAGACACAAGGGGTAGACTGAGGCAGGGGTGGAGTCAGGGTGCTGAGAGAGGGAACACTGGACTAACAATCCGGTTCTGATAGGATGAGGGGAGGCATGGGGGATATCTGATAATTGGGATTACAGAATGGGAAGAGTTACCCAACATTCTGATGATGTCTAAAATAGAAGGTCTTTCTCCTTATCTGGATCATCATGATTAGGAGGGAGGGGTAGTTGAGCAGAACAATTATAAACTGAGGCAGAACAATTCAGGGTAACCGAGGAAGGACAATTAGGGAAACTGAGTCAGGACAATAAAAGAGAACTGTGACATAACAATTTAATGAGTAATTTATAGGTAACATTCTGTAACCTTGCGATTTGGGAAAGAAGTCAAGAAGGTAAGAATAAAGAAATTGGGATGAATGTTGGAGGGAATGTAGTGAACTGCTAGAAGTATATAAACTGAGGAGATTCAGAATAGAACAGGACATAGGGGCAATAGGAAAAGACCTGACAACTTAGGTTTGAAATTAAGATTAATAACCTGTTATAAACCTGATTGTTATGGAAAGACAGGCGTGATCTGGTAAGTGTTTAACAACTACCTCTCCAAAAAGGAAAAAAAGATACAAAGGCTCTTTTGTGTTTAATCTGCAATATTATTTTCTCCATCACTTTCTTATGTCTAGAAATCACCAAAACTATAAATCAAATACTGATTTGAAGTATTTGCCAGTTTCTAAAGTGTGAGTGCTCCCACTAGAAATTTAACAATCAGCTCCCATGAAGGGAACCAGGAACCTAGGAAGTAGAAAGAGAAAAGGGAATATTTCAGGAATGAGGGACAGGAATCAGGAACTGGGTGTGTGAGGAATAGAATGCAGACCACCATAGCTGAATCATAAAGTACATGGGACAGATTAAATATAAGAAAAATGGAAAGGTAGGAAGGTACCAGTTTTGTGAAGTGTTCTAATTGTCAAAGAGGGTTTTATATTGTTGTTGGGGGTAATTGGTGGCCACTAAAATTTATCAAATAGAATGGTGAGGGATAGAACCAACTTCATTAAGAAAGGTTTGTGGAGACTGAATATGGATCACAACATAGTATTTTCACCTTTTTGTTGTTGTTTGCTTGCTTTTTGTTTTCTTTCTCATTTTTTTCCCTTTTTGATCTGATTTTTCTTGTGTAGCATGATAAATTTGGAAATATGTATAGAAGTATTGTACATGTTTAACATCAGATTACTTGCTATCTAGGGGAGGGGGGAAGGGTAAGGAAGGGAGAAAAATTTAGAGCACAAGATTTTGCAAGGGTAAATGTTAAAAGCTATCTTTGCAGATATTTTGAAAATAAAAAAGCTATTATTTTTAAAAAGAAAGAAAGAAAAAAGAGAGATATACTGAGGAGATTCCAGGAGGGGTAACAAAGAAGAGATGGGAAATTGTCATGGAACCAAGGAGAAACTATGTTGGATTTTTGCCTCAACCTTAAATCATGGCAGCAAGAGTAGTAAAACGTCTGGCAAATTTTGTCTGGGGATCTGCCATAGATCAATCTCAACAAATCTTTATAATAGAACTTCCTTCATATAAGAACTTTGATTCATGAATTTGCCAACTTTTCATCTTTCTTTTGACATTGGCATATTCGTTCCCCAAATATCTCTTATTAGCTATAATAGCCACCTCTCAAAGTGGCACCAGGGCTACCTTCTCACTTAAACATCCAGTAGTTCAGACAAATTAGAAAAATACACAGAAGGGAAAATAAAATCATTGTCCCTCTTCCCTACCCCCCATACCCCTAAATACTCTACCTTGAGCCAAGTAATTTAAATAACATTCTAAGGTTTACAAAACAATTTACAATGATCTCACAACTCTGCGGTAGGTTGCTATTATTATTATGTGGAAAATAATCCACATTTTATATATGAGGAAATTGAAGCAAAAATAGGTTAAATCAATTAACTGGCATATGTTAAAAGCCTATTTTGTGCCAGGCACTATGTTAAATCTCAGGGACAAAAGTAACAGTCCCTGCTCTCAAGGAGCTTACAATCTAATGGGATAATGATATATAAACACATTATGTGTAAACAAGAAAAATTAGGGGTAGGTTCTGGTAAGGCACTAAAATTTAGAAGCATAACTATATTTGAATGACTATGTTGCATAATGAATATATATATCTTCTCATAGAAAATTGTACTTTAGTTAACATTTGAAGAAAGCCAAGGAAGCTGGAAGGCAGACGTAGGATAGAAAAGCATTACAGGAATGGGAGACAGCCAGTGAAGATGTTCTGCGTTGAAAGATGAAGGAGGTCAATAATACACTGCTAGTAAGTGTTAGATGCCAGATTTGAACTTAAATCTTCCTGACCTTAGGTACAGTACTCTACATGTTTATTATAGGTAGAGAGTTGTTTTGGGGGAGGATTCTGGGGAGATGGAGAAGGTGATAAATTTCAAGCTCTCCAGATTTTCCCCACAAAGAAATTTGCACCTCGAGGTGAACATAGACTAATGAAAAATCAAGAAGACTTGGGACAGAACAGAATTCTTCCTGGTACAACCCAAGACGATCTGAAGAAAAATCCCAAGCTGGGAGTTAACCTGTGTGAAGTATAAATACCTTTGGATTAGCTCTGCACAAACACTAAATGGGAAATTCTCAGGCTAAGTGGGTGTGGCTGAGCCTCAGCAAGAACCACAGAAACTTTCACCTCCTGGATTGCATGTGGAATCCGAGTCTGAGTATAGGAAGATTGAGGATTTGATGGAGTATGCCAGGCCCAAATGTGCTACAGAAATGCAGCCCTGAGTGAGAAAGAGCCAGCATCTGGTGATTGCAAAGGCAGTGGGGCAGGGACACTGCTGGCTACAAATACTTGCAGGAAAAGGGAGCTTTTGGTTTGGGGTTCCTAGTTGGAGGGGAGGTTGGAAGGTGATATTGCTTTTCAGCAAGACATGGAAATGAGGAGAATGGAGGAGAGAGTGAGAGCTGGATTTGGAGTCAAGAAGACCTGAATTCAAATTCTATTCATTTAATTGCTCTAAGTTTTCCTCATCTTATAAAATGAGAATAATACTACCTCTTGTAATCATCTCATAATGATGTACTGAACCTCAAATAAGATGCTCTGTGTAAGCATTTAGGCAACCTCAAAGCATGAAAGATGCCACATTATCTAGCAGACTCTTTTCCATGCTTTGTCAGGGATTTGTGGTTTAACTCCTTGTGTATGGGCAGTGTGTAATGTATAATAGAAAGATTTTACTGCTGCTTTATGGAGCCAACACAGAAAAAAAAACTGTATTTTCATCCTAATACACATTAAATAGCCCTATCATTCACATTTGAAAATGACACTTTTTGTTACTACTGGGCTTATATCCCAAAGAGATACTAAAGAAGGGAAAGGGACCTGTATTTGTCAAAATGTTTGTGGCAGCCCTTTTCATAGTGGCTAGAAGCTGGAAAATGAATGGATGTCCATCAATTGGAGAATGGTTGGGTAAATTGTGGTATATGAAGGTTATGGAATATTATTGTTCTGTAAGAAATGACCAACAGGATGAATACAGAGAGGCTTGGAGAGACTTACATGAACTGATGCTGAGTGAAATGAGCAGAACCAGGAGATCATTATACACTTCAACAACAATACTGTATGAGGATATATTCTGATGGAAGTGGATATCTTCAACAAAGAGAAGATCTAATTCAGTTTCAATTGATCAATGATGGACAGAATTGGCTACATCTAGAGAAGGAAACTGGGAAATGCATGTGTACTACTTGAATTTTTGTTTTTCTTGCCAGTTATTTTTTACCTTCTAAATCCAGTTCTTCTTGTGCAACAAGAGAACTGTACAGTTCTGCATACTTATATTGTATCTAGGATATACTATAATATATTTAACATGTATGGGACTGCCTGCCATCTAGGGGAGGGGGTGAAGGGAGGGAAGGGAAAAGTAGGAACAGAAGTGAGTGCAAGGAATAATGTTGCAAAAAAAATTATCCATGCATATGTTCTGTTAATAAAAAGCTATATTTTTTTAAAAAGAAAGTGATACTTTTGATGGAGTTGCTACCATATTTAATATTAAAAAACTTGCTGATGACCCTTAAGTTTCCTTGTAGCTCATCTGTGATCCAAAAAGACATTTAGATGGTGGTTCAAGGTTTTCATTAGTAAATCAGTATATAGTGTTTTAAAATTTATAATGTGACTTTTCTTTCCACCCATAACCCTGTGATGTAGTTAGAACAAGTATTATTTCCACATTTTACAGATGAGGAAACACTCCCAGAGAGGTTAGGTGACTTGATCACGATCATACAACTTGTAAGTCAAAGCCAATATTTTAACTGTCAGCCTCTTGATTTCAAATCTAATGCTGTTTTCACTAAACCATACTGTGTCTTCTAATATAATCTCAATACTATAAACTCAAACTGTGTCTTCTTTGTCTTTCCTAGAGCACCTAGTAGAAAATTCTGCCCTGGAGAAGTGCCCAATACACATGCTGATTGATGAATGGACTAATTAACTAATTGATTAATATTAGAGTTGGTAGGGGTGGAGAGAATACAAAAGAAACATGAGATATGTTTTCTGACTCCAGGAGCTCTTAATATAATTTGGGGAATAAGGCTTAACACAAATGAAATCATTTAGATGAGTAGTCTGGGACCAAAGCCCTGCTGAAAAAACTTCAAGGAAATCTTCAGAAATTAATCAAAATAATGCTATTGAATCAATTTAATAACTTGAAAGTTAGGGCCAAGTCGTGTCTTTGAAGGCTGAAGACGGGGATCAAGTAAAGGGGAAAATTTTTTTTGATTTAGAAAGCGTCCACAGAACTGAAAAGGTAGAAATTATTTCTTTCTCCAGAAACCAAAGCTTCTGAATGAGAAGACTAATTTCTCTCTTATACAAAGACATGAAGGAACATGGGAGAGTTAGATCTTATGAGTGAGAAGGCTAAGACAGAAGGAAAGTGACCCATCAGCACTCAGCTATCCTAAAGTCAGAGCTTGAAGCTATCTACATATGCTTCACTTAATACTTTTTAAACAATTGAGTATTCTATTAAAAACTTGATGGTGATCATAATACAACTAAGTACATTTGCTTAGTAACAAGATGTTTAAATTAATTTACCCATAAGCTTTCCATCCTAAGGAAAAATTGTGTTGAAGATTGTTTTCTATTTAGTTCTATTAAATTTTAGTTTTTAAAATGTCTTTAAAATGTCTCAGCGGCAAGATAATGCAATGATCAACTTTTATAGACTTAGCTCTTTCCATCAATTCAGCGATCCAAGGCAATTCCAATCAACTTTAGGTAGAAAATACCATATGCATCCTGAGAGAGAACTATGGAGGCTGAATGCAGATTATAACATAGTTGGTTTCACTTTTTCCCTTTTCTAATTTTTCTCCTTTTACATGACACATGGAAATATGTTAAAAATAATAAATAATACTTTTTTAAAAAGTTAATGTGAGAGAGAGCACTTGTCCTTGAGAAGTTTGTGAATCCAAACATAGATTGTACCTAAAATTACACAGAGATGACTCTACACCTAGCTATCTCTACAAAAGCACACTGATAAAGTCTGAAACTGTTTTTTCAATGGAGACAAGGGTTGATGTAATTATTTAAAGAACAACAAAACAAACTGTGGTTTCATATGAAGACACTAGCTTTCCAATGAGAACCATTCAAAATCAACATTATTGTTTACTACTACAAGATAACTAATGTAACACCATTATTTCTATTTCCCAGATAATTCTGCTTCCGCTCCCTATCCACCCCAGCAAAGAGATAGTAGGATGTTCTAAGTCTGTAAAGAAATGGACCAAGAGGATTTAATTATAATAATTAACATTTATAAAGAATTTTATAAATAATTTTAAAATTATGCATTTTTTGCATATATATGCAAAGCTATATATGTAGACACACATATCATATCTATCTATCTACAAGTACACACACACATACACACATCTATAGGGATCACAACCTTTCAGTAGGTGCATTATTGGACCCATTGTTCAGTTGAGGAAACTAAGACTGAGAGAGAATAACTAATTTAGTGTCAAGACAGGATTTAAACTCAGATATTCTTGACTCCAAGTCCAGAAGTCTGTCCATTATGCCATTTGGCTGCCTCATTTAGTTAAAATAAAGAGGATCGATCACATGGCAATTCAATAATTGATTTAAAATTGGAACTTTGGATCATCACTTTTAAAGTTAGAAGGAAACTTAGACATCATCTAGTCCTTGTTTTACAGATAGAAGAAAGTGAGGCTTAAAGAAATTAAATGGTTTACTTATGGTCATACGTATATATAAAGTCTGGATTTGAGACCATGTCTAGTGACTCCAAATCTAGTTCCTTGCCATTGAATATAAGAAAATCATGGGCAGTAATTGACATTTCTACCAGTGTGTTCAATTTGTCATTGTTCTTGAATCATTTCCAATCCTTCATGTTCCCATAGGCCATAGCACACTAATACTGTCCATGGGATTTTCTTGGCAAGGATGTTGGTGTGGTTTACAATTTTTTTCTCCAATTGATAAAGGCCAAAGGAACTTAAGTGATGTACTCAGGGTCACATAACTAAGTAAGTGATTCCAGACTCAATGTCCTATTCACTGTCCAATATCCAAGTCTCAGCTCCTGCATTAACTGTCCCAGTCCTGTGACCTATGACTCATCAGCTCTTCTCTGATGCATTTTATACATCCTTAAATATAATTTTTCAGGGGTTAAGTACACTATCTTGCATGAACACTTATTGACTATTTCCTATCCCTATACCTAGGACCTAGAACTATCACCTAAGAACCAGTATCTCATGATGCTACATTATCACAAGTATCACCATAAAAGTGATCTCTTAAGAATTATCTAGTAATAATAATTCACTTTAATATGTATAAACCCTCCAACTCTTACAAATCACATTTCTCATAACAAACCTGGGGGTCAGTGGCATAAGAATAATTTAACCCCATTTTGTAACAAAGAAACTGAGGATTAAAAAAGGTAAAGTGACCTTTACCTTGGAACACAACTAGTATGTGCTAAATTTGGAATTTGAATGAAGGTCTCATCTTCAGGTTCAGTGCATTTCCCCCTAAAACAATACCTTAATTTATTAATCTTCTATCCCACAAGGAACTGATTTGGTCTTTTTCAACTTTCCAACTATTCACTTATACACCCACTATCCAGGAAGAGTTCAGGATCTCTTGGTTCCCAGCTATCCCTATTCCAGAAGACCACCCTTTCCCCTCCCCTCCACATACTCACATAACATTGAGTCAAAGTAATTCCAAGTAAACTGGAGGTTCAATTATCCTTAGAAGTGAGGCTGAACAGGTAAGTTCAGATAAAGCTAAACTTTTAGGTAGACTATTACTCCACCATCAACCCAGAATCAAATCAGTTCCATCAGGTTCCTTCCTAGGCCTAGGCCTGTTCCTGTCTAGATTTATAGTCTCAAGGGTTTGGTTAGCCCTTAGGGACAAGGAGAAAATTTCTGAAGATTGTATCCTATTGTCTTCTATCTCTACGTGGCTTCCTATTATATTTCCTAATAAGTAGGAGAAAAAAAAAAAAGATTTGACCTCTGGCTGCTCCTATCTCCCTGTTATATAATCTCTCTGTCCTGCATGGCTAGCCAGCCCTAGAGCCTGGTTGCTTCTTTGGGTGAGCAGAATTGCAGTTCATTGGCTTTTAATTTTTAAAAGCTTATTTGGATGACTTAGTGTTATTTTTTTCTGTGCTGCCAGATGTGTTTATTTAATATGATGGATTTCATATGAGGTAATAGAACAAAATCTTCATCTACCCATCATGTTCCTACTTAACTAGTTCTCCTTACTTTTGGGAGTAGATCTAGTCCCAAGTTTTTCTCCTAGAACCAGCCAACTTCAGTATAAGCAATGTGAATATCTCTGTGTGACATACCAAGATAGTGTCTCATACTTTGGATTCCTAATGACAATGAGAGAGAGAAACCCAGACTTTACTTAGTATTTTGATTATCTAGGACAACCTATGGAAACTCATAGAGAATTTATTTTTGGCTTTGTCTTTTATCCTGTGTCTCACCCAAATCTCCAAAGTTATAAATTCTAGAATGAGATTTATGTTTTATTTTGTTTTTCCTTTTGGTGTTTTGTTTGTTTATTTAAAAGAACATCCATTAGTATCTTTCATTCAGGAGATTCAGTTGTCAGGACACAGCAGACAGATTCACAGCTGGCTCAGGGAGGTCTGGCTTCCTCTATGATTACTCCGTAGTCTTAATGGGTTTGGCCATCAGCCTCCAACCTTTGCCTACAGCTGTGATCTGTGCAAGGAACATGGAAAGGGAGGTAGATGGGGGCCACCTTTTTCTGTCTTTGTGATCCAAATGCCTCCTTTTTTCTTTTCCTCTTCCTTCAGTCTCATTCCCAAAGAGAGCAAAAGTGTTGCATCAGGCCACTGTTATTTGAATGACATATTTTAAAAACTTAATATATTTTATTTTTTCCCAATTACATGCTAAAACAATTTTCAATATTTTTAAAACCTTTAGTTCCACATTGTATCCCTCCCTCCATGACAGTAAGCAATTAGATATATATTTGTATAACATATTTTTGAAGTGTCTCTCAAGTTCTAAAGTCAGAATATATAGGGTAGGGGACAGCTAGATGGCTCAGTAGATAGAGCTCAGGCCCTGAAGTCAGGAGGTACTGAGCTCAAATATGGCTTCAGACATTTAACAATTACGAATTATGTAACCCTGGGAAGTCACATAATCCCATTTGTCTCACAAAACAAAGAAACAAAAAAGAATATATAGTATTCATATGTAGAGTATACTATATTCATATTTATGTAGAGAGAAATGCGTATGAATCATTCAAAAGCAGTCATTCAAGAAGCATTTATTAAGCATTTACTTGTATCAGGTCCCTTATATAATCATTGAGTGGGATTGCCAATTGTGGCATCTTGGAAGACTTCATCTCCTTGATCCTCATCTTCATCCTTCTGTGAAGTAGAGTCTATAAAGACACAGTATCATTAGATGAATTTAAAATAAGCTGCCTTTTGAAAACATTCTTCATTACTAAATATAACAACATCCTAGGTTAGCTACCTGGGAACCAGAATTCTCAAAAGACTTGCAAATCAATGGACTTGAAAGTCAAAAGATTCAAGAAAGTTAAAAAAGGCCTAAAGTTCTGGATGTTCTCTAAAGCTTCCTACTGAAAGCAGTCAGTAAAATGTTGGGTTTGTTGGGTCAGATGATCCCTTCCCTTCCCTGTCACACTCTATGGAAAAGAAGAGAATATTACAAAGCACTGTTAGTTATAACCATCAGAGTGCGATTGTTATTCAGTCTTTTTAGACTCTTTGTAATCCCATTTGGGATTTTTTTTAGTAAATATAGTGACGTGATTTGCCATTTTCTTCTCTAGTTCATTTAATATATGAGAAACTGAGGCAAACAGGGCGAAGTGACTTATCCAGTGTCATACAACTGGTTAGTGTCTGAGATCAGATTTGAACTCAAAAGAAATGAGTCTTTCTGACTTTAAGCCTGGTACTCTACCTACTGTGCCACATGGCTGCCCAATTAGGGGCTGGGATATTGATGAAAGCCAGTAAAAAAATGATCAGACAAGTAAAATAAGATTCAAGAAACAATAATATTACAAAATTCCATGGTGAAAGAGAGATTAATTATGTCAAACATAGCAGATATATCAATAAAGATTAAAATTGAGAAAAGATTATTACATTTGACAGTTAAGACATCATAGGAGAGTAGATTTAGAACTGAAAGTAACCCTAGAGATGATCAAGTTCAACCTCATAAGGACAGTAGCATAAGGAGATGGTAAGGTCCAAGAAAGGTTTTTCAAGAACGGTGGGGAATGAATGTAAAATGATATCTAATTTGCTATAATTTTCTGAAATTTTCTAGAAGATACAGAATTTTATTCATTTTCATATCCCAACTCTTCAGGAAACAGGTTCATTAATGCAACATGGAATGACTTGCTGTGGACCAGGTAAGATATCTTTGTGCAATCTTTAATTGTTCTATGGAGTAACTTTTTTCTCTCTTTTTTTTTATTTTTGCTGAGGCAATTGGGGTTGCCCAGGGTCACACAGCCAGGAAGTGTTAAGTGTCTGAGAGAAGGTTTGAACACAGGTTCTCCTGACTTCAGGGCTGGTACTCTATCCACTGTGCCACCTGGATGCTCCTGAGTAACTTTTTTACAAAAAAGATTCTGTTACTGATTTTAATTTATGTCACCAATTAGTATTCCTTCAGTTATGAAAAATGTCTGCTTAGATCAAGTAGATCTGTATTGCCAGTAGCTACTATTAGTCAGTGCCATGTATAGGATCGAAACCAATGACCTCAGAGATTTTGTTCTGGAGCACCACACCCATGAGTTGAGTCTGGTCTCCACGGCACATTCCAATCATTCTGTTGTAGATATAAAGAAACTTTTGAAATCTCATGGGAGGTTAGGGAAAGAAGCTATTGCTTTCCAGACACCCCAAGACTAACTTTTATCACAATTTTTGAAGTTCTGTTCCTTCTATTCCTGTGGAAACCTCTATGGTGGAAAACATTGATTTTTTTAGTCCATAGATTTCATTCCAGGCCCAGATAGCTAGTTTAGCATATTTACAAGTCCTCACTAATTAGTTTTTTTTAACAAAAATATTTTATTTTAAAATTTAACAAATTTATTTTTTATTTCAAATTGAATCAAATTAATAATTAATTTATTTTATTATCAATCATATAATTATATATTTATATATTCTTATATATAATAATTAATTTAAATAAGTAATAATGAATTAAATTTAAACTTAAAAGTAAATAAAATTTTATTTGAAACACAAACAAAAGTCAAAAGCTAAGGAAAACACTTGAAAAACCAGTAGACACATGACACACACAGTTTATAAGAAAGGCATTGTAATTAAATGGCATGCAGTACTAGCAAAGTGACATTTTACTATATAATACTTTATTATAACTAGTAAAATCATAATAGAATATTCCCTCCTTAAGTCTTGAATTTTTACTCTTCCAAAGATATTCACACATGAGGTGAGAAGAATAGACCTTCATGAGAATATGAAGGTCATACACATATGGGGAGCATATGGCCAGGGCATCTGTGTAAAGGTGTGAGTCTGTGTAATGAGAATAAACTTGGAAGAGTCACACATCTCTAACAAGCAAAACTGCCTATATTTTTACTCTGCTCTGTGTTGGACCTGATCTCTGCCAGCTATTCTCTACTTGCTTCTCAACAGGAAATGTTCCAAGTAGTAATTCATTTTGGCTCTTATCATCCCTATTTCTATTATTGTCAAAAGCAATATAATCTAGGAATCATCTTGAACTCCCCCATTCTCTCACCCTCCCTATCCAAAACATTGCCCTTTGCTATATCTCTCAAATGCATCTCCTTCTCTGTTTTAATAGTGTCATGGCTCCAATGCAGGATCTTGTCGCCTTATACCTGGAGTACTGGAATAACCTATTGCTGGGTCTGCCTACTTCAAGTCTATTCCCTCTTCAATCCATCTTTCATTCATCAAAGTGACTCGATAAACTCTTGTGGCTGCCTATCACCCAAATTCCCTCCTTCCTTTCCAGTCTTTTAAAATCTTACTTCCTCTCATATGCTCTTCTAGTGACATTGACCACCCTGTTGTTATATGAACAAGACAATTTCTCTGCCTCTGCCTCTGCTTCTCTTTGTGTCTCTGTCTTTGTGTCTCTGTCTCTTTTTCTTTCTCTGTCTCTGTCTCTCTATCTTTGTCTCTGTCTCTGTGTCTCTGTCTCTCTCTGTCTTTCTCACTCTCCCCTCAGCTAGCATTCTCAGACAAATAAGCTATGAATCTTGTTTTAGTCTTTAAGGGAAAATTAATTTAAATTCTGCCGCAGACAAGCTATGTGAACCTCACTAGGAAAGTCGCCTCACTTCTTAGCCTCAGTTTCTCTATCTGTAAAATGGTGATTATAATGTCCCTGATTTATGAGTGTCTTAATGACCTCAATGATTCAAAAGGTTGTTGTGAAGATCAAAGGAAATAATATAAACATAGCACTTTGTAAACCTTAGGTTTTTATATAAATATTAACTTTTACTGGCATTAGTTTTTTCAACCAAAAGTAGTCAAGTTTTCTGTCATCTCAGTCAAACTGTAGAAAGATCAAATTACCTCAATTTGGAATAAATAACTTGGAATCATTATCAACTGCTAAAATCTGTAGCCAGCATGGCAATTTATGTTTTCAGAACTCTACTCCTCTTGATGCTTCTCAGTAATTATGATCATACATTTAGAATCAAAAGGATTCTTTAAAGGCCATTCTAATTCAATCCCTTCATTTTACAGAGGATGAAACTGAGGTCCAGAAAGTTTGTCCTACTTGCCTTAGGCCATACAGGGAGAAAACAAGGTAGAATTAAAATGCAAGATCTCTGCCTCCAAAGTCAGCATTCACTACATCACTCTGTCTTCTCCTGAATCTTTCAGTTCAGCTGTCACCTATAAGGGTCAAAACCCTATTTCATCATACCTTTTATCTGACAAATTTTATAGGGAGGGAGAGAGGGGAAGGGAAAGGGAAATGGAGAGGCATTGTGATATGGAAACTGTTTTAATCTCATCCTAGCATCTCTTTATATGACTGCCGTATTGACTGTAGACTTCTATAAGACTCTTATGCAAAGAGCAACTTCAGTATTGGTTACAGAATTTTGAATTTCTTTAGCAAAGACTCTCCGAATGATTAACATTCTTTTGAAGTTTTCTCCTGCCAGAGCCAATTTAGTAATGGTTAAGTGCTCATTTGAAGTAGATATTTTTTTGGAAATGGATACAAGGAATTTTAAAAATCATTCTCAAGAAGAATAGGCCATCAAAATCAGTGTAGTCCAGACATACCTAAACAGATTTCTTATTTTAGTAAGTCCCTTCATTGTGGGTAGGGCACTTATTTATTCTTTGATTATCATACATATCATCAAGTGTCTGAGTGTTCAAGGAAGATTAGGGCCTATGGTGTGAGGGTTTGCCAAGCCTTTTCAGGGCTGTTTATTCCCCCAGATCACACCCTAATAAAACCATCTTGTCACATAAGTTAAATAAGGTTTGAGGTCTCAAATCCAAAGGTGAATTAGAGGAACATGTATCAAGGGTTTCAAGGTTTTCCCTGGTGGAATGGGTAGGTGAGAACAATTTGTTCCATTGTTCACAAAGGCAGTTGAAGCAAGTTCTCTGGAGAGTTTAGAACTTGGTCATACATCAAAGATACCAAGCTCATCCACTGCATTAAGGCCATTGCCAATTGTCTTGAGTTTTGTCTTGCCACTGAACTTAAATGACTCTGGAAGGAGTGAGATTGACAAATTTGTGCAACTCTGCTTCATTTAAATCCAATTTACATTTAAGTCAAGATATCATCTGTGATGTTGTTGGTCCTCTGAAAATGGAGGTCAGACAATATATTCTACATCAATTGCAAATTCCTACAGAGTGAATTCTTAATAAAAAGATTGTTATAATGAGGACAATGAAGATGCAGGGGAAATGGTTGCTCAATGTATCAAAGGGTATTCTTGTGGGAATTTCAAGCAATTGGGTATTACTTAGCACTACATTCTTTATAGTCCACATGTAGACAATAGTCACAACTAGACTAGGGAAATAAAAAGACATGGAAACAGAAAGCCCAGGTCTCAGAGCAGATCCTATTACTTGCTACATGTGCAATAATGGACAAGTCTTTTAAACTCTTTAAGCTGAAGTTTCCAAATCTTGAAAATATTCATATTTACCTAAGAGAGTAAAGCTGTGAAGAACAGGTGATATCAATGATTCTATCACTTAATCAGCAAGCATTTATTAAGCTTCAGGAACTGTGCTAGGCAACATGCCTTTCTGATGGGGCACTATAGCAATCAGTCTATATCCACTTAAAAACGGCGTTGTATTCTTACTGAAATCTTTTCCTTACCATTGCTAAGCAAATTTCTTTCTGTTAAATGTTAGCTAGTATATAAGTATCTCATTTCATTCCAATATGGCACTTGAATCATCAGACTGGCCAAAGTATGAGGTCATCCTGACTTAGACCTGATGCAGATCAATAGGATATATTCATTTTTATGGAGGTCTTCAAAAAACAAAGCCATTCTCTACCTTGTTGTCACACCCAAAGCATAAACTTGTAGGATCACAGGATTTAGAGTATATTTATAGACAAGGAAGCTGAGGCCCTTTAGACAAGTCCAGTTACTTTTTCAAGGCCACAGAACCAGGAAGCACCTGAGTCTGGATTCAAATCTAAGACCTCTGGCCCAAAATATAGTGTATTTTGCACTCTTTCAATCTGCTTCTTTCCAGATGACTTTAGAGGAGAATTCAGATTCACAGATCATGGGACTTAAATCCAGAGGGAAATGTAGAGATCTTCTAGTTCAATGCCATAATTTTCAGCTGAGGAAGCTATGGCTCACAGCTGGTGCCTAAGGTTACTTAAGAAAAGAACACATAATCTTTCATTCCATGTGCTCTCACTACAAGTCCAATGTTCTTTCCACTTTACATGCTGGAAATTGGAAATTGATTCCTGACAGGAAACCAATGAAGGAGATGTTTTAGAACATAAATGTCTTCTTCAAATCTTTTCCCATTCGTGGCTACCTTATCTTATATATATGGCCAGTCCAGTTTTTATTTTCTCCTCAAGAAATAAAGGAAGGCAGACTCAGCAGTCTGGGAACCTCACCCTTATGTCTTTCCAAGATTCTTTGGTGAAGTGCTAATGAGTACTAGAATGGTCCAAGATAAACAATAGATTGAAGGAAGGAGATAGGTATGTTGGGAGCAATATCTGAACTCTGATCCCATAAAAGTTAGGTTAGGTCTTCCTTAAAAGGTCTCAAAACCATCCTCAAAAATTGACATGGGGAGGGCAGGAGAACCTGAGTTCAAATTTGATCTCAGACACTTAACATCTCCTAGTTGTGTGAACCTTGGCAAGTCACTCAGCCCCAATTACCTCAGGAAAAAAAATTGACATAGGGGACTAAAAATTCAGGTTATTCATATCAATTCTTCATTGCCTAAATACAAGGAGTTCCAGGTGCTCTCTGATACTTGGCTAGAGACCACAATGGGCAACTCAGAAGCAAGGGAGTTTCTCTTGGCTAAATCAATTAAGGGCATTTTCAATGCATATTCTTATTGAATATCTACTAAGTAAATCTCATTTCATTAACTTTTGAATGATCCATTCAAAAGTATCTCATTTCATTCCAATATCAAATATAAATTGCCAGATGATTGGCCTGAGTCAGGCCCAATCCATAACAATAAGGGAGAGGCCTAAATAACTAATAAACTAAATTCATAATTTGAATAATAATTACAGTACCTCAAAGTTGGAAAAGGACCTCAGAGTTCACCCAATCCAATCTATATCTAAACAAGAATCCCTTCTAAGAGTTGCTCAACAAGTGACCAGTTCTGACTGTTAGGAAATTTTTCCTTAGCTCAAGTCTAAATGTGATTTCCCCTTAAAATACTGTCTATGCAAAATTACCACCCCCAGCTAAATTATAAGCTTGTGGAATCAGAAGCTGTTTTATTGATATCTTTGTATTTCCAGTACCTAGTCCAGTGCTTAGCAACTGGTGCACAATAAATTCTTGTTGCCTGATTTTTCCTTGACTGATTGACTTGAAATTTTACCCATTGATCCTTACTCAAACCTCTGAGGCCAAAAAGAAGAAGTCCATTTTTTTTCATGTGACAATCCATCAAATAATTGAAGATAGTCAATATGTTTCCCCTAAATATTTTTTTCCAAGTTAAACATCCTCATTTCTTTCCATCAGGTCACATACCATATGAATTTGAGGTCCCTCAAAATCTCACTTACCATCTCCTCCAAGTACTTCCTAGTGTATAATGCCCTAATAATCAAAATGGAATACAATGGAACCCACTGCATGAACAAAATGAAACTATCAAAAAAAAAACACAACAAAAAACTATGATTCATAGACAGTGTGGTAGAGTATAAAGAATGTTGGACTGAGTATTGAGGTCTTTGGCTTGCAGTCCTTGCTCTACAAGTAACTAGTTATATGAGCTGAAGCAAGGGACAATCGCTCTGGGTCTCAGTTTCTTGAGGAATGAAATAAAGGAGGTAGACTAGAATGCTATCCATGTGCAGTATATATCTACATATACTTATGTGTGATATACATTTTCTTGCTCAAACCTCATATGATTCTAAGTTCCAAATCTGATTAGATTTTGTACTCTACAACCAATTAGCTTTTTTTTTTTTTAAATCTAGATTTGGGTCAGCTTATAAGTTTAAGTACAGAACCTGCTGTACCAAGAGCTGAGGCTTCTGGGTAGAATCATACAAAGACCCTTTAAGAACTGGAACAAGCAGTCTTAGATTGCATTGAGCAGGGAACTTCCTGCTCACGTAGTTGATGAACTTTTTTCTGTTTTCAAGGAACATGAAATAGATTTTCAAGAGAAAGAAGGAAAGCAGAGAAATTATTTGCTCCATGGCTATGTTTTGTGAGAAAAGTGAGAGTACAGAATTGGCAATGCAAAGGACTCAAAAATATCCCATGGGTGCAGGACTGGTATTCATTAATTCTTGTGAACTGCAGCTTGAAAGAATGATTCTCCAGAGAAATCGTGGTCAAAGGAACATACTATTAATGAACTGCAACTGGTCGGGGATTATCTCTGGCTATTGGCTCATATTTCCCTGTAAAATAAAATGCTGTAAGATGGACATGTATAATTTTCAATTTCTCTTTACTGATTCAAAATGTGTTTTTTAATGCTTTATCTATATTTTTTGTAATTCTTATAATTTTCTCAAAAATGTGACAAACTGAAGGCTAAAGTACAACGGACCATTTTAGAGTGTGGATCTGAGTCACTTGTTCTTTTGAGGATCCTTTAGAAACTAAAACTAGTTAGTGAAGCAGTAGCTACAACTGAAGTCCTAAAGACCGGAGTTCAAATCTGTCCTCAGATACTTTCCAGCTATGTGATCCTGGGTAAGCCATCAATCCTTTGTCTGCCTCACTTTCAATTGTAAAATGGGGATAATAATAGCACCTCTCAGGTTGTTGTGAGAATCAAATGAGATATTTGGAAAGTGCTTAACACAGTGCCCTTGTTTTCTTCTTTCTGTTTTAATAGAAGGAATCAAAAAATCTGGTTCCCAGATTTGGTTGAGTTCTAGGGACAAAGCAAGCCAGTTATTTCTTTGTCATGGCAAGTTCACAGCAATCTGAGGTCCAAAGAAAGAAAATATTCACTATAGTAATGGCCAAAAAGGAATTTTTTTCTACATGGCTTATGTCTCCTGCCATCATTCAGAGATGATTATGGAGCATACACAGTGCTCCATCACATTAGGGGAAAAAAGGCCTACAAGCTAAATGGAGAGCCAAGAAGATCTGCCAGTGAAATGATGTGTTACATTGACTTGTCTAGTAGAAAAAATGATGGGGCTTTAATATTGGGAAAAGGGTAAACCATCATCCAGATAAGTGGCTATTGTTAACTGTGGGTTCTGATCCTGATTCTGATAAATATACAAATAAATAAATTGAATTTGTGTGTGAGAGAGGATAAAAAGGAGGGCAAGACTGAGAGGGAGAGACACAGACAGAAGACACAAAGAGAAGAGACAAAGAAAGAAAAAGAGGGAGAGAGACAGAGACAGATTAATAGAAACAGGCAGAGAAAGAGATGGAGAGAGAGAAAGGCAAGACAGAAATGAGGCAGACATAAAATGTTTTGTAGATCTCAAATAAGGATAAACTGCTTGTATTAAGAAGTAGATGTACATACATAGTTTTGGATTTATGTGATGATGCTTTTGTTTAATGTTAAATTTTCCATAGCACATTTTAAAAACTATTTTGTTTTTCTAATCTGTGTGACAAGGCTTCCTTTTCAGTCATGCCCCTAAGGAGGTATAGGTTTATAAATAACAAATAGCCAATAGTGAGACAATGTAAACAGGAGGGGTCTTGTTTGCAGAAGTTAGTAGGATTTCCACCAAAAGTACCAACCATCATTAAGCTATGAGTCAGCCCTCTCTAAATAAGTGATGGAGAAAGAATATTATAGTAAGAAGAATATTTACCAGAATCCTCCACCATGTAGTCTGGCCAATTTTTTTTTTTCTTAAATAATGTTGAAATCAGCCTTGAGACTTAACTGGCTCAGAAAACCAGAGGATCAAACCACTGATGTTTCTTCCTGGTCACCCAATTCCAATAACCCCTTTAAAGTTCCAGCCCCTTCCTGGTGCTGGACGAGGAGATAACCACAGGCAATGCAGAGGCCAAGGAACTGTGTGGTTTACTTTCTTAATATCCTTATTGAATACATTTCCTTTGATATGATTAAATAAATCTCTTTTTGTTAACTGTTAGCTACACTATTAGTGTCTTATTTCATTCCATTCTCAAATCTAAATTATCAGGGGCCAAGTTTTGTTAATCCAGGAACAAATGTGAAATAACAGTATTAGAAAGATTTTGCATAGGTATGTGAGGCACTAATCAAACTTTTAATTTCAAAAACTGCAAAATGTGGTCAGAAAAATTCTAAGCTGGAGATTACATTTGCACAAAGATGATAATATTCTTTCCACACCAGGAAAAATATGAAAAAGGTATGTAAAATCCTCTTATTACTTAAGTAGGAACAATATTAGCATCAATGTACAAATATTAGCCTCAAAGGAAGCTATCTTTTTCAGGCCTGTTGATCCCCAAAACAAATTCATTCTGATAGTGGAATTTTTTGGAGGTAGGATGGAAGATGGTGGTGGGAAGACCTAAATATTAAAGATAGCAGTCTTATATTCCAATTGCTGTAATATCCCATCAATATAGATACAAAATGCTAACACTAGTAAAAATAATAATTATTTATATAGCTCTTCAAGCTTGCAAAGCACTTATATTATTTGTATAATTTATTACAACTATATTTTACACATATTTGATCTTCACAATAAATCTGTGAGATAAATATATTTACTATATTACTTTAATGATAAATTATTTAAGTTAAATAGACTTTATTTAATTTTAATAATTTATTATTATTTAGTGATGAGGAAATTAAGAGAGGTAAAATAACTTTCCTAGGTTTTTCTTGATTCTGGGATCAGTGTGTCACCAATTAATTGCACCACCAGACAAAAGTATGATACTGTAAATACAATCCTCCAATTTTGGAGTTGTGGGATTAATTCAAGGAGGAATATTCAAGATCACATAGACCGATCCTCTAGTCTTATAGATAAAGAAAATGAGTCCCCTCAAAATTAAATGACCTATGTAAAGTTGTACGGGTTGACACAACTGGGAATCAAAATTCAAATAATCTGACTCCAAATTTAGGATTCTTTCTATTTTTCTCTTATCAAGAAATCTGCTTCAAATTCCAGCACAGACGCTTATTAACTCTGTGACCTTGGACAAATTGTTTAATTATGCTAAGACTTAATTTCCTCAACTATAAAATTGGGTTTGTCCTTTTATATTATCAGAGTATTACAAAGAAAGGACCTCAGACTTTAAAGAGCTATATAATTATGTGATTTTAAGGATCATCCAGGCAAAAATTAGGCTTGATTCCTGTAGATACTTGTGGAGGAAGGAACTGTGGGCATCAGAGACTGGCTGTAGGAAACAATGATTAGAAGCACTAAGCTTGGGTCAAATAAGGAAAATCAGGGTCCCTTAGTCATCAGGGCAAAGGAGGTTAATAAATTGCAGTGCAGATTAGGCAGTCCAGGGTGAGTCAGAGCAGGCAATCTAGAATAAGGCTGAGATAAACAAAAAAAATAAATAAATAAATAAAGGAGAGCCAAGTTTGGAAAAGTCAAGCATGTATTCATGGAGAAGAATTCAAAGAAACTCTACAGTCTTTGTTCAACAGGAATCCTCTTTAATCCTGGGTTTTGCTGCTTAAAGAAGCTGAGCTGTCAGAATCAGGTGAGGCCTCTGGTGTCAGATCCTCTAGGAGACTCACAAGAGATTAAGGGATTTGTCCAAGAAAAGTAATTGAATTGGAAACTGAATCCTAGATTTTCTGACAACAGAAGACCTCCTACTGAGGCCTTCATTATACAGTAAGGACCCCAGTTTAGCTTTAGCTGAGGGTTTGTGTAAGGTGAGAGAAAGATAGAATGGTACATGGTAGATTATAAAAATTATGGGAAAGAGGTAAAATGATCAAAGGATCCTCAGGAACCCCGATACCTCAACTGGGATTGATTGTAGGAGAAAGGAAACCATTTGATTCTCAAATGGATACATTTGTCATATTTCAAGATGAATCAAAAAAACAAATCTAGGTAGATTGGAACAAAGAAGAAAAGTGATTTTTTTGAGAAAGTATTTAATTTAAAAATAATTATTCCTTTTTTTAATATAACTTTTTTTTTTTTTTTTTTTGGTGAGGCAATTGGGGTTATGTGACTTGCCCAGAGTCACACAACTACTAAGTGTTAGGTATCTGAGGCTAGATTTGAACTCAAGTCTTTCTGACTCCAGGCCCTGTGCTCTACCTACTGCACCATCTAGCTGCCCCTAAACTATCCCTTTTAATTATGAGATTCAAATAATTTAGAAGTCCAGTGGAATATATATACACACACGCACATATACATGTAGGATGAGGTCAAATACTGATTTGAAAAGTGAGGCACAAAATAAAAGGCACATGTAATGAATTCATAATGTTCTCTTTGCCAAAAAAAAAGATTACTTGTGAGAAAATATCACAGACAAAATTCAAAGGGGATTTTGTACCATGGTTTGAGGAGGAACCAACTTTTATAGACAGAGGAAGAAGGGGGGAGAACCAGAAAGAAGTTAGGGAAATAAAGGATGTTTAACTATTAGACTATTAACTAGAAAGTTTCAGAGCAGATGACCTGATTAAGGAGTTTAGGCCTTACATTATTGAGACAAAGAAGACTGAGAAAAGGTTTCCTGCAGATGGAGCCAAGAAGGCTGAGTAAAGGCAGGAACTTATCCAAGTTCTCCCCCATACTGTTCCATATCCCTCTAAATAATGATTCTCAACAATTTTAGAACATCAGAACATGTAGAAAGATAGAGTAGAACAATTTTACAGTTGAAGAAATGTAGAAGGTCAGCAGAATAGATCCATTGCACCAGGGTGGTAGTCCATGGCAGCCCCAGGTACCAGCAAAGCAGGAATTGGCTTTGATGCTTCTAAATCAGCAACAACATTGGCAGTTTCTAGATTCTCAGCCCAGAAACATTAAACAATTTGGAAGGTCACCAGAAAAAAGTTTGTCTCACTAAGGTGAGAGGGCCTTGGGAGACCAGCAAACCAGGAGCAAGAAGTGGCAGAGGCAGTTTCTGGAGGTCTCAGATCACAGGAAATCTCTTTACTAGCACTAAAGAAGCCAATTTGCTTTAGCCCAAGAGAACTTACAACTACATTGGAGTGGGGATCCTCCTCACAGCTCCAGGGCAGAAAAGAAAGCTTGTGGCCAAGTCTCTAGAAGGATCTCTGAAAATAGCTGGACAAAACCCTTGAAACTTGGGACAATGTATCTTCCAATCTGGAAAGAAAGTTAAAAGCTGAGTAATAGACTAAGAAAATGAGCAAACAACAGAAAAAGTTTCTGACCATAGAAAGTTATTATGGTGACAAAGAAAATCAAAACACACACTCAGAAGAAGATAACAAAGTCAAAGCTCCTACATGCAAAGCCCCCAAGAAAAACAACAATTGATCTCAGGCCATGGAAGAGTTCAAAATGGATTTTGAAAATCAAGTAAGAAAAATAGAGGAAAAATTGAGAAGAGAATTGAGAATGGTATGAAAGAAAACACAAAAAGCTACTGTGGAGAAGAATGCTTTAAAAGCAAAATTAGTCAAATGGGAAAGGAGGTACAAAATCTCATTGAGGAAAATAATTCTTGAAAATTAGAATTGAGCAAATGGAACCTAGTGACTTTATGAGAAATCAAGAAACAATCAAACAAAACCAAAAGGATGAAAAAATAGAAAACAATGTGAAATGTTTCATTGAAAAAACAACTGATCTGGAAAATAGATCAAAGAGAAGTGATTTAAAAATTATTGGATTAAAAAAACCCATCACCTTTCAAGAAATTATCGAGGAAAACTACCCTGATATTCCAGAACAAAGAGGGTAAACTAGAAATTGAAAGAATTCACCAATCACCTTCTGAAAGAAATCCGAGGATGAAAACTCCCAAGAATATTATTGCCAAAGTCTATAACTCCCAAACCAAGGAGAAAATATAGCAAGCATCCAGGAAAAAAAAAACAATTAAAGTATAGTGGAATCAAAGCATAATACAAGATTTAGCAGCTTCCACATTAAAGAAATAGAAGGCTTGAAATATGATATTTCAGAGAGCAATGGAGGTAAGATGACAACCAAGAATCACTTACCCAGGAAAATTTAATTTAATCCTTCAAGGAAAAAAGTGGCTATTCAATGAAATAGAAGACTTTCAAACATTCATGATGAAAAAACTAGAGCTGAATAGAAAATTTGATTTTCAAATAAAGAACTCAGGAGAAGCATAAGGATGTAATCAGGAAAGAGATATCATAAGGGATTTAATAAGGTTTATCTGTTTACATTATTACATGGGAGGATGATATTTGTAAGTCATTAAAACTTTCTTATTATTATAACAGTTAGAAAGAGTATATATAGACAGAGGGCACAGGTGTGAGCTAAATATGAAGGGAGAATATCTTAAAAAGTAAAATTAAAGAGTGAGAGAGGAATGTATTGGAAGAAAGGAAAAAGGAGAGGTGGAATAGTGTAAATGGTGCCATAAAAGAGACAAGAAAAAGATTTTACAATGGAGAAAAAAGGTGAGTAAGTGAATTTTATTCTCTTCAGAAGTGGCTAAAAGAGGAAATAATATACACACTCAATATAGATATTGAAATCTCTTACTCTGCAGAAAAGTAGGAGGAAAAGGGAATATATGAAGTAGGGAGGATAACAAAAGAAAAAACACATGTATGTAGGGGGTGATAGTAGCAAAACATTTTTGAGGAGGGTCAGGGTGAAAGGAGAGAGAAAAAATAGAATAAACAGGGAGGAAATAAAGTTAGCAATAGTAACTAGAAAAATAATTTTAAAGCAAGTTTCTCTGATGAAGGCCTCATTTCTCAAATGAATAGGGAACTAAGTCAAATTTATTTTTAAAATGCCATTTTCCAATTCCATCAAAAGATATAAAATATGCCCAAAGGGTTATAAAATCATACATACCCTTTGACCTACGGACACCATTACTAACCATCAATCTCAAAAGAGAATAAAAAAAAGAAATTACTTATATGTACAAAAATGCCTGCTCTTTTGTCAGGGCAAAAAAAAAAAATGGAAATTGAGAGGATGCCCATCAGTTGGGGAATGGTTGAATAAATTGTGCTACTGATTAAGATGGAATATTATTATTCTATGGGAAATGATGAGCAGGATGTTCTCAGAAAAAAAAACTGGAAAGTCTCCTCCATGAACTCAAGCAAAGTAAAATGTACTGTGTACAAAGTAATAACAATGTTGTGGGATGATCAGCTGAGAATGACTTTGCTATTCACAGAATTACAATGATCCATGACTATTCTGAAGAACTTCTGATGAAAAATGCTCTCCATACCCAGAGAAAGGACTGCTTGTGTCTGAATACAGATTGAAGCATACTCTTTTATTTTTTTAACTTTAATTTTCTTTGGGGGGAAGGAAGATTTATGTTTTCTTTTGCAAAATGACTTTTATGGAAATGTTTTGCATAGTTTCACATGTGCCTTCTTAATGGGAGGTCAGGGTGGGGAGGAAGGGAGAGAATCTGGAATTAAAAGTTTTAAAAACAAATGCAAAAATTGTTTTACATGTAACTGAGAAAATAAAAATATTGAAAAATATGCCTCACACTATTGAGACAATAGAGGTTCAATTTAGGAGTTTCCTTTTGGAGGCAAGGGACATTGATAATAGCAGGATGAGCTCCAACATGAATTTTTTTTTTTTTAAGATTTCATTAGTTCTCTCTTTATACAATCTTTTGTCCTAGATAGAATACATGGATGGGATCATCTGGGGTCATTACATTGAACAGAATCTACCAGAGTGACAGAGGGTAGCAGTGCTATACTATTTACAAAATATACTTTAAGGATCCAGGGGATCATCAATACTCCCTCTCCTCCCCATGAAGATTTTACATTTTAAAAATATGTTGATTTAAACCAACACAATTATAAATGTATTGATGTCTCTAATCTTTTATTTTACCTCTTATTTTAATATCATGTGATAGTTCCTTCCATTTTCCTTTACTGACCAATGACCTTACACAGTCTCAGAGCCTAGTTTTGGACTGACAATATTACCTGGAAACTCAGAACCACTGAGCCATCTCCTTCCCTGGGCAAAGATCAGAACAGGGCTGTTCTTTAATGGGAGAAAAAAGAAAAAGGAAAAAAAATCCTGGAGGAGATGTTTGCTTTTCAGGTTGACTGAAACCTTTCAAATCCAAATTAAGAGCTTCAGTTAAATTGACACTGTGTCTATTCTAGGATGAATTCACATAACTCTCTCCCAACCCAAACCACATTAGCACAATAATCATTTCACTGGAAAGAACCAATCCTGAGAAGAGGCTGGGGCTTCCATCTAACAAACTTGATAAAAAGGAAAGATTTTTTTTTTTTTTCTTAAGTCTGAGAAGCAGCAGCAGCAGCAACAACAACAACCACCTCTTACAGGTCAGGATTAAACTGAAAAACCTCTAACACAAACCCAAATATCAACTCTTCTCCACTGCTAATTTAGGCTGCATTAAACAAATCCCTAAACAAATCCCAATACATGGTTTAAGGATTTTTGTTTCCTCCTTCCTCTTCCTCACTACTTTTTGAAACATTTTAATATTTCTGAATCCATTTTAGTAAGCTTGATTTTTAGTGTCTTAAACCATGAAAGTAACAGGTAGAGGTGGATAATACTCCTCTCTGGGGGGACAAAGGAGAAAAGAAAAATGGGTCTCTGTCCCAGGGCCTTGTGGCAGACCACCCTGCATTATAATACCGTAGTGACTGGCTTATGTAGTTCTAAATGGGGATTATGGCTAAGGATAGAGACAGGGCCCAAGAAGAGAAGGCAGTTAATGTTAATGTTATTTGAGAAATGATGTGGTCTAGAGCAGGACTTAATTTTTTTTCCACTTGTGAACCCTTTTTACCTGAGAAATTTTTATATGACTCCTGATACATAGGTGATGTGGCAAAACTTAAACCATTCCATTCTGTCTCCATTGTCAGGACTTTATTTCCATTGCCAGGCAAATGAAAGTCACATTCCTAAAACTGTTTTGTTAGCAATTTTAATTTCACACCATATGCTTGTACACATAGACATAGCACATTTGAGTTTACTCTTGACTAGAATCCTCCCTATATCCTTTTTAACTCTCTAAATTCCACCCTTATTTACTCTTTCTTTCTCTATTTTGATCCTTAAAAAACTTCCTTCATTCATAGCCCATTGATAAATCATTTTGATTTTGCTTGTGAGTCTTTTCACAATAAAAGACCCTGGCAACTATGATGCCTCTTTGTGAATTTGTCACATTCCAAACCACTCTCTCACAACCTACTACTTCATCATAGGCATATGAAATAAGTATGTAAGTCAAACATTTACTGATAATAAATCATGAGGAAGTTTATTTAAAAATAATTCTTTACTATATGTATAATTTCCCATTCATTAAAAGTGAAAGTAATACTAATGAGATTGATGTGCTCATTTACTTTTATATAAAGAATTAAATCTTGGTGGAATATTTGGCACCTTTTACTGTTGCCAAATTTTTTGTGGCCTCCATATTCAATTATGCAATCCATATGGGATTGTGATCCAGGTTAAGAAGCTTTGGTCTAGAGGAAAGTAGGTTAGATTTGGAGTTTACTCCAAATTCTGAATTCTGGTTCTGTAATTTATGAACTCTATAGCCTTGGGCAAGTGACCTAACCACTTTGGGATTCAGTTTCCCCATTCAGTAGAAATAGATGAGCTCCATGATTCAATGATCCTCTTGAGCAAGAAGCTAGAGTTTAAGAACCTACCCTAGAGCCTAGGACCACATGCTGCCCTTCACCTGTTTTTTATGGCTAGAGAGCTAAGATTAACTTTTACAAAATAAAAATATATTTCTTTAAATAAATTTAAAAACGATTATTTTAAAATGCAAAACGACATTCTTAGCAATAGCACTCCAGTATAAATAACTTTTTGCTCCTTTTCCCAGAGAACTCCAATATTTTCTGCATCTCCCTAAAATCAGAAATGCTGCTTCAAGAAATTAGCTTTTTGCTAGTTATTCAGAAGAATCTAAGAGAGGAATATGGGGAGAATTTAGATAACAGAATTTGAAATTTGAGAACCTAGTTTAAATATTCTTGGTGTCACTTATACCCACCCAGAACTGTGTGACATTGAAGTTCATCTTTCTGGGGATGATTTTTATAACCTATAAAATTAGAGGGGGTAGACTAGATCAATGATTCTTTTTTTCTAATTAAAGCTTTTTATTTACAAAATATATGCATGGATAATCTTCAACATTCACCCTTACAAACCCTTGTGTTCCAATTTTTTCCTCCTTTTTCTCCACCCCTCCCCTGATAGAGCAGTGATTTTTACCTGTAGTTCCATAGACTTTAAAACAAACAAACAAGTGTGCATGTGTGGTTATTTTATATATTTAAAAACACTATTCTGAGATGTGTTCAAATGTTGGACCAAATTTCCAAAGAAAGAAGTCCATGACACACAAAAAAGGTTAAGAATCCTGGCCTAGCCAAAATTTTTACCTTCTAAATAACATGTGTTGCAGAAGAATTTAATAGTCCCCCTTTCCCCAAAAATTTCAAAAGGGGAGGATGTTAAGAACTTTAATTTTCAAACTTATTCTAAAGTAGACACTTAATATATGTTTATTGACTAATGAGCTGATGATTGACCAATGGACTGATTGACTCAAGTTGCTTTTTAAATGCCACTAAAATTAATTGTAAAGAATAAATGAATGGGAATGGGAAAGCATAAAATGGCTGATGTATTTTAGAGAAAAATATAATTACTTATTCTTAAGAGAAACATGTCAAAAGGGAGCCCGGGCATTCAAATGGATGACATGATAAAGGAAATAACAAATTCGATTAAGGGAAGCTATTCATTGTGCTATTTATTCTTGCCCTAGGAATATATTTTTGTCTATTTAACATAATTGATACTGTAGTGGGAATAAATTTTATCACTTTCATATTATAGTTTGTCAACAGCATAAGTGATTCTTTTTTTTTTGTTTGTTTGTTTTGTTTTGGAGCCTCTATTTTGTGATTAAACTGTTTTCACAAGTTGCTTCTAAATAATAAGGTAAGCACATATGTGGCATATTGTTGCAAAAATTTATGTGTATTCTTTTTCTTTTTTTTTTTTTTTTGCTGAGGCAGTTGGTGTTGTGACTTGCCCAGGGTCACACAGCTAGGAAGTATTAAGTGTCTGAGACCAAATTTGAACTCAGGTCCTCCTGACTTCGAGGCTGGTGCTCTATCCACTGCGCCACCCAGCTGCCCCTATTTATGTGTATTCTTAACCAATTGATGAACATATGTGGAGCTGCTGATAAGACAAATCACCAACAAAAATATCATAAGCAATTTTATCCATAATATTGCTAATAATTGTCAATCAAATTAATATAAAGTTTAAAAAATTCTACCTGAGGCCTCAATTGAAAGAATAACCAAAAAATAACTTGGGGGTTAGGAAAACCTTAATTCAAATCCTACCAGTGACTCTATATCTATTGGATCCAGGACAGATTAACTTCACTTTCCTCAGTCAGAACATGGGGATAATGATAGTACCCACCTCTTATAATTATTGTAAGGATATAGAGATAAAAAATGTAACCCTAAAGCACTATGTGAACATTAGTTCTGAGCAAGAAAATAATTTCATTTTCTGACATGCCTACATTTCTGCCTCCTGGGCTTTATTTAGGTCAGAAAAATTTTATGTTGATATTCTAAAGGCAAATTTGTTTGCTCTTTATGTTGAAATGGAAGACACACCAACAATATTATGGACCCCATGAACTGAAGGTATGCACAAAGAATTCGCAAACTCAGTTTGTCTCCAAGTTAAGGGATAAAAGTTTATTTACACTACTAAAAGCAGATTAAGTTCCAAAAGAAGTTAGCAAAGAACCAGGAGCAAGAAAGTAAATTTATAAGGAAAAGTGAGAAGGACCAGATGCTTCATATCAGTGATATGCTAATTTTATGGCTTAGAAGTGGAGTTGAGTTATTTGGTTCTCATTTTGTGTGCAGGTGCAATACCCATTAATCTCTGGGCAGAGGTCACAGGAAACCTTCCTGAAGTGTGTTTTTAGGCTGTCAAGTAGCAGACAGCAATTTGGTTCTGTGCCTGAATCAAATTTAAGCACCTTATTATAGTTGCTCATTATTCTCAGAAGCCTTGTTATCACAGACCAACAGCTATTATCTGACAACCAGCAATATTTGTGGCCTTTGCATCCTGGTCAGTTAGAAATATATCATTTTTAAGTAGATCATCCCCAAGGCCAGATGGTTTTAGGGATTATTGCTACACCCCACCCTAGAAATTGCATTACATCTCTTACATCTGAGGACTTCCTCTATAGGTCCCTAATTAAATTTTCACTTACTCTTTCCTTTCCTTTCCCAATTTTCCCAGTCTTAGAGAAGAATTAATGGTACATTGAGAGGAAAGTAAAGGCCCTATTTTCTGAAAAGGTTCTCTGTAAGAAAGGTTCAAAAATTCCAGCTGAATCACCAAAACAGGGCAGAAAAGTCATATAATACAAGAGATAATCTCTGGAGTCAACCCAGAGGAGACTGGAAAAAATCCAAAGTCAAAAGAGTAAGTTAGAGAGAAATGTTAGTCAAGTTACTAGAACAAGTGGCTAATATGTTTATCTGAGTTTTAAATTTTTTATTTTACTTTTTTAAAAAGGAAAATATTTGGGGAATTTCTCAGCCTTCTTTCCCAGAGAGCCTCACAAGAATCCCACCCATTAGCAAGGTGACTGGAAGTCTAATAACTTGAATAGCCAAATTAAATATAAATAAGATTTATCAGCTGCTAAGACAGCTCATTAGTAGAAGTTTCAGCTTCCTAGGGCAAAGATTTAGTTTTGCAACTTTCCAGGCAGAACCAGAGTACACAATCAGCAGCATTCTACTGCATCTCAGTATAAACAAGCAAAATATTTCACACAGAACAGTGTAAGTCTTAGAGATCAAGATCTTGCTCATCACTTACTACTAATATAATCATAGGCAAATCACTTAACTTCTCTAGACCTCAGTTTTTCACCTGTAAAATGAGGGGTTTGGATTAGTTGGCCTCCAAATTTCCTTCTGGGGCATTTGAGTATAATAGAGCATTGGCTTGGGAGTATAAAGCATTTGAGTTCAAATTTACCCTCACATCCCTAAAAGCTGTGTAACCTTGAGTAAGACACTTAATCCTGTTTGCCTCAATTTTCTCATCTGTAAAATGAACTAGAAAAAGAAATGGCAAACCACTCCAGTTTCCCTGCCAAGAAAACACCAAGTGGTGTCATGAAGATTTTGGGACACAACTGAAATAAATGAATAGCAACAAATTCCCTTCTAGATTTAGGTTTATGATCCTATGATTTCCAATACCTGGAACAGACTCCCTACTAGCTCTGTTTAATTAATCAACATGAATTCTTCCATTCTTCAGAGTCCAACTGTCATGGCATCTAATTCATGAATCCTTTCTATTTCCTTCCTCAGTATCCTGATAAAGTGCCTGGTTTCTCCTCCAGTGTCTCATAGCATTTTGTTCAGATCTTTCCTGCTCTTGTTTCATAACCCTTTGTCTATTTGCTCTCCTACTTTCCCTCAATTTCTTGAGTGTAGGGCTTGTTATTATATCCAATGTCTTATGCAGGGTAACTACTTAGTAAGTGTCAATTCGAATTGAAACAAAGAGAAGTGGACTTTGCAGAATTTGCAACTCTGGCTAGGGTGGTGTGTACTGTAAAGTATAATTAAGGATGACTCAAAGGAAATGGTTTTCTGAGAAATAACAGCCCTGACCTGGCCCCTCAAAATTAAATTGGTTTAACTTCTCTTTAGTCTTATCTATTTTCCTGTGGTTTCATAACTTTTCTGATTTGATCTAAGCTTGCAAGTACAAATACTATAAAAAATCCAGGGAACACATCTTGTTAGAAAATTCACCAAAGAAAGGCAACGTAGGAATTCGTGTTATAAGCTAAAGGCAATATAGAAATCCCTAACACTGGAGATTCCTGGATTCTTTTAGTTTATTATGGCAAATTAGACCTTTAAAAATTATCTTACTTTCTGCCTCAGGTGATCCAGATTTAAAAAAAAAAAAACTACAGACTCAACCACATCACCGAAAAAAATCCTTATAACAAAACTTACCAATTTCATAATTTTATAACTCTTAACCACATTACTGACAAAGCCTTTAACAAAAATTGAAGTGGATATACTGTGGCTTACTACATCTTATAATTGTACTACTCTTTCCTTCAGAGTGTTCAGGTATTGACTAACCAAAACTTCTTAATCTCAATGGCTTCTGGGTTTTTTGGTTTTGTTTTGTTTTGTTTGTTTGTTTGTTTTACCCCAGATTCCCTTCAAAGAGAAGATCATAGGAATCTCTTTTACATTTACCCCTCTTATGTTCTCAATGACATCACATCAACTTATCAAAGGGTTTAAAAATATTTGTTATTAAATGTTTTCCTTAGATTTTACATAATAGTCAAGAAAAATTAGAATTTTTTTCAAAATAGCAAGCTTTGCGATATTGAGGTATGAAAAATGAAAAGTGTTAGAGACATGATTTCCAGGTAATTAATAATCAATTTTATTAATTGTGGCTAGCAAACAATAAAACGAAGTTTTTGCTTTATTACTTTTATAGATTATAGGGAGGGGGAATCAAAATAACAAGTAATCTTTGTGTGGTATTACATTTTTCTCGGTAGCCTAAAGCAACCTCACTAGGCCTGATACCTCATCAGGATGATAAGGGGCATGTCTTTAGGACCACATGGTTTTAGTACAGTACTACCTGAATTACATGGTCAAACCGAAGAAGAAGGTGTACAGCAACAAAAGTAAAGTTACTGCAAAGTAAAGGACAGTAAGAAATTTAATGGTAGAATACCATGCCTACTTCAACCTTGGCTTGCAAACTCTTAGGGTTCTCTTCTCACTCTCCTAGAATTCACCTGCCTTCTTACTGACTATCTTGGTTTTCTATGTGGAAATGCTAGAGATGGATGTATGTTGAGAAGACTTGGAATTGCTGGGACCATAGAGGAAGAATATGAAAGGTTTGATCCAAAGATTATATTTGCTCAATTTCAGAAGGGCTATCAAAACTCCAAATGCACACCCCCAAATCCTGTTACCCCTTTGTGAATACCTGAAATGATCTGCTATGTAGAGAATACTCAAGGATTTTTTTTTCTTTGTCTTGTTTTAAATAAACCCTTGAAATTCAAGTAGTTTATTGTTCTATAGCTTGAGAAGGATTGACAAGTGGAGTGAGGAGAAATCAGGATCAAGGTAGACTGGGTCAAGGATGCAGAGAAGAAGATAAAGGAGAGTTTGATTTTTGGAAGAAGATGACATGGTTTGCTTGGAGCCACAGTTTTGAGGGAGCGCTGGCTGACAACGTTTTACCTCTGAGAGAAAAGATTATTTCTCTCATATTAATAACTGATTATTAAATTGTTTTCTCTTATTATTTCCTCATTCAGAAACCAATCTCTGTAGGTTATTTAATCAATCTCTGAAGGATATTGCTAATAAAAGAGATTGTCCAAATCTCGGGGGTCCATGATTTTTGATCTTGGGTAGAAAACTTCACATGCATAATCCAGTTTAAGCAAAATCTTGCCATTAGGAAGTAAACCTCTCCTCCTGGGGACCTTTCATTAGAATTTGTGGTTTCAATTTATGAGTGGAAAACTAGCTAGAGTGGTCTGAGGAGAGATGGATTCTTTTGTCCAGATTGCTGGAGGCAGGTAAGTCTCATGATAAGGTTTCTCCACCTCCTTATTAATAGGTCCACCACCTCATTGAATTATTAACCAATTAGAGGTTGGGAACATCCACTTTTCCCAGGATATTTAAACTCTCAGAAGCATTCAAAGTTTATCTTTGGCTCCTGAGACTTCCACTGACCTCATTTTTATTATTTGCTAACTATAATTACACAGAAACTATGTGTCTAGGATTTTCCATACATTATAGATCAATATCACAAAGCTTGCTATTTTGAGAAATTTCTTATTTTTCTTGATTATGATGTAAAATCTAAATGATTTGATATTAACAAGCTTGATTGGTTTCCAGTGGGACAGGAATGAGTCAGTAAGAGTATCAAAAGCCCACGCCTTGCCAAAAAGGTTATTTTTGTGAAGAACTCACTTGGCAAGCTTGCATAAGGTGGTCAGAAAAAGTGGTACAATGACATTTCAAGGTATCTCTTAAGAACTTTAGAATTGATTGTATGACATAGGAGACACTGGCACAGGCATGATGTGCCCCCATCAGAGAAGGTGCTGTGCTCTAAACAGAATTGAATTAGCTCAGAAGAAATGTGAGATACACAAAGTTAGAGTCTACCCCAAATATTCATAGGAATTATTTGTGTTTGACCTGTGGCAGAGTACTCTGAGCTCATGTTGGTCTAATCAGCCACAGTTAGACACATTGCAACAGCTTAACATAGTGATGTCATTTTGGTCCTTTCCAAGAATTAAGGACAACAGCCAACAAATCAACCAGGTTGGTTTACAGGTTACAAAGTTTCTTAAACCTCACTTGAGGTACCTGGGACCTGGAATAAAGAAAACTTGAGTTCATATCGAACCTCAGACACTTACTTTTTCTGCTTTATGACCCTGGCCAAAGCGCTTTAACCCTATTTGCCTCAGTTTCTTCATCTGTCAAATGAGTTGGAGAAAGTATCAGCAGACCACTGCAGTGTCTTTGCCAAGAAAACTCCAAATGAAATCACAAAGAGTTGGACATAACTGAACAATGATACAACAACCTCTTGTTTGAGATCTATTGAGATTTCCACTGCACCATGACTTTGAACTATGGGTAGAATGGGCATAATAGGAAGTCTCCATCAACTTCCATTCTCTGAATCCCTCCTAAATTTAAGAGAGAGCTAACTTTATAAAGTAGGGGTCTCAGGTAAGAATTACTCCCAGATTAACAGCTGGAGGCTCCTTGCCTCAGACAGTTACTAGCTATGTTCAGGGTAAGACACTTCATTTCTTTGTCCCAGTTTTCTCAATTATAAAATGGGGATAGTAAGCTCCTATCTCCCCAGGGTTGTGAGAATTAAATGATAAGATATTTATAAAGCACTTAATACCATGCCTGGCCCACAGTAAACACTTCATAGTGAGAAAGTGATTCTTTTCTCACTACCAGGGCAACTGTAGCTCCAATGAGCTATATAGATGGTATGAGCAGACACATTTCTATTTCCAGCCAGTTCTACACATGGTAAAATTATGACATGTTGAAGATTCAATTTTACAAAACATTAAGAAACAGAATCAATTTGCTTGGCTTCTTAAGGAAACTTTTCCCCCTTCATTACCAGTTGTTGTTCTTGGTTTGGTTTTTTTGTTTGTTTTATTTTATTTTTGTGGTGTTTTTTTTTTTTTTGAGGAGGGGTATTGATCCTCTTCCGGCTTCCCACCAACATCCCCTTTACCATCTGTATTTACCATTAGCTCAGTAAAACATTCCCTCACTTTAGAAGGCTCAATGAAGTTCCCAGTCATAGCAGTGTCAGATTTCCTGTCTTTTGCAAATTCGTTAAGGCTTTCTTAGGGTACTTTCCTTGACTATATGCAGATGTTCATTTTTTTTATAGCACTTCAGACATTTACAGACAGTGAAGGTTGGTACCTCATTCATTTTGGGGTATTATGGGAGTTGTCCTGAGAGCTCAAAGAGAACTCCATTCACCCTGAGGTCTGCAAAACTGGAGGTAAAAAAAAATGAGTAGCCACATTGCAAAGAAATTATTTATTAGCATCCTATAGAAAATTGTTTGGGTTTATAGCAGCTTCAACTTCTTAGGGTCAGATTGGTTTACTGGCAGAAAGGAAATGGGAGAATAATGTGAAAACCTCAGAATCACAGGAGTTGATAAAGATCAGGAGGGATCTTCCTCTGAGAAAATGCATTTCTCTGTAGTTAGCTCTAAGCAAGTGGTGGCCTCCTAGATAGAATCAGTCTGAGTCATCTTGTTTTTGCCAGTAAGGAGGGAAATAAAGAAACCCCTGAGGATCTCTAGCAACACAATCTTATAGCCTGGTTTCTTTAGCCTTGAAGGTTTATCTGGGGAGATATTTTTCCCCCAAATCACAGTACTAGTGTTTAACCTCCTCCTCCACAAGGGTTAGTTTCCCTAGAATGCAACTATGATATTTTAAAAGTTCAAGAAACATAATTTCTGGGTAATGAATCATTTTGTAAATAATACTAGCATTTTATTAATAAAAGAGTCAGCGACACTCTCCAAGGCCAAAGACCCCTCATGGTGATAGACTCACAGTTTATATGCCCTTAGGAGAATGGATGTTCCTGAAGGTGGCAATTAACTCTGATTGGTTAACAATTAATGAGAGGGAATGAAAATTACAATGAGATTCAAATGAGGGCTAGAGAATCTAACTTTGATTAGGTCTTTATTTCCAAATTACCCAACCTTGGGCAATCTAATAAAAGAATTTATCCCAAAACTAGGTTAACCACATTGGATTTTCCCATCTTATATTAAATGCCTTGTAAAGTTGGGTATAATCTGAATAAGATTGAAGAGAAAGCAAATTAGACTCCTAAACCTAAGTAGCAAAATTCACCTTAATTCTTCATATAGCCAGTTAACACCAGAAAACAGACTCTGTTTCAAGGCTTACTATAGTTTTGAGTTCAAGGTCTCTGGCAAGCAAGTCTTCAGTTAACTGCTTGGGTTCTGTGAACTCAGACATAAGACCCAAGAAAGCAGGAAAGAATTCAGAATAGTCTCCCTAAAGGCACAGTTCTCATGTAATTGTTTCTCTTGTGACATAAAGTCATGATCACCTCTAATTTACAATATTTCCTAGGACTGGCAGCTTGTAATATGGCAGAGCATATAAGACTTGGACAGAGTTGCAAATAGCATAAGAGAACACAATGAAAACATAGGAAAAGGCACACTTGGATGGAATGGCCTTGTTCTTATCTACCAAGGCTGTTCTACCCTCTCACACACACTATAAAAACTAGAGTTTTTATAGGAACATGGATTTAGAGCTGAGTGGGGTACCAGAAATCTTTTACTGTACCACCATTATTCATTCTCAATTCATTTTATAAATGAGGAAACAGAGGTACAGGTTAGGAGAGGAAGTGAAGAGGGGTAAGAGGGCGGGGTTAAAGAATTTGCCCAACATCAGACAGATAAAAAGCATCAGAAGTAGAATGCAAAGCCAGGTCCTCTAATTTCAAGGCCAGTGCTTTTCCTTGCCCCACAGCTCTTCCCTCCTCCTTTTATCCATTCCTTTCTTTCTCCATCCTTTCTCCTCCCCCTTCCTTCTCTTTTCTTCCTCCCCACATCTCTTCTTCCTTTCCTTCCTCCCTCCCTTCTTTCCTTCTTTCCCTCTTCCTTCTTTGATTTATTCCTTTTCTTCTTTCTTCCTCTTTCTTTCTTCCCTTCCTTCCCTCTTTCCTTTCTTTTTCCTACATTCTATGCTTCCTTACTTTTCTTTCCTTTTTTTCCTTTCTTTGTTTCTTTTCTTCTTCCTTCCATTCTTTCCTCCTTTTTTCCTTCCTTCCTTCCCTCTCCCCTATCTCCCTCTTCCCTTTATTATTTTTCATCTTTCCTCCCTTCTATGCTTCCTTTCTTTTTCCTTCCTCTTTCTCTTTCTTTCTTTCTTTTTCTTTCTTTCTTTCTTTCTTTCTTTCTTTCTTTCTTTCTTTCTTTCTCTTTCTTTCTTTCTTTCTTTCTTTCTTTCTTTCTTTCTTTCTTTCTTTCTTTCTTTCTTTCTTTCTTTCTTTCTTTCTTTCTTTCTTTCTTTCTTTCTTTCCTTTTTCCTTCCTTCTTCCTTTCTTACACCTTACTGTTTTCTCTGTTCCTTACTTTTTTCCTTTATTCCTTTTTCCCTGTCCCTTTTCTTCCTTGTTTCTCTTTCCTCCTTTCCTTCCTTCTTTTCTTCTTTCCATCCTTCTTCTTTCTCCCTTCCCCTCTTTCCATTCCTTACTCTTTCTCCTTTCTCTCTTCCTTCTTTATACCTTCCTCCCTTATTTCTCACCTTTCTTCCTTCCTTTCTCCCTTCTTCATTCTTTTCCCATTCCTCTCTCTTTCTTTCCTTTCATCCCTCCTTCTTTCTTTCCCTCCCTTCCCCTTTTTCTATCTTTTCTTCCTTTCTGTCTCATGATCTCTAGCCTAGCATTTCCAACTGTCTATCCAAACATGTCCAAAAATGAACTCATTGCTCCCACATAAACACACACCTTCCCTATTACTATTGAGGACAACATCCTCCTAGTGACTGACCAAGCCTCACAATGTAGATTTTGTCTTTGACTTCTCACTCTTTCTCTCCCCACATATCCTCTCTGTTGCCAAGACCTGTCAATTTTTAACCTCCCTCACATATACCCTTTTTCTTCTCTGACACTGCTTCCACCCTAGTATAGGGCCTCTTCATCTCAGGCTGAACTCTTGCAAAAACTTGCTGGTTGGTTTTCCTACCAAAATCTCTCCCTATGCCAAGTCATCCTCCACTTGACTGTGAAACTGATCTAAAGAGCAAGTGTGGCTATGTCACCACCTCACTCTACAAATTCCAATGACTCCCTATCACCTCTGCCATTCAAAATCCTTCATGCCTGCACCACCCCCCTATACAGTCTTCTTGCACTGTGCAGAGTTTTGAGCACCTTATTAGTATGATGACAAGGGCATCTGGTGATGAGATTGATTCTGGAGTACGAGACAAATATAACAAGGGAAGAAGGGAAGGAAGGGTAGCAAAAACTATCTTTGCTAATTAAACAACTTTGCTTGGAGTCTAATTAGTATTTATGTATAAATGTAAACATTTATAATATTATAATGTAAATATACAACATATATACACACATATATGTATTTATAGCTATAAAATGTATTATGTATGTATTATATAAAGAAATATGTCTCAGGCAACTGAAACTTATTATGTCCTATTTCAAATCAATGTCTCTTTACACATTTCCTTAAATGCTATTCAATACTGTGGTAACACTGATAAAATAGGGGGGAGAGATATCTATTTACAGCCATTGTTTCCAGATATACAAAATATTCTCAAATTGCTTTAGATGTTGTCTATGAACTTTGGAGTATTAAGCTATTTTTCTAAAGTTATGAAAACACAGTAAAACTCTCTAGGATTATTTGGCCATGAAGATTGGGCTTTGTTGAGTTATGGTTGCTGGGGGTTTTTGTTTGTTTGTTTGGCATGGGGGCATTAATCTCTCTAGGCATTGAGACAGGGACAAGAAAGGTTGTGGAGTAATAATAAGAAAAAAACTTTTTTTTTTTTTTTCAGATTAAACATACATAAGCATGGAACATACACACCCTTGACATTTGAGAGGCCACACCTTAGAATTGGTCAGTTTAGAAATCTCTATTTCTCTGGGATTCAATTTCCTCATTTGTAAAATAAACTCAAAAGACCCCTACCTTCCCTTCCAACTCTCACAGGCTGCCTTTCTCTCCTCCCTTCTCATTTCCCCTCCTCTCTTTGTGTTATGGAGAAGTGGAAACTTCAGACAGGCATTTAGTATTTTGGTACCAAACACTTCTCTTTGAAACAAAACAAAACAAAACAAAAAAAAACTTAAGCTGAGGTTTCCAACTGAGCCATCCAGATTGGACATTTACCTGATAGAATTTACTACTAGTGGAAAAGATGAACTTACATAATTGATGCTGAATGAAACATACATTTTAGTTCATAAGCAAAATAAGACTTTATTTGGCTTGACTATATAATTATTATGAGAGTTTTCTTCTTTAGGAAAAAAAATATTGTTCAATTAAGAGAAAAGGGGGAGAGAGCTTGTTAATTGGAAAAAAAAAGTAGCTTAAAAATATATGGACTCTGGGGCAGCTAGTTGGTGCAGTAGATAGCAGCAGCATCCCTGAAGTCAGGAGGACCGGAGTTCAAATCTGACCTCAGACACTTAACACTTACTAGCTGTGTGACCCTGGGCAAACCACTTAACCTCAATTGCCTCAGCAAAAAAAAAAAATATATATATATATATATATATATATATATATATATATATATATATAGGGAAATGCTTTTTCTTTTTTTGGCCTCCTCTGTAACAACAACAAATACCAAGTATAGCCAAACAAAACAGTCTTGAAAAGCAGATCTGATGGTCCCAGAGCTCTGAAAATATATTGGATGATCTGCTGTTTTCTTCAGGGTAAGGATGAGGGTATGTACTCTGAGGAAGCTTATTGTGACAGACCATGAACAGTACACAATCCCTAATAACTCTCTGCCTCTCATTTCATGATAGGGTTGGAATGGTGGGAAGGCAGCATTCTACCTGATTGTAATCCTCCAGAGAAAGGAGAGGCAGGCTGTGGATTTCAAGCTCATTTGGGCTTGGACTTTATCTATGGGTGACCAGAACATACTTTTCCTGACACTATCTCTAATCCTTCTTTGTTGAAAAAAAAAACTAGAGTATAATCATAATAGCCACACACTTCTACAAGCAGCTTGAAATATAAAAGTGAAAAAATATTAAAATAGTTAATGTTAAAAACAAAGTACCACAAAATTTACAAGAATGAATCACCTGGTGGTTTCAAGTTTAAAAAAAAGAGTTTCTGAAATTTTGAAATAGTTTTGAAAACATAAAAGAGTAAGATTAATGATCATCAGAAGAAATTTCATCTTTTACAACTCCTTGTGAACTTAGCTCACCATTTCTTTCCATTACCTCTGCCTTGCTTTCATTTTCCAAAGCATACTAGCTAAAGTGACTAGCAGTCATTAGCCAGCCCAGCAGGTGATCTCAAAGTTGGAAAACTTTCCTGTGAAGAATAATTGATGGGTTGCCCATGGGTCCATGACTGGTTACATACTTAAGCTTAGTCAGACACTGAAGAACATCTGGTATTCCATATAACTCACTTATAAAGAGAGATTTGGCACTCTCATATTGTGCACTGGAAAACTACCTTGTATGCTACCTTTAATATAAGTGTGTGTGTGTGTGTGTGTGTGTGTGTGTGTGTGTGTGTACTCCTTTGAACACTCATGTCATTGTTCTTCATGGAAATGAAATTATTAGAATCTCATTATCAGAAAACATTAGGGTTCCTTCTTTAATAACTTGCTTGCTTAATAAAAATACATAAGATCCTGCAGGAATGATTTGAAACATAATTGAAATTCACTCCCCCTACTACTCAATAAATATTAAAAATATATGGACTCTGGGGGAACTAGTTGGTGCAGTGGATAGAGCATCATCCCTGAAGCCACTTCCAATGGCTTGCTATTGGCTTAAGGTTCAAATATAAAATCTTTTGCCATTTAAGGGCCTTCATAATTTGGTCCTTCCTACTTTTCCAGCCTTCTTACCTCTTAACTCTCCTTGCCTTACTTGATTATTCAGCAACACTGCATTGCTTACTATTTCTCTTACATGATATTCCATCTATATCTTACCTATATTTTCTCCCCCCTTATCTATTTTTTATTAAAGTTTTTTATTTACAAAGCATATGCATGGGTAATTTTTCCAGCATTGACCCTTGCATAACCTTTTGTTCCAAATTTTCTCCTCCTTCCCCTTACCCCCTCTTCTAGCTGTCAGATACTCCAATACATGTTAAATATGTTGAAATACATGTTAGATCCAATATATGCATACATATTTATATAGTTATCTTGTTGCACAAGAAAAATCATGTCAAGAAGAAAGAAAAAGAAAAACTGAGAAAGAAAACAAAATGCAAACAAATAACAACAGAGAGAGCGAGAATGCTATGTTATATTCTACACTCTGTTCCCATGGTTCTCTCTCTCTCTCTCTCTCTCTCTCTCTCTCTCTCTCTCTCTCTCTCTCTCTCTCTCTGAGTGTAGATGTCTCTCTTCATCACTGCACAAGTAGAACTGGTTTGAATTATCTCAATGTTGAAGATAGCCATGTCTATCAGGACTGATCCTCGTATAGCCTTGTTGTTGCAAGTATAATGATCTCCTGGTTCTGCTCATTTCACTTAGCATCAGTTCATGTAACTCTCTCCAATCCTCTCTGAAATCATCCTGCTGGTTGTTTCTTACAGAAAAATAGTATTCCATAATATTCATATACCATAATTTATTCAGCCATTCTCCAATTGATGGGCATCCCCTCAGTTTACAGTTTCTTGCCACTACAAAGAGGCTGCCACAAACATTTTTGCACATGTGGGTCTCTTTCCCTCCTTTAGAATCTCTTTGGGATATAATCCCAGTAATAACACTGTTGTATCAAAGGGTATGCACAGTTTAATAACTTCTTGAGCATAGTTCCAAATTGCTCTCCAGAATGTTTGGATCTGTTCAAAATTCTACCAACAATATATCAGTGTCCCAGTTTTCCCACATCCCCTTCAACATTCATCATGACCTTTTCCTGTCATCTTAGCCACTCTTGACAGCTGTGTAGTGGTATCTCAGAGTTGTCTTAATTTGCATTTTTCTGATCAATAGTTATTTGTAGCACCTTTTTGTGTGGCTAAAATAGTTTCAATTTCTTCATCTGAAAATTGTCTGTTCATATCCTTTGACCATTTGTCAATTGGAGAGTGGCTTAAACTAATATAAGTTTGAGTCAATTCTCTATATATTTTAGAAATGAGGCCTGTATCAGATCCTTTGGATATAAAAAATATTTTCCCAGTTTATTGCTTCCCTTTTCATTTTGTCTGAATTAATTTTGTTTGTACAAAAACTTTTTAACTTAATATAATCAAAATTATCTACTTTATGATCAATAATGATCTCTAGTTCTTCTTTGGTCACAAATCCCTTCCTCCTCCACAAATCTGAGAGGTAAAGAATCCTATATTCTTCTAGTTTGTTTATAGTATCATTCTTTATGTCTAGATCATGAACCCATTTTGACTTTATCTTGGTATATGGTGTTAAGTGTGGGTCTATGCTTACTTTCTGCCATAGTAGTTTCCAATTTCCTCAGCAATTTTTGTCAAATAGTGAAATCTTATCCCAAAATGGATTTGTCAAATGTAATGGGCCAGAACTCTGGAGAAATATACTTAGGCAAGGATTCTTACAAACAAGGTGTTAACTCAGTAGAATTGATAAGACAATGGTTATCTAGTTTAGTGTGGTGATTAATAGTTCTTTAATTCAGTATGATTGATTTAACCTTACAACAAATAATGGTTTCATAGTGATATAATTATTGGCTTATATTCAGTATGATGAATGGATTTAATTGTAATAAAGTATGTAAGAAATCAGAGTCAGACCTAGAGGGGACTGGAGGCTGGAGCACAAATTCCCAGACTCAGGGAGACTTCAAGACAGAGGTTTTTTTGTGGTGATCCTCCTACTTCCCCACAGAAACCAAGATACATTCCAGAGCCCTTCTGAAATCATCCTGTTGGTCATTTCTTACAGAACAATAATATTCCATAACATTCATATACCACGATTTATTCAGCCAATCTCCAATTGATGGGCATCCACATAATTCCAGAAGTCTGTCTTATCTATATTTTCACTAACTGTCCCCTATGCTCAAAATATCTTTCCTCTTCATTTCTACTTCTTGGCTTTTCTGATTTACTTCAAAACAGTTTAAATCCTACTTTCTATTGAAGTCCTTTCTGGTTCTCCCAACTGTTAATACTTCCCTTATAAAATTATTTCCATTTATATGTTGTATTTATAATTACTAACATGTTTTATCCTTCCCTCTTGTATTAGGGACATTCCTTGAGGGCAGAAACCATTTCTTTACATTCCTTTGTTTCTATTGTTGGATCAATGACATCAGGGGCTGATGTCTAGATTTGCTCATGAATTAGATATGTGAAACAGAGTTGAACAAAATCATGAGCCTCACTCTCTCTTCAAGTGTCATCAGAGACCAGTAGCTAGACAAAAGTCAGGATAACTGGAGATGGCCCATGATTCAGGGGATGATCTTGGCCTCTTCAGTGCTTGGGTCTAAATGTGCCACAGTACCTGCTTCAAACACCTTTGTGACCACTGGAACAAATTATTCTCATTCACCCATTCTGCCGAGGGAAGTCATCACATGCTTGGAGTAGACATCCCCTCTACCTTACTAACAAGTTTGAGGCCTGCTCAATCTGGTTGGGTCCAACTGCCATAACAGTTTTACTGTGGTATGATCACTACAGCTTTTTGAAAGGACAGGTAAGAATTGGGTGAACCTCAAAAGTGGATTAGCAGCCCTGAAAAGGACTCTGCTGCGCTCATACCAGAGATGCTAGTCCTCCCTGAAGAGTCATACATAACTTTGTATCTCTAAAGCTTAGCACAGTGCCTGACTACACTAAGTATTTGGTAGATATTCCTTGAATAGTTCAGTATGAGCTAATAGTTCTCTGGTTGAGCAGTGTTGCAACCCAACAACTGCCATGCTGTTGTCCCAGTCAGAACAAGATTTTTCCTTTTGATTTTCTTCAGTGGGTTGGTGGAAAGGGATGAGGTGGGGAGTCAGATGCAGAAAGTATCTGGGTCTTCTTGTAATCCCTGCTTCAGTTTGGTGGTCAGGTGGGAAAGGGAGCACTGAATGCTCTTGTTAGGGAATTAAGAATTAATTAGCCTTCTTTGTTAGTTCACTAAGTTGTTACTTTATTAGGTTTTTTGGTTTTATTATGGAAATAGCTAAAATTGCTTTAACTCTTGCATATGAAGCTAAGAAAGAGTCTAGTCCTACATCTTATTGGTCCATGATCTGGAAGTCATTGACTTTGATTAGGACTAGACCTGCCAGAATAAGTTGGCAACAATTTTGCCACATTTAAACTTAAGCTGTCTAAAGCACCACCCATGATTACAATGTGTCAAAGGTAGGATTTGAATCTCGATTTTCTGAATTTCAAGGCTGTAATTTATCTACCACACCAGATGCTTCTCTTATACTTTTACTTTGTACATTATATATCTTGTATATATTTATGTATACATATTATTTCTTTTGATTAAATGATAGCTTCTTGAGACCAGAGGCTCCTTCATTTTTCTATTTCACAAATAGAAAATAGATTCACAGCATAATGTTTGGCAATAGTAGATGTTCAATTGCTTCTATACTTAGAACCAGAAGATCCAGCTTCTTCCCCTTGTTCTCCCACTTACTATTGTGACCATTGACAAGGCTTGTTGCTACTTCAATTACCTGAGCCCCAGTTTCTTATTATTATTACCCATTCCTAGCAATAATAGTACTTATAATTTTTACTTCACATAACTGTTGTGAGAATAATAAAGCAATGTATTACACTTTGTGATCCTTTTGTTCTTGTTATTTAGTTGTTTCAATTGAGTCCAACTCTTCAAGATCCCATTTGGGTTTTCTGGGCAAAGACACTGAGATGGTTTGTCATTTTTTTCCTCCAATTCATTTTAGAGAGAAGGAAACTGAAACAAACTTGCTCTGGGTCACACAACTAGTAAATGTATGAAGTTGAATTTAGTCTTCCTGATTCCAGGCCTGGCATTTTATCTACTGTTCTCCTTGACTACACTTATAAACCATAAAGTTATATATAAATGGTAGCTATTGACATTATCTTTTTATACTCTCGTACATGTGGCAGGTACTGAGATTTTTCTCTCGTTTTTCTGTACAAAGAGAGAGTAAAAAAATACAAGATGTCCCTCAGAGAGTATACTTGCTGAAGGCTAAACGTAGGAAGTGAGGAGACTAGACAAGGGAAGAGAGAAAGGATGGGGAAGAATCAAAGAGGAGCCCACCCATTACCTACTTATTTTAATAAAATTCTTTTTGTAAAATATTGTGAACTATGCTTGCAAGCAGGAAGTGGATATCAGGACATTGTAAGATTTCTTGGATGAAAGTTATAAGCCACTAAACTGGACAAAAACTAGCTGGTGTAACTACACCTGTTTTGAAATGAAAAATTCTCATATTGATCATTTGTCAAGTATTTATTATGATTCAAAAGTTTTTTTTATATATAATATAGTTATTTGGGTTCATGTATTATTTCTCCATCTAGATTAGAAAGTCCATGAGGACAGGGATCTTTATTTTTTATTTATTATTTTTTTTTGGATTCCCCATTATATCTAATATAGCATCTCATATTTGTAAACATGAATATAGTGACTCTATACAAGACTTCACAATTTAAAACTTTTTCTTTCTTTACAACAATTAGGGAAGCTAGAAATAATCAGTAATTTCATCCAAGAGAATGACAATCATGAAACAACATACCAAAACTTATGGGATGCAGCCAAAGCAGTTCTAAGGGAAAATTTTTATCATTCTAAATATTTACATGAATAAAAGAGAGAAAAAGAAGATAGATAAATTGAGCATGCATCTAAAAAAGCTAGGAAAATAACCAATTAAATGTCAAATTAGGAATTTTGAAATTCAAAGGAAAGATTAATAAAATTAAAGTAAGAAAACTATTAAATTTATAAATAAAATTAAGAATTGGTTTTATGGGGGAAAAAACAACAAAATAGATAAATCTTTGGTTAATTTTATTAGAAAAGGAAAGAAGAAAACCAAATTACCGGTATCAAAAAGGGAAAAAATGAACTTATCACCAATGAAGAGGAAATTAAAGCAGTAATCAGGAGCTATTTTGCCCAACAGAATGCCGATAAATCTGACAATCTAAGTGAAATTGATGAATACTCACAAAAATATAGATTGCCCAAATTAACAGAAGAGGAAATAAAAATTTAAATAGCTCCATTTTAGGAAAAAAAAATTGAATATGCTATTAATGAACTTCCTAAAGAAAAAACTCCAGATGATAACCAAGTGAATTCTACCAAACATTTAAAGAACAATAATTACATACCTATATAAACTATTTGTAAAAAAAGACTAACAAGGAGTCCCTACCTACACCAGAAAAAGCCAAAATGCAGCAAGAAAATTATAGACCAATTTCTCTAATGAATATTGATGCAAAGAAATTTTAAAGAAAATATTAGCAAAAAGATCACAGTCGTTTATTACCAGGACAACATACTATGACCAAGTGCAATTTATACCAGGAATTCAGAATTCATTCAACATAAAAATCTATCAGCATAATTTACCATATCAATAACCAAACTAACAGAAATCATATAATTATCTCAATAAAGGCAGAAAATCATTTGACAAAATACAACACCCATTCCTTATTTAAAAAAATACCTAAGAGCATAGGAACACATAGGGTTTGTTCATAAAATAATGAGTAGCATCTATATAAACATTATATATAAGGGGATAAGCTAGAAGGATTCCCAATAAGATCAGGAGTAAAACAAGAATGCTTATTGTCACCGATAATATTTAGTATTGTATTAGAACTGTTACTTTTAGGAATAAGAGAAAAAAATTGAAGGAATTAGAGTAAGCAATGAGGAAACAGAACTGTCACTCTTTGCAAATTATATGATGGTATATTTATAAAATCCTATTTAAAACAATTGAAACAATTAGCAACTTTAGCAAAGTTGCAGATATAAAATAAATGACAAATCATCAGCATTTCAAAATTACTCACAAAGCCCCCCAGTACGAGTTAAAAAGAAATCCCATTTAAAATAACTGTAAACAATATAAAATATTTTGGAGTTTACCTGCCAAGACAAACCCAGGCACTATATGAACACAATTATAAAACATTTTACACAGATAAAATCAGATCAAAACAATTGGAAAAATATTAATTGCTCATGCATGAGCTGAGCTAATATAATTAAAAATGACAATAATACCTAAATTAAAGTATTCAGTGCCAAGCCAATTAAACTGCCAAAAAAAATCATAGAGTTCTATTTTATAGAACTAGAAAAATAATAACTAAATTCATTTGGAAGAACAAAAGGACAACAATAGGGCAAGATAGTGAATAAAAATAGCAATCTAATCTTTGACAAACCCAAAGATCCCAAATTTTGGGATAAGAATTCATTATTTGACAAAAACTGCTGGGAAAACTGGAAATTAGTATGGCAGAAACTAGGCATGGACCCACATTTAACACCACATACTAAGAGTAGATCAAAATGGGTCCAAGATTTAGGCATAAAGAATGAAATCATAAATAAATTGGAGGAACATGGGATGGTTTACCTCTCAGATTTGTGGAGGAGGAAGGAGTTTGTGTCCAAGGGAGAACTAGAGACCATTATTGATCACAAAATAGAACATTTTGATTACACCAAATTAAAAAGTTTCTGCACAAACAAAACTAATGCAAACAAGATTAGAAGGGAAGTAACAAATTGGGAAAACATTTTTACAGTTAAAGGTTCTGATAAAGGCCTCATCTCCAAAATTTACAGAGAATTGACTTTAATTTATAAGAAATCAAGCCATTCTCCAATTGATAAATGGTCAAAGGATATGAACAGACAATTTTCAGATGATGAAATTAAAACTATTTCCACTCATATGAAAGAGTGTTCCAAATCACTATTGATCAGAGAAATGCAAATTAAGACAACTCTGAGGTATCATTACACACCTGTCAGATTGGCTAAGATGACAGGAACAAATAACGATGAATGTTGGAGGGGCTGTGGGAAAACTGGGACACTGATGCATTGTTGGTGGAGTTGTGAAAGAATCCAACCATTCTGGAGAGCAATCTGGAATTATGCCCAAAAGTTATCAAACTGTGCATACCCTTTGACCCAGCCATACAACTACTGGGCTTATAACCCAAGGAACTACTAAAGAAGGGAAAGGGACCTGTATGTGCCAAAATGTTTGTGGCAGCCCTTTTCATAGTGGCTAGAAGCTGGAAGATGAATGGATGTCCATCAATTGGAGAATGGTTGGGTAAACTATGGTATATGAATGTTATGGAATATTATTGTTTTATAAGAAATGACCAACAGGAGAAATACAGAGAGGCTTGGAGAGACTTACATCAACTGATGCTGAGTGAAACGAGCAGAACCAGAAGATCATTATACACTTCAACAATGATACTGTATGAGGATGTATTCTGATGGAAGTGGATATCTTCAACATAGAGAAGAGCTAATCCAATTCCAATTGATTAATGATGGACAGAACCAGCTACATCCAGAAAAGGAACACTGGGCAATGAATGTAAACTGTTATTTTTACCTTCTGAATCCAATTCTTCCTGTGCAACAAAAAATTCGGTTCTACACACATATATTGTATCTAGAATATACTGTACTATATTTAACATATATAAGACTGCTTGCCATCTGGGGGAGGGGGTTGGGGGAGGAAGGGAAAAAATCTGAATAGAAGTAAGTGCAAGGGATAATGTTGTAAAAAATTACCCATGCATATGTACTGTCAAAAAATGTTATAATTATAAAATAAAATAAAAATTAAAAAAAAAAAGGACAACAATACCATGGGATTGATGAAAAAAAATTCAAAGAAAGGAGGCCTAGCTATACCAGGTCTAAAATTATATTATACAGCAGTAGTTATCAAAACCTTTAGGTACTAGCTGATCAGTGGTGGATCAATGGAATAGGTTAGGTTCACATGACACAATAGCCAATAACTGTAGTAATTTAGTGTTTGATAAATCCAAGGACTATAGATTTTGGGATAAGAACTCACTATTTGACAAAACTTGCTGGGAAAACTGGAAAAGAGTATGGCAGAAAGTAGTCATAGCTCAATATTTCACATCCTATATCAAGATAAGATCAAAATAGGTTCATGATTTGGATGTGAAAGGACACACTAAAGGGAAATTAGACGAATAAGGGACAGTCTACTTGTTAGATCTTTGGAAAGGAATTTATGGCCAAAAAAGAACTAGAGAACATTATGAAATGCAAAATGGATAATTTTAATCACATTAAATTAAATATTTTTTGGAAAAAAACAAATAACAAACCCATGCAGCCAAGATTAGAAAGGCAGTGTTTCTGATAAAGGTCTCCTTTCTAAAAGAGAAGTCAAATTTGTAAAAATACAAGTCATTCCCCAATTGATAAATAATTAAAGAACATGAACAGATAATTTTCAGATGAAGAAATTAAAGCCCTTTGTAGTCATAAGAAATGTTCTAAATAACTAGTGATTAGAGAAATACAAATTAATTCTGAGGTATCACCTCATACCTATCCAATTGACTAAGATGACAAGAAAAATAATGATAAGTGTTGGAGGGGATATGGAAAAACAGGAACACTAATATATTGTTGGTGGAGTTATGAACTGATCCAATTATTCTATAGAGCAATATGGAAATATGGCCCAACGGGCTGTAAAACTGTGCATATCCTTTGATCCAGCAGTGTCCCTACTGAATCTGTATTCCAAAGAGATCATAAAAGAGGAAAAAGCTCTCACTTGTGGTGGCAAGAAATTGGAAATTGAATGAATGCTCATCAATTAAGGAATGGATAAATGTTATGGTATATAAATATTGGACTGTTATAGAATGTTGGGATGGAATATTATTATTCTATAGGAAATGATGAGCAGGTTGATTTCAGAAAAACCTAGAAAGATTTACATGAACTGTTATGGATTGAAATGAGCAGAACCAGGAGAACATTGTACACAGTAACAGCAAGATTATATGATGATCAACTGTGACAGACTGAGTGTTTCTCAGCAATGCAGTTATCTAAGACAATTCCAATAAAATTGGGTTGGAAAATGCCATCCTCATCCAGATAGAGAACTATGGAGATTGATTGTAGATCAAATGTGGATTGAAGCATAGTATATTTTTTTGCTTATTTTTGGATGCTTATTTGTTTGTTTTTTCATGTTTTTTTTCCTGTTTTGTTTGATTTTTTTGAACAATATGATAAATATGTTTAAAAGTCGTGTGCATGTAAAGCCTATATCAGATTGCTCACTATAGTGGGGGAAAGAAGTAAGGGAGGGAGGGAAAAACAATTTAGCACAGAAAATCTTGCAAAAATTAATGATGAAAACTATCTTTACATGTATTTGGAAAAATAAAATATTTTTGAAGACAAAAAAGGAAAATAATTTTAAAAAAATCAGGGAAACCCAAGGTAGAATGGAAGAGATCATTTCTAGGGAATAATCAGGGAAAATGTGGAGAATGTGATATTTGAGCTGTACCTTGAAGGACAGATAGGATTTTTATTGGTAGAAGAAGTAGAGAAGAGGGATATGAGCAAAGACATAAATATGTGTGAAAGTAGGACATGTTCTGTGATTGACAACTAGTTCAGTTGATTCTAGAGCAGACTTAGGCAGGACCCTGAATGCCAGATTAAGGAGCCTGGCTTCTATTTGATAGCTCATTAAAATCAATGAAATTTTAAAATAGGATATAGAAATAAGTAAGAATTATATTTTTGGAAGATTATTTTGGTGGCTGTGTATATAGGATGGGTAATCATGGGAAGGAAGTTGAAGAATCAAGTTAAGTGGTATTGTAAGAGTCTCAAATACAAAGACATTAAATTGGATAGTAGTGGTGGGAATAGAAAGAAGACAGATATAACGGAGGGTATTGGCTTAGAATATACAGGTATTGGCAATGGACTTAATGTGGAGGTAGATAAAAAAGAGAAGTATAGTTCACATGGAATTTTTTAACTTGGCTAACTTGGAGAATTGTGGTACCACTGACAGAAGTAGGTATTCAGGCATAAATACTAATTTGGGCCAAATTTTATTTTGGTCATAATTAATTTGAGATGTCAGCATGACATCCAGGTAAAAATGTCCTATAGAGAGGTGGAAATGGAAAACTGGAGATGAGAAAAGAAGGTGAACTAAATTCATAGACATTTGTTATTGTTCACATAAAAGCAATAATTACATGATTTCCAACATGAGATTCAATCAAAATTCACATAAACTAGGCAAGAAATATAAACATTCATCCTAAATAGGAAAATTATTTCTTTAATCTTGTATCATAATCCATCCCATCATTGAAATGTTATAGCATTAATATTTTACTATATAACCTTATAAAATTTTTTATTGTTACCCTAATCATCAACAAGCACACTTCATTATTCAAAGAACAAAAAAGCAGTTTCCATTAAAAACTGTAAATATAATTTTTTGTTTGTTCTTTAATAAGTATATAAATATAAGTTGTTATAAGGTAGTAATGAAACTTCTTTTGAATCCCCCTTTGCATTTTTCTCCTGTGCATTTAAAGATACTTTATTAATTTTAAATGTTTAAATTTTTAAAAAATAGGTTGCAGATCTTGTAATCTTTGAGTTTAAATCTCATTGGAGATGATCTTAGATAGAGAATTCCATACCTTGTTTAAGAAACTGTAGAGAAAAAAAAATATTTTCCTGGGGCATACCTAGATTTGTTATTTATATTTATATTAGTCATATATAGAGTTACATTAGTATTATTTTATAGGTTATATTATAAAAATGCTTTATATTAGTCATATTAGTAGATTGATTTATAAATTTTATAAATAAGAGGAACTTCTGTTTAATTTCACTAATTCGTCCATCAACTTGAGATTTGTTTGGAGGGTTTGAGGGGCACCTTTTTATGGAGGGTATTTGAACCAACTCCTTGTCAAGAAGACAAGGAACTTCCCGATTGGTTTTCAATAACTGGGATTATCTCTAAGACAATTTCTGGCCTAAATTGAAAGGGAGAGATTCTTTCTTATTAGATGAGCCACCCTCCTTCATGAACTATATTAGTGGTTCTCAAACTTTTGTTCTCAATGGTTTTATACTATTAAAACATTGAGATCTATCAAAGAGTTTTTTTTTTAACAGATGTTATTTTTACAGATATTTACCATATTCAAAATAAAAGCCAATTTTGAGTTTGTAGACCCTCTGAAACTATTTTAGAGACTCCAAGGAATCTGGACCACACTTCAAGAACCATTGGTCTGTATAGCCTGAGCTGGCAGATGCTCCATTTCTTTCTCCTTGTGATTCATCCTGATTTCTGCTAGAAGAAATGGGATTTCACTCTTTTCTCTCTCCCTACTCCTAGGACTAGTTAATTTACAGAAGATTCATATGGCAGAAACAAGAATGTATTTCCATTTTGGCGACAGTAGTCCATAAATAGTATTTATGAACCCCAAATTATGTTTGGAAATAAACGGAGAGTGTTGAATCCTCTAAGAAATAAATCGTGAATTTAGAAACTGGACGATTGGAGTCAGAGGACTGGGACTTTTTCATCTCTTCCCCATGATTGCTGAATTGCTCTGAGAGTTAAAGGAAAAAGTAGCGTTTGTTCCGCTGCTCACAAAGTGTAAAGGACTCCAGATAGTCCAGTCTCCTCCTCTTATCAATCCACTGCCTTCCTACCCTAAAGAAACTTTTGCCCTGGGGTCCTGCTTACGCGTTTGCTGGCTGCCTTTCTTCAGCTACCATTTGTATAAAAGCCCCAACTGTGCTTTTTATTTTTATTTTTTTTAAACTTCTAACTATCCTTCCTGTCTTCTCTTGCCTTGCCCCTTTCTTACTATTCCTTTCCAGTTCTAAACCTCTGATCAAAACAACTTAGTCATTGTGCCTAGATAGGCTGTGTCAATCTACTTTCTAAAGACCTCTTTACTATCCCTGTAACTTTTCAGAACAATCCTCCTTCGTGGTTCCACTCCCTTTTTCTGTCGTCTCTCCTTGAGAGAGCTTTTTGAGGGCAGCTATCATTTTTGTTTTTTTCTGCTTGTATTCCCAATATTTGCCACAGTGCTTGTCAGGGGATTTAAATTGTGATGATCTATGTTCTTTCAGAGATAGCTTTGAGTTTGGTGTATATTTTATTGCACCTGGATACCTATTATCATTAGTCCATTCATTCACTCATCCATCTATCCATTCTTTTGTGCATCTTATATCTAATAATTTCTCAAAGAATTGAACCTCTCTTTATTCAGAATGTGTAATAATTTATGCAGATAAATTAAGCTGACATTTACCTTTAACTCTACACTTATCCTTTCCACATCATGACTTTCCTCATTATTATTTCATTATATCACATAAAAAATTAAAGGAAGATTTTGGGGAAGCTTTGTGGAAGCTGCAGATGACATACAATAGCTAGCAGACAACACAGAAAAAAACTAGAAATTCAGAAATGCACTACATATATATATGTGTGTGTGTATATATATATATATATGTGTGTGTGTGCGTGTGTGTATATATATATATATATGTGTGTGTGTATACACATATATATATATATATATATATATATATATATATATATATATATATATATATATATATATTGCAATATAAACCCAAATTTACAATTGTAAACAACCTGTAAAAGAAAAAGAAAAAAATTCAGACTTCTTCTCTGGTACAAAAGAAGAACCAAAAAATTTATTCATTTTTTTTCCAGATGGGAAGGGTAGGGAGGACACACCCCTAACCCCTGCTTTGTGGAAGGGCAAATGGTATACCATAAACAAAATAGAAGGATGAATATTTAAGCTTAGTTAATAACTTTAAGCACTTCAAAAGCAACAATTTATATGTAAACCACATACATATGCATATGTATGCACATGTATATAGCCACCCTGGATTCTGAGCTTCAGAGCTATTTTTATATTAGTTCTAGACATCAGCATTCCAGCCTTTAGTCAATGAAATAGTTCGTGAGTGTGGGAGTCTAGACGGAAAGGGGAAAAAAAAAACCCAAACTGGTGGAACTAGTCATGTTTTCTCAATGTACTCATTCCTCCATTTTCATTGAAAATGATTTGGGTGGTTTAAGGATAAGCAATCATCAGCCAGAAGTGAGAGGTGGAGAGGACTGGCAGGCTGAGCAGAACCATGTGTATTTCTAGGGCAACCTTACAAAAGGGGAAAATCTATTGGATTTAAAAAGATTGCCTTGGAAAGAAACTTGTAAGATTTGGTTGGGAGTGGGTACAATCATTTTGCCACCTGCACTTAGTCTGACACTAAGTCTAGACCAGGCTCCTCTGGAGTGAAAGAGAAGCAGACAATTCCCAGACTCAAAATAAATCTTTAATTTTATTGAGATGCCCTTCTCTCCCTAACAAATGGTTCAGGATTGGGACTATCCCAAGAGGTAAAGGTGTGATAGAGTCAGATTGAATCTCCTCCTGTGAGCCTATCATTAAATTTTCAGAATGAGTATATACACCTCAAAAATTAGCAAATGCTACAAATCAGGGTTTGATTTGTTAATCTGTTTATTGTCTGTGCTTAAGAAAGTGATGGAAAATATTAATAATGTGAGTTAAGCTTTAAATGTGTTCAATATATCCATTTGATGGGGGGGGGTTGTTAAATATTTACCAGCACATTCATGCTTGGAGATATCTCTGATAAAAATGAGCCAACCGTATTTTGAGATTCTCTTCTTATAAGACTGCAGTGATTCAGGTCACTGAGGAAAAGCCCAAAGAGTTTGCCAAGCAATAAAGATGGACTTAAATTTTTTTTTTCAGTTGATAGTAGTTTCTCTTCTCAGGGTAAGAAATCTCCTATTTTATTCCTGTAGTTCAATCAGATAGCACCTCATTTTAAAGCTTTGATCTTTAGACTAAAGTGGATAAATTAATTCTGCAGAGGCACTAGCTTAAAAGGAAAACTCATCACTATATTTCTACAATTTAAAAGTATTATAGTCATAAAGGTTTTTGCTTTTATTAGATGTATTGTTCTTCCTTTGTCAGTAGTAGATAAGATATCTCACCTTCTAGTATAAAGCAGGCTGAAAGAATGCTAGCTATGTCTTTCTTGCAGTTTTCAGAATTACAATCCTGGCTAACAACATACCAGGAGGGAATGATGCCAACCATTTTTTAAAAATTATATTAACCTTGTAAAATAGTGTGGTTTTGGTTGCTAACTTTTGCTGGATGAAGGAGTTTCTATTGCATATTTAATTAGAAAAGATTCCCTGAAATCTAAAGCTAAATAATGATCAAAATCACTTATACATTGGCAAATGTTTAATGACTAGTTCTCAGAAAAAAAAAAATAGCTTAAAGTCCTTTTAAATGTAATTTGCATCATTAACATTTTCTCCATCATTTTCCTAAGTCAACACAATCAACAAAAAAGTTATTGAAGTCCTGATTTGTAGGTTTGCTGATTTCTGAATTGTAAATGCTACACACTGAAAACTTTTGACCCAGTAATACCACTACTACTCTGTACTACAAAAGATGAGAGAAAGAGAGAGAGAGAGAGAGAGAGAGAGAGAGAGAGAGAGAGAGAGAGAGAGAGAGAGAGAGAGAGAGAGAAAAAGGACCTATTTGCACAAAAATATTTGTAGCAGATATTTTTGTGTGGCAAAGAATTAGAAGTTGACAGGATGCCCATCAATTGGGAAATGGCTGAACAAGTTGTAGTATATGATTGTGATGGAATAAGAAATGATAAGAAGAATGGTTTCAGAAAAACTTGGGAAACCTTATGTGAACTGATACAAGGTGAAGAGAGCAGAATCAAGAAGACAGTGTACCCAGTAATAGCAACATTGTGAGCATGATCAGCTATGAAAGACTTAGCTACTTTGATTGAGACAATGATCCAAAACAATTCCAAAAAGTGCATGAAGAAAAAATGCTATTCACTCCCAGAGAGAGAACTGATGAATTCTGAATGCAAATTGAAGAATATATATTTTTGCTTTCTTTTTTTTTTCTTCTGTTTTGTTTGTGTTTTATTTTGCAACATGACTAATATAGAAATATGTTTTGCATGACTACGATGGGAAGGGATAGAGAGAATTTGGAAATCAAAAATTTTTTTTAAATGTTAAAAAAAATTACATGCACTTGAACAATATTTAACCAAATAAAAAAAATATTATGTCATATAATGACTACTATGGTTTCTTAGGTTATAAAGCTCACACAGTCCTAATTAAACAAATTTATTGTTTCATGCTTCCTTCAATTAACATTGAATGAACTAAATCAGAATAGTAAACAGACTGTTTCAGATTTAAACACTGAGTTTGCAAACTTCTTTGCTTATAAAACTACAAGGCTATATTTTAAAGAAGTCACAGTGGACTAGGTGAGGGGAAGAGATTTACATGTGACAAAGATGACTAAAGGTTTGGCATCAGGGAAATTTTCCCACAAATCTTTTGGAGTTTTTAAGATGCTTTATACCTTTCTTTTTGTGTGGTCTCATCTCAGGATTGTCAAAAATCTTCCCTTAACACTATCATTCCATGAATCAGGTTTTAGCCAGGTGAAGTTAACATTAACAAGAAAGAAGCTTCCATTAGTCAAATGTTCCAGGAGAATTGCATAATGAAATTGAATAAAAAGACACCAAAAATTATTATAATACTCTTTCTACTGAAGGCAGAGAAGACACAGTAAGCAAAGAGGGAAGAGGGCAAAGGATGAATGTGGGTCACTTTTAAAATACATTTCTAATATTTCAAAAATTCTGATTTAATTGGAATTATTATTCCATTCACACTCATCCTAATCACAAATTGGTAAACAATAGTTGAGAATTTCTAGGGCTGAACTATGCATAATTCTGAGACTATGTCAATGGTAAATGAAATCTTCAGTAGAAAGACAGAGTTTGAGATGTGATTCTGTCTTATCTTACTTTTGTAGGTAAGTCACATAAAATCTCTATTGAATTAATTAACTTCCAAAATCCTTTCAAGCTCTAAATTAGGTTCCTATGAATCCTTTAATTTAGGAAGAATGGTTCCAATTCTATTCTCAAGCCTGAATTTGAAGCTTTTCCAACTTGGTAGAACCTCCTAGACAGAATTTAAGCCTTTTCCTCTATAACCTTTAAAAATTCAAGTTATTTTTTTAAATTCATTTAATAAAATGCCACACAATCTCATTCTCCATGTATGTTTCTCTCATCAAGACACTCAAGCTCTCAACTTCATTCCTTTTTTGTTGACTGTATTTAATACTGCCTCCTGGCTTTCTTCAAAATTCAACTTAAATCCTACCTTCTTCAAGGCATTGTTTACCTGTCCCCTTTGATGTTGAGGCTTTTTCTCTGAGGTTATTTCCAATTTACCCTGTATATAGCTTGTTTATACATGATTGTTTGCATGTTGTCTCCCCCATTATGATATGAGCTCTTTGAGGGCAAGAACCATGACATTTTCCCCATTTTCTTTGTACCCCCAGCACTTAGCATTTTGCGCTTGGAAAACGTTTAATAATTGTCTGTTGACTGATGATAGCACTTATCTTGTAATATATCAAATCAATGTGTTACAGTGACAATTCAAATATTTCTCTCCACATAGGTCCCTGAGGATATAATTTTTTTTTTTTAATTTTACTTAGGCAGAATGTTATAATTGAAAAAGCACTGGTAATTGGAATTAAAAAAAAAAACAACAACTGAGGTTCTAATACTACATTTAGACACTTACTAGTAGCGTGATTATGGGCAAGTTACTTAATCTCTCTAAACTTTAGTATTCTCATTTGCAATCTGGAAGACATAATGTTTCACTGTCCTTCACAGGGTTGTTGTTAAGGAAAGTTCACTGTAGACAGTATAAATCCTATATAAATGTAAACTGCTGTTGATGCTGAACCAATGACTTGTTCCACTTTAGTCTTCGAGACATTCACATTTGAAGGAAGGAGAGAACAATATTTAATTCCAAGGAAATATAAAATTTCAAGATTAATAAAAGAGACCACTTTTGGCCAGAAAGAATCCTTTTGCCTTCTCTTTCCCAACTAAATCCCACAAATCCCACAATCCCAACCAAATCACACAAATAACTGCCTACTCATAAGATCAATTTTGCACAATATCCCATTATGGTGTAAGAGCTTAGTTATATGCATCAATAATTATAATGGAAAACCATAATCAGTGCAGCAATAATGAACTAATCATGTATTGCAACTTTTCCTGTAATTGTAATAAAGTTATCTTAATGGGAGGTAAGCCAATTAGAGTCCAATGTAAGTAGAAACCTTACGAGGTCACATTCCTTTTTCTTTTTCCAAGAGCATTTTATTTTTCCAAATACATGTAAAGATAGTTTTCAACATTCATTTTTGTAAAACTTTGTATTACAAAATTTTCTGCCTCCTGAAATAAGCAGTTTATTATAAGTTAAATATGTGCAATTTTTAAAAACATATTTCCACATTTTCATGTTATGCAAAAAAAAAAAAAAACAGACCAAAAGGAAAGAAAGGAAAGAAGGAAGGAAGGAAGGAAGGAAGGAAGGAAGGAAGGAAGGAAGGAAGGAAGGAAGGAAGGAAGGAAGGAAGGAAGGAAGGAAGGAAGGAAGGAAGGAAGGAAGGAAGGAAATAAAAAGGTGAAAATTCTATGCTTCAATCCACATTCAGTCTCCATACTTTTCTCTCTCGATACAAAAAACTCTCATTTCTATACTACTTTAAGACTTACGGGTTGTATTTGAGGTAACAACCTGTGGAATGGCTCATATATGTTATATTCCCACTTAGCAGATAAGGAAACTGAGATTGGAAATTTAGTTGCCCAGGATTTTAGTTAATAATCGTTCAACTTGAGATTCAACACTAGCCTCCTTATCCAGACATTTTTCTCCTACACTAAATTGCCTACTAGCTATGCAATTATTTAATTTCTCTGTGTTTCAGTTTGCTCTTCTGAAAAACAAGCAGCTTGGCCAAAATGATCTGTAATGTCCCTTACAACTACAAATCTATGCCTGTTCTCTCCCCATCTTCTTTTATCTAGAATTGGATTCAGGAATCTTGAATTCAAATCCTTCCTCAGACCCTGAACAGACTACTGAACTTTCTCTCCTACTGTTTCCCCATTGGCAAAATGAACAGATTGGTCCCGATGTCCTTCAACGTTCCTTTCAGCTCCAAATCCTCTGGTCCTCTGACTTCCATCACAAGTGAGCCTAATGCTGAACTGAATGTTTACAGCGCCCTAGGAGAGTGCTGTGAATAAGGGACATGAGTGAAGAGAGCTGGAGAAAGAAGTTCCCAAGGCAGAACTAATTCTGAAAGTCAAAAGAAGACTGGAAACTAGAAGGCTGAGGACGCCACAATTTGGGTGCTTAAGGCTGGGGAGAGGAAGAAGCCCAGAGAATGGAGAGTAGATTGAGATGAAGAGGGTGGTGACAGCTTGAATTATACGTTATTCTTTATTCCACCAGCCTGAACTATGCTCTGCTTAACTAGTCAGGGTAAGAATTGCAAGCTAAACTTTACCTCCAGAGTCCAAAAGAAAATAGCCTCTTTTCTGCAGTAACTGGCTTGTGAATTATTATACAAATAATATTTATTTATATTATTTGTATAATATATTGTTATAACTATATGTTTTATGCTACATATTATATTATTTAATCTATATATTATATATTTATATTATTTATATGTGTTATATGTAATTTATATAATATTTATTATATGCATTATTTATACAATGTATTATTATATCACATATATATTATTTATACAATATATATTATGTTATATGTTATTAACACAAGCTATATTGTATTATGAATATTGCTTATATGTATTATATATGCATATTGTGCTACATATTATTTATTCATATTATGTTATATATATTATTTATACAATATTTATGTTATATTACATATTATTTCTATATTACATATATTGTCTATAAATTATTCATTATACTATGTATTATACTACGAATATTATTTATATAATATATATTATTTGTATAATATATATATTATATGTGTTATGTATATATAAATTATATATTATGTTATATGTATATTATTTATGTCATCTTGTATATTATATATGTCATCTATATAATTTATGTGTTATATGACATATATTATTTTATAACATGCAGCTATATTTTATTAGATGTTATTTATATAGCATATATATCATATTGTATATTATATGTAATTATATATAATAAAAGCTTTCTATTTTTCCAGATACACTCAAAGATAGTTTTCAACATTCACCCTTACAAAACCTTATATTCCAAATTTTTCTCCTTCCCTCCCCATTCTCCTAAACAGCAAATAATCTAATCTAGGTTACAGATGTGCAATTCTTCTAAACATATTTCCACATTTATCATGCTGAAAAAGAAAAATCAGATCAAAGTGGGGGAGATGAGAAAGAAAATAAAAAGCAAGCAAACAACAAAAACAACAAAAAAAGTAAAAATACCATGTTGTGATCTACATTCATTCCATACAGTTCTCTATCTGGATGCAGATGGCTCTTTCCATCACAAATCTATTGAAATTGGTCTGAATCACCTCATTGAAAAGAGTCTAGTCCATCACAATTGATTATCACATCTTGTTTTTGCTGTGTACAGTGTTCTCTTGGTTATATACACTTCACTCAGCATCAGTTCATGTAAGTCTCTCCAGTTTTTCTGAAATCATCCTGTTGATTATTTCTTATAAAATAATAATATTTTATTACATTAATATGCCATAATTTATTCAGCCATTCCCCCAACTAATAATCATCCACTCAGTTTCCAGTTCCTTCTGGCTTATGAATCTTGACCAGGACATTTATTAATCAGACATGAATTGATTGTTAAATCACTCACCACACACCCTTTTTTCTTCCTCCCTTCCTAAAGAACTTGACCTTTTACTTAGATTTACAGATTTTTCCTTCCATTCTAGAGCAAGACAAGAGTCCTGTTAAGGCAATCTTTTCTCCAGCAACACTATATTTTTGAAACTAGAATTACCTGATTTCTGTGAAAATAAATACTTTCTTTACTCAGAATATGTGAAAATTATTGAAAATTAAATATACTGGATTTAAATCTTAAATGAATAACTTGGAGAAAGGGAGCAACAAATAAGAAGAAAAACCAAGAAAATTTAGGCAAGTCAGACCATCATTAGCTATTCATAAATGAAGTTTCCTCTAGAAAATCACTCAGGATGATTGTGTCTTGACCTTGTTCTCATCACCAGGACCATTTTTATGTATGAAAAAGAACATTCTTGGTCTTAGATTTCAAAGTCTTCAGTTCTTCAACATCTGGAGGAGGAAGTATCATATGCAAGTGTGTTTTTAATCTTGCAGGTGATGGTTGAATCTTGCAAGGCTGACCTAAAATATATTCTTTTTCTTTTATATGAGAAGAATCTGAAACCTCTTGTTGGCATTGGCAAGGCAAGGAGTGCAAGAGAGGGAAGGGTTTGTTCCCAGCTGCCTTCAGACCCAAAAGGCCCCGTTAGCTTTGCAAAAATGTTATCACGTGGACATGGGTTGGGCCCACACAAGGCAGTTTGCTTTCTGTCTCAACAGAGTAGTTTCCCCTGATTTTATAAAAAGGTTCTTTCAGTACTTGACCCCTCATTCAGGGCAAGTTTTAGAACCTGAAATTGTAGAATTAGCATTAATTTCACACAACTGCTTCTAAGACTGGGAGGAAGGAGCCTCTTGGCTGTTTTCACACCTTATGTATAAATCTTTTGTTGTTGTTTGCACTAAATTGGTGGTTTTTCTGTCTCTTTTTTGTGGTTTTTGATTTTTTTTCAGATATTCATACTTTGACCCTTTTGGTAAGTAATGTATAAACCACCTTTTCCCTGCTCTGTGCTTTTCTCTATTTTCCCTCTATTTTTCTCCTTTTAGCCTTAAAATTAGTACAAAAAAAAATCTCACATGCCTCAAAATATCTTTTCTGCCATTCTGTGCTAATGCCTGTCATTCCTACTATTAAAGTAAATCCTTTGGATTGAGTAAGATTCTTGAAATATCACCTCCTGTATTGGCCCCCTCTCATCCTGATCCCCTTTCTCCTTTTCTAATTTTCTTACCTCTTATTTCCCATCTTATATTCTAGATTCAATAACACTGACCTACATTCAGTTCTTAGAACTCAATGCTCCATTTCCCATCTCATGCCTTTATATTAGCTTATTGTTATTGAAATTAAGGTTAAACTAAGGTAGGAAAGTTACAAATACATTCAATTTATTGGTTAAGACTAGCAATTGCCAATGTAGTAGTTAGCTCCTCAGTAAGCCAAAAGATCTGAATGAGGGCATACAGATCACAAGCATCCAAAAACTAGAAGACATTGTCATAGATGGGGAGAAAAATACAATTGGTTACAAGGGCTGAAGCATCACAGGTATTGGGGAACAATAAGATTGGATGGAAATAAGGAATGCCATACTAGCAACAATTCCTCCTTCCATCTTGTCACTATAAAAAATTCACTGGTGATGTCCACTTGTATGACTAGTTAGTGTCACAGCAATAACAGACCAGATTTTCTTTAAGGATTCCCAGGGTTGCAGAGACAACAACCCAACTCCCTGGCATCCACTTTAAGGTTAATAGATTTCTTGACATGAGAATAAATCAGCAGGAAAACTAAACTTCTAAATTTAACTTAGAGACAAATGAAACATGATTTAGGTAGTTACACAAAGTGTTGATAGTGATACAGAATGAAACCAACTGCAGAATAGAATCAACTTGATAATCTCAATTTTCTAATTGTTCCTTGTGATTAGAATACTTTGCTCCCTCAATTTTGGCTCTTAATTTTTCCAATTTCATTTAACATTCTGCTCAAGATGCATCTTCTATAGGCAATGTTTTGGCTTCCAACCTGCCCCCAGCTCCCATATGTTAATGTCTACCATCTATGTTACCTTTAATTACTCCTACTCTGCACATACCTTGTATGTACCTAATTAATTCCATGTTGCTTCTTAAGGGCATAAACTGTTTTGTTTATTTGTTTGTTTTTGTTTGGGGGTTATTTTTGGCCTTCCTTTACCCAGAACTTAACATAGCAACTAGCATATAATAAATTTAATAAATGTTTATTGGCTAATTAATGAGTTGGATGAGAAGGTTGTGAAGATTAAAATGAGATGTTTATAAAGTGCTTTGCAAACCATGCAGCCCAATATAAATGCTAATATTATTATTATTGTTTCCACTACCTTCTTTCAGAGTCATCTTCTATTATAAAGAAAAGGAGATATAGGGTCCAGAGAAAAATCACCAACATATTTAAAAAGTCTCACATTATATCAACCAAGTCCAATCTTATATGCAGTATTCCACACTCATCCATCTCTATAATGAGATAGAGGGGGGACTTCCAGCCAAGAAGGCGGCTTGGAGGCAGACAGCTGCTTGAGCTCCGTGTTTTCTCTCAGGACTTACTTCATGACAAGCCTAAGAGTTAATGCTTGACCAGAAAAGAAACCCACAAATAATCATCAAGAGACAACAGCCTTGAAATTCTCCAGAGAAGGTCTGTGTTTGTTCGGGGGAGGGTTGAACAGACTGGGCGCAGACTGAGGGTAGGCAGCCAGAGCGAGGCAGGCAGCCAGAGTGAGACAGACAGCTCACACAGCTCAGACCTGAGGGGGGAAGGGTACGATCTCTGCCGTTTCTGCAAAAAGACTTTTATCCCAGTGTGGATATTCCATCTTGGCAGCAAGCCAGGAGTAGCGGAGAGGGTGTAAACACGGGAGGTGAAGATTAAAACCCCAGAAAGCTAGCATCTCTCTCGGAACCCCCAACCCCCACCTGGAGTGACTCCAAGTTCTCAGAGCTTCAGAGCGCAGACGCAGCACAGCCATCACTGTCCTGTTAGTGCCCCGCTGCTGCCCTATCCCCAGTCTGTAGAGGAAGCCCATTAACACCATCCGGCCCCATCCCCCTTTCGTCAATTTGTTTTCTTCGATTCTGCTATTGACAAAATGAACAAAAAATTCAAAAGGGCTCTAACCATAGACAGCTTTTGTACGGAGAGAGAGCAGACTTTAAATACTGAGGAGACTAAAAACAGACTGTTCCCAGAGGAATCCCCTAAGGGTGATATGAGCTGTTCCTCAATACAAAAGAATCTCATAGGGGAAATCAAAAAGGCTCTCACAAGACAGCTAGAAGAGAAATGGGTAAAGGAAAGGGAAGCTTGGAAAGAGAGCCTGGAGAAGTTATCCAGAGTGGATAAAGAGATCAAATCATTGAGAAATAAAATTAGTGAATTAGAAAAGACAAACAACTCCAAGGAAAACAGGATTAGTGAGCTGGAAAAGGTAAACAACTCCAAGGAAAACAGGATTAGTGAGCTGGAAAAGGTAAACAACTCCAAGGAAAACAGGATTAGTGAGCTGGAAAAGGTAAACAACTCCAAGGAAAACAGGATTAGTGAGCTGGATAAAGAAATCAGCTCTCTAAAAAATAAAATGGATAAAATGGAAAAAAATTCCATAGAAGAAAAAAACTCACTTAAAAACACAATTGGACAATTACAAAAAGATATAAAAAAAGTGAGTGAAGAAAATACATCATTGAAAATTAGACTGGAACAAGTAGAAATGAATGACTCAAGGAGAAACCAAGAGGTAGTCAAGCAAAACCAGAGAAATGAAACAATTGAAAAGAATGTCAAGTACCTTATTAGAAAGACAACAGACCTGGAAAACAGATCCAGGAGAGACAATTTGAGAATAATTGGACTCCCTGAAAAATGTGAGGAAAAAAAGAGGTTGGACACTATTTTCGAGGAAATTATCAAAGAGAACTGCCTAGACGTTTTAGAAACAGAGGGTAAAATAGACATTGAAAAAATTCATCGATCACCTACTGAAAGGGACCCTAAAATCAAAATGCCAAGAAATATAGTGGCCAAGTTCAAGAACCATCAGACAAAGGAAAAAAATATTGGAAGCTCCTAGAAAAAAGCAATTCAGATATGGAGGAGCCACAATAAGGATCTAGCAGAGTCCACATTAAAAGAACGAAGGGCCTGGAACATGATATTCCAAAAGGCTAAGGAACTTGGTATGCAGCCAAGAATAACTTACCCAGCAAGAATGAGCATTGTTTTCCAGGGAAGAAGATGGACATTTAACGAAATAAATGAATTCCATCTATTCTTGATGAAAAAAACCACACCTACATAAAATGTTTGATCTTCAAATACAGAACTCAAGAGATTTCTAAAAAGGTAAAAAGAAATCTTGAGAACTATACTTCTGCCATAAAAATATGTAAAGAATATATGTATAATTTGTCCTAGAAACTAGAGGTGGAAAGGAAATTATATCATAAAAAAGTGTAAAGTGGTGGTACTACACCTCATGAAGAGGCAAAGGTAACCTATTGTATCTGAGAGAAGGAAAGGAGGGAGATGAACATAGTGTATATCAATAGACATATTCGATTTATGGTGAAACTTCTTCCACTTCATTGAAAAGTGAGAGGGAAGGAGTAAGCTAAGGGGAAGGGAATACAGAAATTGTGAGGAAAAGGGGTAAAATAAGGGGAGGAACTTTAAGGTGGGGGAGGGATACTAAAAAGGGAGGGCTGTGAAAAGCAAGTGGTGTTCACCAGTTTAATACTGGATAGGAGGGTAAAAGGGAAGGAAAGGGGAAAAGCATAAGCAGGGGTTAATAGGATGGCAAGCAATATAGAATTAGTCATTCTAACCATAAATGTGAATGGGGCAAACTGCCTTATAAAGAGGAAGCAGTTAGCAGACTGGATTAAAAGTCAGAATCCTACTATATGTTGTTTACAGGAAACACACCTGAAACAGGGTGATACATTCAAACTAAAAGTAAAAGGGTGGAGCAGAATCTACTATGCTTCAGGCAAAGCCAAAAAAAGCAGGGGTAGCCATCCTCATCTCAGATCAAGCAAAACCAAAAATTGATCTAATTAAAAGAGATAAGGAAGGGCATTATATCCTGCTAAAGGGCAGCATCAATAATGAAGCAGTACCAATATTAAACATATATGCACTAAGTGGTGCAGCATCTAAATTCTTAAAAGAGAAATTAAGAGAGCTGCAAGAAGAAATAGACAGCAAAACTATAATAGTGGGAGATCTCAACCTTGCACTCTCAGAATTAGATAAATCAAACCACAAAATAAATAAGAAAGAAGTCAAAGATGTAAATAGAATACTAGAAAAGTTTGATATGATAGATCTTTGGTGAAAGCTAAATGGAGACAGAAAGGAGTATACTTTCTTCTCAGCAGTTCATGGAAACTATACAAAAATTGATCATATACTGGGGCATAAAAACCTCAAAATCAAATGCAGTAAGGCAGAAATAGTAAATGCATCCTTTTCAGACCACAATGCAAATAAAATTATATTTAATAAAAAGCCAGGGGAAAATAGACCAAGTAATAATTGGAAACTAAATAATCTTATACTAAAGAATGATTGGGTAAAACAGCAAATCATAGACATAATTAATAACTTCACCCAAGAAAATGACAATAATGAGACATCCTACCAAAATGTGTGGGATACAGCCAAAGCAGTAATAAGGGGAAGTTTTATATCTCTACAGGCCTACTTGCATAAAATAGAGAGAGGACCAATGAATTGGGCTTACAACTAAAATTGCTAGAAAAGGAACAAATTAAAAACCCCCAGACAAACACAAAACTTGAAATTCAAAAAATAAAAGGTGAGATTAATAAAATTGAAAGTAAAAAACCTATTGAATTAATTAATAAAACTAAGAGTTGGTTCTATGAAAAAAAAAAAAATAGACAAACCCTTAGTAAACCTGATTAAAAAAAGGAAAGAGAAAAAGCAAATTGTTAGTCTTGAAAATGAAAAGGGAGAACTCACCACTAATGAAGAGGAAATTAGAATAATAGTTAGGAGCTACTTTGCTCAACTTTATGCCAATAAATTCGATAACTTAAATGAAATGGAAGAATACCTTCAAAAATATAGCTTGCCCAGATTAACAGAGTAAGTAGTCTAAATAGTCCCATCTCAGAAAAAGAAATAGAACAAGCTATTAACCGACTTCCCAAGAAAAAATCCCCAGGACCAGATGGATTTACATGTGAATTCTACCAAACATTTAAAGAATAACTAACTCCAATGCTATATAAACTATTTGAAAAAATAGGGATTGAAGGAGTCCTACCAAATTCCTTTTATGACACAGACATGGTACTGATACCTAAACCAGGTAGATGGAAAATTGAGAAAGAAAACTATAGACCATTTTCCTTAATGAATATTGATGCTAAAATCTTAAATAAGATATTAGCAAAAAGACTTCAGAAAATCATCCCCAGGATAATACACTATGATCAAGTAGGATTTATACCAGGAATGCAGGGCTGGTTTAATATTAGGAAAACTATTAGTATAATTGACCATATTAATAATCAAATTAATAAAAACCATATGATCATCTCAATAGATGCAGAAAAAGCATTTGATAAAATCCAAAATCCATTCCTATTAAAAATGCTTGAGAATATAGGAATAAATGGACTATTCCTTAAAATAATAACGAGCATATATTTAAAACCTTCAGTAAACATCTTATATAATGGCGATAAACTAGAACCTTTCCCTGTAAGATGAGGAGTGAAACAAGGTTGCCCACTATCACCATTACTATTCAATATAGTACTAGAAACTCTAGCCTCGGCAATAAGAGCCGAGAACGAGATTCAAGGAATTAGAGTAGGAAATGAGGAAATCAAATTATCACTCTTTGCAGATGACATGATGGTATACTTAGAGAACCCCAAAGACTCTGCTAAAAAGCTATTCAAAATAATTCAGAATGTTAGCAAAATTGCAGGATACAAAATAAATCCACATAAATCCTCAGCATTTTTATACATTACCAACATAATCCAACAGCAAGAGATACAAAGAGAAATTCCATTCAAAATAACGGTCGATAGTATAAAATATTTGGGAATATATCTACCAAAGGAGAGTCAGGAATTATATGAGCAAAATTACGAAACACTTGCTACAAAAATAAAGTCAGATTTATATAATTGGAAAGACATTCAGTGCTCTTGGATAGGCCGAGCGAATATAATTAAGATGACAATATTCCCTAAACTAATCTATTTATTTAGTGCTATATCAATCAGACTCCCAAGAAACTATTTTAATGACCTAGAAAAAATAACAACAGAATTCATATGGAACAACAAAAGGCCGAGAATTTCAAGGGAAGTAATGAAAAAAAATTAAATGAAGGTGGTCTAGCTGTACCTGACCTACAACTATATTATAAAGCAACAATCACCAAAACCATTTGGTATTGGCTAAAAAATAGTCTAGTTGATCAGTGGCATAGGTAAGGTTCACAGGGCAAGATAGTGAATAAAAATAGCAATCTAGTGTTTGACAAACCCAAAGATCCCAGATTTTGGGATAAGAATTCATTATTTGACAAAAACTGCTGGGAAAACTGGAAATTAGTATGGCAGAAACTAGGCATGGACACACATTTAACACCACATACTAAGATAAGATCCAAGATGGATCTTATACTAAGGCATGGACACACATTTAACTAGGCATGGACACACATTTAACACCACATACTAAGATAAGATCCAAGATGGATCCAAGATTTAGGCATAAGAACGAAATCATAAATAAATTGGAGGAACATGGGATGGTTTACCGCTTGGACTTGTGGAAGAGGAAGGAGTTTGTGTCCAAGGGAGAACTAGAGACCATTATTGATCACAAAATAGAAAATTTCGATTACATCAAATTAAAAAGCTTCTGCACAAACAAAACTAATGCAAACAAGATTAGAAGGGAAGTAACAAATTGGGAAAACATTTTTACAGTTAAAGGTTTTGATAAAGGCCTCATCTCCAAAATATACAGAGAATTTACTTTAATTTATAAGAAATCAAGCCATTCTCCAATTGATAAATGGTCAAAGGATATGAATAGACAATTTTCAGACGATGAAATTAAAACTATTTCCACTCATATGAAAGAGTGTTCCAAATCACTATTGATCAGAGAAATGCAAATTAAGACAACTCTGAGATATCATTACACACCTGTCAGATTGGCTAAGATGACAGGAACAAATAACGATGAATGTTGGAGGGGCTGTGGGAAAACTGGGACACTGATGCATTGTTGGTGGAGTTGTGAAAGAATCCAACCATTCTGGAGAGCAATCTGGAATTATGCCCAAAAAGTTATCAAAATGTGCATAGCCTTTGACCCAGCAGTGCTACTACTGGGCTTATATCCCAAGGAAATACTAAAAAAGGGAAAGGGACCTGTATGTGCCAAAATGTTTGTGGCAGCCCTTTTCATAGTGGCCAAAAACTGGAAAATGAATGGATGTCCATCAATTGGAGAATGGTTGGGTAAATTATGGTACATGAATGTTATGGAATATTATTGTTCTGTAAGAAATGACCAACAGGAGGAATACAGAGAGGCTTGGAGAGACTTACATCAACTGATGCTGAGTGAAATGAGCAGAACTAAGGGATCATTATACACTTCAACAATGATACTGTATGAGGATGTATTCTGATGGAAGTGGATATCTTCAACATAGAGAAGAACTAATCCAATTCCAATTGATCAATGATGGACAGAATCAGCTACATTCAGAAAAGGAACACTGGGAAATGAATGTAAACTGTGAGCATTGTTTTTTTTATTTTGTTTTGTTTTGTTTTGTTTCTCTTCCCAGATTATTTTTACCTTGCAAATACAATCCTTCCTTTGTAACAACAACAACAACAACAACAAAATTCGGTTCTGCATATATATTTTGTACCTAGGATATGCTATAAGATATTTAATATGTATGGGAATGCCTGCCATCTAGGGGAGGGGGTGGAGGGAAGGAGGGGAAAAACTCGGAACAGAAGGGAGTACAAGTGATAATGTTGTAAAAAAAAATTTACCTATGCATATGTACTGTCAAAGAAAATGTTATAATTATAAAAATTAATAAAAAACAGAAATAAATAAATAAATAAATAAATAAATGAAAATAGATAGAGGGTGGTATCTCTTATTTTTTGTCCTCTGGGTCCAGCTTGTTCATTATAAAGTATTAAATTCAGTTAAAATCATTTCTATCATTATTATACTTTCTACTTACATTGCTATAGTCATATAATATATTTAGTTTCTGGTTCTGTTCATTTCCTTTGGCATCAGGTTTTATCAGGTCTTCCCATATATTCCTATATTCATCATTTCTCACAATATATGTATGTGAAAAAAATTATGACAACTAATTGTATCCCAAAATGGAATATGCCATATCATAAGGCAATGAGTTATCCATGGTTGAATGTTTTCAAGAAAAACCTAGATGATCTATTTATTTTATTTTATTTTTTAATTTTTTATTATATATATATTTTTATAATATTATCCCTTGTATTCATTTTTCCAAATTATCCCCCCCTCCCTCTATTCCCTCCCCCCGATGACAGGCAATCCCATACATTTTACATGTGTTACAATATAGTCTAGGTACAATACATGTGTGTGAATATCATTTTCTTGTTGAACAATAAACATTAGAATCCGAAGGTACATGCAACCTGGGCCGACAGATATTAGTGCTAACAATTTACATTCACTTCGCAGTGTTTCTTCTCTGGGTGTAGCTACCTCTGTCAATCATTGATCAACTGGAAGTGAGTTGGATCTTCTTTATGTTGAAGATTTCCACCTCCATCAGAATACATCCTCATACAGTATTGTTGTTGAAGTGTACAGTGATCTTCTGGTTCTGCTCATTTCACTCAGCATCAGTTGATTTAAGTCTCTCCAAGCCTCTCTGTATTCATCCTGCTGGTCATTTCTTACAGAGCAATAATATTCCATAACCTTCATATACCACAATTTACCCAACCATTCTCCAACTGATGGACATCCATTCATCTTCCAGTTTCTAGCTACAACAAAAAGAGCTGCCACAAACATTTTGGCACATATATGTCTCTTTCCGCTCTTTAGTATTTCTTTGGGATATAATCCCAGTAGTAGCGCTGCTGGGTCAAAGGGTATGCACAGTTTGATAACTTTTTGGGCATAATTCCAGATTGCTCTCCAGAATGGCTGGATTCTTTCACAACTCCACCAGCAATGTATTAGTGTCCCAGTTTCCCCACATCCCCTCCAACATTCATCATTATTTGTTCCTGTCATCTTAGCCAATCTGACAGGTGTGTAGTGGTATCTCAGAGTGGTCTTAATTTGCATTTCTCTGATCAGTAGTGATTTGGAACACTCTTTCATGTGAGTGGATATAGTTTCAATTTCTTCCTCTGAGAATTGTCTGTTCATATCCTTTGACCATTTATCAATTGGAGAATGGTTCGGTTTCTTATAAATTAGGGTCAGTTCTCTATATATTTTGGAAATGAGACCTTTGTCAGAACCTTTGTTTTTAAAAATATTTTCCCAATTTGTTACTTCCCTTCTAATCTTGTTTGCATTAGTATTATTTGTACAGAAACTTTTTAGTTTGATGTAATCAAAATCTTCTATTTTGTGATCAATAATGATCTCTAATTCTCCTCTGGTCATAAATTCTTTCCTCCTCCACAGGTCTGAGAGGTAGACTATTCTCTGTTCCTCTAATCTATTTATTATCTCCCTCTTTATGCCTAAATCATGGACCCGTTTTGATCTTATCTTGGTATATGGTGTTAAGTGTGGATCCATATCTAATTTCTGCCAAACTAATTTCCAGTTTTCCCAACAGTTTTTTCCGAATAATGAATTTTTATCCCTAATGTTGGTATCTTTGGGTTTGTCAAAGATTAGGTTGCTATATATGTATCCTTTTTTGTCCTTTGTATCTAATCTGTTCCACTGATCTACCGGTCTATTTCTTAGCCAATACCAAATGGTTTTGGTGACTGCTGCTATATAATATAGCTTTAGATCAGGTACACTTAGACCACCTTCCTCTGACTTTTTTTTCATTAGTTCCCTTGCAATTCTCGACCTTTTATTCTTCCATATGAATTTTGTTGTTATTTTTTCTAGGTCATTGAAATAGTTTCTTGGGAGTCTGATTGGTATAGCACTAAATAAATAGATTAGTTTGGGGAGTATTGTCATCTTTATTATATTCGCTCGGCCTATCCAAGAGCACTGAATGTCTTTCCAATTATTTAAATCTGATTTTATTTTTGTGGCAAGTGTTTTGTAATTTTTCTCATATAATTCCTGACTTTTCTTTGGTAGATGGATTCCCAAATACTTTATACTCTCAACATTTGTTTGGAATGGAATTTCTCTTTGTATCTCTTGCTGTTGCATTTTGTTAGTGATATATAAAAATGCCGAGGATTTATGTGGATTTATTTTGTATCCTGCCACTTTGCTGAAATTTTGAATTATTTCTAGTAGCTTTTTAGCAGAGTCTTTGGGGTTCTCTAAGTATACCATCATGTCATCTGCAAAAAGTGACAGTTTAATTTCCTCATTTCCTACTCTAATTCCTTGGATCTCTTTCTCAACTCTTATTGCCGAGGCTAGCGTTTCTAGTACTATATTGAATAGTAATGGTGATAGTGGGCAACCTTGTTTCACTCCTGATCTTACTGGGAAAGGTTGCAGTTTATTTCTATTGCATATTATGCTTACTGAAGGTCTTAAATATATGCTCCTGATTATTCTAAGGAATAGTCCATTTATTCCTATACTCTCAAGAGTTTTTAGTAGGAATGGATGTTGGATTTTGTCAAATGCTTTTTCTGCATCTATTGAGATGTAGATGATCTATTTATAAGGATATTGTAGAGAGAGTTTCACTTCCAAAATTTAAGATTCTATGATTCTTTTTTTCTTTTTTCTTTATTTTTAAGAGTAGCTTTTTATTTTCAAAATATATACCAATAGTTTTCAACATTTACTCTTGTAAAACATTGTTGCAAAATTTTTTTCCTTCCCTTCCATTCATCCCTTGCCTAGCAATTATCAATTCGATAAATATTAAACATCTGCAATTTTTTTTTCCTGAGGCAATTGGGATTAAGTGACTTGCCCAGGGTCACATAGCTAGGTCAAATTTGAACTGGGATCTTAGATCTTCTATACATATTTCCACATTTATCATGCTGCACAAGAAAAATCATATCAAAAAGGAAAGAAAATAAGAAAAAACATTCAAAAAGCAGGCAAACAACAAAAAAGTAAAAATACTACGTTGTGATCCACATTTAGTCCCCACAGTCCTCTTTCTGGATGCAAATGGCTCTCTCCATCACAAGTCTATTGAAATTGGCCTGAATCACCTCCTTGTTGAAAAGAGTCACATTCATCAGAGTTGATCACCACGTAAAAATTCTGTGATTCTTTGTGTCTTTTTTTTCTGAGGCTGGGATTAAGTGACTTGCCCAGGGTCACATAACTAAGAAGTGTTAAGTGTCTGAGATCACATTTGAACCCAGGTCCTTCTGACTTCAGGGCTGGTGCTCTATCCACCTAGTTGCCCCAAATTCTGTGGGCAGAATATAAAACTTGTTGTCAATAAGCTGAGAAAAAGTTTCAAATATCTGAACTCATTCATGTCCCACTTCTGTGATAGATGCTTGGATGTTGGGGAAGACATGAGCATCCTACCTTGGATCAGAAGTCAAGCAACTTTCTTGATAGAACTTGGCTTTGAAAAAACTATTGCTTTATTGGCTTTTTCATGTCTCCTCTGAGTTTCATACTAATTTTCTTTATGTCTGCTCTCTGTCTGGATTTTATAACTCCCTTATCCATGGACAAATTTACTCAGTCCTATTTGATGAGGTCATGGGGGTCTGAAATTAATGCTTCATGATGGATTTGAGTACTTATAATCGAGAATCTGTAACTTAATAGCCAAAAAAAATTAATGCAATTTTAGGTCTCCTTTTAGTTGAAACTAAAGGTTCAAAATAAGGGAGGTGATAGTTAAGCCTTGGTCAAATTTTTCATTTGGCTTCCCTGGGCTTAGATTGTTAGGAACAGGGGAGGATCAATGGCATGGGCAGCCTGAAGAAACAGATACCTTTAGTAAAGGGACCACTGAAATGAGGGAAGTGACTGCTTATTTTTTTAATTGGTGGGAGGTGCCCACCCTTCACACATATGAATGAAATTATAGAAAAGTATTTATTAATTAGTTACTATATGTCAAATACTGTACTGTTAGGAATAAAACAGAAGACAATCTTTATCTTGAAAAAGTTTAATTCCTATTATTGGAAAACAATTTGTAGGGGAGCTGTGGCCAGAGAGGAGTGTTTTGGACAGAGAAGTGAGAAAAAATGATAACTAATGGGGCAATTGAGTGGTGTTTTTTCCCCAGGAATGATAAAATTGTTGATTACTGTTCTTAAAGCTAGAGTTGGAAAAGGTGAGAATGGTAGTAGGCCCTATATATATGGTTTCATGGAGAGGAAATTAAATGATAGATCTCAAACTGGACAGAATAAGGTGGAAGCTCACCAATCAGAACTCTGGATCTTGTAAACAGAACTTTTAGTTTCAAGAGGAGATTGAAGCTTGAGTAAAACTGGCAAGCCAAAGAAACTACCAAGAACTTTAAGGAAATGCTTGCAAAATAAAATGTCTTTCCCAGAATCCTGTCACTTGCCTAGAATTACTATTGTTAATTACTCCTTTAAGTCAAGAAGATACACACACACACACACACACACACACACACACACACACACACACACACACCCCTATCTGAAGAGCTGAAGAGGGGGTGGGGGAGGAAGGCAGGTAGGTAAAGCACTAGACCTGAGTTCAAATCCACCCTCAGACACTACTTGTGCAAGTTATTTAACCCTGTTTGCTTCTGTTTCCCCATCTCTAAAATGAGCTAGAAAAGGAAATAGCAAAGTACTTCAGTATCTTTACCAAGAAAATTCTAATTGTCAGACAGAACTAATCAACTAAACAGCAACCATATGTGTTTTTTTGTATATGTGTGTGTGTATATATATATGTATATATAGAGAGAATATATACTCATTTCTATACATTTTCTCATTTGATTCCACAACTCAATAATATTAACAACCTATATCTGTATAAGGTAGGAGTTGAGCAACAAAAGAGAAATTTTTATATAATATTCCTTGAACAAAATTTTTTGAAATAATTCCATCTGTAATGTATGTCTTGGAACAGGGTTGCACATGGACAATCAAGAGCATCATAAAAATAGAGCTGGCAAGGACCTCAGAGATCATTAAATCCACTCCTCTCATTTTACAGATGAGAAAACCAAAAAATGAGGGAGGTTTAAATGACTTACTTGCTCAAGGCCAGGAGAAGAGACTGTATCACATCTGTGAAATTACGCCAGTGCTTTCAGTAATCTCGTGTGGTTCTCTCCCTTAAAGCCCCTCTTTTTTCATACTTTGTGGAATCTTCTAAATTGTGCAAAGCTTTACTCCAATACCTCATGAAAGTGTGGAAGTATCCATAAGTTCCCCAAAGCAAACATTTGACTTACTTGTCAAATGGAGAGATATGTCAGCTAAGAGTAACATCAGTATAGAAAGTAAATAGATTTGTAAAATTTCATGCAAAAGGATGGTAGAAGAGTAACAGTATCATCTCATAAAATATAGAAAATTAATGTGGACCATGACCAGTTTAAAGAAAGCTTGGCAAAACACCAAACTAATCAAAGTCTTCCCAAGAGCAGGAGAAAATGGGTTGGATTGTCTCTCAACAAATGTAGAGCAACTTGAATGACCCCAAGCATCTCTCAGAAACAAAGATTCATCATTTTGATAACATGGCATTTAATGGTGTTGATATAAGACCATGAGTCACATAAAAATCTAGTCTAAAGAATTAAACCAAAGGAGCAATGTGCAGGTGTGCGGTGTGTGTGAAAAGGTTGTAGTACAAGAATGGTACAGAATATATACACCTGTATAGTTAATACTCTACATCAGTACTGTCAAACTCAGATATGAGGATCACTAAACCTACCTAACATTCCCTGTTATTTTATTGGATTATTGTTTATTTTGTTGACTATTTCCCAATTACATTTTCATTTGGTTTGGCTTGCACTTGGAAAGGTTCTGAGAGGCATATGACCTATATTCTACATTATATGGAAAGGAACACACACACTAATGAGACAAAAGATTCATTTGCAATTACATTTATGTTCTAGAGCTTTACATTATGGAATACCACAATCCCTAAAGAATCAATGTTGCAACATATATATATATATATATATATATATATATATATATATATATATATATATATATATATATGCTTCATTTTATCAGTAGGAATGACATTAAAGAAGAGGCATTAACATATACTTTGCCACTGCACCTCATGGACCATGGGATCTTTCCAACTGACTTTTAGTGAATCTTTCTAGGGTATTGTCTTCCCTTTCAGAATGTGAGCTTCTTGAAAGAAGGGACTGTCTTGCTTTTATATTTGTATCTACAGTATCTACAGTTTTTAACCCCAATGTTTTGCACATAGTAAATGCCTTATACATGTTTTATTTTCATTAACTATGTTTTTTCCTGAAAACTTTTATATATTGCAAAATAGGAATCAAATGGGGTAGTGAGGTGACTTCATTGAAGTTCTGGGCCTGGAGTCAGGAAGACCTGAATTCAAATCCGACCTCAAACATTTACTAGCTGAATTTGGCAAATCAGTTAATCTCTGTCTTAATCCACTGGAGAAGGAAATGGTAAACTACTCCAGTATTCTCACCAAGAAAATCCCATGGACAACTACATTCTCCAGATCACAAAGAGCAAAACATGACTGAATGACTAAATAACAAAGGAAAAACATAGGGGGAAACTTGCCAGCAGTAAGCTATGAGGAGGTGAGATTTGGTGAATAGGAATGACATCTGAGGAAAGGAGATCCAAATGACATACAGGATGGAAGTTTGATGCTTTGGGTAGTTGGAGATTGGGAAGCAGGAAATATGAGAATGCCAGACCTGAGTGCTAATTCTCTTGTAAATTACTGATTTATAGTTCAAATGATTCAATACACAGGTATAGGTTAAATACCAATTTTTTTCTTTTTTCTTTTTTCTTTCTTTTCTTTTCTTTTCTTTTTTTTTTTTTTTTTTAGCAAAAAGAACCATAAATATATAGAGTCTGTAAACTGCTGACCCTTTCTATAGGATTTTATAATCCACAGGGATATTTATAGTAAGTCAATAACAAACACTAAGACTTTGGTATTAATTAGTTTATGAGAATATTGAGGATGGAACAAAGACTAGCTTAATGCTAATGGACAATGAGTGGGCAGAGACAGGAAAGGTAGGTTAGAGTATGTTCTGTTTTCTTGGGACAACATTCTGAGAGGGACATCATGAAAGAACTGAGTATACAGATGGCAAGACAGAATGAGAAAAGGACAGTAGAAGAATTAATTGATCAATTAATCAAAAAAAGCATTTACTCTGTGCTTTGTGTGAAGGGAATACAATGAAGAAGAATGAAAGTCATTAAAAACAAGCTATAGCTTTACCTTGTTTCTATCCATATAACCTTTGTCACTTAGGGGTCAATTGATTTCCAAGAGTAATCATCATTTGTCCTCTGGCTTAACCTATACTTGAGATGCTTTTAGGCAAGAAACAGAAAAAGACTGGACATTAGACCACAGAAATTTTCTCTAACTGCTTTCTGAGTGTCATCTGGTCCAGGTTCCTTTCTAAAATACTAAACCTGTACAAAGACCATGACTGTTGGTAGAAGGAAGTGACTGGATGAGAAAAAAGAAGGAAAAATGTTAGAGAGAAATAGGTTTGAAGAAGTGGAAGCAAAATTATGATATGTTCCCATTATGGACATTCCAATAGATAAAAACAAAATGGAAGGACTGTTATTCATTGGTTAATAAATGTGAACTTGGTGAATAGAAGGTATTGCAATTTGGATCTGAGGTCTTAGGCAATGCAATCACACTTTTGTTTTCTGAATTTGGCTATTACACACTGAGATTTAATTTTTATGTTTACATATACAGTACAGAAAAAAAAGTATTTTCTGTGGGTCTCATTAAAATATGGTCAGTTGATGCTGGTGCCAATGTTTCCACTGCCCTCCAAAAAAAAAACACCCTTATAATCTGAGTTCAAATAAAACAAACAAAACCTTGAACTAACTTCCCTTAGTTTACTCTGTGTCAGGAGTTTGGAATGCCACAGGGTAAGATAAAGATGTCTGCTATTTGAGAAGATATATCCTCTGAGAGTAATGAAAGAGTCTATGGAGTTTGAAGAGGTAGACTCAGATTTTGGCTCTGTTATAATACATATGTTATTGGATAAGTCACTTAACCTTCAGTTTCCTTATCTATAAAATGGAAGGGTTTTGATTTTAAATCTTTGGGTGAGGCTATAAGGGACAGTAAGTGATTCCTACCCTGTGGAAGTATATTTGAAGAGCTTTTAAAAGTCATCCCAGATTGGGTTTGGCATGGCATCTGAGGAACCTAGACTAGGAGCCATAAAAGAGAGGTCAAGTTAAGGGTTGTAATAACAGCATATTCATGAAGGAAGGAAGGAGAAAAGGAGGGAGAAAAGGATAGAAAGAGGGAAGAAGAGAAGGAAAGGAAGAGAGGAGAGAGGGAAGGAAGGAAGGAGGGAGGGAGGGAGGGAAGGAAGGAAGGAAGGAAGGAAGGAAGGAAGGAAGGAAGGAAGGAAGGAAGGAAGGAAGGAAGGAAGGAAGGAAGGAAGGAAGGAAGGAAGGAAGGAAGGAAGAAGGATAGAAAGAAGGAAGAAGAGAAGGAAAGGAAGAGAGAAGGAGAGAGGGAAGGAAGGAGTGAGGGAAAGAAGGAAGGAAGGAAGGAAGGAAGGAAGGAAGGAAGGAAGGAAGGAAGGAAGGAAGGAAGGAAGGAAGGAAGAAAGGAAAGAAGAAAGGAAAGAAGGAAGGAAGGAAGGAAGGAAGGAAGGAAGGAAGGAAGGAAGGAAGGAAGGAAGGAAGGAAGGAAGGAAGGAAGGAAGGAAGGAAAGAAGGAAGGAAGGAAAGAAGGAAGGAAGGAAAGAAGGAAGGAAGGAAGGAAGGAAAGAAGAAAGGAAGGAAGGAAGGAAGGAAGGAAGGAAGGAAGGGAGAGGGGAGGGAGAAAGGAAGCATTTTATGATAAGCATTTTACAAATATTATCTTATTTTATCCTTATTATAATCTTGGGAAATAGGTGCTATTGTAATCCCATTTTAGAGATGAGGAAATTTGAAACAAACAGAAGTTAAATGCTTTGCTTAGGGTCATCTTGCTTGTAAATATTTGAGGCTAGATTTGAATTTAGCCCTCCCTGGGTGCAGGTCAAACATTGTATGCATTGTATCATCTAGTTAGGTGCATCTGTATGTTCTATATTCAAGACCTGCATTCTCCTTGAGTATCAAGAAGGAAAGAGTCTGGAAGGAGACTGGTCATAAGATTGGGAAAATTAGGGAGCTGGTAGATGAGGGTAGAGCTAAAGAACACCCAAGATAAACCATTCAGGAGTGGGTAAAGAAGTTATGGGATTGAATGAAAGTAAAAGTGGGTTGCCACTTTCTTGGCTCTTTCTGAGATGACCTAATGGCAGGCTCCCAGTCCCCAAGGCAGATATTGATTGACATTCCATCATCATCTTTTCAGAAATATTTGCTTGGATGAAATTATGAGTTTGTTTTTAAGTTACACATTTCCCTTCTAGCTTATGTGCTTCAAGATACATGTTAAATACATCTCAATTAAAATTATATGCTTTTATGGGATATCCATGAACAATGTCAAGAAGAACACTAACCCCAAAGAAACCTGCAGATTTGATATGGCAAAATAAGATAGGTCTCTTCAATTAGACTGACTTGGTCTTAGCATTGACAAATTTTTCATTTTGTTGTTGTTGTTGTTGTTTAAGTCATGTCTGCATGACCCCATTTGGGATTTTTTTTTTGGCAAAAACACTGGAGGAGTTTGTCATTTCCTTCCAGCTCATTTTACTGATGAGGAAACTGAGGCAAACTGGATTAAATTATTTGCTCAGATTCACATAACTAGTAAGTGTCTGAGGCTGGATTTGACTTCAGCTTTCCCAACTCCAGGTCTTAAAGCACTATATGCACATCAACTGTTACCATTCAGCTCAAGTAAACTAGAAACATTCAGGAACTCTCTCCACTACACCATGTAGTTGCCCTAAATTTTTTTATGTAGAGTTTCAAGTAGTACAAATTTATTATGTCAGTGTTTTATCCCCAATGGTACTGGTAGCATATTAATGAAAAACAAGTGACAGAATTCTCCTTAATCTTTAATGGTAACAAAGTACAGAGGAAAGAACTTTGGTCTGAGAATTAGGAGGCCTATAAGCTTGACTGCTTATTACCTCTGTTACCTTGTAGAAGTCAGTTTACCTTTTTAAGGCCTGGATGTTCTTGATATCCCCCCAAAATAGTAGTTAAGATTAGTTATAAGGTATTGTTACATGGCACAGTAGATAGAGTGCTAGATCTGGAGTCAAGAAGATTTATTTTCCTGAGTTCAAATCTGGCCTCAGACACTCATTAACTGTGTGACTCTGGCAAATCATTTAACTTTGTTTGCTTCAGTTTCTTTAGTAAGTCCATTGGACTAGTTAATGGAGATAACTCCTGAGGTTCCTTTCAGATTAGCCAAGTCCCTTCTGGGTAACTAGGACCATAGCATAGAGGGCTCTGACCTTGGAGTCAAGACCTGCATTTACATCTGGCCTCAGACAACTTCCTAGCTTTGTGACTCTGGGCAAGTTACTTAAATTCTGGCAGCTATAGACTACTCATTTGCAAAATGAGAATAATTATAGCATTTACTTCACAGGATCAGATTTCTAGGCATTGGTGATGAAAATTTCACAAAAGGAAGATGTAATTTGCTTGAGAGATTTATTTGATAATGGACTGTGAAACATATATTGTGAAGATAAAATGAGATTATAGATATAAAACATTATGCAAACCTTAAAATACTATACGAACCATTTAACCTTTATAGACCTCAGTTTCCTGATCTATAAAATGGGAGGCTTAGACTAGAGCTTCCTGCCAGCCATAAATCAATGATCTCATGGTTCTATGGTGTTAGTTATCATTATTATTTTTAAGCTCTATATTCTTATGATCATCCAAGACCTAAATTAAAATTCTATGACTCTGAGGACCTGGCATCATATTCAGAAACAAAATGGAACTTTTCATAACAATAGCAAGCATTGTTCTCTTGATATCCCAAAAGATAGATGTCATGAGTAAGATATGAGGGACACTACAAGGGACAGTGGATAGAGTACTAGGTCTGGAGTCAAAAAGATTCATTTTCTTGAGTTCAAATCTGACATTAGACACTCATTAGCTGTGTGACCCTGGCAAATTCATTTAATCTTGTTTGTCTCAGTTTATTTATCTGTAAAATGATCTGGAGAAGGAAACAGCCAATTAGTGCAATACATTTGCCAAGAAAACACCAAATGGAGTTACACAAAAATGGATATGAATGAAAAATCAACTGCAGAGATAACTTTGTTCAATGATTTCCTGATTGTTAGTGTCAAGAGAAGCATAAATTAGTGAAAAACGCTAACTTTCTAAAGGTGCCCACCACTATCATAGAGAAAATTTTGCATAGTGACAAAAAAGAATGTTCCTTATAGAAGATCAGGTTTTCCAGAGTCTTCAGTTCTTTATGTCAATCCCCAGAATATCTCCAGGCCTCCTTAATGAAAGCCACAGCTACTCCAAAGAGACTGGTTCAACTACCTAAAATAAACTAATAAATCATAGATGAAGAAAAGTTTTTAGATAAGCAGTTGATTGAATTGGTTCATTAGTGCACAATTTTGTATCTAAGGATGTAACAACTGGGAAATTGAAGTCACTTAAACTACAAAATTATATAATGTTGTCATTCTACAAATATCTTTTATGATCACTCATCTTCTACTTGAAATAGCAAGAGCAGTGATCCAAAATCCCAGTTCTTCTGGGAGCCACATCAAAGAAATATAATTGCTGCTTCACATGATAGCCCTAAATATATTTGAAGAGTTAATCATGTCTCACCTAAGTATTCTCTCTGAGACAAACACTCATAGGTGTTCTAAACAATTTTTATATGATGTGGTATTGATCCCCTTTTCTGTTATGACCACCCTTCTTTAAACAATGTCTACTTAGGCAATACCCTGAATTGAATCCTATCCAGATGTGGTTCAATGAAGACAGTGTCCAGCAAGACTTCTCTTGTTCGAGACACTTTTATTAATACAGCATAAAATTGAATTATCTTTCTTCTTTGTTTCTGCTAAAGTAAAAACCCTACTTTGTAGGATGAGACCTCACTCAAATAAATACTGGAATGGCAGAGTAGATATGGAAGGTAGGGGAAGAAACTAAACAGAGGTGACAGATAACAGTACTATAATTATTACTGCTACTAGCTGCCATTGTATGCCAGAAAAACTGACTTCTCTATTTGAAAGGATGTGGTCTCTGAAAACCTTTTGTTTAAAAAAAAGGGGGGGGGGAGAGACACATTGTGAGAGATTGTATCAAGATGGCAGCCCACACCCCAGTTCTGTATCATACTCATTCAAACCCTCATTCTAGATAGCTCAAGAAATGTGTTTCCCAAACACGTTTGATAACTACAGCCATCTGTTGTACTGACAAGGATAAATAAATATTTAGCTCTTTGACTTGGAGTCAGGAAGAATCTGGGTCTGAATTCTGCACCAGATACTTACTAGTTGAGTGACCATTGATATTAACATCACTTTCTTACTAGTAAAAGAGGATTAATAATGTCTTAAAATCCATCTCACAAAGTTATTATGATCATCAAAAGAAACATGCTTATAAATCCCTTTGTAAAATTTAAAGCACTACATGCACATAAGCTGTTATCCCTAAGTAAACAAGAAATGTTCAGAAGAGATCAAGTAAGAACTTGATTTGTTTTACATAACCTGAAGCATCAAAGGCAGGATTTCAGGTCGGAGTGTGCTTATGAATCGAACAGATAGATAGGTGGTATAGTAGGTAAATTGACCTGACTATTGACAGGACAATTCCTTGTCATTGAACTGAATGACAGTTCAAATCCAGCTTCAGGCACTTAATAGCTGTGTAACTCTAAACCAGTTATTTAATCCTATTTGCCTCAGTTTGCTCATCTGTAAAATGATCTGGAGAAGGAAATATTGGAGAACTCCAATATCTTTGCCAAGAAAATCCCAAATTGGGTCACAATGACTCTGAAACAACTAAAAAACAACATATATTAAATAGTGACACCTACTGCCAGAGTGTGATATTGAATCCTAACTCTAATAGCTATTATAAATATTCAGGCTTTAAAAAAACAAGGAAAATAAAATTTTATTCACTGGATAGTATGAATCTAGGACTGGGTTGGGGTGTACAGGAGGAAACTGAAACTAGAAGGGGGCTTTCAAATTCAGAAAAAGTGCTACAATCCTCTCAGCCCGACATACAATTACTGCTATCTTAAAATCCCTAGCCATAGGATATAAATAATTTAATCCCTTATTAACTAAACATTTTTAATTATAAATCAACTAAAGGGTTTCCCTCTTTTGGAAAAATTGCTTCAGTTTTCTCCCTTTACATGCAGTAGAACGTTATGCAGCCATGTATTGTTTCTCTCCTAATTGTAGTCTCACTTCTAGACAAATTTCTGCATGATTGGGGGGAAAATCATATAGCTGTTGTTATTATCTTGTTGACTTGCAGGAAAGGAGGTCAGTGTGACTGTAGGCCATTTAGATTCAATTAAAATGTCAAATTTAGCAAAGTGGATGCTTCCACTTTCCTTTTTCAATGATACTCATTTCTGTCTCCAAATTACCCTGATTTCTATTAGTCTTGATGCAGCTTTCAATTAACCCCTGGGCTAAGATGTTAACTGGCAAAGATTATGGTGTTATCAATCTCTAAGGTATTTGTATCTTAATTTGTTATTGTTAATGAGTGTTTTCAGACTTGTCTGATTCTCTCACGGTCCCATTTGGGGTTTTCTTGGCAAAGATACTGCAGTAGTTTGTCATTTCCTAATAAGTGAAAAAACTGAGGTTAAATGACTTACTAAAGCTCACACAAATATTAAGTGTCAGAGGTTAGATTTGAACTCAGGTTGTCCTGATTTCAGGATCAATGTTGTATTCACTGTGCCACCTAGCTTCCCATTTGTGTAATAATAGAATATTCTTAAAGACCCAAAACACCTTCTAAACTACAAACTATAAGAAGAAAGATGCTTTTTGGTGAGGGATCTTACCAGGAACCCTGAATGAAATTGAAGATTGGAAGATATCTGAAAGATAATCCAATTAAGTTCCCATCAAAAACATAAACCCTGTATCTGATGTAGATTCAAAAGATTTAGAACTTGAAGAGACTTTTAAGTGCAGTGCAGACCATTTCTCTCTTTTTCTTGTTGGGAAATCTTACCTCCAGAGAAATAAAGACACTTATTCAAGGTCACACAGTTGAAAGCCAGGTTTCAATTCCAGTGGCCATTGGGACTTGCCACTGTATTATACTGTCTCAACATTCTTTAAAAATGGTATCCAGGTATTCTGATGGAAGTGGATATCTTCAACATAGAGAAGATCTACTCTAGTTCCAATTGATCAATGATGGACAGAATCAGCTACACCCAGAGAAGGAACACTGGGAAATGAGTATAAACTGTCTGCATTTTTTGTTTTTCTCCCCAAGTTATTTTTACCTTCTGAATCCAATTCTTCCTTTGCAACAACAACAACAAAAAAATTCGGTTCTGCACACATATATTGTATCAAGGATATACTACAACATATTTAATTTGTATGGGAATGCCTGCCATCTAGAGGAGGGGGTGGAGGGAAAGAGGGGAAAATTCAGAACAGAAGAGAGTACAAGGGATAATGTTGTAAAAAATTATCTATGCATATGTACTATCAAAAATGTTATTTTAAAAGGAGGGGAAATGATAATCCAGCCTCTGTTTGGAGATCTCTCATAACAAAGCATTCATTATCTCCTAAGACTCAAATTCTATTTTTATGCAATTCATAAGAGCCAATGGCCATATCCAATGAGTTGCCTAGGGAGGGGATATGACTGGCACAATACCATCATAAAAGATGAACTGCATGAAGTTAGCCATTATTTCACTAGTACCTGCCTGTTCTCCATTTTATTATTTTTCCTTTTCATTCTGTTAAACTTTCCAACTTTGGACAATTCTTTGCAATTTGTGCTTCTACTTTGGTTTTATTAATCCAGAGAAGTCTGGTTTAGACTTGAAGATCATTCAGCTTCTCTGTTGAGCTATTACTCATCTTTCCTGAGCAGGATTTCCCTTTATTATATTTTACTGCCAGATATAGTGCTAACCTCTGCTGTATTCTTTTTTCTTTCAGTCCAGGAAGAACTTGTGAAATTAGTTTAATGATTTACATTACATTTGGGAACCAAATGATCATTGCATGTTCATCTTTTAAAAAATTAGAACTTTCAATTAGAGTCAGAATGACTTCTTCCAGGTATAAGGCATATTCAAAGATGCATAAATCACAGCTTTGATGTTCTAGCTGAGTTACATTTCTTCCTGCAACAAACCACTTGTCTGAGCAAATTGAATTGTGACTGAAAAAGCAAAGGAGGAAAAGAGGGGATCAGATAGTGAGAGACAGATTTGGGTTCGTGTGAAACCCTATAATTTCCCTGACTCATTATGTGTCATCCACCACCTGCACTGTCTGTGGTTAGTGTCAGGCCAAGGGTATTGCTATGCCCATATGTAACAGAATAGCAGTTCTCTGCATTGATAAATAACAATGAAGTTCTTATTGAACACCAATTGCACTCATACAACTATACTAGGAATTGGAAGAAATGTTTTTGAGAGGGAAGAGAGAGGTCTCTACAGTGATGACATTAGTTTAAAGACATAAAGTGAGGATACTCCCTCTATTAATATAGATCAGAAAATTGAAATAATTGATATCCCCTGCCCTTAGTCCTTGAAGTACAGCATAAGGTCATATAAAAACCAAGCCCCAGTACCAATACACATGTCCTGAGTCTCCTTACAACTCTGGATCATTCTGTCTTATAAATAAAAGTTAAACTTGTAAAACAAACATGAAACACCCATTTGATTTTCAAACACTATCCATACCATAATCATCCCATTATGCAAGGCTCAGTTTTTCATCTACAGTATAAACAGTGTAAAGAGGGAATAACAAACTTTTCTAGCCAGTTTTCAATGTAGAAAATACTTTCCAGAAGTTTTTTATTGGTTTTCTTTCTTTTTTTTTAAATCATCATAATGATGATTTCTCTTTCTAGTATTTCTCTTCCTCCTTCTCTCAGAGTCATCCCAAATAAAAAAATAGCATTTTTAAAGACAAAAGAAAAAGAGGGGGAAAATCAGCATAAGTGACCATCAATATAGCTAAAAAGCCATATATTTAGAGCTGGAAGTCCCCTTAAAATTCATTGATTCTAACTTCTTTATTTTACAGATGGGACAACTGAAGCTTAGAGAAATCAGGTGATTTGTCCAAGATCATCTGGGTAATAAGTAGAAGAAATGGAAATTCAAAACCAGGTCCCCTGACTCTGATTTTACCACCCTACCACTACTGCCCTACATATAAGTGTGTGTTATATTATAACTTCCCTTTTATATCAGGGAAGTGAATTGTTTGGACCAAGGTTGCACAGTTAAGCTGGCAGGATGCATACTACAACAACCGAGTTTTTGTTCAGTGTTTTTCCCACTAGATGACACTGCTTCTCCAAAAGTAACAATAGCATAGGGGTTGTTCAAAGGATCCTTCTGATCAACTTGATGAGTTTATGGACTAATTATAGATTAATTGAGGGCATCTCCCAGGCTCATAGCTCTATTCAATTCAGATCAATTCAACAAACATTTATTAAACACTGATTGTGTGCTAGGAGCCATGCTAAACATTAAGGTTACAAAAAGAGACAAAAAACATCCCCTGTCCTTGAGGAGTTTACTATGTAGCAAGAGAGTCAGCATGTAAACAAATATATACAAAGCAAACTATATACAGGATAAATAAGAAATTATTTAGAGAGTGAAGACTTTGAATTAGAAGGAATTGAGGAAAGCATTCTGTAGGAGGTTGATTTATTTTTTTTTATTATTATTATAGCTTTTTATTTTTACAAGATATATGCATAGGTAATTTTTCAGCATTGACAATTGCTGTAGGAGGTGGATTTAAAGGAAACCTGGGCAGTCTGCAGTCAGAATGAAAGAAGGAGAGAATTCTAGGCTTCAGATGGGGGGTGGTAGAGGTAGCCAGAGAAAATGCCTGCAGCCAAGGGAACTCCAAGGTCATCTAATCAAACTATTCTCATTTTATAGATGAAGAAACTGAGATCCCTAGAGGTTTGCCCATGATCTTAATAAACATGAGGTAAGATTTGAATCCACATCTTCTAATTCCAGAACCAATTCTCTTTCAACTGTGCAACTCTATGGAATATATGGACCTCATTGAGGTTTATTAACACCTCATTGAGAAGACCAAAGACAACCTTTTGATTAAACTTTACTTATTAAGGATGAATTGGTTGTCTTGGAGAACTTTTGTGGGAGCTCTGGTCTTTAAGAAGCAGGATCATTACATGCTCAAATCTTCTTCTCTTTTAGCCTCTGTTACCTCAGCCCACACATACCTTTATGTCCTGAGAAGTGAAGAATTAAGAGTTCCTTTAGAACCTGAGAGTAAAGAGGCAGAGGTACATGGAATCTACATGTGTTTTTAATGGAGTACAACTTCTAGAGGAAATATAGCAGTGCTCCTGAGGTGTTGGAATACACGGGAGAACTGTTGTAATACATGGGAGCCACCTGACGGTGGCTGCTGGAGATCCAACCCAGAATGGATTCCCTCTTGTGAGAGGATGAAACAAGGAGACTGAGAGGCAATTGTTATTCTCTGCCCTCTCTGACTGAGAGATCATTGCATTGTCTGACCTCTCTCCTCTTCTCTCTGCCTCCAATTTATCTCATTCCCAGTCTGCAACACCTGTGTCAGCAAAGGCTGCCTTGCAACTCCTTCAGATATCATGATCCAAAGCTGTGGAGGCTCTTGGAGAATTGACCTGTCCCTTAATACTGTGGTCCCCTGATCTTAGAGTGTTATTGTTCTAACAATCTGTCAATGATTCTAAAATATTCTGGCCTTAGGATAGGATAGTCCTACAAACATTGCCAACCATGTATTCTCCCAATTCCATTTCATATTTGCCACTCCTAGTGCCTATTTTACCTCTTATTTTGTCTGTAACTTCTTCCCCTAAATAAACCTACCTTTTATCAAAGATAATGGCCATGGCGGATTTGTCACATGTTTATTTTGAACAAGGAACTGTTACCCTGACCTCATCACCATCTATCAAAATAAGAGGGATAGCTTGGGCTGCATCAATCTCTTAGAATGACAAGGACCATATGTTTCCCTGAAAGTTGGAAGAACTGAAAAGGCTCCTGTATGGGACCAGCTTCTTAGTGAAGGAATAAGGCTGAATACATGGTCCTTGAAGTTAGAGAAGAAGAAGAAGGGGATGATGTGTGGTATCAAGGCATGATGTGTGGTATCAAGAGACTTAAACAATATTTTCCACTATTACCATGAGTTATTTGGAGAGTAGAGGTATAAGGGAAAGGGAGTTGCCTCTCTAGTGAACCCTTTATGGGAATCCACAACCTCAGGATAAAACCAAAAAGTGGTATATCTAAAGTAAAAGAGAGACTCAATGTAAAAGCATATTAGCAAGCTGAAGTTTATTTACTTTCTAAGAGGATTCTAGGTTAGGAGATGGCACTGAGTCCAGCAACTTCCTAGGGAAAATGAGGTTCTTCAGAATGAGAAGAGAATTATATAGTCATTGTTTATGGGTTATTATGAGTGCTTTTGTGTGATTTTCTGCATTTTCTGTGAGATAAAATAAAGATTGTCCTTTCTCCTGTTTATATCCAGGATAGAAAACTATACTGGATCTGGGAGTTCTTTTATTCGTCTCTAAGAAGAGCTAGCTTTGAGCTATATTCTATGATTTCCCAGAGGTAACTCTGAGTTGTGGTAATATTAAAATTAAGTGATTTTAAATGCTGTCCCCAGGATTTGAATGATTTGCGTAATCCCAGGAGGTGGGATTTGATACATTGTATTTGTTACATATTACCTCATACATATATTTGTTAGTTTTCCTGGGAATGTGTCCTAGCTTTAGGTATATTAGTCTAAAATAACAAAAAAATAGAGGTACAGGCTAGGGTCTGCTGAGATGATGACTTTTTAAAGAACTTAAGACAAATCCAATTGATCTATTATTATTTTTGTTCCCATTCAGTCATTTCAGAAGTGTACAATTCTTCATGACCTCATTTGGGATTTTCTTGCCAGAAATACTGAAGTGATTTGCCATTTCCTTCTCCAGTTCACTTTTACAGATGAGAACTTTGAGGCAAATAGGGATAAATGACTTGCCTAGAGTCACACAACTAATAAGGGTCTGAGACTGGATTTGAACTCAGGAAGATGTCTTCTTGATTCCAGACTAGCACTCTATCCATTGTATAATCTAGGACCTCTGTTATAATATAATTCATCCATGTAAATATACAAAGTTTATAGGCCTCATAGAAGTGGACAAATTGCCCAAGTACCTATTGGTGGAATTGAACTCTGTGGTAGAGTTTGAATGCTAAGTAACTTAGCTCAAGAAAAGACCTCAGTGTCCAGCACCTTATCTTACCAGATGATGAGATAATTCAAATGGAATCAATTCAGTGTCCTGGCACGAGACTGGTATACTGATCCAGGTCCAGGTTTCACAAGTATACAACAATGGGGTCAGCACAATGGCTCCATAGGCCTAGATTTGGTGGGTAGTCTAAAACTTCTTTTCTCTTATCCTTTCCTTTAGAGACTCCCAAACATGAACAAGCTCTGACAATTATCAATGCATACATGTCTGGAAAGTATACTGCCAAGACAAGCGAAGTTATCCACAGTATCCAAAACTTTGCTATAATTGATGTTTTCATCTATGGATGGTGTAATGGTGCCAGCAGGCAGAGAACCCATGTTTCCTTGGTATGAATTATGAGGCAAAAATTAGTATAAGCAGCAGAAAATCTGTTTAACTTTGTTGTATTTTAACTTCAGAGGCTACATTGAGTGGAGAATCATATGTGAACAAAAAAAAAATCATACACCAACTCTTCCTCTACTTTAGTCTCAGCTTGTAGCCTTTTGAGGTTAAATAATTTTCCACTCATGTGGTAGTCAATATTGATTCCTTGTTTATCATTTTTGACATGACAATATTGGTGAAAACAGCAATCTGTATACCTACTCTGATTTTGTTTTTACTCTGACACCAGCCCTGCTTTTTCACTTCTAATTCCACTCATCCCTACTTGTTCCACTTGTTCCTATCACCTGCTTTTCCAGTTTCACAAACCCCTGAATGTTTCCTAGCTACCTACATTTTGAGACACTTCATAAGCCTGGAGCTCCGATCCCCAATCTCTCTTTTTGCACTTAAAATTCTCTATAATTTTGACTGATGCTTTTGGTCTATATCCATTTTCTGCTAGCTCCAGATACATATTATTTCACAACCACCTTGCACTATTGCCCAGGTTAATTTTGTGTGCCTGAAGAACCAACCACCTTGCATCTTTGATACTAAAAATGAGTATTGCCATTGGATAAACATGGTCAGATCTGGTGAAAATGTCTTGGGCCAATAAAGATGGAAACAGATCAGCAAGCATTTAGAAATGAGATGAATAAGTCTATTATCGTTTAACAGGAATGAAAGCCAGGAGCAAAGAGATAAAATTGTTCATTTTAATTGAACATTTTGCCCATCCAGGATGTTGAGTTGTTACTCAAATGATGTTTGTTCACGTTCTTTGAGAGAATTTGAGAATTTCCTGTTGACTACTGTGGTTTTAAGGTTGATTTGTATTCTGCCCATGCAAGGCCAGCTCTCCTTCGGCTCAAACACAGACAAGAAAGCACAAAATAACCATGAATAAGAATGCAATAGATTTCTCCAAGAGATTCCAAAATAATGAATGAAATATAGAGATACATGTAGATCCTCTTTTAAAAGAGCTTTAGGGGGAGCTGGAGTAGGGCATCTACAATTACAGTTATCCAGCTTCTTCCCTCTTCAGAGTATCTTGCATTTGTGTACATCTCACATCCTTCCATTTCTAAAAGAATATAAACTCCTTGAGGTCAAGGAGCCTTTTCTTTGTGTCCTTGAAATTATAGCACTTACCACAGAGCTTGCATTTGTAACAAATTAATTAATACAATGAATCAAACAATACCTCTAAATATGAAGATTAGGTATGATATTCAGAAAATCTACAACTTGAAACTAGATGAGAATGCTGTTAGGCATGCAGAACAAGGTGTTTTAGATCAAAGCTTCTTAAACTGTGGCTTGTGACCCTGTAACAGAATGTAGGGATCATGAAACTATGATTTAATATGAGCAAATGTTTGATTTGTATACCTATTTTACATACCTAAATATTCAGGATTGTGTAAAATTTTCTTGGGTGCAAAAGGATCACAAGTGGAAAAAGTTTAAAAAGTCTTGTTCTTGATGATGGGAATATTAGGATGAAAGAAGAAGTCCCTCTAGGAGTGTATAATTTGTAGGCAGAAAAGACATATAGATTAAAAAACCCCACCCAAACTAGTGCTTATTAGAAAATTATTAGTTATTAAAAGAATAATCTGAAAGACTCGAGAAGAGGATGAAACTTGGGGACATCAGGGAACATATTATGGAAGAAATGGTACAATAATTCAGCATTAAAAGAAAAAGATTTCAATAGATGGGGGTTGGGCAGAGTTCATTCCAGGCATGTATATAAAATACAGAGATGGAAGAGAGCAGGATAAGAAATAGAATTGGAGGTGAGGGAATGCAGCTGAATGCATGGTGGATAGAAGACTAACCCTGGTGTCAGGAGGACCTGAGATCAAAGCTGCCATCTGACACTTAACACTTCCTAGCTGTGTAACTCTGGACAACACATATGTGAATATTTTGAAAAATAAAAAGATGAGGAAGGTAAGTTGAAGTCACCTTCCGGGAGATCGTCATCCACATGTAACCAAAAATAGAATGCAAATCAATTGAGTGTACAGAAGTAAGAGATATGTTCACCATTCTGAGGTTAGGCTGGAGGCCAACAATGAATCTAAGTAGGTAGATTAAGCAAATGTTCCAACTCTTACAACAGCAATCCTAGCATAAATACAATTTTATTGCTATCTTTTATTTCTTACATATTCAGAATTTCTCCTTGTAGTCATCTCCTTCCCCTTCCCAGGGAACCATCCCATGTAATAAATGATGTTTCTTTTTTTTTTAATTTACATAACTTTTTTTATTAAGCATGGTAGAAATATATGTTAAATCCAATATATGCATATACAGTTGTATACAATTGTATAAACACACGCATATATAAGAAAAATCAAATCAGAATAGAAAAAAGAGATACAAAATAATATGCAAGCAAACAACAACAAAAAGAGTGAAAATGCTATGTTGTGAACCACACTCAGTTCTCACACTTCTTTCCCTGGATGTAGATGGCTCTCCATCACTAAACCATTTGGACTGATCTGAATTATCTCATTGTTCAAGAAAGCCAAGTCCATAAGAACTGATCAACTTGTTGTTGCCATGTATAATGGTCTCCTAGTTCTGTTCATTTCACTTAGCATCAGTTCATGTAAGTCTCTCCAGGCCTCTCTGAAATTATCCTTCTGGCTGTTTCTTACAGAACAATAATATTCCATAACATTCATATATCATAACTTATTCAGCCATTCTCCAATTGATGGCTATCCATTCAGTTTCCAGTTTCTTGCCATTATAGAAAAGACTGCCACAATTCAAAAAAGGAAGAACAAAAAAAGAATTAGCAAAGCTTATCAATACATTCCCCCCCAAAATATAAAAAATATCTGAAAATATATACAATGATCCATACCTATTTATCTCCTGCCTCTTTAAAGAAATAGAGTAGGATTATTTTCTCATATTTATTCTTTGGGGCCACAAGTATTCTTTATAATTTTGAAATATTCATTTTTTATTTTTCATTTATATTGTTGTACTTACAGTGCACATTGTTTTCTTGACTTTGCTTGCTTCATTCTATCTCAGATCTACCCAAACTTCCCTGTTTTCATCATTTTCATTATTTTTATGCATTACAATATTCCCATTATAGCTATGTGCCACAATTTGCTTATCCATTCTTCAATAATTGGCCATCTATCAATTAATAAACATTTATTAAGTGCCTACTATGTGCCAGGCACTATATTAAGCACTGAGGCTACAAAAAGAAGCAAAGGCAACTGCCTTGGGGCAGCAAATTAACAAAGTGGATAGAGTCCCTGTCCTGGGATCAGAAAGACCTGAATTCTAATCTAGCCTCAGACACTTAACACAGCCTAGCTGTGTGACTCTGAGCAAGTCACTTAACCCCACCAAAAAAAAAAGAAAGAAAGAAAGAAGAAGAAGAAAAAAAAAAGACATTCCCTGCCCTCAAAGATCTTAAAATGAGAAACATCATGCAAACAAATATACACAAATAGGCTATATACAAGATAAATAATAAAAATTAAAAGAGCAAAAGTAGTGGAATAAAGAGAGGCTAGAGAAGGTTTAGTGGCATTTAGATGGTACAGTGGATTGAGCATTGAATCTAGAGTCAGAAAGACTTAAGTTCAAATTCTGTCTCAGAAAATCATTAGCTGTGTGAGCCAGGGGAAATCACATTTCCATTTATTTGCTCGTTTCCTCATCCAGAAAATGAGCTGGAGAAGGAAATGGAAAAGCACTCCAATGTTTTGCCAAGAAAACTCCAAATAAGGTCAGGAAGAATCAGACAAAAAACAAAAACAAAAAGAAAGGCTTCCTGTAGAAGGTGAACTTTTAATTGGGACTTAAAGGCAGGGAGGCCAGTAGTTTGAGTGAAGGAGGGAAAGTATTCATGCATTAGAGACAGCCAGAGAAAATGCCTGAAACAGAGATGGAAGGTCTTATTTGTGGGATAACCAGGAGAACAATGTCACTGGACTACGTTTTGGGGAGTGAGGTATAAGACTAGAAAAACAGGAGCTAGTAGTTATGAACAAACCAAATGCTTCTCATTTGCTTCTAATTGTAATAGAAAACTATGGGAATTTATTGTGGGAGAAAACTAGTGGGGATGGGTGACCTGAGCTTCAAGAAAATCACCTTAACAGATGAATAAAAGAATGATTTTTTTTCAATTTTATTTATAATTTTTTGACAGTACATATGCATGAGTAATTTTTTTAAATAACATCATCTCTTGTATTCATTTTTCCAAATTATCCTCTCCCTCCCTCTACTCCCTCCCCTTGATGACAGGCAATCCCATACATTTTACATGTGTTACAATATAACCTAGATACAATATATGTGTGTAAATACCATTTTCTTGTTGCACATTAAGTATTAGATTCCGAAAGTATAAGTAACCTGGGTAGATAGACAGTAGTGCTAACAATTTACATTCACTTCCCAGTGTTCCTTCTCTGGGTGCAATTATTTCTGTCCATCATTGATCAACTGGAAGTGAGTTGCATCTTCTTTATGGTGAAGATATCCACTTTCATCAGAATACATCTTCATACAGCATTGAAGTGTACAGCAATCTTCTGGTTCTATTCATTTCACTCAGCATCAGTTGATGTAAGTCTCTCCAAGCCTCTCTGTATTCCTCCTGCTGATCATTTCTTACAGAGCAATAATATTCCATAACCTTCATATACCATAATTTACCTAACCATTCTCCAATTGATGGGCATCCATTCATCTTCCAGTTTCTAGCTACTACAAAAAGAGCTGCCACAAACATTTTGGCACACACAGGTCCCTTTCTCCTCCTCAGTATTTCTTTGGGAAATAAGCCCAATAGCAGCAATGCTAGATCAAAGGGTATGCACAGTTTGATAACTTTTGGGGCATAGTTCCAAATTGCTCTCCAGAATGGCCGGATTCTTTCATAACTCCACCAACAATGTATTAGTGTCCCAGTTTTCCCACATCCCCTCCAACATTCATCATTATTTGTTCCTGCCATCTTAGCCAATCTGACAGGTGTGTAGTGGTATCTCAGAGTTGTCTTAATTTGCGTTTCTCTGATCAATAGTGATTTGGAACACTCTTTCATATGAGTGGATATAATTTCAATTTCATCATCTGAGAATTGTCTGTTCATATCCTTTGACCATTTATCAATTGGAGAATGGTTTGATTTCTTATAAATTAGGGTCAGTTCTCTGTATATTTTGGAGATGAGGCCTTTATCAGAACCTTTAACTTTGAAAATATTTTCCCAATTTGTTATTTCCCTTCTAATCTTGTTTGCATTAGTATTGTTTGTACAGAAACTTTTTAGTTTGATGTAATCAAAATCTTCTATTTTGTGATCAATAATGATCTCTAGTATCTCTAGTTCTCCTCTGGTCATAAATTCCTTCCTCCTCCACAGGTCAAGAATGATTTTTGAATGGAGAGAGATTTAAGGCAGGCAGATCCACAAAAGTGTTTTTATCTATATTTTATATATACATATAATACATATATATATGGAGGAGTATGTACATTATATAATTTCATTTTCTCTGATGTGAAAGACCAGTCTCTTCAATATAAATTCTAGAATTAGTAAGAGTATAATGTTCTGTTGGAAGGAAAAGAGAGAGAGAGAGAGAGAGAGAGAGAGAGAGAGAGAGAGAGAGAGAGAGAGAGAGAGAGAGAGAAAGAGAGAGAGAAAGAGAGAGAGAAAGAGAGAGAGAAAGAGAGAGAAAGGCCATGCCATAACCCTGGATAACATCCAGGAGTAAAAGTTGAACTAATAGATTTGAGACACATATGAAAATTGTGCTTATTTGCAAAAGATACAGATTCAGTGTAGCAAAAGAAGACTAGGTCTAACAACATACTGGGAACATATGGAGCATGATTCAGAAGCAGAGAAGTAGAGGGTTAAGAAATTAACAATATGAGAAAGTGAAAAACTGACTTGACACAGAAAAATGCAGTTCTGTGATTTATAAGAATTACTGAGAATCAGATCCAGTAACAGAAAAGAAAGTGAAAACAAATGAAAAAATCACTCTAAACTGTACACTGCAGATTTAAAGTCCAATTAAAATACAATTTTAAAAAGTATGGAGATGTTTGAAACTAGAAAAAGTTTTAAAGTGCAGCTCTTCATACAAAAAAAAAGGAACAAAAGAAAAGCTCAGAAAGTAGCAACACAAGATTAAGCAATTTTTAAAACATCATGGAGATAGAAAAAAGATTTGCATGTCTCAAATTTGGAGAAATACTTGGAGAAATGAAATTTCTAATGATTTCAAATTTAATTTCAAGAATATAGGTATTCTTGTGGATTTGGGGGGAAAGTCCTTGGAATCACAGAGTAATCTTTAGAATTAAACAGCTTAAAATTTGGATTTATATTGGTTAATAACACTTTTTTGCCTGGGCTTGACTTTTGATCAATTAATTGGGAAGTAAAATAGGAATATACCTTTAATAAGTGCTACTGCACCAGGCACTATGCTAAGTGCTTTCCAAATGTGATTTCAACAGATCCTCTCAATACCCTGGGAGGTAGCTATTATTACTATCATTTTATTGAGACAGAGAAAGACTAAGTATATTGCCTAGAGTCACAACTGGTTTCTGAGGTTGAATTTGAGCTCATCTTCCTGACTGTGAGCTCAAGGATCTATCCACTGCACCACCTAGCTGCCATCATTTTATTAATGGTATAGTGGATCTGTGCTCTGGATGGTAATTGTGTCATATATCTTTGTAATTTTGAAATTTAAAGTGTTAACTGCTCTATACTAGGTTCTAAATTCTACCAGCACAGAATGCCAAAACTAGAAGATAAGTGATTGGATGGTTTTCTGTACACATGATTCAAAGATGCATTGAACTGGACTAATTAATACATCAATATATTTTAGGTTTTGTTTATATTTTTATTTCATAAAATCTTTATATTGGTTCCTTTATTAGTTCCTTGGAATTGTAATTCTGCAAAACAGACATGAAGTGCTGTGTATGTTCTGAGATGAGAGCTTGATAGTGGAAATATTATTATTAATATTCAGAAGTGTTATTAATATTCAGAATTATATCTAGAAGCCCATCAGTTGGGAAATGGCTAAATAAGTTGTGGTATATGAATGCAATGGAATATTATTGTTCTATTAAAAATGATGATCAAGCTGATTTTAGAAAGACCTGGAAAGATTTACATGAGCTGATGCTGAGTGAAACAAAAAGAACCAGGAACTTGGTTCTTTTCAATAGTTCAATGACAGAAGGCAATCTCAAGAAACTTTGGATAGAAAATGCTATCTGCTTCCAGAAAAAAAAAAAACTATGGAAATTGAATGTAAATCAACACATGCTATGTTCACTTCTTTTTTCGGGATTTTTTTTTCTCTCTCCCATGGTTTTTCTCTTTTATTCTGATTTTTCTCTCCCAACATGATTCATAAAGAAATTCATAAAATTAAATTAAAGTAAGATGATATTTACAGTGTGATGGAAATATGATGTTAGTAGGTTGGATCTTCTTGCATCTGAATGTTGTGATTGATGGAGGAGTTAAAGCTATTTGTAGTAGAAGCATTTGGCTGGGAACCATAGAGCTTTTCTCTGGCTGGTGATTATCTTATGTATTCAACTGTATATATTCCTGTAATGTCTAAAGTTAATTTAATTTGTTAAACAGCACAGTAAACATTGGGAAGTTGGAAATCCTATCAGAAAACATAGTTTGAAAACAGCAACATTCACAAGAATTAGGAATATTTGGAATGTAATTAAAAGGAGACTACACCATAATTAGATGATAAATTTGGTGACTCTTAGGTATCTAAACCAAAATAACTTTTAAAACTTACGTCAATTGAAATTTTTAATGGGGCTTAGTCTAAATCTAGGCAATTGCCTGCAGAACTTTCTCATTCCAATATGTAAAGTGCTTGGAAAGAGCTGTACGAATATGAACCTGTGTGTTCTACCGATAGCAAGCATTATAAGCAGAAAACTGATTCTAGAGCATAGAATATATTATATTATTGAAAATAAAAATTAATACTATGAACAAACCTCGGTACCTTGGTTATAACAGGATGCATGAAACCTGTGTATAGGGATTTTTCATAACTACAATCCAAAGCCACTGTGGAAATGGCCTTGAGACCCAAGGAAGAGAACTCCAAGGTATACTCCAAGACTGTATCTTTTTCACATTCCACCTCTCCTTCACCATCATCATCCACAGCAGAAAAATTATTATTATTTATCTTACTTCTTCTTGCAATAGCAAAGATACTAGAGTTTGTTCATGGTGTGAATATTTAATGTTTGTTTATTTTTATTAATTAATTTACAAGCACTTAAATAAATTGTCTCCCTAGAATATTTTCTATAGTACAGGTTCATATTCACAGAAGGCTAACTTAGTATTTCACATAATAAGTCACATATTCATTAGAAGAACCTACAAACAATTAATTTCCTAGAGTTATACTAGGTCCATCACAAACATCAATCAATGAAGTTAACCAAATCAGATAATATGAGTAAAGTACTTACTTTAGGTTCCTACAACATAGGTTCCTATGTTGCTCCATTAGGTGGTTTAAAACACCTTAATTCCTCCCTTTATACTTCCCTTCCTTAGCTTCTATACATGTTCTAGAAAACCTTTCTCTATTAAAAGACCAATTCACTTTTTGCCTAAAGGGATCCTTAGCTTGTTCCTCAACTTGGCATAAGACATGAGAGCAAAGGGGAAGAACTAGAATTGCAGCGGCTCCAAAAATTTTGGTAAAGCTAAAAACTTTCTTTAATATTACAGTGTATTATTGAACCAACCCTTACTGGCCAAGCGTTTAATATTGGGGGAAAAACGATCAAGCCAAAGAAAGATACATATCCAGGGAATCTTTTTTTTTTCTTTTGTTTACATCTGACCTGATTTTATTTAAATGAATAAAAGTTATCAGTGTGAATATGTTATTGCTATACTGTGCACATATATATATATATATATGTATAAACATATACACACATACATATATGTATGTAAGTATGTATATTTGGTATATGTAGAGTATGTATATACTGCAAAAACAGACTCTGAAGCAATCACCAAAAACAAAAAAGAAAAAAGACCTTGTTGAAAGACCTTTGTAACCAGATACTGTAACCACCAACAATGATGCTGAAAGTCCAGATCTTCACTAGTGAGCTCATGAATCCTATTAAATGAGAACTTTCACCCCCACTACAATTTGAAACTAAAGGATATGGTGACTGTGCCAGTGACCTCTCCCCTATTGTGCTAGTGTCTACCCCACAGTACTACACTATATTATATAATATTGCTGAATGCTTTTCTGGAAGCAACTGGGAAAAATCTAGATAGGAATATCTCTAGATAGGAATATCAGATTGGGAGCAGTCAGTTGTCATTTCTATTATGTAACTTCACCTTCCACTTCTTAATGCAATAAAGACATATATTCTTTAAGAAGCTATTTCAGGAGTGGCTACATGGTACAGTGGTTAGAGTACCAGCCCTGGAGTTAGGAGGATCTGAGTTTAAATCCAGCCTCAGATATTTACTAGAGACCCTGAGCAATTCGCTTAATTCTAGTGAAGAAGGAAAAAGAAAGAAGAATAGTGATTTAAGATTTGCAAAGTGTTTTATATATCTTAACTAATTTGATCCTTGCAATTCTGTGAGGTAAGTGCTATTGGATCTCCAATTTACTGAAAATAAAATTGAGGCATAGAAAAATGAAATGTCTTACTTAGAGTCACAAACCTAGTAAATGTCTAGGGCAGAATTGGAACTTTAGTACTTCCTCACACCAAGTCTTGTTTTCTATCTGCCTAGCTGCCCCTTAACAATTGTATTAAAAATGTCTGTAATGGATGATGTACAAATCATTAGCAATTACATTCAGACTGTCTTCTATAAATAATATCATTGCATTTCATTGTTCCTGGTAATGATAAAATGAAATGATTAAATGGGATAGAATTGTTGGTGTCTTATTATCAAATATAAAATAGAGAAAGAAGGTACAAAGCTTCAAATGCAATCCTAGACATTCTTTAAAAAAAAAAAAAGTTGTTTCCCAATATGCTTTGTTCTAATTACTACATTGGCTATATCTGAAAAGAACATACATGACCTAATTTGAGCCTCATAATAACCTTCTGAGATAAGTGCTAAAAACAACATCATACAGATAAATGTTTAACAACAGACTCCAGGAAAAGTAAAAATAAAAATAAAAAAGACTCATAACACACTTTTAAGTTTAATCTATGTTATTAACTTTTTCTCCTAAATCTAAACAATCAACAAAAAATAAACTGAATGCAAATTCCTGATTCCTGATAGTTTTGCTATGTAGTGTTTGTTCCCTGTGGTCTAAGTTGGGTCCAGACCACTCTTGGAATAAAGGTATTATTATTTTGATTTTACAATGCAGGAAATTCTAAGTTATAAGGATCATATGACTATTTTGGAGAAGAAGGATTTAGATCTTAGTATTCCTGGCTCCAAGATCAACATGCTATGTAAGTCCCCCATTTATTTATGTCCCCATATTTACTTCCATGTCACTCGTACAAAATGAGGTTGTATGAGTTGCTCTTCCAACTCCCTTCCAACTCTCAATCCTATTAGAAGACAAGGAATTTAAGCTGAGACCTAAAGAACAGAATAAGTTCAAAAAAGCAATAAATTAGAGATAAAGCTAAAAAGGTTTGGACTTTTGGGAAACAGATTGAGGGTGATAAACTAAGGAATTTCAACATTCTGTAAGCCATGTGGAAGCATTCAAATGTTTTTGATCCACCAAATTGCAAGATCAAAGTGATATTTGGGAAGACAAATCTGTTATCACTATACAGGATGGATTGGAAGGAATGAGAGACTGGGGGTAGGCATATCCTTCAGGAGATTCTTGCTGTAATCCAGGGCTAATAAAATGAAGGTTTGAATCAGAATAACAGCAGTAGGAATGGAAAAGTTGTTGTTTTAATTGATGGATGGACTTCACCATGAAAGAGTGTGTACAACTTGGTGATTAGTTGCAAGAAGTCAGAAAGGGGGAAGTTTTGAACATTGGTCATTGGAAGTCAGTACAAATAACTGATTAAAAAGAAGATTATACATTTTGTTTTATACATAAGTTTAGAAGCTCATAGGACATCCAATAAATACATTAGCTAATAAATTCATTTCTCTACCAAAAGGCTACTTGGATGGCTGCCTGTTTAACTATTCCTATCTTCTCTAGAAATCCCATATGCAAGGTTGCACACTTCCCATTTTGAACTGATTATCTTGAAGTGATTTGTATGTACAAAAGACAAAGTACTGTATAATTCCAAAGTTTTGTTGTTACTTTATTTGTTTATTCTGACAGCTGGTTCTCATTTAGAGAATACCAATGCATAAGCTTGACACCTGGTAACTGTATATAAATGTGTCTCTTGAATCTGAAGAGAATGGAGGAAATGAGAAGAGGACACTACCTCCTTTGAAGAATTGGAACTTGCTTCTTAATTTATCTGTATGTGCTAGGTAGCACTTAATGTCTCCTCCTGACTTATTTTTTTTTCCTTCCTTTTTTTTTTCTCTTTTGCTTTATGGATGAAGCTGTGTAGAAACTAACTTGGGATATACTTGGATAACTGATATTTATAGTTCTTTTTCTTTTCTTTTTTATTAGAAGCTTAGTCAACAAATGAACAAATGAAAAGACTTTCATTTAAAACCATGAATTTTTCTTAGTTTTTAAAAAATGTATATTAAATTTAATGAGGGAGTAATAAAATTGTTATGTTCTTTTGTTCTTTCTTTAAATATTTTTGTCAATATGCTTTCTCTCTCTCTTTCTTTCTCTCTCTTTCTCTCTCTCTCTCTCTCTCTCTCTCTCTCTCTCTCTCTCTCTCTCTCTCTCTCTCTCTCTCTTTTACATTTCCTTTATTCCCCACTAACATCTATAATCCACACTAATAAGATTTACCCTTGTAATAAATGAGTGTAATCAAGCAAAACAAATCAACACATTGGGCCATGTCTGAAAATGTTTGTATCCTCTTTATGATTCTATCACATAAAAACTTTAATCTAGAAAAATCTCAATGTAGTTATGACTTTCTTTACTTTATTAACCTATGGGTTTCCTAATGAATAGTAACTTTTTTGAAATGATTGTGTTTCATAAAAGTTGTAATCTTATTACTTCACATACTAACTTTCCAGGGAGCTTTTTAAATTAATGCTTCTTGTTAACTGATGTATTATAATACGGTAGATATTGGTTAGGAAATGCTTTTTAGAAATTGTCCAAGAGCAGGAGAGATGATTCACTTTGGACCACTTTATCAATAGCTGCCTGGACCAGAAATCAACCCTTGAAGCATTTTACCCATTCATATCTGAACTCCTATCTTGACACATCTCTGACTCTTTTCCTTCTCTCTTCCCTCATCCTGATTTTTAGTTGAGCAATCAATCTGGATATAGTTATCCAGACCCTCTACTCATATAAAGCTTCATTTCACACTAGTCATTTTTTTCAGCAGCCACCATGTCAATATAATAAAAATAGCAATACTTTCAAAGTTTATATATCTTTTTAATTCTATATCAATGAATAACCAAGGGAATATTTTATAGAACTTAATAAAATAATAATTCATAAGGAAAAATCAAAGTTCTAAAAAGTGGAGGGAAATAATGAAAAGACATAGGAATGAAGGGGAAATAGCATTTCCATGCTTCAAACTATATTATATAGAAGTAATCATAAAACCCTTCTAGTGTTGGCTAAAGAATAATCAATCAATAGATCAGAGAGAATCAGAAACAATGGAATCCAATAACATAGTGCTAGATCTCAAAACATCTTAGCCTCCTCTCACACTGGGCAAATGACAATTTACCAGCCTAGGTCTTGACTCCTAACTTTCATATAGTCAGGACTGGCTCTAGCTGTATGCTGTGCTTATTTCCTCAGGATTAATGGCATGCTTACACAGCTTCCTCACTGCCTTCCCATGCCCCATGTCTGCCTGACCCTGACAATTTAGGGTGAATTATGTATGTATTATGTGTGTACTATAGAGCTATCTATCTCATCATTGGCATTTCACAGATTTGCAGCAGGGATACTGTAGTATTGTAGCCCCCAGCAGACTTTTGCTATAGTTGTGCTGACCATCTGTCATTGGGAACTAGAGATTACTTGGCTGATTCCTTTCAATGCGCTGGAATTTTCTGAATGGTGTACAGAAACACGTTTTAATTTGCAAGTCCCAGATGCATTCCCTATCCTCTACCTCTGCCCTTACCCCCCACCAACAGAAGAGTAACTATTCTTCAAATATTTATGCTCTCACATAGTTTTTTTCCTCCATCAAGATATAGGTGTAAAATGGCACTTTTTTGATAAAACAGGCCAATTTTATCTATATTATATTTAATCTATATTAAAGATTTGTTTCATCAAGTAGGGAACTTCATCTATTTTTTGCAGGAATTTTGGGAACTTTTTTGCTACTTCAATATGCTCTACATGATTTTTAAATTGAAATTGGAATACAGATTTATTTCAGAATTTTTATTTATTCTATCTGTATTCCCAACAATTATCATAATTTTTTTTTGTTTTTGTTTTTTGTTTTTTGGGGTTTTTTTTGTTTTTGGGGTTTTTTTTTTTTGCTGAGGCAATTGGTCACACAGCTAGGAAGTGTTAAGTGTCTGAGATCAGATTTGAACTCAGGTCCTCCTGACTTCAGAAATGGTGCTCTATCCACTGTGGGCCCCTTTTAGCAATAATGGTTTACCCAGATTGGTAAACATTTATTTCACTCCCTTATTCATTCTTGCTGAAACAAGTATAAACATTTAAGACTTCTACATTAGGTTAAGTTGCTTTCTGTTTCTACTGAACTTCTTTAAATGAAAAATCATGATCCTTGTGGCCATTTATTTTGTAAATCGAATAAGACAGGGAATGATCACAAACATGGGTTTATGGGTTAAGCAAATATCACTCAAACAACTTTTTCAATGTGATTGAATTTCAAAAAAGTGCCAAGCTAGCATCAAAAAATATTTTCCTTCTTTAGTTTTAAGTCCATGCCTCCACTAAAATCTTCCAAAAGTTTCTATTCCTTTCAAATAAATGGTATGGCGTGTTTTAGGGGGAAAAGAACTACTTACTGTCAGGTTTCTCCTAAAACCAGGAAGTTTTACTTTGCCAAAAGTAAATTAACTTGAACACTAGAGTTTGGTTTATGACTCCAAGCCTATGATTTCATGGTGTATTTTGAGCTTGAAGAGTGTGGTTTCTCATCCAGGACATATACAGTCATAATGAGAAAGCACACAGATGTGTTACATAGACCAGTTAATGTCAAGTCTGATAGTTTTCAATCTATAATGCAAATATTATCATCAGTAGACTTTTCAAAGAAAAGTACTATCAACATAATTTCCCATTGGAATTCTCAGAGTACTTTTTGTCATAATTCCATAAAGATTCCTACTGCCTCATCTCTGGCTAGTTAGCTCAACTGATTAGCATACCCTGCTAATGAAGCGAAAGTCAAAGGCTTGATCCCCAGTGGGCTAGTTAGTTTCATTCTCTTCTATGGCCACAGACCATGTTCCCTACCCCAGCCAGCTGTGGCTGTGTTTCAGACTATACTCATAATCTCAACCAGATGTCTCTCCAGTGTGTGTACTTTGTTACAAAAGGAACTAACTGCATGTCACAATATAGGCAAGGAACATGCAAAGAGGAGCACACATTTCACACGTGTTAGAAAAATTATGTAAAATATGAGCCTCAATAGTGAACTCTTAGAAGTGTCATCTTCATAGAAGAAATAATAATAAATATTAGAGGAAATATATGAATAATATTCACCATGTCCCTTCAGTGGAGATGCAGCATGCCCATAACATCAAATTATTTAAGTAGGTATTAAGGAGGACCTATTGTGTCTAGTGTGCCTTAATTGATGTTGTACTAAAAACTAAATTCATTCCACTGCCTTTTCTTTCATTCACATGCTGCTGATGAAAGCTGGAGAAAACCCCAAAACCATGTTGCATGGGTCCACTATCCAATTTATGTTGCACAATCTCAAATGGATGTTCACTGTGGCAAGGTAATTCTTTTACATCTCTCCAACCAATTTACTATTCTACTCCTACTGTGGCTTTTGTTAACTTTTTATCCTTCCTCAAATCTCCCATGTCATATCATCTCTCCCCATTTCCACCCTCTTACTTCACACTTCACTAAAAACAGTTGAGACCATTGTCCTAGAGCTCCCTCTTTCCTACCTCTACGTATCTCCTTTCCTTATTATCTTCTCACCTGTAGAGGTGGCCCTTCTACTTGCCAAAGCAAACCACTTTACATGCGCAAATGATCCCAGTTCATCTTGTCTCTTCCAAATTTTTTTTCTCTTTAAGCTTTCCATTCTTTCAATAATCTTCAATCTCTATCTATCTATTGGTAGCTTCCCTGTTTCCTAGAAACAATCTGACATCTCTCTATCCTTAAAAATAAAAACAAAAACAAAAACAAAAACAAAAAACTCACTTGATCTGACAATTCCTGATAGCTATTGTCCTATATCTCTTTTGTGGCTAAACTTGAGAAGATCATTTACCATTAGTGCCTAAACTTTTCTTCTTCCCTTCTTTCTTTCTCTCTACATTCTGTCCTTCAACTGAAACTGACTCTACCAAAATTACCAATGATCTTTCCATTGCCAAATCCAATGGCCTTTTCTCAATACTAATTGTTCCTGACCTTTCTGGGTCTTTGACAATGTCAATCATTCTTGTCTCCTTGATATATACATTTTCTTGACACTTCTCCTTCCTGGTTCTTTTCCTATTTGTCTGACTGCTTCATTGTATGCTTCTTTCCTAACTCTTCATCCAGATCCTATTTACTAACTATGGATATTACTCAGAGCTTTGTTTAAGGTCTTTTTTTTTCTTCCTCTATGGTTTTTCTCTTGGTGATTTCATCATTTATCATGTATTCAATTATTATTTCTTTGCAGATGATGCTCATATCTATTTTATTCAGCCTTAATCTCTCTGTTGACCTAGAGCTTCAAATTTCCAATTACCTATTGAACATCTTGAATAATCTTAAAATCATCTTAAATTCAACATATCCAAGACTAACTCATTTTCTTTCTCTCAAACTCTTTAAGGGCACTACTATACTGCCAATAATCCCTCAGCCTTTCTGTTAAGATGGTATCTTTAACTTTTCCACTGATGCTCACCTCAAAAATCCAATCTGTGGCCAAACTCCAGTAGTTCCCTATTACTTCCATGATCAACCTCTGATCTCATAAAACCATTCACTACATAACTCTTTCCTATTTTTTCAGTTTTCTTATACTTTATTTTTCTCTAGCCTTACAACAATTTAGGCATATACACCTTGCTGTCCTTATACATTACTCTCCATCTCCTGACTCCATGTATTTTCATGGGCTACTATTCTTTAGACCTGTAATGCTCTCCCTCTTATTTCTGCCTCCCCACTTCATTGTCCTCCCATAAACTCAACTCAAATTGTACCTTATACAAGAATCCTTTCTCAGTTCCCTATCACCTCCACTTTATCTTAAACACCTCCTCTACCCTCTCTCTTTCATACATATTACCTTTCATTCATAATGTATCTATCTTTTTTATTAATTTTATAATTATAATTTTTGACAGTAAATATGTATGAGTAATTTTTTTACATTATCCCTTGTAATCATTTTTCCAAATTTTCCCCTCCCTCCCTCCCTCTACTCCCTCCCCTTGATGACAGGCAATCCCATACATATTAAATGTGTTACAGTATAACCTAAATACAATATATGTGTGTAAATCCAATTTTCTTGTTGTACGTTAAGAATTGGATTCCAAAGGTATAAGTAACCTGGGTAGAAAGACAGTAGTCCAAACAGTTTACATTCAATTCCCAGTGTTCCTTCTCTGGGTGTAGCTGTTTCTTTCTATCATTGATCAACTGGAAATGAATTGGATCTTCCTTATATTGAAGATATCTACTTCAATCAGACTATATCTCATACAGTATTGTTGTTGAAGTGTATAGTGATCTCCTGGTTCTGCTCATTTCACTCAGCATCAGTTCATGCAAGTCTCTCCAAATCTCTCTATATTCATCCTGCTGGTCATTTCTTACAGAGCAATAATATTCCATAACATTCATATACCATAATTTACTCAAGCATTCTCCAATTGATGGACATCTATTCATTTTCCAGTTTCTAGCCACTACCAAAAGAGCTGCCACAAATATTTTGGCACATACAGGACCCTTTCCCATCTTTAGTATTTCTTTGAGATATAAGCCCAGTAATAGCACTGCTGTATCAAAGGGCATGCACAGTTTGATAACTTTTTGGGCATGGTTCCAAATTGCTCTCCAGAATGGCTGGATTCTTTCACAACTCCACCAACAATGCATCAGTGTCCCAGTTTTCACACATCTGACAGGTGTGTAGTGTTATCTCAGAATTGTCTTAATTTGCATTTCTTTGATCAGTAGTGATTTGGAACACTTTCATATGAGTGGATATAGTTTCAATTTCATCATCTGAAAATTGTCTGTTCATATCCTTTGACCATTTATCAATTGGAGAATGGTTTGATTTCTTATAAATTAGAGTCAGTTCTCTATATATTTTGGAAATGAGGCCTTTATCAGAACCTTTAATTGTAAAAATATTTTCCCAATTTGTTACTTCCCTTCTAATCTTGTTTGCATTAATTTTGTTTGTACAAAAGTTTTTTAATTTGATGTAATCAAAATCTTCTATTTTGTGATCAATAATGATCTCTAGTTCTCCCTTGGTCATAAATTCCTTCCTCCTCCACAGGTCTGAGAGGTAGACTATCCTCTATTCCTCTAATCTATTTATAATCTCATTCTTTATGCCTAAATCATGGACCCATTTTGATCTTATCTTGGTATATGGTGTTAAGTATGGGTTCATATCTAATTTCTGCCATACTAATTTCCAGTTTTCCCAACAGTTTTTTTCAAATAATGAATTCTTATCCCAAATGTTGGTGTCTTTGGGTTTGTCAAACACTAGATTGCTATAGTTGTACCCTATTTTGTCCTGTGTACCTAATCTGTTCCACTGATTGACTAGTCTATTTCTTAACCAATACCAAATGGTTTTGGTAACTGCTGCTTTATAATATAGCTTTAGATCAGGTACAGCTAGACTACCTTCATCTGACTTTTTTTCATTAATTCCCTTGAAATTCTCGACCTTTTATTCTTCCATATGAATTTTGTTGTTATTTTTTCTAGGTCATTAAAATAGTTTCTTGAGAGTCTGATTGGTATAGCACTAAATAAATAGATTAGTTTGGGGAGTCACAATGTATCTATCTTATATGTACAAACCTGTTTGTGTGTTGTCTCACTCATTAGCATCTAGGCTCCTTAAGAGTAGGGATCTTGTTTTTGCCTTTGTTTGTACTCCCAGTGCTGATGAGCATTGTGTACCTAATACATAGTGGGCACCACTTAAGTAATATTTCCTGATGGACTGAAGGCACATGACAGAAAATATATCCTAGCTTTTTCAGAAATAGTTGGGAGGGCTTCTGGTGTTTGGCTCTGTATCTTGTCTTGTTCTTTCCCTTCTGAGTGTTGCAGGATTAACCTAGGTTGGGAGGATTTTGCATTCAAAAGCACCAACTTAAATAGGTGAAATACAGAAGTTTATTACTGCTTAGAAACTTGATTTGAATAAGACATAAAAAGAGGAAGCTTATAGAATAAAAATAATGTGCAATTAATAAATATGGGGATCACCAAGACAATATAAGAAACAAACAACATACAACATACATCATCACCACTATGAGGAAGCACCAAAATCTGAATTCCTTAGCTGGGAGAACCTGGGTCATAATTATTCAGTCTCAAATGTGAGGCTGGTAGGCAAGTGGCACCAAAGTTCCTAATTGAATTCTCAAAGTCCCTTTCCACTAAGGGGTTTTTATAGGCTGAGAACAAAGAAGGCACTACATTAAATATTCTAATGAAACTCGAGATAGAGTAACCCTTTCAGGTACAGGATTTTTCCATCACAAGAGGCCCACCAAAGAGAATATTTATTTATTCCTTTAGGAGGATTATGCTTACCCCAGGAACTGACCACAGACCTGTCATAAAGAATATTCATTAATTAAAGCACAAGGAGGATGGCCTATCTTCCTCATACTTCCTAAGATTCTATAAGATAACTAGGAGCACATTCCAAAGTTCTCAACAAATTTACACAAAGCATGCTAGAAATTCACTGGGATTCCTCACTAGGATTACTTACAAGTATTTATAGGATCAGTTACTTCTATAAATTCTTCTTCTCTCTCTTTTTTCTTTCTGGTGAGTCAAAGCATACTGAAGTGGCTTTCTGTATTGGATTTTTCCTCTATCAAAGGATGTAATAGTAGGGAAGGAAGACATTCCTATAAGCAGGAATGATTAGAAGGATGTCCTGTAAAAAAAAAAAAGAACAAGAAGGAAAAGTAGAAGGAAGGAAGGAAGGAAGGAAGGAAGGAAGGAAGGAAGGAAGGAAGGAAGGAAGGAAGGAAGGAAGGAAGGAAGGAAGGAAGGAAGGAAGGAAGGAAGGAAGGAAGGAAGGAAGGAAGAGAGAAAGAGAAAGAAAGAGACAGATAGAACAAGAAAGAGAAAGGAAGAAAGAAAAGAAAAAGAGTGGAGAGTAAAAGGCTTGTTTTTTTTTCTCTCTTTTTCCTCTTTTCTTTACCATCTAGGAATTGGAAGTCCATATATTTTCATGTTCAGGCAGGCAGAATTTAGGAAAGGTATTAATTATTACCCATTGAAAAACCTGGGTACTACAAAAATTCTTTATGTTATATATTTAGTAATATCATTAAAGTTCTATTATTTGTTATACAAAAATCAATATATACAGATACATACATATAGATAGATAGATAGATACTTTTTGTTGTTTTCATAATTTTTTGCCTTATGTGTATCTGAAATTTTTCCACTTCATAGGAGTATATTATCTGTTTTTTGTGAGATTTAACTTTGGAGTTATACTATGCCTAAGATCTAAAAAGATCCAGCAACCATGGTGTCAGGGGTGTGCTAGCAATGTTTAACAAAAAGATTCTAGGGGAAAAAAACAGTCGGTTTATTAACATTTTAAGTCTAGACAAAACACTAAATCAAGCCCTAGTTTGTAGGATTTAACTGATAAATGCTACACTGAAAATTTAGCAATTAGCACTCACAAGCAAACCAGCTGAAGCTAGTGTTAATCCACCTTCTGGCCTTCAGCAGATCTGGGGGTGTGTAGCCAGAACAGCTGGTGAAAAATATAGGTTCCTCCTCTTCTAGCAGGTTGCATAACAATCACTCTATTTGTAAAGGATTTTTTTCCTTACTTGGGATCTAAACTTGTCTCTTTGACACTTCCTCTGTTGTTCCCAGTTCTGCTTTCTAAAATCAAAATAGAAAACTAGTCCTCAAGTGCACATCTCATGGAAAATGAGACATACATAAAATTAATCAGTGTCTAAAAACAGATTTATAATACTAATATATATATATAAAGTTTACTGGCTTGTACACAGACAATATAAGAATGGTTACTATAGAATCACAAAATTTCAGAGTTGGTATAGGTCTTAGAAATGAACTCTTGCACATAACATTGGTCTTTCCAGCTGTAAATGCCAGATTAAGAAACATAAGAAAAGTCTTCACAGAATAATTGCCAAAATATGGAGGAGATACTGAGTAAAGGAGTTGTCTATATTGTTGTTCAGTCTTTTTCAACTCTTTGTGATCCACTTGGGGTTTTCTTGGCAAAGATACTACAGTGGTTTACCATTTCCTTCTCCAGATCATTTTACAAGAAGAGAAAACTGAAGCAAACAAGATGAAGTAATTTTCCCATGGTCACATAGCTTATAAGTGTTTAAGGCTAGATTTGAACTTAGAGCTTCCTGGCTATAGACCTGGCATTATCTATCCACTTATCTATCTTATCTATCCATTTATCTCTTCCTTGCATCCCAGTATGTGAGCTACATAGAATGGAGCTAATTATCTCTAGAGAATCAGGCTGACCTGATGGTTGAAAGACTTGCCCTCAACTTAGGAAGGCTTAGATATTTAATACCTTTGTTGTGTGATTATGAACAAGTCCCTTAAACTATCCAAGCCCCAGATAGCTCTCTAAGACTATGAAGCAGGAAGAACCGCTATTGTGCATCAGTGGAGCTCTCTATACTCTATACAACCCATCCCAAAAGTATCCCTACTTAACAAGTAACAAATAGAGACACAAAGATTTTAGGCCAACATGAAACATATGGGAATAGGATTTTAGTCTCCTAACATATGGAATTTAGGAAATTTTCTTGTTTAGCAAAGAAAAGCAAAGGCTCATGAGGGATCAACTGTATAACTCTCTATCTTCATCAGTCCGCAGGACTGACTATGATAGCCAGAGTTATTTATTATTTATAAATATTGGATTAATATAATCAATTTAATAAGCTTTTTATAAACAACTTAAAATAACATAATATTATTTTAATTACATATTAATTATAATAATAACAACATATTAAATACTTTATATATTTTCTCATTTTATCTCCACAACTCAGGATAAAAAGGATTCCAGACTTCCTGGGTCTAAGTTGGACACCTCCTTAACTCCCAGTTTGTTAAAATTTATGGTCCTACCCCCTATTCTGTCATTGTTCTTCTTGATTCCATCTTATCAGAATGTCTGGTGCCTCCCCCCACTCTATTCCTACTCTCAGTTCGCTGACTCCACCCCTGCTTTGGTCTACCTCTGTAGCTGAGGCATATATATATATATATATATATATATATATATATATATATATATATATATATATATATATATACTCATGGGAAGTACACATTGGCTGCTGGATGCTTTGGACATCAGCCCTGGGGGCATCATGCCCCCAGCACAATCTCTCCCTTTCAAATAAAATATTAAAAACTCTCTAATCTCTATCTTGCCTCAGTTTCTTTGGCATTACAATACAAGCTCTGATCTTCACTAATAGTGAGGACTTCATTAAGTCAATTAGCCTGTCCAATCAATTAATCCACAAACATTGATCAAGCACCTACTTTGTGTCAGGTGGTAAGCCAAGTATTGGAGATTCAAAGACAGATGTGAAATGATTACTTCAAGGAGCTTAGATTCCAATTGTGGGATATATACACACATAACAGCATATGTATGTATATATATATATAGAACATGTATATGAATATGTATGTATATATATACACAAATATGTACATATACTCATGTATTTAGTATACACAGAACATACACAAAATTAATTCAGAACAAAATAGTCTTGGAAGGGAGGGCACAAATACTTAAGGGGCTCAGCAGAGTTTTCATATAGAAGATGATGCTTGGAAATCTGTTGGATTTCTGTTGGAAATCAATAATTTTAAGAGTTGGTGTAAGAATGAATAAGATTTTGGGTATGAGATACAGGGCAAAAAGAACAGGGACTAGAAATTGAGGATCATGAGTGAAGAATGGCAAGTGGGCTACTAGAATATGTAGGAAGAGTTCAGATTGTGGAAAACTTTAAATGTCAGTTAATTCTGTTGTTGTTCAGTTATTTCAGTCATATCTCACTCTTTATGATCCTATTTGGGATTTTCTTGACAAAGAGACTGGAGTAATTTATCATTTCCTTTTCCAGCTCATTTTGCAGATGAGGAAACTGAGGCAAACAGGATTAAGTGACTTTCCCAGGATCACATAGCAAATATGTGAAGCCAGATTTGAAGTGAGGAAAATGAATCTTCCAGACTCCAGGCCTGGCACACACTGTGCCATCTAGCTGCCCTTAAATATCAATTAAAAATCAAGTAATAGGCAGCTACAGGAGTTTAATTAGGGAAGGAAGGAAGGTGACAAATTGTGACATGATCAGACCAGTACTGTAATACAATCAATTTAGTGCCTAACTTTTCTCCTCTATAAAATGAATTGAGACTGGATAGATGACTCTAAACTTCTTTCCAGCTTTAACATTAGATTATTCTGTAAGCTTTAGATTTCTTGTGACCCATTCTCCCATTCTCAACAAATTTTAATGTTTAATTCTGTTGATTCACATGTCTAAAGGTCTTTCTTCTGCCTTATATTTCCCTGTTTAAAAACTGAGCCTCTTAGGATCAAAATTCTTTCCTTTTTTTTTTTTTTTTTTTTTTTTTTTTTTTTAAATAAGTATCTCAGTTCTCCAAAGAACTATGACCCCTGGGGGTACTCATTAAAAAGGTGTGACTGGTTTTCTATACAAAAGAAGTCTGTTTCCAAAGAGCACTAGGTGAACAAGTATTCTCTAAGAATATTAACCTAAAGCCTTTAGGTATCAATAGATTTGGATACTAGCCTTGATTCTGCCAATAACTTGTAAGGCCTAAAGAAATCATTTGATTTATGTGGGTCTCAGTTTTCTTATCTGTAAAATGAAGCTGGCCTAAAAGGTTTCTAAGGCTCCTTCTAGCACTAAGATTTTATTATCATCACACATTGCTAAGACTAGAAAGAGAGACAGAGTGGTAGATCATATAAGATTGTCATAAGGCTCCCAAGAGATTCATTTTACCAATTTTTAAACTGTCATTGATAGCTTTTAGAAGGCACTTTTACATGTATGATCTCATTTGGAGTAGGAAAAGTAGATATTAGTCTCCTGTTTTAGAATTGAGGGAATTGATAGATTTAATATTGATTATTTATTAACATTATTTATTTATTAACATTAATTCTCATTAACAATGAGACCTAGGCAACATATCTTCTTCACTTATGCCCAGTGTTCATCCCCAAGGAAGAGTTCCATGTAACTTCATCAAACAAGTGGTCTATATAAAGAAAATAGAGATGACTGAAAAGACTAGGGAATTTCCTCCCTGTCACTGAAAGCAGATTTTTCCCTTTTTCAGTAGTCAGAGGAAAAACAAAAGGAAAGAAACAGATATTAAGTAGCTTCTTTGTATAGTTAGAAAAGCTGTAAGAAATTTGAGAAGTAAGAAAGGAAAGAAGGGAAAGAAATTGACTGACAGACATGCTTGCAAACAGGCAGCCCAGAAAGATGCATCCCAGCCTTATAAAGGAAAAAAGGAAGAATCTGTACTCCACATGCAGTCCAAGCCAGGGAAATGAATCCACCCACAGACAAAGGAATGCCATTACATTTGCAGCAGTGGGGGGGAGGGAGGGAGGGAAGTAAATTGCACACACAGAGATCCATTTCTAAATGAAACAGCTGAGTTATTTTTATTCATTCAAAACCAGACCCATTAAAACAAATAAACCTCCTTGGTCCAAAGTGAAACAGTTAAGAAGGGAGGGATTAAATTAATAGACATCTTGCTCCTATAATTAACAAACCAAGGTGAAACCTAAACTCTCTCTTAATTCAACATTGTCTTGCAAATCTCTGACCATATACACCTTCAGATAGACAATTGAGTCAGGGAATCTGAGAATAGAATTCATTTTATTGATACTTTTTGTTTTACAGTGTTCCTCTATGTCTTTCTCCTTCCAGAGTACCATTTCTTATTTTTAAAAAATTAACATTAACATTAAAAAAGAAAAGCAAAGACAATAAAATCTTATATTTTTTTAAAAAAAATTGTCTTCTTCCCTTCTTTGCAGAGAGAGGGGAGTTTGTATGTTGCAAAGGATGGAGGAAGGTTTGTTCTTCAAAATTTCACAACATTCATTTTCATTTATTGTACAAGTGTTCTTCCCATCTATGCTGTTGTTGCCGATGTCTATTATTTTCTTGGCTATGCTTTCTTGACTAATTTAAGCTCATACCACAAATGAGAAGCACAATTGTCACTAGAATCTAGATGTCTTCTTTTCTAACCCAATGTTCTGTGCACTGTCAAGGCACAGAACAAAGAAAGCTTTTTCATTCACTTGATTTTGCCATTCTCTTCATTTTCATTAGATAGTTTCTAAGAATTTCCTTTCATAAATTCTCTAGTGACACTGGGCAAGTCACTTAACCCTGTTTCCTCAGTTTCCTCATCTGTCAACAGGGCTGCAGAAAGAAATAGCAAATGAATCTAGTATCTTTGCCAACAAATGCCAAATGAGTTCATGAAGAATGGGAAACAAATGAACAATAACAATATTTTATTCATTTTAATAGAATTTCAGGGCTGTGAGGAACATCAAAATTTATTATTTTTAGAGATGATGTCAAAATGAAAACAAGGACTCTAAAGTGACTTACCAAAGACAAAACAGCTCTGTGATATAAATGGAGTTCAACCCTGTATCTTTAGACTTTTTCATCTAATTAGTGAGTCAACCAGTGACAAAGCAAATTTTTTTCACTCACTTATTTCTGATTGTCTTGAATAGTGTAGTTTATAAGTATTTTCTAATAAAAGTAAATGTCTTTATTTCTATTCATGTTATACGTCTACTGTCCAAAAGCCGTCCAAGCTGCTCATGATTGTCATCCCACTTTGGCTGGGCTCCTGGATTAAATCTGCCAGGGAGACTTCAAGACCAAAATCAGGATGACTAATAACAATAGCAGCTTTGAATGGAAACACTGACACAAATCCAATTCCACTAGCTCCAACCTAATATTGTCACAAAACGAGAAAAGAGTAGCCAGGAGGTACATGAAACAGAAAGACCACCTAGGTCTTCATTACATGGTCAAGAGTAATTAAGGAGTATTATAGATTCACTGTCTAATGGAGCAGCCTAGAATAATATAGATAGTTGAAACTGAAAGTTGATAGAGCACCAAGCTTGGAGTTAAGAAAACTCCTCTTCCTGAGTTCAGAGCCAATACACTAGCTGTGTGATCCTGGGCAATTTACTTACCCCCCATCTGCCTCAGTTTCCTCATCTATAAAATGAGCTAGAGAAGGAGATGGCAAACCATTGCCAAGAAAATCCCAAATGGGGTTATAAAGAGTAAGACATAACAAGAAAACAACTAAACTATAGGATAATTTGAATATTTGTAAACTGCCTTGAAATCCCTTTGAGACAAATATAGGATGCATATTTTAGAACTTATATGGGGTTAGGGATTGGTACTGTGATTTCAGTTATCTATGGAACTCCCAGGTGAGGAAATTCCTACTCCCAATGTAGGCATCCCCTTTTGATAAAATTCATAATCTATGGGAGTTGCTCTGGCTCACAGGGAAGTTAAATAATTTATCTGGAATTAACATGCCAGTATGTATCAGAGGAGGGATTTAAATTCAAGTCTTCCTAACTCTTAGCCAAGATTTCTATCCTCTATGTAATACTGCCTTTAAACACATGCTTTTCAATTTGCTTTGAGATCATAACAAGTCATGTAAGCCTCTCCCATTAAATAATAAATGCATGTTACCTCCTCCCAATGGAATGTAAATTCCCTGAGGGCAGGTAACCACAGATCCTATTAATAGTAGAAGGTCATTGTTATCAAAGGGTCTCCAAGAGCATATAGAAACACACTGCTTTATCTCCCCATTATTTGATCTCACTGGTCACGGGCAGGAAATCTGCCTAGGTGATGGTCCCAGGTCCATTTGGCTGTTCTTGCACTTCTGTATGCATTGACTCTAACTAGACTGTGGGAGCATAGATCCTGAAAGGCTGAGGAGGTTCAGAGAAAAGTTAGTACCCACCTAAAAGCTATAAGCTAAATTAAGTCATTTTTGAAGTCTCATGCCTCCAGAGGGTGATTTCTTCCCTCTTCCCTCATGATTTTCTTGACTGTTAATAGATATTGACTCAGCTGTAGACACTTTGTAGTCTCAGTTGAATATATTAATTCCTCATCTAAATTTAGTGATATGTATAATTCAATCTGAAAAAAAATGAATGACTAAGTAAGCCCCCTCTCATTCACTTACAGGAATTAGGACATAAATTATACAAGAACCACAAACCTACCAACATTATACTGACATGTTATTTACTACTATTATTTCTCTCTTCCTCTTCTCTTCTTTCTTCTCCTTTCCTCTTCTTCCCTCTTCTATCTTCTCCTCTTCTCCCCCCTCCTCTCCTTTTCTCTCTTTTTCTCTCCTTTTCTGTCCTCTGTCCTCCTCTCTTGCCCTCTCCTCTTTACTGTTCCCCTCTTCTCCTCCCCTCTCTTCCTCTTTTCCTCCCCTCTTCTCTCCTCCCCTCTCTTTTCCTCTCCTCTCACCTCCTTTTTATCTCCTCTTCTACCCTCTTCTCTCACTTCCTCTCCTCTTCTTTCCCTCTCCTTTCTTTCCCTCTCCTTTCTTTTTCCCTCCTCTCCTCTCCTCTCCTTTCTTCTTCTTTCCTTCCTCTCCTCTCCTCTCCTTCCCTGCCCTTCCCTATTTTCTCTTGTTTTCTCCTCTCCTCTCTTCTCCCCTCCTTTTCTTTTCTTTCCTTTTTATTTCATTTCTTTTCTTTCCCAAATAAAGATCTTTAATTTCTTTGGTATTGGGCACTTCTAGTGAGAACTCTACCTCTATTAATGCAGACGAACATGTCAGATGTTAGCAGTATAGTCAAGAAGGTCCATCTTCTTGTAGAGAAATGAAAGTTTTATAAAAACTTATTTCCAGTCCAAGGGACTATGACTATTATTTATTATTTATAAAAAATAATGTGGGTTATAAGGGGTTCAGAGAACTAGTGAGTCAACAAACAAGTGTTAATTAACTTGCTCAAAGTCACACAGCTACTAGATATCTGAGGTCACATTTGAATTCAGATCTTCCTGATGCCCCAGTGCTCTATCCATTGCACCACCTAAATTTCCCAGCTCCATGTTACCTCTATATTGAATACAGTCTTCTCTCTTTGGCATTTAAAATCCTTTCATAGAAGAACCAAAAGAATATTGTACACAATAACAACAAGATTATATTATGATCAATTGTGATGGACTTGGGTTTTTTCAACAAGGAGGCAATTCAAGACAGTAGACTTGGGATGGAAAATGCCATCAGCATCCAGAGAAAATTATGGAGACTGGACATGCATCAAAGCATAGTATTTTCATCTTTTTCTTGCCATTGTTATTTGTTTTCTTGTTATTTTTTTTCTTTATCACTTTTTCCCCCTTTGATCTGAATTTTCTTGTACAACATGACAGATAAGAAAATATGTTTAGAATAATTGCACATTTATTTAATTGATTGCTATCTTTGGAAGAGGAGAGGGAGGGAAAGAGGGAGATAAATTTGAAACACAAGGTTTTGAAAAGATGAATGTTGAAAACTATCTTTGCATGTATTTGGAAAAATGAAATACTATTTGAATTTTTTAAAGAAACAAATAAAATAAAATTATTTCACAATTTGGTTTCACATCTTTCTAGACTTATTTCACATCATCCCCACTTATGCATTTAATATTCCAGCCTATGTTTCAGTTCTATAGAACTTTTCTAGCATCTAGTTTGATGTGGCATTTTAGACAAAAAATACTTTATTTCTAAAGAGAATTTGAGGATGATGGGATGACAAGTTCAGGCATCTGTAGCTAGAAGAGTCCTGAGAGGCCATGTAGACTAAATGTCTCATTTTATTGGTAAGGAAAATGAAGTTCTGGAAGACTGTTACTTGGCCAAAGTCACATAGGTAGGATTTAAACCCAAGTCCTCAGAATCTGGAGTCAGTTTCCTCCTCTCTACAAAATTGAATGAACCAAATGATTTAAATATTTCATAATTATATAGTAAGATTAAAAATTACCATTCTATATTGTCCTATAATGTAAAAATAGAAACAAAAACTGCTCTTTAGTTCCTAGAAGAACAGACTAAACATCCTATAGAATTCCATATCAGATCTGGGCCAATGGGCAATTCGTCCTTTAAAAGTGACTTGCCTAGGAACACACAGCTAGTAAGCCAGATTTGAACTCATTGTACCACCTATCTGCCCCACCTTTTGCCCCACGATAGCATTTAAAATTTTCCAAATCACTTCTCTAACAACAAACTTATGAAGAAGAAAGTGTGGTACAATGAGAAAGATGCTAAAAAAGGAGCTCTAAACTTATAATTGTGAACCTGAATTTGAATCCTGGCTCTGACTACCTGTGTTAAGATAGACAAGTTATTTTACTTCATTCGGCCTTCATCTCCTTATTTGATAAAATGGAATGGTTCTAGATGATCCTTTTATTTTTGTTATCTACATTTCATGTGTAATTCAAGTCTGATTATCACATTTTATCAACTGAGAAACTGAGGCTCTGAGAGATTAGCTGAATTGCTCATGGTCACACAGTTTTGTTGTTTTGTTTGCTTCTTCATGACCTTATTTGGGGTTTCTTGGCAAAGATACTAAAAGTGATTTATCATTTCCTTCTTCAGTTCATTTTACAGATGAGGAAACTGAGGCAAACATGGTTAAGTGATATGCTCAGGGTCATACAATTAGTATGGATTGTCTGAGGTTAAATTTGAACTCATGAAGATGAGCCTTCCTGATTTCAGGCCTCTTATTTTATCCACTATGTCAGCTATCTGTCCTTTGTCAATGTCAAAATCAGGGTGTGAACCCTTTTCTGACTCTAAGCCTAGCACTCCATCAACTATAGCTAATATTTATTTAGCACTTAAAAGTTTGCAAAGCAATTTCCAAATATGTAAATCCTCATAACAACCCCAGGAGATAGAAACAATTATGATGCACTATTTTGTTTGTTGAAAGAACTTAGAATTAAAATAATCAGTGGGTAGTTGTGGCTCTATTACTTAACAGTTAAATGATACTAAAAAAAATCTTTTAACTCATCATCTTCCTTGAGTTGGAAACATGGGGGACTATGAATATGAAATGTATGCATTGTTTGATGTGATCACAGTGCCAATTGTTTTTCTTTGTTATAAGGGATGTTGCTGAGTGTTAAAGGAGGTGGGAACAGTATATCAGAAAATGAGCATGTTATAAAAACAAAAAGCATAAACAAAACTTAAGAAAAACAAAATCATTTAATCCCTCTCCTCATTTTCCTTAGCTAATTAAATTCAACTATCATTAATTTAGTTCCTCCTACAGACAAGGCAGGAAGACTATTTTTGAGTATTAAAATGGAAATTAAAAAAATAATAAAAGTACTTTGTAAGTATAAAATACTATGTAGCTGAGACCTAACAATAACATTCAATACATTAGGTCAAAATCCCAAACTCAACAGAATTTACCACTAATAATGGTGCTGTATGTTGGGATCTAGGAATGAGCATAAATTTACCATTCAACATACAGCTGATTTTTTATTTCCTCCCTACCACTTATTGAATTTTCTCTTCTGCCCTGGTTCCAGCCTCAGACACTTACTAGCTCTGTGATCTTGGGCAAGTCACTTAACTACTACATGCCTCAATTTCTTTTTAATATGGACAAATAAAATAAAACATAACATGGGGAAGATAATCTTCCTCCCAGAATTGTTGTGAGGATAAGATGAGATAATATTTATAAATTGCTTTGCAAATCTAAAATTGTTCCAGCTATTAATAATAAATGTTTGTTTTCTTCCTTCCATAATCCTAAGAAAGCAAACAAAGAAAAACTTCATCAGGACAGTGTGTTCCATTTCATTTCATATCTCTCTCTCTCTCTCTCTCTCTCTCTCTCTCTCTCTCTCTCTCTCTCTCTCTCTCTCTCTCTCTTGTGTGTGTGTGTGTGTGTGTGTGTGTGTGTGTGTGTGTGTGTGTGTGTGTGTGTGTGTGTGTTGTGGAGGAGGAGGAGGAGGAGGAGAGGATTAGAGAAATTATTTCAGAGCAACATTTGGTGTTTCTCACTTTGCAGATTTGGAGCTGAAGGCAGGTAGTTGGCTTCAGCCTTCTAAATGGAAAAGAACACAACAAGAGCCCCCTTGAGTTAGACTAATGACTTCCATTTGGCCAGTCAACTTTTCAGAAAAAAAAGGAGGCTTTATCTGTGACTACCAGGATCATACTAGGTAGGACATTGGCAGGATGGCAGTTTTATTATAATTCTCCTTCCAGATTCAGATGGATAATATTATGTTGGTTATTTTCTCTTAGCTAATGCCATCCATGTGCTGGGTCTTCTTTATCCATGTCAGTACCAAATGGCTTGAGATGCTTCATATGCTGTGGCTATCAATCCCACAGACTGATTGTACCCTTCCAGTGTATGTCTCTCTGGGAACCCCAGTATAGAGTTACATTGGCTGGACAATCTCCTCTGTGGTCTGGGTTTTGCACCACCTCCAGGAATGGATTGCATTCCCCTAAAATCACTCCACATTTGCTATTTCCTGATCTCTCATAAGCTTTACTTTTACTTTCTCTCATCCAACAAGAAGCTCCTGGGTTGTCATCTGCAGATTTCATTAGTTTTCTTCATTTACTTGGTCTTTCAGGCCTAAAAGAAAGATGTTTGGTAAGGGAGCCCCACGTAGTTGTTGAGAATTAAATGAGTTCCTTATATAAGCTGCCTCTCTCCTTGTCATGATATTCATTTTGATGGCAGTTCTCCATCTGGCCTACAATGAATGGGACACTCCTCTCCCAGCCAGGTGAAATTCATTTCCTTGAGAAAATGGTGCAGTGCCTATTTTCAAATGTCTTACCATTACAAAGACTCTTTAATAAGCTCTGTATCTTTAGATTTGGTCATTCCAACCAGATTAATCCAATTCAGATAAACAAGCATTTATTAAGTAGCAACTATATACCATACAGCACATTATGCTCTAAGGTTAGAAAAGTAAAATTTAAAAAAAAAAAAAAAAAAAAAAGGTTCCTATCCTCCAGAACTTTGCACTGTTTCAATCACAAGGTAATCACTCTGCACTTTTGTCCTTTCCTACTGCCTGTTTCTTGCAACTACATCATCTTTTTTTTTTTTTCAAAGAATGATGTGCTAGGATATAACGTTGATGCTTCAAGATGGGGGTTCAAATTCAGGTTCTGATAACTTCCTACTTATGTGACCAGAGACAGCTCTGAAGTTCAGTTTTCTCATTTGTAAAACTGAGATAATAATATGTGTACCACCTGCCTCAGAGTTGTGGAGAAATCACTTTATAAATCTTAAGAGTTAATAAAATTGATGGGCTAAATGAGATCCCAGGAAAAGACCAGGTCCTTGGCAGCTAGGTAGGCCATAGGAAGGAGCATTGACAGGAGAGGGTCTTTGTTGAATCTAAGTGGGCCTTTAGGATGGAGTGACCTTTGTTGAATTCTCACAGTTACTGTACAATATCAGGAAGCCAAGCAATATATGTCAATCCACAATGTTATTCCTTAACTATATGTCTCCCCTGTCCTGTTTCCATTGTTAATGGTGAGTTCACTAGGAACTTTGCCTGAATTACTGCATCTTTCCCCTTGTTATAATATCTTCCCCCTTATTAATTACATGTTCTTCTGAGGAACTTTGCCCACTATCTTTCCCTTTGTTAACAATAAATTCTTTAGGAATTTTGCCCACTTACTAAGCATTACAATAAAGCTTTTTGCTCTTTGAATGGAAAACGGGTTTGAGTCCTTGAATTCATTACAGATGACTCAATGCATTCTAGATTTCAGAACCTTATCAGAAACGCAAGTTATTATTTATAGTAGAAGTGGTGGTATCATCATCATTATCATCATCAACATCATCTCTGATCCAGGTCTTTAGTTTATCTGCTATTTCTGAACTTTACTTTTTATAATTTTTCAGTTTAAAAATACACTTTTTAAAGCAGTATTATTCCCATTCCAGTGAATAAACTGTGGCATAAACTGGGCTCTTAAACAGCATTTCAGACACTCAATTGCCTATCCTTAAGATGATTTGTTTATCCTCAATGACCTTTGCTTACCATTGGAGTACATCACTATAGCCTTCACTCCTTCAAAACATACCTTTTCCACCAACTATAGTCTTCATCTGGTTCTTCTTTGAACTCACCTCTCTGTGGTTAATGACTACATGGTCAAATAAAAAGTTTCCCACGATAACTTAAAACACATCACCCCTACAATCAAAATGACACTGCAAGAGAAAGCTAGGCAACCTTGCAGCCCAAGGACTGTTTATGCATTGGGCTTAAGAACTGACTGTCCTTTCCACATCAGTGCTAATTTAGTGAGGCAAAGAAAGGATGTGGCTAGCCTGACGCTCTCATAAAAGAATTCTGTTTTGGCCAGAAAATCTGCATGAAATAAGCCATCACCTTCTGAAGACTTCTTTTACCAAGTTGGTGTGAAAGCCACATCCTCTCCTTGCTCACTATAGCCATATCGTTCCTTCCTCCTATAACACTGTCCCAGAAATCAAGGTCATCTTATGGAAAGACTATTAATTCTAAGACTTAAAATGGCTTCTCCATTGACTTCCTTGTCTTTTCTAAGAATTATTTTTTCTTTCCTTTCTTTCTTTTAGCATCCTGCATAGACCATTCATTATTCAAATCCCTTTTTCTGCTTGCTGCCTCGCTATTCTTCGCCTTTTCTATTGACCCTTTCCCATTGGAGAGTTCCTCCCAGATCTTACATTTGAGGAGTGGGCCAAGTGCACAAATCTCAACATTTTCTAGACCTCATCAATGTCTCTAATAACTCATTTTCCCTGGGGCTCTTTTTTTCCTCTGATTGGAAAGAGTAGATGACAGACCTTGGAGAGCTCCCCCTAGATCCTCTATTTAAAGTCTTCACCATTTTTCAATCATACAGGCCTTTATCTTCTTCTCTATCCCACCCCCATTTCATCTTCTTTTTATTTGTTGTCTTCCCCATTAGAGAATGAGTTCCTTCTTTTTTTTATCTCCAACAGTGCCGCACAAAATAGATGTATGATAAATATTTATTGACAATTGGTTGCCCTATTCTCACCACTCCCAGATTTCAGTTTAATTCAGTACATTTTTGCGTCTTATTTCATTTCTAAATGACTCCTTCTCTAAACCACAGAAAAAAAAGGTACATAGGGTGAATTCAAGGAAGAATCACAGATGAAGAACATGAAGATATGTTTTCTTTTTTCTTGAGGCAATTGGGGTTAAGTGATTTGCCCAGGGTCACACACACGTGTTAAATGTCCGAAGCTAGATTTGAACTCGGGTCCTCCTGACTTCAAGACTCCTGCTCTATCCACTGCACCACCTAGCTGGCCATGAAGGTATGTTTTGAGGGGGAGAATGCTAGTTCTCCTCCAGTAGGAGGTAGAGGCCATTGAGAATAACCAAATCATCTTAAGGATAGGAAATTAAGTGTCTGGAATGCTGCATAAGGGCCCAATTTGTGCCACAGTTTACTCTTGGATTGGGAATAATACAGCTTAGAAAAATGAATCTTTTTACCTGAAAAGTTATAAAAAATGAAATTCAGAAATGGAAAATAAATCAGACCCTTTTCTCCAAGAGAGTTCTTTCTCTTGGGCTCTGTTAATTGGTCTCTTCTCAGGAGCATGTTTTGCCTCTAGATCCCTAAAATATAAAAGTGACTCAGAATGACTGGAACAGAGATTCTGGTAATGAGAAGAGTGCTCGATGTGGAAATTGACAATAGGTGAAATTGACAATAAGTGAAAATGGGTTAGATGTATGAAATAAGAAAGAGGAAATGGTCAAAATAGCATGGAAGCAAAGTAAGATTCAATTCAAAACAATCTAACAAACATTCATTAAGCACCTACTGGTACTGTGATAAATAGTGGAGGCAGCTAGGTTGTGCAGTGCAAAGAAGGAGGGTGCCTTTTCATACCTCTTCTTTGGAGCTAAATTTGGTTATTACAAATTTTCATCATTCAGTTTTGATTATTTGATTATGGTTCTTTCCATTTACATTGTTGTACTCAATATATATATTGCACAAAATATTTTATGGAACATTACTTTCCTGGCTCTGCTTACTTCACTTTGAGTCAGTTCATCAAAGTCTTCCTATGCTTTAGTATTCATTGAACTTATTTTTATAGTACTATTATTATTCCAATAATAGTATTCCAATACAATCACGTTCTGCAAATTTCCAATAGATGAACATGTATTTTATTTTCACTTCTTTAAAATTATAAAAAATATCTTGCTATAAATATTTTGGTGTATGTAGAATTCTTGTTTTTGACATTTACATCCCCAGGATACATGCTTTGCAGTTCTATCTCTTAGTCAAACAATTTAGTCACTTTTCACAATTCCAAATTGCTTTGGCTGTGCTCCATCACATTCCATTAGGGGGGCCCATCTTTCTAAAAGTCCTGCATAATCCCTCCTCTTTTTCATCTTTGTCAATTCTCTGGGCATGAAATGAACCTTAGAATTTTTTTGATTTTCATTTTTGTTAATGATTTTGAATATCCTTTCATGTGATTTTTAGTACTTTACAGTTCTTATAAGACTAGATTTTTTAATATCTTTTGTCCACTTATCCATTGAAGAATGGTCTTATGTATTTCTGTTGATTGTCTATATACTTTGGCTATGAGATTCTTAAGTCAGAGATGTTTGACACAAAAAATTTTTTCCCGGTCAACTTCTTTCTTTCTTATATTAGTTGCATGAATTTTGTTCTTATAAAAACTCTTCAGTTTTATGTAATTATATGTATGTATGTATGTGTATGTGTGTATACATAGTTCTGAAAAATCACCTGGTGCAGGGTGAAAGTAGATTTCAAAACATGAAAGCTCCTTGGAGTAATAATACAAAATTATTTCTCTCTTCTATAATTGAGCAGAGATGTAAGATAATATTATATTCACGGGGTTTTATCCTTTAATCTAAAAAGAGAAGAAGGCTTAGAAGTAGGTTATCAGTCACAGTATGCAGTAGCTAGTGGGGGGTATACTTAGAATGAAATTTCTTAACATTTGCCTCATGTTGAAATAATAGCTTTAACCATATCTACATGTCCATTTCAGCAACTAAAAATAATGAAGGCATTTTTCTCAAGTAATTGTATTATTATCTGTCCCAGACTGAAAAAGAACTTTCATGATCATTAATTTATCTACTTGTTCCAAGATCAATTTAAAAGAACCCTACACTGTCTTTATCTTACGGTATTTTTAGATCTAGCAGTATAAATTAACTTTCATTAAAAATCTACAAAATTTTGTTGTTTCATGTTATAAATAAGGCAACCCTTCTTTTTAGCAAGATCAACACTGGGCCTTTTCTTGACCAGCTTCTTTAGAGTTTTTTTTTTCTTATTTCTTTCTCTGTAAGTAAATTCAACACTAAAAAGTGAATTTGTGTAAACTTCTATAAAATCTATTCCTTTAAACTGGTCTTTCAACATTGCAGAAAGAATACTTCAATCTTCTACACTCTGATGTGGTATTCCATATAATAAGAATGCTCACTACTCATCTGTTGGACAGCTAGGTGGTATAGTCGATAGAGTGCTAAACTTGGAGTTATGAAGACTCATCTGTGTGAGTTCAGATCCGGCCTCAAATGCTAGCTGTGTGACCCCAAGCAAGTCACTTGATCCTTTTTGCCTCAGTTCATCATCTGCAAAATAAGCTGGAGAAGGAAATAGTAAATCACTCTAATATCTTTACCAAAAAAATAAACAAAACTCAATTAGGCTCAAAGAGAGACATACATAACTCAAACAACTGAAGAACAACTCATCTACTTCTATTCATTCTGCATTAACTCTCATCCATGTCTTTCAACAAGGGGAGTTTGATCAATATTGAAAACCTCCCTCAAACTCTTTTGACTCAATAAACTATTAATAGAGCATATGAGCTGTTTGTGAATATGCTTTTTAGTTCTCATCTTCTCCTCTTCTCACATAACAGGTATTTTCATCTATAAAGATATCTAGTCATTATACTGCCTCCTATTTTAGCTATGGAGACATCTAGCCCACACTAGCTCCCTTTCCATCACAAGCACTCAAGGCAAAATACCAGCCTCTGAAGTTTCCAAACCTGAAAATCAAGGAGAATATCATAACTTGAGCCATGGCCACTGGACTCTGAAGTTGGAATTGCTGTATATATGACTTAATATTATTGTTCTGAGATTGTAGTATAATGGAATTATATGGAGAGGCACTCACTCAGATATCCTGCTGTTATATCCCTCCCCAATCATAGAGAATATCCCTTTTACTTGGGTTCTGTGCTAAATATCCTTCATGATAGTGGTAAATACTTTTTTACCAAGCATAACGTTCAGTTTTATAATTCATTGGAAATTAATCATAGAAGACTAATTAAACATTATCTCTTTGTTAGAATCTCAGAAGAAATTCTTTATGATCTTAACATCTATAGAAGAGACACTTTATTGGAAGGGAATCTTTAAAGTGACATTTTGTTCTGTTAAATACTTTCTGTAATCAATAAACAATAAGCAGAGTAGGATTCTGTATTCTCTGTACCTTTCAGTTAATTGTGTAGCTGCAAAGATACAGTCTGCTATAAAATACTATCTACAGTTATCTGATTGTCCCCTTGTCATATTTTCATCAAAAGTGCATGTGCCAATCAATCTCATAAAGGTTTTATAGCAAGGAGAAAATAGAAATATGAGTGGGTAGCTATTTATATTCTCTTAATCTCTCTTTCCTAAAACTAATAGTTTCCATTGTTGTTGTTCAGTTGTTTTCAGTCCTGTCCAACTCTTTGTGACCACAATTAAGATTTTCTTGATAAAAATGCTGGAATAGTTTGCCATCTACATCTCCATTTAATTTAACAGAAAAGGAAACTAAGGCAAACAGGGTTAAGTGTCTTGCCCAAGGTCATATAGTAATTGTCTAAGATTGGATTGAATTCAGGCTTTCCTGATTCCATTCCCTGTGCTCTATCTACTATGACAATGACTTCCATATTTTTTTTTTCCAAACACATATCTTACTCTCTGTTAAATAATTTGATCATCAACCTGTCAATGACTTTAAAATGTGCCTTTGTACATTGAGGACTGTGATAGTAGAGATGAACTATGGTAACCTCCCTCTATTCAGAAAGAAAATAGGTTGTTTTTTTTTCCCTTTTTAATAGAATCATTGATAAATCTGTTTCCATTTTTTTGTATGTTTGTGTGTATGTCCTTTTTTTGTTTCAGTTTTATAAGATCTCGAGATATTCTGAATCACCCAACAAAACTAATATGGAAATATGTTTTGTGTCACTGCACATGTAAACCTATATCAAATTGCTTTCTCAGTGGGGGAGGGGGCGGGGAGAAAGAAGAGAGAAACTTTAGAAATCAAAATTTTGAAAAACAAATATTAAAAGTATAACTTGGGAAATAAAATTTTAAATAAATATATTTATTTTTTTAAATATTCTTAATGTATTTCCTATAAATTTTTATTAAAATCATTTCCCTCCTATATTATTAATATTCTATGTCTTTAATGCTCATAATCTTCTACTACCCTCTTTCTTAATCTTTTAGAAAAGAATTTTTATTATAAATTAGTTTTGATATTAGTTGTATATCTCTCTGCTTGTCAAGGATAGCCAGTGTTTGCTATTGGTATGTTCTCCAGGAAACTTTGGCCTGCTCATGGTAACAATTGCTTCACATTGGTCAATTTCTACAGGAAATAGTGATAGTATTGGTTTTTTTTTTTTCCTTTTTATCTATCTCAATTGTTGTTTAATAGGTCATTAGAGGTGTTATAATTACATAATTTTTTGTTTTTATTATTCTAACTTGGTATTGATTTTGGTTTTTCTGCTAATAAGAAGTGAGTGGTCTGACCTTACAGAGACTACTGATTGAAAAATGAGTCACATCCCCACTAGTAAGCCATTTCCCGTCTCTTGAGATGTTTTTTTGTATGTGATGTAAATCAGTGCTTGTAAGCATCACCTGTTTTTCTTTTTTACAGAAAGTATTCTTCAACCCATGAAACTCCTTCAGAATAATAATACAAATATATGTGTATTTTGTATAATGGAGCAAGAAAGTAAGAGAATATACTTTTCCCTGGGTTATAGAGACTAGAGGAAGATTCAGAAACAATTATCAGTCACAATGTTTACTATCTGTATGGGGGCACCATGATGCAGTACAAACATGTATGTTAAAGAGATGGCTCTTTGTTTCAAACAGTGATGTGGATAGAGCACTGAGTCAAAAATACTTGAAGTCAATTCTGGTCTCAGATGCTTGATAGCTTTGTGACTCTGGGCAAATTATCTCCACTGGAGAAGGAAATGGCAAGCCACTCAGAATCTTTTGACATATTTTGACTATATGGCCCCTGGAGGTCATAAGGAATTGGATACAACTGAATAATAATGGTTCACAGGGCTGTTTGAACAATCAAATGAGGTAACATTTGTTAAAGTGCTTAGCCCAACAGCTGACACATAGTAAGCACCATATAAATACTAGCTATAATTATTATTATTCAAGGTTGCATTTTGCTCTGCTTTATTATAGTCAATAATAGATACAATGGGATCTTAACCTCTTTATAACTTTCAGGTAATCGTGTAATGAGACATATGTAGTCTAGCATTTAATAGTACTTACAAATATATCTTTATTTCTTTTGTCCACCCTCATCAAAAATATCATCAATGCTTATGTAGATTATTATTATAAATTTCATATAAAGTAGATGGGAAAATGATATTAAGTTGGTAGGTACTGATGTTTTCTGAGATACATCTTTTTATCATTAAGGACATTTTATCAATTATAGATAATAATATAATAATTATAAACATAAATAATAAGTAAATATATAAAATCACTTATGTTATAAAATAAATACAAATAATAAAATAAACAATAAAATGTGATTAATATTTGTAAATTGAAAAAAAGGGTTGATTCAATGACATACGAATCTATTGGAAGACCATTGTATTGCAAGTTGACAAAAAGGATAGTTTCAGGATAAGCTGGGGCAGCTAGATAGCACAGTGGATAGAACACCAGCTCTGAAGTCAGGAGGAATAAGTTCAAAATTGGCCTCAGACACTTACCACTTCCTAACTGTGTGACGCTGGACAAGTCATTTAACCCCAGTTGGTTTAGGGGGAAAAAAAGAAAAAGCTGGAAAGAGTTGTATGAATTGTTAGAGAGAAAAGTGACCAGAATCTGGAGTATAAATCATACAACAATAACATTGTAAAGACAATTCAAAAAGAGTTAAGATTCCTTTATCAATCACTTAATGCCATGTGACCTTTTGATAACTAATTTCTGCTTTTCCAATCTTAATTTTCTCATTGGTAAAAGCAGAGGATTTGATTGGATGATCTCTAAAACAATTTATTTTTATTATTTATTTTATTATGGAATAAAACAAACATTTCCATAATATTATATAATTTTTAAAAAGATAATTGCATATGAAACTGCAAATCTATTTATTATAACAACTTGTTGTTCTCTTTAAACATATAATAAAAACATGTAACTTTTTCTTTTTTTACTCTTTTTTATTCCCCTCCCCCTACCTACCCCTAGAAATGGCATAAGAATACACACACACACACACACACACACACACACACACACACACACACACATGATTATTCTAATAATTTTTCTATTTATTAGTTCTTTCTCTGGATAGATGATAGTGTCTTTTTTATACATCCTTTGTGGTTTGAGTATTTATCATTGTAAAAATGACGTTCACTCAGTTGTTCTTAAAACAATATTGTTGACACTTGCATAATTTTAGAGCAGGTAGATGGTATAGTAGATAGAATGCTGGGCCTAAATCAGGAAGATTCCTGTTCCTGAATTCAAATCTGACTTCAGACAGTTTCTAGCTGTATGGCCCTGAACAAATAATTTAACTCTGCTTCACTTCCTCATATATACAATGAGCTGGAGAAGGAAATGACAATGTTTTGTTAAGAAAACCCTAAATGAGTTGAATATGAATGAAATGACTGAACAACCACAAAAATATAATCTTTAATTTTATCAGATTATCTTGACAGTGGGGTCTCTAAGGTCCCTTGCAGCTAGCTCTAAATTTGTGATCCTACAAAGCTTAAAAAAAAAAAAAGATAGATTTAGGCTTCACGCAAGACAAAATGTCCTAATGATTCCAGTTATCTAAAAGAAGAATATAAGTGATCAGGAAGTGGTGATTTCTCTAACACAAGAAATTTTCAAATATAAATAACACTCTTCTGGACTCATTCCCCCAATTCATACTAGGATTGGCATATTAGGTCCCAAGATAGGTGGGTGCCCCTATTCTCAGGGTGCTAAGAGTAACTCAGTGGGTGGCTTTTCTAACACTGCAACTCATGATCATCAGCATGGCACTCCTTTAAAAAAAATCAGTAAATTCATTTCTCAAATGACATAGCAGGAAGAGTAGTTATAAAATATTTCTTCCCATGGCCAAGGACTCACACACACACACACACACACACACACACACACACACACACACAATGGAGCATATATGCTGGAAACACAAATGGCCAAAGTAAATTAAAACTCTGGAACTATAAAATCTTGGTGTCCTTTGTCCAGAGAGTCTTCATTAAGTCCACTAAGTAGCCTGGTGTCAGTGACAGACAAAGTGTTGCTGCAATTCAGCTAAATTTGCTCCTCGTAAGGCAGGATGTGGCATCTAGATGCTGCTGGAGTGTCACCCAATTTGCTCATCTGCTGTGTTACTTCTCCATTAGGCTCAGCTGCTTTCTGGGCTAGACCAAAAAGGTCACTTGACCGCTACAATGTTCTTTGTAGCTAGAGTACTATTGTATACAATACTACAATAATCCTTAACCTAGAATTGGCAAAAGCTGTTCCAATTTGACTCTCTCACATCCTTGGCAGCTAGATAGTATAATGGATCTTGAGTCAGGAAGAGCTGAATCCAATACCGCCAACACTTACTATATATGTGACCCTGGGGAATTCATTTAATCTTAATTTATCTCAGTTTCCTCACCAGTAAAATAAGGATATTAATAGCAACTATCTCAAGGATAGTTGTGAATGCCTGGTACATAAATGCTAGCTATTATTATTTTTATTCAAGGCTGCATTTTCCTCTGCTTGATTCTATGTTGTTGTTGTTGTTGTTTTTACAGTCAATGGTCAATAAGTACCATAAGATCATATTTTCTTTATATTGTTTATCTTTATATTATATATATAATTTTATGTTATTTATTTTAAATTCAATATCTCTGACACTTCCTATGTGATCCTAGGCAAGTCAGTTTACCTCAATTTGCCTCAGTTTCTTCAACTATAAAATGGAGGTTATAATAGCAAGTTCTTGAGGGTAAGTTGTGAGTATCAAATTAGATGTTGTTTGTAAAATGCTTTACATAGTGCCTGGCACATAGTAATTGCTTTATAAATATTTGATTTCTTCCTTTTTTCTCTTGGCTCTGAGGTTTGTTACCTCCAAGAAAGATGCAAAGGGATTGTAGCCTCTCTGGTTCAATAATTCTTCAGGGTTTAGATACAGTTCCCTCAGTCAGAAAATCTTCCTTGATTTATTGTAGTCAATTATAATTCAGTTACATTTTTGCAGATTCCCTTTGGAGTTTTATGCATATGACTAGCTACAGAAAAAAGGTATAAATAAATTCTGAACCCTCGGGGCAAATTCAAAATTCAGGAGTGGTAGGAAATAGAATTGTGAATAGATTTGATTTTAGGAGTCCTCACTAACCAACTGTATCCTTCTTTCTACCTCTAATAAATGATCTACCCTAAAAAAAAAGACTTGAAATCACCCGTATCAACCACATGGTTTAATTTTATATCGAACACAGCAGTTGCATTTTTTTTAATCCAGTGGTTTGGTCTTAGTCAATACCATTAAGCAGATGTTCTGGGGAAAGGTCATTGCTTTGTAAGCAATAGGAGAGGCTATTCTTTCCCAGGCAGCTGGAGCCAAGATCATCACTTCTGCATGTGCTGATTTTGAGCATATACATTAGAACTCTAACATTTAGTGAGATATCTCTACAACCTCCTGAACTCTAACGTGAGAGAAAAGGGGGGAAAGAAAGAGGGACAGAGACAAGAGATGGAGACAGACTGAGGAAGAAGGAGGAAGGAGGAAGGGAAGAGAAAAAAAAAGAAGAGAGAGAGAAGAGGTTTTTAGAGGGAAAGAGAGGTAAAAAGGACAGAAGGAGAAGAGAGGGAGGGAAAGAGGAGGGATAGTGAATAGAAATAAAGGAGAGAAGTGAAGGCAAAGGGAGGAGAAGAAAGAAGTAGACAAATATCTACAAAAGAGAGATAAGAATGAGAGTGAAAAAAATATGTGATGAGAGAGAAAAGAAATAGATAAAGAAGAAAAAATGGAAAGGAAAGAGATAAGAGAAAATTGACAGAAGGGAATGAAGTGAGTCATTTATCCTGTCTGAGTTTTGGTTTTCTCTTCTGTTTTATCTATAAGATCCCTTCCAGATATAAATCTATGATTTAAAGGACTACTAAATAAGTAGTGCTGAGTGAAAATTAGAGGGTACAAGTAGAGAAAAGGAAGAGGATAGATAAAGGAGAAAAAAGATAGAGGGGAAAGGAGGAATGATAAGAAGAGAAAAGAGAAGAGGAAAAAAGAGGGAGGAAATAAAAGAGAAGAAATAAGGAAATTGTAAATGTGATGTCTGGACTAGCTCCCTGAAGGTCTCAGAATCAGCCAGAGTCAGGATAAACATAAGTCCTTGCCCCACGCTGGGTGACAAAATATATCTGTTATCTCTAGATTGTGATCGTTCTCTGGGAGGAGTTCTCTTGGGGAGCTTCTGGGGAGGCAGCCTTAGTTTCAGTTCCAGTACCAGTAATCCCCAAAATGCAGCCAGGAGTTAAAGTCCAGATCCTATATTGTGTCCTTCAAAGTCTTGAATCTTTTCCTGGGGTCCAGCTAGCTTTCTTTAGAGGTCTTCCTCTCTCCTTGATTCCCTGAGCGCTCTTGTCCAAGTGTTTCCAGTCAGCTTCAATCTCTAGCTCCTTCTGAATCCAAACCCTCCAGCCAGCACGAAGGTAGACATGGGAATGAAATCTTGACTCACTCCAGACTCCTTCCAGACTCAATGTTGGCTCCTTATATCTTCCCAGAGAATGTGCTTGTGGGTACTCCATGGGCTTGTGGGAATTCCTTACAGAACCAATTAGTGAGCTCCTTTAAAAGTGTTAATTCCTTTAAAGGTATAAACCCACCTCAAAGGTTTGAACTCCTTTACAGGTGTAAACTCTGAGCTAGAAAATTGTTAAGTACCAACTTAGCACCTAGTAATAATCCTAACAGGAAATGACAAGGAGAAAGAATGAAAAAAAGATTTGAGGAAAAAAGAAAGCAAAAGGGATGAAAAAAGAGTAACCCAAAAGACAAAAGAGGGAGAAGGGGAAAGGTGACAGAGAAGGTACGGGGGCAGTTCAATTCTCTGAGTCTCATTTTCTCCATCTGTAAAATGAAGAGAGGGATGGATAATCTGAAAAGTCTTTTTCAGTTTTAAATATATAGTGCTAGGATAGAAAAGGGGAGGGAAAGGGAGAAAAGATAAGAAAGAAGGGAAAAGAGAGAAGAGATAAACTAAACAGAGAGAAGAAAGGCCTAGAAAAAGAGGAAATGTGTAAGAAGGAGAAGGGTTTTACCAGCACACATGGGGATACCAGGAAAAATCTTAATAGTCTGACAGATGGCTGAAGCAATTTCCTAAAACTTAGCAGGTCTGCCTCTGTTACAATCTACAGCAGACCTTTCATTGTTACACTAGCTATATAGCTATCTAGGCTATATTGAACCCTCTTTCTCTAGTCTCCTTTCCCTCTCCTCCTCCCTTCTACAATGTTAAGAAGATCCCTAGTTTTTTTTTTCCTCCTTCTGTTTCTTCATTTCCCACATCCATGGTATTCTGTGCGAGTACATTAATGTTGTTTGTTTATTAATGTTTATTTGTTAAGGATTCTACAATGATAAGAGCTCCAGATAAGAAGTCAAGAGATCTGACTTCTAATCTGACTTCTATTCCCAGCTCTACCACTAACTAGCTGTGTGACCTCAGAAAAGTTACTTCATTATTCTCGACCTCGATTCCTTCCTATTTGAAATAGAGATAGTAGTACCTGTCCTACCTATGAAACTTTTAAAATTCTATAAAGATGCAAAGTCATTTTTGTCATGGTTCAGATATTTGCTTCTTTCAACCACTCTGATTTTCGATTGGAAGAGGATAGAGACTTCATCTATGAACCATTCTCTTACTAATAAAAAATTAATATATACTGTTTTATTATCGATAAATCAACAAATGTTTATAAAGTACTTGATACCTTTCCAGGTACTATACTAGGTGCTGGTACACAAGTACAGAGAAAGAAGGATGCCTATTCACACGAATATTCCAATAAATACTGCTTTAGGTACCACTGAAGAATTTTTAGTGCAAATCCTTGGGACCAGAGTCCTGCAACTCCAAGGGATTCTTAAACCAATATTCAAAGCCATAGTCCTTTCTGAATTCTTATGTCCTATAATCTATTTTCTCACTTATTACTCTTTCATTGCTTTCCTAGGCCTATATCAAGTATGGGCCCAGAGAAAATGGGTATGTAGGAGTGTCCAGGAGCTCTTTGTACCCTTGTATATGATGATTCTGTAGTATCTGTGGTATCAAAGGAGGTGCTTGGGGTCAAACACAGTCATTGTGGTCATTGTTATAAGCTAAGAGTGTTTGAGAACTAACAGCTTTGTCAATACCACTCTGAATGTGTCTGACTTTGGGAAATTAATCATGATTGCAGCTGGTTAATGCTTAGATGTAAAATTGCCTGTGAATACCTAAAACTATAGGAGAGAGAGAAAGAAATAGGGGAAGAAAAAGGAAAAGGAAGAGGAAGACAAGGAGGAGGAGGAAGAAGAGAGGGAGAGGACAGGGAGGAAAATGAACAAAAAGGACAGAAACAAGAAAAGTAAGGAGATTAAAATGTATATTTTGAGGGCAGGCTTCAAATCCCCTATTTTACTGATTAGCTGTGTGATCATGGACAATTCATTTGAACACTACAGAGAAGCTATAAGTTAGAAAAGTTATTTCTCTGTATTAGTGAAAGAATTTTCACATTAGAAGTTTTTTGTGTAAGTGAAATAATACTGATGAAATCCTGGATTACTAAGTGGAATTGGCAAAGAAAGCCTGAATTACAGACAAAATTATTTCCAAAGTTAAATAATGAAGGTCATTGGTAGGGATCAGTTCAATTTTACAATTCTACCCTCAGTCAGCAATTCAAGTTATATCAAATCCTCAAGTTTAAATTTCTCTGATAAATCTGGCCATGGCCCCATCTTTGCTGAATCCCTTTTGAGGTTATAAACTATCACAGTGTCCTTCCTTGTAGTGTCTCTCTCCTTATCCTTCTCCCATGCCTCATGGTGTCTTTTTCCTTACCCCATACTTCCTATGCCTCATGATATCTAATTATATGCTCTCCCAACTCTGTTTCATATTTACTCTTCCTTGTATCTACTGTATCTCTTCATTTTTTCTGTAACTTTTTGCAAATAAACTTATCTCTTGCCTAAAGAGAAAGGCCATTATGAACTCTTCATATGATCAAACCTCATCATTGTGAACATCAGTCTCATCATTTGGTGCTGTACTCCAACCACATCAATATGTGTGATCCATATGCATACACACGCATATACATACATACATATATACAATGTGTGTGCATATAGCTATATGTGTGGATTATGTATACATATATGTATATATGCTGATGTGTTTGAGATTTTGGAGAACAATTGGCACCAAATGTTGCACAATTTGCTAATTATTTCAAGCATTTATAATTTATCTTCTCAAATACAGAGTTAGATTTTTTAAGATAGGAAGCTCTTTTCTACTTTTTTTTGATAAAGCCTATAGCATTTATCTGCATGAATAAGTAGCAATGTGTAGTCAATAAATATGCATATGAATCAACAGTTCTAAGGATTTCCAAAGGCAAAAAGGCAGAAAGAAGACTGGATGGGAAAGGGATTCTAGTCCAGATCCCTTCATTAGCTTTCTGTGTTACTTTGATCAAGTTATTTTATGTCTTTGAGCCTCAATTTCTTCATGTGCAAAATTAGGAAGCTGGTGCTCCAAGTCTCAAATGAGATCATATATGCATGTGCTTTACAAAACTTTAATCATTATATAAATGCCAACCATTATTATTCCTCTTTGATTTCCCAAGAATTCATAAGCTCTCAATATAAGCAATGCAGTATGGTGGATAGAGGATGACCTTGGAGTCAGAGAGACCTGAATTCTCATCTCATTTCTAAGCCAAAGTAGTTGTATAAATATGGAGAAGATACAAGCTCTAAGATTATACATTTCAGATGAGCTCCTGACCTGCATCAGAGAAAAAAGTGTCTATACCAGGTTCCAATATTAATTCCAAATCCCCCTTCCCCATAAAAACACTTGAAATCAGTTCTCATCTCAAGTCCCTTCTTAGAGCATGAAAAGTAATCATTGTACTTTAGAGCCACTGGATGTCACTGCACAGAAGAATGTCATAATCTCTTAAAGCCTGTTTATATATAAAACTAACTCAGATGTAAGCCTCAGTCCAATGAGGCTTAACGTAATGTAAACACAAAATCTCCAATATATATCACTATCACGTTTAAACATGCAGAGTTGACATTGCTCATACTAACAAACATTCTGAGAGACAATGTTCTATCCATAATAGGAGCAACAGACAGTGAGTGGGAATAGGAGTAGTCTGAACACACTTCTCATTGTACAATACTGTCTTAAAAAGAAAAAAAAAACCACACTGAGAAAGTTACAGTGATAGAAAACATTAACTCTAAAGTCAGAGGACTTAGGTTCAAAGCCTGCCTCCAATCTTTATTATCAATGGACCATGGTAATAATGTGTCTCTTGGGCTTTTTTGGCCTCGAGTTTCTTATCTATAAATGAACGGTTTAGAGTAGAAAATCTCTAAAGTTTCTTTTGAGTCTAGATCTATGATTTTATGAATATGTGGTCTCTAAGGCTTCTTCTCACTCTGAATCTATGATTCTGTAGTGCCATATTAAATTTGAAAAATGTAGCCTTTCATCCCTCTTTTCTTTGTTTCATTCCTCCCTCCCCTCCCTCTCTTCCTTCTTGCCTTTTATCTTTTCATCCTTCATTCTCCCTTTCCTCTTCCTTTCTTCTTTCCTTCATTCTCCCTTTCCTCTTCCTTCCTTCCTTCCTTCCTTCCTTCCTTCCTCCCTCCCTCCCTCCCTCCCTCCCTTCCTTCCTTCCTTCCTTCCTTCCTCCCTCCCTCCCTCCCTCCCTCCCTCCTTCCTTCCTTCCTTCCTTCCTTCCTTCCTTCCTTCCTTCCTTCCTTCCTTCCTTCCTTCCTTCCTTCCTTCCTCCCTCCTTCCTTCCTTCCTTCCTTCCTTCCTTCCTTCCTTCCTTCCTTCCTTCCTTCCTTGCTTCCTTCCTTCCTTCCTTCCTTCCTTCCTTCCTTCCTTCCTTCCTTCCTTCCTTCCTTCCTTCTTTCCACACATACACACACACTCACACATATATACTTTTACAGCTAATATTCTCCTGGTAAATATATATAATGCAAATTCTAGGCCACAACATGATTATTTTGAATAATCAGAATTCTGGGTGATCTTTAGGTAGCTTACAACACAGACTTATATAAAGAAGTGGTATAGAAAATCTACAGAAAATGGCTTTTTGGGAGTAGGATGTGGAAAGATTGGTTTGTCTTGGGAAAATTCACCATGGATGATTTAGAATAAGAATAGCACAGGAAAGAGTGGTATGGAAAGTTTATGACCTAGTCTGATAGAAAGAGAAACAAAGATGCACATACCAGCAAGATAATAGATCCTTTAAATGAATTAAGTATGAATATACACCTCCAAGAACTGCAAAAACCAGGGAAGTAATATGATATAGTAGAACAAATGGATAATAATAAGTAACATTTATATAGTATTTTACAAATGTGATTTCATCTTATATTCTCAACAACCCTGGGAGTCATATTATCCTCATTTTAATTGATGAGGAAACTAAAGTAGGTAGAAACTAAATGACTTGCCTGACAAGAAGTGTCTAAATCTGGATTTGAACTCAGATCTTCCTGGGTCAGATTTATTACTCTATCTATCCAGAACTAGCTAGTACAATCTAGCCACCTATAGATTTGTGAAGTCAGGAGATGGACTTTAAGCTGGCATTAACTTGTTATAGGACTTTCTGATGCTTTTTTCATCTGTAAAATGAAATTGGACTAGATGATCTAGATTCTTTCCTGCTCTGATAATCTATGAAATTTTTTCAATGAATCTATCAGTCATGATGTTAAAAGATTTTGAATCTCTGATGTGAAAGAGAGAAACTTATTTAAAGGACAGCATGATAGATTAATTAAGGGATCATCATGTGAGAAAGACACAAGATTGTTGGAAGGAATTTGAAATGGCTGATTAAGGGGTTTGGTGGACAGCTATAGGCAGAGATGGATATGAGAACGCACATTCCTCAGCTTCTTTGCATGCTAGGTGAGGCAGTGGGTGTGGGTATTGTTCTCTACACCCTAGGATGTCAGACTTTTTATGCATCAGTTAATTTTGCTGAACTCCTTTTTTACTTCAATCAGTTAGCCAGTCAACTGGCACTTATTAAATTCCTACTATGTGACAGGCCCTGTGCTAAATATTAAGGGTACAAAGAAAAGAAAAAGACAGTACTGGTTTTCAAGGAGCTCATAGTCTAAGGAGGGAGACAGTGAGCAAACAACTAAGTACAAATAAAACACACATGATAAATTGGAGATCATTAACAAGGGAAGGCATTTAAATTTGAATGAGATGAGGTGAGATCTTTCAAGATAGTTGTGAAAATCGAGTAAGGCTTCATCTGCTTCAGAGTTTGAGTAGGCCTGAAGGCCTTTGAGCATTGATTCAAGGGCATAATTGAGTCCCCTTCCTGCTCTCCTCCATGACACAATTTCCTCCCTATTTCAGTCAAATATGGGCAACTATGTAATTATTGGTCAAGTTCAATTTCGTGGGTAGATCTCGAGTTTAGAATGTAAGACTCTCAACCAAAATGAGGATGAGGGTCAGTGGTGGGAGGGGGTGTTTTGCGTTAGGGATTAAAGGTGCTGTCCTATGCACAGGAGGCACTTCCTCCCTTTGATTGTCTGCTCCAAGGGTGGGATGCCCTTCTCTCAAGAATGTACAATAAACTTTGCTTTACTCTAGAGATTTCTCCAGCTTGTTTTATTAAATGGTGACCCCTCACCATTTCCATACCACACAAGTTCATTTAAGTCACTCTTTGTGATTTAAATTTGGGGTTTTCTTGACAAAGATGCTGGCATTGCCCATTTTCTTCTCCAGCTCATTTTTACAGATGAAAAACTAAGGAAAACAGGGTTAAATGACTTGCTCTTTGTCACACAAATAATAACTGTCCAAGGCCAGATTTGAACTCAGGAACAAGTCTTCCTGGCTCCAGGTCTAATACTCGATCTTCTGTGAGACTTTATCTAAGACTTGAAGGAAACAAGGAAAGGCAAGGGGAGGCAGAGATGAGGGAAAAGAGTTTCAAGCCTAGGGGCCAGCCAGTGAAAATGCTCAGAATTTGGAGATGCAGTGCCCTACATGAAGTGCAAGGAAGCCTGAGTCACTGAATCTGAATGGCATGTAAAGTATAATAAGAAAGAAAGAGCAGAAAGAGACCAGATTATGATGAGCTTTAAAAGTCAAACTAAGGATTTCTTATAATCTTTAAGGTAATAGAACTGGGATTGATTGAAAAGGGGGATGACAACATCAGATGAGTTTTAGAGATTTCTCTTTGACAGCTAAAAGGACAATGGAATAGAGCGGGGAGAGATATGAAGCAGGGTGACAAAAAGGCTATTTATAGTAGTGAAAGCAAGAGATAATGAGGACTTTCACCTAAGTAGGTGTCAGAGAAGAGAACAGGGCATATGCAAGAGGTGTTATGAAGGTAAAATTGACAGAATTTGACAATGGGTCTGGGAAGATAAGAGAGGGTGAGAAGTAGAGGATGACACCTATTTAAGAGCCCAGATAGCTGAGAGAGTGGTGATATCCATTATAAGGAAGTTAGAAAGAGAGAAGGGATTTTTTTTTTTTTGGGGGGGGAGAATAATGAATTTGGTTTCAGACAACTTGAGCTTAAGATATCTGAGTCTTCTAGTCTAAAATGTCCAATAGGTAGGTCCTTATAGACATAACAATGGATGCTGAGGGAGAAGTTAGGGCTGAACAAATAAGTCTCAGAATTGTCTGCATAGAAATGGAAATTGAATCCATGAGAGCTGATGGAATTACCAAATGAAATAGTATAGAATTAGAAGAGACAGATTTGGGGGTTCTTTCTCAAGATGAAGAGGAGGGATATAGTGGAAAATGCAGGTGACATAGATATGAAAGCAGTCAGTAAATTTTATTTTTTTTTAAGGTAAGGATGACTACATGTGTCTCAGATTGGCTAAGATGAACAAGAAAAAATTAATGATGAATGTTGGAGGGGATGTGGGAAAACTGGGATACTGATATATTGTTGATGGAGTTGTGAAGTTATTCATCCATTGTGGAGAGCAATTTGGAACTATGTCCAAAGGTATACTATGCATACCCTTTGACCCAGCAGTGTTTCCACTGGGCTTCTATCCCAAAGAGATCTTAAAGGAGAGAAAAGGACCCACATGTGCAAAAATGTTTGTGGCTGCCCTTTTTGTTGTGGCAAGAAACTGAAAACTGAGTGGATGCCCATCAGTTGGAGAATGGCTGAATAACTTGTAGCATATGAATGTCATATTATTGTTCTATAAGAAATGATCAACAGGATGATTTCAAAGAAGCCTGGAGAGGCTTACATGAACTGATGCTGAATGAAATGAGCAGAGCCAGGAGATCATTATACATGGCAACAGTAAGATTTTATAATGATCAATTCTAATGGAAGTGGCTCTCTTCAACAATGAGATGATTCAGGCCAGTTCCAGTGATGTGATGTGGCCTAGTGTGATGAAAAGAGCCATCTGTAGCCAGAGAGAGGATTGTGGGAACTAAGTGTGGATCACAACATGGTATTTTCACTCTTTTTTGTTGTTGTTTGCTTGCATTTAATTTTCTTTCTGATTTTTTTTCCTTTTTTATCTAATTTTTCTTGAGCAGCATGATATTTTTGTAACATATATATGTATATATATGCATATATTTTGAAAATAAAAGGCTTTAATTTTTTTAAAAAAAGGCAATGATGGAGCTAAAAGTAATATAATAATAAAACTTACATCTATATGAAATTTTGTAACTTACTCAAGTAATGCCTTAGAACTAATGTACTATAGATGAATATTTTAGAAACAAGTAAAATAACAAGTTGTCAAAAAGAAATGATTATGGCATTGAAGGCTTTAAAAGGAAGAAAGGATATTTCTTAAGAGGAAGCAATAAAAAGAGGGAACAGAGAAAGTGAAGTGAAAAGAAGTGGGAAATTTACAAAAATAGTTTTCCAATAAGTAGTTCCTGGACTAGATAACAAGAAAAAAAAAAAAAAAAAGATTTAAGATAAGAAGGAAAGTGCTTAACAGAGTGTCAATGAAGAGAAGAAAATTTAGCAAATAATAAGCCTTCACAAAAATACTGTACTGTTATTACCTCTAGTGGGGAGGAACTTTTCAGTAAAACTGGTATGATTTAGTTGCATATTAAATGTTTAGTTTCCTCAGGAAAATATTCTGCTGTTTTTTGTGCTGGAATGAAGCAGATTAACAAGTCAAATTCATTACCCAGATCACTATGATTCTTGAATCATTCATTGGGGTCTAGATCAGGAAGCCAAGAAAACAAATGATTTTTCTATGTATACTTAATATCAGAGAGTTCACTACCTGGCTGAGCAGCCAATGGCTCTAGAAAGAAATTTCACAGTTAGTGAAAAGACTAATTTTCACTAGTATCCACTGTGGTCATTATACTGTCTTTTGCCATCATGTTTTCTCTTTTTTTAAAAAAAATAATGGCTCTTTTATTTTCAAAATACATGCAAAAATAGTTTTCAGCATTTACCCTTGCAAAACCTTGTGTTCCAGATTTTTCTCCCTCCCTTCACCCTACCCCCTCCCTTAGACAACAAGTAATCTGATATAGATCAAACATGAGCAATTCTTCTATACATATTTCTACATTTATCTTGCTGCACAAGAAAAATCAAATCACAAAGAAAAAAGTGAGGAAAAAAACCCAAGGAAACAACAACAAAAAAGGTGAAAATACTATGTTGTGATCCACATTCAGTCTCCATAATCCTCTTTCTGGATGCAGATGGCTCTCTCCATTAGTCTATTGGAATCCTGCCATCATGTTTTAGAGAATTTCACTTAGCCTAAAATGAGGGAGATTTCTCTCATGCTCTTGCATGATTAGAGATTCTTTGTGAGTTGGTTTTCTATTGGACAATAGAAGGCAATAAGTAGGACAAAGGGAAATGAGTTCACATTATAAATAGCCCCCTGTGCAGTATGAATGAATAAATGAAAAGTATTTATTAAGTTCCTTCTGTGTACCAAACACAATATAATATGAGAAATATTGCAAAACTTTTTTGCCTCCTAATCTCTGTTAGAGATTAATAATCTATTAGAATGGAATCTAATCCTAATCTATTAAAATGGAACTCAGGAAAGCCTAAATTCAAATCCTTCCTCAGATACTTGTTAGCTCTCTTATTCTGGGCAAATCAGATGCTAACCTTTCTATATTAGGTCTGTCATCTGCAAATTGGGGAGGTTGGACTCAATGATCTCTAACATAACTTCCAGCTCCAAATCTATGTTCTTATTGTAAACCTAGATAAGACTTGCAATTTTCCAAATAAGACCTTATAGGAAAAGGATAGGTCAGATTTAAGAGGAAAGAATGAAGAAAAGTAGGGAAAACCTAAGATATACAAGTTTTAGGGAGAGAGGAAACAATGAAAAATACTGAGAAGTCAGAGAAGGGTTATATGACCTAGGAGGAAAGGATGCTAAATATTAATTCACAGTTGTATGGGCACTATCCCTATGTTGACCAATCCTTATAAAGAATTAGACTATTAATTTAGTAGTAGCCTATAAAAATCACTATCTCCATTGGAAACCCAAGACTAATCTGAAACTACCCTTTGTATAGGATGCAGAGCAGACTTGTGATCTCCTAAAGATAAAGAATCAATGAGGAAGAGATGAGAAGATTGACCCCTTCTTAATAATGTAGTCTTAAAGAGTTGCACAGATCACTGGGAAGTTAAGTAAATTGATTAGAGTAGCCCAATCATTATGCATTCCAATCAGCACTTGAACCCATGTCTTCCTGCATTTAAACCAGATTTCTACCCATTTTACAATATAGTATGTCTATCAGGTGCTGCTTCTGATCCTTTTTATGAGGAGTGACTTATTCTAGCATTATTCCCTCCAGGTCCCTCTCATGAACACATTAAACTGGAACTGCATAAATAAATTAAGTCATTCAATTGCCTCACCAGATGAGCTGGGTTTTGCCACTGTGATTTGTCTCTTTAAAAAGCAATAGCAAAGAACAACAAAAATGCATTATGGGTTGCCCCATTGGTCCAAAGTACCCAGGAGACACAATTAACACTTGCACTAATGGACAATTATAGTCCTTTGGGGAAAACCAGAGAAAGCAAAGCTGAAAAAAGTTCTGGTGAAAGCACCTCATATTTAGTGAAATAACTATGGAGTGATGGCATGCAGTTTGGCTTTTGGCCCTAACTTGAGTCAATCAGTCCCTCATAGCTCCTTGCCATGAATTGTCGAAGCAAGACCAATAAAATGCTTTTATGTACCACTTCAGAAACTTTGGAACAGGGAGACAGGGTGAGCAATAGGAGTGTGGAATGGCCAAACTGTGAAATAAGTTTTAAGCTTTTCCTTATTAAGTCAGACATATTAATATACACTTAGAACCTAGAGATTAATTCAGATATCTTTTGTGGTGGGGGAATGGGTTCAGTGTGGAAGGAAAAGATGAAGCATTCTATCTGTATGCAAATTAGAATGTTATTCAGAATAACATATCAGAATATCAGATCAGAATAATATAATTATTCTGCTATGTAGTTTCACCATGGGAGTCAAATATAGATGGAAGATGCTATCTAATGTTGAAATAGTGTGGCATAATAAATAGACAGCTGACCTCAAGGTCAAGGATACCTAGGTTCCAATCTGGCCTTTGACCTATTGACTCTTTTTCCAAGAAGCTACTTTTCCCAAAAGTAACCCTTCCCAAGTCACTAATTCTCATGGTATTCCAGGAGATTCTCTAAGAAGACCCTAGGTAGCAAAAAAGTCCTAAACTGCTTTTATAGAAGTTCCTCACTAGATATTTTGAAATTAATGCTCTTCATATCTGGGATGTACTTTGTATTATGCCTGATGTGCTCTTCTTGATCTTACCCATGCATATGAAGTCATTACCAGTCATCTTGATCTGTGTCTTACTGATGGACACAAATGATTATAGAAGAGACAGATGACATATCCAATTCACTTGCAAGTCAAGACATTACCCTCCTGATGCCATTGGTCCTCTTTGAGAATGAAGGATCAATAGCAACAACAACAACAATTTAGTATTTTTTAGTCATTGACTTGGGTAAAGGCATAAATAATATTTTACAAATTACAAATTTTTCAAATTTGTAAATGACTCAAAACTCAGAATGATAACTAATATTTTGGATGATAGAATCTGGATCCAAAAAATATCTTAGCAGGTTAGAATGGTAGGCTGAGTCCAATAAAATAAAATTGAATTACAATGTAAGCTTCTATATTTGGCTTTAAAAAATAAGTTATGCAATTACATTATGGAGAATTTATAGTTGGAAAACATTTTATATGAAAAATATCTGGAGGCTTTAGTGTGCTGAAAAGATAATAATGTTAATAATAAAGTGTAATATCCAGAAATTCCTAATGCTATACTAGGCTGATTTGATAGAGATATGATGTCAAGGAGAAGAAAATAATAGTTCCATTGTTTTCTCTACTATAATTACATAGGAAGGACATTGAAAAAGTGGGAATGAATTCAACTGGTGATGATGGTGATAGGACTGACAACTATAGCATACCATGATTAATTGAAAGAAGTATGGATTTTTAACAACAAAAAGGTTAGTTAGGATCATGATCACTAACTTCAGGTTTTTAAAGGATTGTAATGTGAAAGAGTGATGTAGCATGTTCCATATGAACTCAGAAACCAGAATGAGGAATAATGAGCAGAAGTTTCAGAAAGGAAGATTTTAACTTGACAAAAGAATTTCCTGACAGAGATGTTCCAAAGCAGGTAAAGCCTAGAAGCAAAGAGGTTCTTATCACTGGAAACGTTCAGGTAGAAAGGCTAGATAAGAATTTTGGAGGGAATCTGCAAAAAGGATTCTACTTCATACACCAGCTGATCTAGATGAACTATGAAATGTCATCCAAACAGGAGATTCTCTGACTTTGTGACTGTGGTTTTGCCACAATTGTACTTAGTCCAGTGACCCCCTAAACAAGATGGCATCAAGGTCCCATATAGGATTCACTACTTGGCCCATACCTACCCACACCATTTAGCATTGTTGAGCTATGATCTGAGTTGAAATTTCTGCATTTCATGCTAAAGAGAGATACAGTAAACTTAGACATTTTTAAAAGGCAACATTAATGGAAATGGCTATGGAGATTGGACAAATGAAGCCTAAGAAAAGCAGATAATAATTTAAATTTTTTTTCAGTCTAAAGAAGAAAAGTTTAAAAGGAAAATTAATATAAATGCATATGAAGCAATTTCATATAAAGGATGGTAACCAGCTGTTCTCAGGCAGTGATTCCCAACAATGGATTGTTGTTTTTTTGTTTTGTTTTGTTTTGTTTTTCTTTTTTTCTTTATTTTTTTATTAATTTTTATAATTATAACATTTTCTTTGACAGTACATATGCATATGTAATTTTTTTTTTTACAACATTATCCCTTGTACTCCCTTCTGTTCTGAGTTTTTCCCCTCCTTCCCTCCACCCCCTCCCCTAGATGGAAGGCATTCCCATACATATTAAATATCTTATAGTATATCCTAGGTACAATATATATGTGCAGAACCGAATTTCAACAATGGATTGTTAATGTCAGAATATTCCATGATGAATATTAGAGCCAAGTCTAGCCTCATTGAGGCCTGGTGATATAGGAATAAATAAACTCTCATGGAAATAGTCCACATTCCATAACTTCACTGAACTCCAGGGGAGACCCTTGCCAGGCCAAAATTCCCTTCATTATTCCATGCACAGACATTCTGCTGATTCATGTGTCAACTTCCTCAAAAAAAAATTTGGCCACCTGATATAAAATGCTAGATAAGATAATCTGAGGGGCTAATGATCTTGCAGAGATAATCTGTTTGTGACTCACCTAAATTTCACAATTTGTATTGCAAAAAGAAACGCCCATTGAGCCTTAAAAGAATTCCTCAGCTGTTTGTTTGCTTAACAACTTGTAGTGTTTTGTTTCATCATCAGGTCATCAGGACATAGAAGGCTGAGGGTTTGAGGAAGCAGATTGTCTAAACATTCATTGGAAAAAATCATAAAATAGAATCAAGAGCACTGAATTTAGAGTCAGAAGACCCAGGCTAAGTCTTAGCTCAGCTACTTGTTAGACGAACAACCATGGGTAATTTACTTAGCCTCTGTAAAACTCAGCTTTTTTTTTTTAAATTTTAAAAAATGGTGATTAATAATCCATAACTAAGGATGGTTGGGAATATCATATATATAAAAGGACATGTCAAGATCTAGCTCTCTGTTTCCTTGAATTTCACCTTTATTGTTTTCTGCTGAAATGGGTCATTTTCATTCAATCTGCAAGGGAGGGAGGAAGAAAGGAAGGAAAGCAGGAAAGCAGGAAGAGAGGAAGGAAAGCAGGAAAGCAGGAAGAGAGGAAGGAAAAAAGGAAAGAGGAAGGGAAAAGCAACTAAGCTTGTTTTTTTACAAGGAGTCAAACAATTTGTAGAGTAAAATTTCCTGGATTTGGTTGGATATCTTATTGAGCACTGATGTCAAACTCTAATATAAATAAATCTCTGTGGGCCAAATATTAATTCATAAACCTACAAATTAACATTCTCTGGAGTCAAGAAAATCCAAATTCAATTCCAGTTTCAGATATTTACTAGCTGTGTGACTGTGGGCAAGTCACTTATTATTTGGTTCAGTTCTTCATTTGTAAAATGAGAACACATTGGAAAAAGAAATGGCAAATCAATCTAGTATTTTTGCCAAGAAAACATCATGGACAAATCCATGAAGTCACAAAGAGTTAAAAACAATAAATGTTGTATTGTATTTTTATTTTTTTATGAAACATTTCCCAATTATGTAGATTGTAGGGGAAGAGAGGAAGGGAACAGAGGAAGGGATTATTAAAAACAGTCACACAGGAGAAGACATATTTGAATTTGATTTATGTCATTGGATGGTGTCCCCATATCATTGATTACAGACCAATCCAAAAATCTTTTAGATAAATTGGGAAAGACTCTTTCTCTGACCTTCAGAGGAAGTGTTTCCATGAAAAACACCCAAGCTACTTTAATTCATATTACAAAATACCAGGGCCACTCTTTTTTTTAAATAAAATTTTTAAAATATATGCATGGATAATTTGACAACATTGACCCTTGCATAGCCTTGTATTTCAGATTTTCTTCTCCTTCCCTCCACCGCCTCCCCTAGATGGTAAGCAATCTAATATATCTTAAACATGCTAAACTATATGTTAAGTCCAATATGTATAAACACATTTATGCAATTCTCTTGCTGCACAAAAAAAAAAAAAAAAAAAAAAAAAATCATATCAAAAAAAGAAAGCAAAAGAGTAAAAAAACAAAATACAAGTGAACAATAACAAAAAGAATATTATGTTGTGATCCACATTCAGTTCCTACTCTCTTTGGGTGTAGATGGCTCTCTTCATCACAAGATCATCAGAACTGGCATCAGTCATCTCATTGCTGGAAAGATTCACATTCATCAGAATTGATCATCATATAATATTGATGTTGCCATGTACAATGAGATCTGGTTCTGCTCATCTTACTCAGCATCAGTTCATGCAAGTCTCTCCAAGCCTTCCTAAAATCATCCTCCTGATAATTTCTTATAGAACAATAATATTCCATAACATTCATATATCATAACTTATTCAGCCATTCTCCAATTAATGGGTATCCAACTCAGTTTCCAGTTTCTTGCCACTACAAAAAGGACTGCCACAAACATTTTTGCTCATGTGGGTCACTTTCCTTTCTTAGATCTCTTTGGAATATAGGCCCAACAGAAATACTGCTGGGTCAAAGGATATGCAAAGTTTGATAACTTTTTGAACATAATTCCAAATTGCTCTCCAGAATGGCTGGATTCATTCACAACTCCATGAATGTATTAGTGTCCCAGTTTTCTGTAAAGGGCTGAAACTCTGAGTTGGTGCACTGGAATCAGACAACCAAGCACTTAAGGCGATACTCTATTAGCATATGCTTAGAAAATGGCCTTTCTCACTATTCTGTTTGCTGTATACAGATAATTGTAGGAGGGATTAGGGGGTGGAGTAAGACAAGCCAGGGTCACTTTGGCTGTGGAAAAGGAGGAGAGAGGAGGCTGTGGAGAGCTCATGGAGTTTTCATCCATCTCCTTTACTTCTCCCCCTAAAGACCAAGAACTTTTGCTGATCCTGACTCTGGGTCATCCTGAGGTCGATAGGGAGCTAACTCGGACTTCACAGTTTTCCCACAACCTCTCCAACATTTGTCCTTGTTTTTCCTGTCATTTTAACCAATATAAGAGATGTGTATTGCTATCTCAGAGTTGTCTTAATTTGCATTTCTTTGATTAATAGTGATTTAGAGCATCTTCTCATATAATTAGAAATAGTTTTAATTTCTTCATCTGAAAATTGTCTGTCTGATTCTTGAAGTCTTGTTGAGTCATTCTTTTCCATTTGTTCAATTCTAATTTTTAGTGTATTATTTTCTTCAATTACTTTTTTTAGCTCCTTTTGTAATTGGCCAATTGATTTGCATTCTTTTTTCATTTCACAAACTTTGTTTTTCAGTTTTCAGTGAATTGATGTCTTTTTCATATCTCTTTTGTAGGGCATTATATGCTTTTTCCATTCCTTCTTGCAATGATCTCATTTTATTTCCCCATTTTTCTTCTAACTCTCTTTTTAAATCCTTTATGCAATCTTCCAAGAAAGCCTTGTGTAATGGGGACCAGCTCATATCTCCTTTTGGGGCTTCATCTGGAGTTGCTTTGCTTCAGGATTTGAAGTCTGTTGTCTCTCTCCATAAAAGCTGTGCATGGTGAAAGTTCTTTTTGGGTTTTTATTCAGTGACAGCTGCTTTAATTTGCCCTAGGGCAGTTTTGCTGATTGATTTCCAGTGCTGGGTAATGGTGGCTAGGTCCAACATTCTTTCAGATCTCAGTGGTTTATAATTTGCCTTTTGTAGCAAATCTGCCAAGCCACCTGCTTGCAACCAAGACAGAGTATCCTAAGAGACTCAGAGAGAATATTCCTAAGTATGTGAAAGCACTACTCTGACTCCCAGCCCCAGCTCCCTGTGCTACAGTCTGGGCTTGGCAGACTGACCCTCCAGCCCATTTAAAATAGATCTGTTCTGAAGTTCTCCCAAGGTTATTCTGGGAATGTGTTGTGCTTCAAATATTTGTGGATTCTTTGTCTCCAAAACCAGTTTAGAGGCTTAATCTGCTATTGGTTTGAGAGAAGGTCAGAAGAGGTCACATAAAGTCATGTCTGCTCTCCACCATCTTGGCTCCACCACTCCCTTTAAGAACACTCTTTATCATTCACTAGGGAAACATGAATACCAGACTCAACCAAGTTAGTTCACTCACCACCATAAAGAGATTTACATAAAGTTTACACATAAATAACAATTGTTTCTATTTTTACCAGAAACCCTGAGGATCTTCCTCTCCCAGATTGGATTTTTTATTTTATGTGCTTAGGTAAAAGAATTCATTCTTTAGCCATAATCACTGAATGAGAAGTTGCCTCAGTCAAACTGAAATCTGTTAAAGATCTTAGTTTTAAAAAGCCAAGGTCTCCCACTGCATCTAAGACCTTTCCTGATTTATATCTTGTCAAAGGACCCAGATGGCTCTGGAGGAAAAAGAAAAACTGGTAACTTTTCAAAGCCCATCCTCCCTTAAATTCAATTCACTACATCATAGCATTACCTTCCTGATGTCATGGTCCTCTTCAAGAAGAAAGGACTTGACAACATGTTAATCAAGTCCTGTATGAAAGTAACAGCTATTTTAAATTCTATCATTATGATACAGTGATAGCATGGAGCATTTCCACTTCACATAATAACAAAACTCATGGAATGCCCAAACTAGTAGATAGCACAGAGATGACTTAGTTTAACCTCCTCATTTGAGTCAGGAGGAAACTAAGGTCCAGAAAGATAAAAAAGCTGGCTGAAGTCAATTTTAATAGAAATTTTCTCACCAGTTCAGGTATTCTTCATCCTCTATACCCTAGCACAATGTTGAGTATTTTGTCAGCAATCTACACAAATTTTATGGCATGAATTTTAAAAAAAAATTTTAAAAGCTGTTTATTTTCAAAATATGAACATAGTTTTCAACATTTACTCTAGCAAAACTTTGTATTCCCTTTTTCTAGACAGCAAGTAATCCAATATATGTTAAACATGTGCAATTCTTCTATCAATATTTCCACAATTATCATGATGTACAAGAAAAATCAGATCAAAAAGGGAAAAAATTGGAAAAAATGCAAGCAGACATTACAAAAAAATGAAAATACTATGCTTTGATCCACACACAGTCTTCTCTCTGAATACAGATGGCTCCTTTAATCACAAGATCATTGGAACTGGCTTGTATCACTTCTTTGTTGAAAATAACCACATCCATTAGAAATGATCCTTATGTAATCTTGCTGTTGCCATGTAAAACTTTCTCTCAGTTCTATTCACTCCACTTAGCATCACTTCATATAAGTATCTCCAGGTCTTTCTGAAGTCATCCTGTAGATCATTACTTATAGAATAATAATATTCCAAAACATTCATATGCCATAACTTATTCAGCCATTCTCCAATGGATGGGCATCCATTCAGGGTCTAGTTCCTTGGCATGAATTTTTTTAATGTGACTTTGAGCTTAAATATATATTCAGATGAAGTCTTGTTAAGTATAGCTGTCTCTTCATGTCTTAAGTTGATTTTTTTTCTTTTCCCTCAGTCAAAGCTGTATTTTAAGATTTAGTGCAGCAAATAAACATTTATTAAGTTCTCATGATTTTCATCCAGATGGAATAAATGCTAAAGATGAAAAATGATAAGCCCAAATTTTAAGGATCTTACTGTGAATTAGGTCCTAGGACCCTCTCCCCAATCCTCACTTAATCCTTTCTACATTTATTATTAATAATAAGTAGCAATTATATATCACCTGCTATGATGCAAGTACTGTGTTAAACACTTTACAACTATTCTCTCATTTGATCCTCACAACAGTCCTTAGAGGTAGGTGCTATTATAACCCACATTTTACAGTAAAGGAAACTAAGGTAATCAGAGGTTAAATAACTTGTTTAGAATCATATAGCTAATAAGTGTCTGATGCCAATTTGAATTGTCATCTTTCTGAATCCAGGCCCAACATTCAATCTATTAAGTCATTTAGGTCATAGATTCAAATACAAGCAAACTTCATTTTATTACTTTATTGAACTTTAAAGATTATGGGATTAATTGATTTGTTTTGTTTACAAATTCAAAGTTTTTGGTGACCCTGAATAGTGCAAATCTATTAGAATTATTTTTCCAACACTATGTACTCACATTCTGTCTCTGAATCATATTTTGGTAATTCTCACAATATTTCAAACCTTTTCATTATTATAACATCTGTTATAGTGATCTGTGATGTGATCTTTTTTGTTATTTTTGTAATTATTTTGGGATGCAATGAATCATGCCCATATGAGGTGAACTTAATTGATAAATGTTTTGTGAGTACTTTATTCCCCATCTCTATCCCTCTCTTCAGGTCTCCCTATTCCCTGATTCATAACAATATTAAAATTAGGTCAATTAATAATCCTACAATAGCTTCTAAGTGTTCAAGTAAAAAGAAGACTCAAATGATGCAGCAAACTTCATCATTTTCTTATTTCAAGAAATTGCCTCAGATACTCTGACCATCATCGATCACAATGATCAATTGGCAACCATCAGTGTAGAGAAAAGGTGCTCCACCAGCAAAAAAATTTGTGATTTGCTAAAGGCTCAGATGATGATTAGCATTTTTAGCAATAATATATTTAATTAAAATATGTATATTGTTTTTTAGATGTAATACTACTGTATACTTAATAGACTAATATATAAACATAACTTTTATATGCACTAGGAAACCAAAATAATTATATGACTCATTTTATTGCGATATTCACTTTATTGCAGTGGTCTGGAATTAAATTCATAATATTTCTGAGTTAAAACTGTATAGAGAAACTTAGGGTTGCTGAGAGAATTGGACTAAGTGAACTCTTCATTTTCTTCCTTCTTGGACATTCTATAAGTTTTATGATTGTATGAACTGGAAATGCCTCAAATGACTTTTATAATTAACCTCCTTCCTAGAGCCATAACTAGATGATTAGAGTTAGTAGAGTCATAGTATTGGAATAAATTAAATTTATAGAATTTGACTAAATAAAAGCCTACAATTTAAATTATAATGACAGCCTATTGTCTCTAGGATAAGATACAAAATTCTCATTTTAATATTTAAAACTCTCCATAATTTGACACTAACTTCTCTTTTCAAACTCATTTCATATCATGCCCCTTATAAACTATACATTCTAGTCAATTTGATCTATTATGTATTCTAGGGCCTCAGTCTTCTCTTACCCTCCACCATATTATGGTTGATTTCTGTGTCTACAATCCATTCCTGCCTCACCTTCATCTCCTAAAATCTTTAATTTCCTACAAGTTTCAGCTCAGGTGCTACCTTCAGCTTCAATAATTTCTTATAACTCTAATTCCTAGCATTCTGTTTTAAATTAACTTGTATTTGCTTATTAATATGTACACTATAACCTACTCTAGAATGCATACTTCTTGATGGCAAGAATTATTTTTTAAAATCTTCATTTCTCCATTTAATATTCAGCACATAGTATGGGTTTAAAAATGCTTAATGAATTGAATCATTTAGCAATAGATTGTTTCTCCTTGAAAAAAAAAGGGGGGGGGAGGGAGAGATCTGTTAGTCTGTTGTTAAAGATACTTAAGAAATAGTCATTATTTCTTCTACTGTGGTTCTTTTATATTGTTTTGTTTTAGCTTTTTCACACCAAAAGGTTCCCATATTTTTTCTTCATGACTAGCTGCAGAGATGTTAGAAGAAAGGCAATAAATTTGCTACATCAGAAACTAAAATTCTTTTCTGTCACCTTTCTGGCAAGGAACCCCAAGCTGGACTTTTAAGGAATATGGGGGAGTATTTGCTCTGTCTAGAGAGAGCTATTAAAATGCCCTTTAAAAGTCTAAGTTTCCTTTAATATCTAGCCCACATTACTCATGTCCTTGTGTTCAGTGAAGTCACATCCTTGGAAGCTGGGCCAGGCAGCAACATCTTGCTGCAGAAGCAAGATGGCCTTCAGGGGACTAGACTGGGCAAGTGGTTCTCAGGTGTCTGCTGTTCTTGTCTGGCTTCCACTCTATGCCCTTGAAGATCCTTTCCCTTCTCCTGTCCCACCACCAGCCACAAAACCTGGAATCTCCTCAAAATCCCCAATAACAATTCATTGTGATTGTCATTGTAATTGCAGCCAAAAATATATGTGGAAGGCTAAACATCTCTCCCTGGATAGAATTATCAAGGTCAGAATTTCTACTTTATGAAATAACTCATATTGATATTGATTCACTTCAAGCAATCCCAAAAGAGGCTGACAAATGAATCAGAATGTTAATATCTAATTCAATTCAAGATAGCTAGCAGCGATGTGGCACAACAGACAGAGAACTTGACTGAGGGTCAAGAAGATCTGACCTCAAATTTGGCCTCAGACATTATTAGTGGTATGAATATGGGCAAGCTCTTCAATTTTTGTTTGTCTTGGTTTTAAAATGGGACTAATAATAGCACCTACTTTCCAGGATTGTTGTGAGGATCAAATGAGATAATAGTTACAAAGTGCTTAACACAATGCTTACCACATAATAGGTACTATATAAATGTTAGCTCCTATTACAATTGATTAGGTACCTGCTCTGTGACATTCTAGACATATAAAGACAGAAAGGAAGCATTACTTGCCTTCAAGGGTATGACAATCTTTTGAGGGAGACATCACACATACCCAGATTTTAAAAAGACAACTATTTCAAGAGAGAAAAAAGCACAAATAACTAACCAGTATGATCCAGAAAGGTCTTGTGTAAAGAGATAATATCTAAGTTATTCTTTGAAGGAAAATAGGGAGAGATAAAAAAGTATCTTTCTATTCTAGGCAAATCACTTAATCCTGTTTCTTCATCTATAAAATGAGCTGGAGAAGAAAATGGCAAACTATTCTGAAGAAGAAAACCCCAAATGAGGTCATGAAGAGTCAGACATGACTGAACATCAACATGTGTGCAATATATTAACTTATAACGGAAGTTATACCTAATCTGACAACCACATCAATTGTCTGAATGAAGTACCATCCTCTTGCAGGTCATTTCATTTAGAAGACCATTTTTTGATTAAAAGTTTATTTGGAAAACAGTTTTGGAACAAAGGAAACTAACTGCTCTTAAGTGATTTCAAGATGCTCCCAATATAACTATGTTCAAAATTAATTCTCTTTATTTTTTTTAAATTTTTTTAAATGTTCAGAAAAAGGACTAAAAATGTTTTTTTTTAATCTCTGGCAAAAGTCGGGTTTTAAATTTTCTAGAAACTTTTAAGGTGGTTTATATATAAATGTTAAGCAATTTTCAACACAGTAACTTTTACACAAATTATGCCTTTAAAATATAGGAAATTAAATGGGGGAAGTAGATCAGGGAGAAAGCAAAATTTTCCTTAATTGGAAATTAGTTATCAATTTGAAAAGGTAATTTGGAAAGACATCTTAAGGAGCATCAGCCCATTTTTTTGCCTGTGAACTTGTTCTGCCAGAATGAGAGCCAATGGAGCATAATGGCTAGAGGCTTTGAACCTCATCAGGAGACTTAAAGGTTTCAGATCTTGCCATTAAGCTGTGTTACCATGAATAAATCATTAACTTCTCTGTACCTTATTTGTAAAATATATGGTTGGGAGTGGGGAAAAAAGGAGATAATAAGGGAAACTATGATGATGTAAAAATTAAAAGATAATTAAAAATATTTGTAAAATAATGATTCCGATGATACCTATCTCATAGGGGTATTATGAGGGTCAAACAAGATGACATATGTAAAAGACTTTGAAATATTGAAAGAGCTATATAAATGTTTTATACATTAGGAAAATAATTTAACCTCTTGCTTCCTTATCAATGAAATGGGAATTATACTTGTATTATTTACTTCACAATTTTGTGAAGAAATTGTACAAGCATTAATATGATATACATTTGTACTGTGATATATATACACATATGTATATGTGTATATTTTGGGTGTGTGTATAGATAGATATGCAAAATATTTTAGTTCCCAAATAAAATATAAACTTCTTGAAGACAAGAACATATTGTTTTTATCTTTGTATACACAATGCTTATTATGATACCTGATACATAGTAGGTGTTTAATAAATACAAAATTGATTGATTATTGTAGCTGAGACAAAGATATATGGAATACAGAAAATTTGGACAAAGTAGAAAAGCAGCCTTTATAAGCAAAGAAAATGCAAAGGAACTGGTTTTCCAATGAAAAGAAAGATGAGAAGCTGAAATGAAAACTTCTCAACTCTGAGAATTAAGTGAGAATGAGTTGACACTGAAAGATTTAAAATTCAAGAGAGATCTTAGCCAACATAAGATGAAATTTTTGATGACAATGCTCCTCTGAAGCCCCATTTAAGGCTTTTTGGATCTAAGAAACAATTCAGAATGATTTGAAGGCCCTTTCCTACTTTACCCTGGGATCACTCAAGAATTAGATTAAAAAGTGATTCATTACAATTATAATTTAATCATTATCTATTTCATACCTAATGCAGAGCCAGGAATGGGCTACTATTTGGATAACTGACCCTTTTTCTTCTAAAAACTGATTTCTTAGTTTTCTAACTCACAAAATGATACATTCTTTCTGTGAACTGTCTCACCCAGATCAGGCCTGTGGACCAGAACCACAGACCACAACACTGAAATTTCATAGGCAAGGAAAATGGTAAGTATTTAATAAATGCTTTTTCATTCATTTATTCATTATCTCAGTTTTTTTCTTTTCTCTAAGTCATTTCCTTCTGCTTAATTCATCTCCAATATTTTCCCTGTGTTCAGGTTTTAATATACTCTGGAAAAACCTTCCATTGATATTCCCACTCTGAAACTATAGTACTATCTTCCCTATTTTTCATAGCCAAAGTACTAGATGACATAGTCTACATATTTTGCTTTTACTTCCTCAATAACACATGCCTAAATCCCTCCTGTCTATTTTTGTTCATTACAATTTCTTGCAGAACCAGTAAGGTCTTTTTATTCCACTATATCCTAATGATGTCCTCCTCTTTGACCTTTATTGCAGAATCTGACATGATTAATACTGAAAAAAAAAATTTAATTATTTCCAGAGAAGTGTATAAATCTCTTTACAAAGGTTTTTTTTATTTAAAAATGCTTAAAATTCAGAAAATATTAGAACTTAAAAGAAAAATCTTCAGTTGTCTCAAGAATTTGCTTATGGGAAGTCTCTTATTCTCTGAAAATGGCAAATAACTGAAATAATTCTACAGTACACCAGATTACCAATTTTTTTTCTCAATTCAGTGGAATCTAACTTGATGTGATTAGAAATTGTTTGAATTCAAAATATCTCCCTAAGCCCAGTAACTCTCCAGGAATTTTGGAGATAGCTACAAGGAATTTTGGGTTCCCCCAGATTTTAGATGCACCCAGTTTTTGTTCTAAGTCCACTCAAGATTGTGTTTTGTACTCTCTTTGTGTTTGGGTTTGTCCAAATGTTATTGACTGCTTATACTTGCTGATAGCTATTATAATCTATGTTGCTTTTAAATCATCATCTTGGAAAAAAATTGCTTGATTTGTATGTGTAGTTTATATGGAGGTACTTTTGACTTAAAATCTTACTGAATGTAAGGCTCCACAGTTTGAACTACAGAGATCCATATCTTCTTTCCAGCTAGTTCTCCTCTATCAAATAACCTAATAAATTGTTTTCTAAAGCTATTTCAGATTTTGGAGGTTGTTCTCACAGACAACAAAACTATTTCCTCCTTTAAATATGTAGATAAATGCAAATATGTAAGCAAAATAATGTTAATTATTTTAATTCCCTGTTTCAATCATTAAATTATGGTAATCAGTCAATAAATATAGGGCAACTAGGTGATACAGTACATGGGGACTGATTCTGAAGTCAAGAAAATCTTTCTCAAATATGACTTCAGACCCTTACTTTTAAAAAGTTGGAGAAGAAATTGACAAACTACTCCAAGACTTAAGTTATATACAGGATAAAGCAACAAGTTCTTATTAAGTACTTCCTACATAGTGGGCAGTATGTGTACTTCTGGGTATTTCAGTCCTGTGCAACTCTTCATGACCTAATTTGGGGTTTTCTTGGCAAAGATACCAGGATGGCTTGCCATTTCCTTCTCCAGCTCATTTGACAGATGAGGAAACTGAAGCAAAGAGAGTTAAGTAATTTGCCCAGGGTCACACAATTACTAAGTATCTGAGATCATATTCAAACTCACAAAGATGAATCTTCTTGATTCCAAACACAGCACTCTATCTACTGTTCCACCTACCTGCCCCCAAATATTAGGTAATTTAGGAAACAGAGGTGAATCATAAGCTCTTCGAGATAGCAAAAAAAGAGTGCTATGTGAACTGATTTTTGAAGATAGGCATTCTAAGAGACAAAAGTGAAAAGGAAATGAATTTATGGCATAGGGGATCAGCTGGTATGGTCACTCTTAATCCTATCCCTTCTACTATTTTTCTCTTTGCTCATGCCCTCTCTCTCTAATTTTCTGTCTCTTCAGAGTTATGAGGTCTTAACTGGGGTGATATGAGGAGAGTGGAGAAGACAGGAATAAGATATTGTGGAAGAATTGACAAGATTTTGTAATTCACTATACATGAAGGATAAAAAAGAATGAAGAACTTAGGATGGCTCCAAGTTTTAAAATCTAAGTGACCGGAAAAATGACAATGCCTTCAACAAAAATGTTAAGGGCATAGTTTCAGAGGAAATGATAATGAGTTCCATTTTGCAATGCTGAATTTGTAATGTCTATATAATTCAAAATATTCAATGGGCAATTGGTGATTTGCCACAAAATCTTAGGAAATTGACTAGAACTGCATATGTTGAAAGAGCTGTAATTTTTATAGAGGAGATAATGAAACCCATAGGAAATAAAGAAATCACCAATAGTGTATAGAAAGAAAAGATAAGGGAGCCCAGAACAGACATTTGCAATACAGCTAGGGAATAATGTATAGAAAATGATACATAGTAGAGGAAAACAAAAAAAGAATAATAATGTTATGAAAATCCAGAAAGAAGAGAGTATGCTCAAGGAAGGAGTGGCCAACAGTGTCAAAAGCTTCAGAGAGAATTAAGAAAAAGGCTATCAAAATTTTGAACTGGGAAATCATTCACAATTTTGAGGGGGGCAGCTTTAAGTGAATGCTGAAATTGGAGTCTAAATTACAAAGGACTGAGGACTGAGAAAAGATAAAATGGAGAAAAAACACTGACAGCTTTTTTGGCTATGAAAGAAATTTATAGGACAACAGCTCACTGGGACAGTGGGATCAAATGAGTGTTCTCTTAAAAATGAGGTAGACATGAGAATTTTTATAGTAGCAATGAAGAAGCCAATATACAGGAGAAGAGTGAAGCTCTGAGAGAGAGAAGAGATGATTATATGGAGGAATTTGGGAAGAGATTAAGGATGTCCATATTCCCCAGCCACCCTTGGGAATAGGAGAAGCCACTTCTTCAATGAAGACTAAAGTAAAGATAGAGAAAATGGGTAATGATGTAAAGGATATTTCCCCTTCTTCTTCCCGACTCCCCCCACCAAAAACAAAACAAAACAAAACAAAAAAAAAAAAAAAAAAAAATAAATTAGGAGATGTTGAAATGATAGAAAGCTAAACCTGATTTCAGGAAGTCTTAATTCCTGCTTTTAAAACTCACTACCATCTTACAAGGGATAAATCCCTTAGCCTTTCTGAGTCTGTTTGCTCATGCATCAAGTGAGATAATGATTCCTATAGTACTTACTTCACAGGGTTATTGTTAGGTACAAATAAGATAATTTTTTGAAGCTCTATGCAAACTTAAAAATATTATAGAAATGTCTTTTTAAACATTATTGCTTTTTTATTTTAGTAGTAAACTGTGATTTTTATTTACTTTCAGCACTATTGGAAAAGAAAGAGGATTGGTTTTGATGTGATTTTTGCTTATACTGATAGACAAAAGCTACTGTGATTGCTACCCCTTGATACTTAGCCTGATAGCCTAGCAAAATGGTAACTCATTTGTAAAAGTTGTCCAGTTCAGAGAGTGAATGTGCTTCCAGAATTCTGTTTTGATTAACCTTCCAGTATTCTGTCATAGGATTTACTTTTTTAAATGTGTATTATGGGCATGAAAATAATAAAAATTGAGAAGCTCCCAAGAATTCAGTGCTTAAAAGATGCACACATTGTTTGCCTCTAGTGTGTTTGAGGATTTCCCATATTTCAAAATATCTCCCATATTTCAAAACCTATATACTAGGTTTATCCCAGATATCAAGTTTAATGAGCTTTTTATGGACCTGGAAAACATTCAGAAATTTTCATTTTAAAAACAATTGTTTATCATTCTCTACATAGTTTAGTTGGTAGATAAAAAATGACAAAATAGTGTTTGTTATACTATCCACAGAATCTTTATTTCCATTTTTCTCATCCTTTTGTACAGATTCCAAATGGAAAATAAGGTTCTTAATCATCCTTCCTAGCCCCACTGTAGCCAAGACCAATAGTTCCCAAACAATATTTCTCTTGATTAGGTTTTGGAACAAGTCCATCATCCAGGACTTTTGTGAACACAGTATAGTTAATTGGCGCATCAGAGAGAATGTGGGATTAGTTATTCCACCCCTTTGTTTTACTTAGGAAAAAGAATATGGAGAGACATCAATGGAGCAAGAGGAAGTACAGTAAGAGGGCAGTGTAGAAAAAAGTAGGCAGGCAGTCATGGGTAATGGGAGGAAATAAAGGATTTTGGAGAACCCCAGACATACTGGTTATTTAGAAAAATGGGCTAAATGCACTTAGTTTGATTTAACAACACAATAGAATCTTTGGCTGACAGTTGACAACCAGAATTTCTCATAAGAAGAAAGGTTCTTAAAAGGTTCAACTTTCCCAGAAGTCTGAAATTTACACATTACTTAGAGGGTAGCAATGATAGACTAATTTAAGATGCCCAACTATTTCCAGTTATATTGAATCCACTTTTCCAAAATCAAGAAAGAAGCAGCCTTTGTTCCATATTTTCATTGCTTCCCCCAATAGAATTCCCAATCTGGAAAGGGTTTTTTAACTAAATACAACAGATTTCATTTGGAAGCAAAGTTAAGGAGCCTAGGAAATCATCTCTGAGGTCTAGAATGATCCCTCCAAACCAGAGCCATAACTAGGATAAAACAAGGCTGCTGAAAATCAGTGAATGTATGAGGTTAGATTTGAACTCAGATTTTCCTGACTCTAGGTCTTGTGCTGAATCCACTGGACGTCCTAGCTATTCCATATTACTTAGTTCCTAATAAGCAAGAATAATTCATTAAAATGGAAACCATTCAGATGGGTCATACTGTTTATACATAAAATCTATGGATAGAGTGTGAAACCTGAAATCAGGAAAATTTAGTTTCAAATCCTGCTTGTAACATTCATCAACCATGTTATAAGAAACAAATCATATACTTTCTCTGAACCTTAGTTTCCTCATCTATAAAATAAGAGTAACAATTCCTGTAGTATCTATTTAGGGTTGTTATTAGGCTTTGAACAACTGTGAAGCATTATTCAAGCTTTAAAATTGTCAACTCTTTTTATAATTGTTTGTTTTATATATGTTTCTCTCTAGAAAGAGTTAAACTGTGACTTTCTTGTCATTATTAGAGAAGGAAGATGATGTATTTGTTATACTTTTTGCACTTAACAAAGGTATGAGCAAACTGCTGTGACTACCACCTCTTTGATACTCAGCCTGAGGATCTATTGTTCTATCATAGCTGAAACAACTACTTCCCTGTCCTTCTCAAAGATATATTTTAAATTTAATTTTTTTTTATTTGGTAGTTTACTACATGCTGTTTGCCAATATCTCTGCTCATAATCCTGCTCTACAATTACTTGTCTTCATGTTATAGGAGAAAAGTAGTGAACTTGCTTTATGTTCAAGTCCTATATCTAGTCCTATACTAGCTACATGATATGGCATGGTTCCATTATATATCTTCATCACATCCTGCCCTGCTGCCCATCACTTCACTTGGAGACTGTCAGTGTGAGGGAAAAGAGACTTCCCAGACACACTCCCCTTTTCTCCTTTAGCACTCTGGTTTGTTCTGAGAGTTGCAAGATACTATTTTATGGAACTTCAGGTGCTGTGGGTGCAACTGGGCCACTGTGGAGAGACTAAAGTTCAGAGTCAGTTGACTTGAATTCAAATCCTGACTCTGCTGTTCACTACGTATACAACTTTGAGAAAGTGATTTCCTGTTTTTCCTACTGGAACACAAGAACTTCATGAATTATATAAAGGACTCTTCCTTCTCTAAATTCATCTAACTAATAGGTTAGTAGAAAAAATGATAGTCATGTTGGTATAGTGTGACAGACTTAGAACTGGTAAAACATAGCATAGTTTGGGAATAAGAAAATGCAGGGAGGTCTCACTTTATGTCAATCAATAAACAAACATTTAGTAAAGGTTTACTAGGTGCCAAAGGTTAGGGCTACAAAGACACAAGTGAACCAATCCCAGCCCTCAAAGATAAATATTTTAAAAGGCACACAACACAGATAATGCACACACATGTATATTTGTGTGTATATACATATAAATATATATTTGCATATATGCATATACTACAATACACTGTAAGGTGGAGAGATAGATGATAGATTATAGACAGATGACACAGAAAGCAAGAGAGTCAGTGTATACACACACATAATATATATAAAGCCTAAAGTGAGAAGAAAAGAGTCCTTAGTCAAGGAGAACCAGGGCTCTAGTCACAATGAACCCAAACAGAAGATGATTCTGTTAGAAGTGATGTGTGGGTTATTATAGTTGTTCAAGTATATCAGTTGTGTCCAGCTCCCCCCCCCCCCCCATTTGGGAATTTCTTGCTAAAAATGCTGGAGTTGTTTGCCATTTCCTCCTCTGTTTCATTTTGCCTATGAAAAAATGAGGTAAACAAGGTTAAATGACTTGCTCAGGGAAACAATATTAGTAAGTGTCTGAGGTCAAATTTGAACTCAGTTTTCTTGACACCAGATCCTGTGCTCTATCCACTGGACTACCTAGCTAGCCTATATTACATTAAAAAAAAAAAAAAAAAAAAAAACAGACTAAAGGACCTACAAGGTCCCTTCAAACTCAGATGCTCTGATTTTAATTGGGATGTATTGATTTAGTACAAGAGCCACATAAACAAATAGAATTTCATTTCCCTCTAGTGCCATCCATTCATTCAGTACTCCCAAACCTATTACTTAATTCAATCCAATTAAAATTAAATCAATTCAACAATCACTTATTAAGCACCCACTATGCTTAGGTCACTGTGAAAAGTGCTAAAGATGTAAAAACAAAAACAAACAATCCCTAAATTAAAGAAGCTTATATTCTATTAGAATTCTATATTCATAAATCTATTGCCTCAATTTTTCCATGTGTAAAAAGGAAAGGCTTTAGCATATTGTATAATTTATTTGGGTTCTATCTACTATTTTTGCAATAGATAACAGTGTCAAAAGGTCTATTTATGGTTTAGGGAAAGAGACTCAGCATTACGATCAAAGGCTTTTCCTGCCTCCAAACTCTATGATTTATCCAGAGACATGGACCAGATATGCTATTGTTGGCATGTGTAGTATTTCACCAGTGTGAAGGAGATGCTTTAAGATGAATGATCACTCATTCTTCAATAAGCTTTTAATCTGTTTCCTTAAAGGAATGGATTGAAAAGAAGTAGGCAAAAATGAAATGTGGGCCATTTATAAACTTTACCCAAAAAAATCACTGGCTATAGTTTTAGAAGATAATTGTTGAATCAATGTCATCTAGCTTTTTTTCCCACATCCAATTGCTTCTACTCATATTTAGGAACATAGCTTTTTTCAGTGGAGCAGAATTAGAATAAGCATTTCAAACTCCCTAGAATAAGACCCATATTCAATTCCATGTTAAGAGTCTATTGTATTCAACATTTAAGTAAAGACTCCAAGCATCTTTCATTGTGGGTGTCTATGAGAACATAAATTGCCATGACTAATAATTTCCATCTCATTCTCTATATGAAAGTTGTTTATGGATTTTTCCAAAGTCAAAAACGGAATCATGGTTAAAACAACAAAGAGATTACAGACTTATCAGGAATTTATTTTTGCATGCTTGCCATTTAGCTGCTTCCAGATATAGTATCCTGTTTTTCCCACTGTTATTCTCAAAGATACCTTCCAATAAATCTGAAATCCTGAGTAATGAACAAAAATACAAGGTGTTTTAGAATTTTATTGCAATGGCTAATGTGGACATTTATTTTGAATGATTATCCATATTTATAATGGGTTTTGTTTTTCTTGTCTTCTCAATAAGTAAGGGAGTTAGAGATGGAAGGAAGAAGAGAATTTGGGACTGAAAAAGACCATAAATTGATTTTTTTAAAAATGTATTATCATACAGGGAAAAAAATTCAAACATCTCATCACAACACACTGTTTACCATTCTAATCAGAAATCCAGATATGACAATGGAAATTCTGAACCTTCAGGGCATTAGAAGAATGTACTTAGTAATAACTGAAGTTCATATTCATATGACTTTTCTACAATTTGGTTATATCCCTTGTGACCGTTTACTGGAATCCAGCCCTACATAGGAGTAATCATGAAAATATAGATACTATCTCTAAATACTACCAGTCACTAATATTGTGAAGCTAAAGTCTTCTCAAGAAATTTAGAGGAAAAGAGGAAAGAAAACCTCATCAAGAAGTGAAAATTTAGGGTTGTCCTCCATTTAGACACCATGCAGACTTTACACAGTTAAGTATCTATGTCCATCCTAAAGACTCTGACAGTTACTGGTCAGAGGCTGCTCTGGGCTGGCAAGATCACATCTTTGTCTTGCTGAGAGCTGTAACAGAGTGTTGATAAATGGATGAACTTTATCCTTTCTTCTTTACTGAGAAATGAGAAGAATGTTTTTCAATCATTTTTCAGTCATGTCTGACTGTCATTTCAGGTTTTCTTGGTAAAGACACTGAAGTGATTTGGCATTTCTATCTTCAGTTCATTTTACAGTTAAAGGAATTGAGGTAAACTGGGTTCAGTAATCTGATTTGCTACTATCATCCAGCTAGTAAGTGTCTGAAGCCAGACTTGAGCTTATAAAGATGAGTCTTCCTAATTTCAAGCCAAGTTCTCTATACAGTGTGCCAATAAGTAGGGAAAGAAGCCTTACTCCTGCAGCCAGAAGCATTTGCATCAGTTGCTATTACTTCTAACAAATTCTACTAAGATCAACCCTTTCAAACTCCCCTTCTCTTGCTATTGTGTCTCATTTCTTCTTTATATAAGAAATTAGTAGCCACTAACCCTGACATCTTGATGCCAGTCATGGGGATAGATACTGTGAATCTAGGTAGTTCTAGGTAAAAGTTGAACACACATCCAACACCTAGCATGAGACACAGAAAAGTTTCATAATAGTCACTATCTCCTCTTTAAAGTAAGGGATCATATACTTGGATGAGCTAATCTGCTACAGATTGCTTTAACCAGCTTAACTGCTAAGCAAGAGAAATGAGTGAAAAGAAATTAGGAACCCAACAAGAATCAAATTTCCCCTATACTACAAAATTAAATATTTTGTGAAAGAAACAAAAGCAGAAGAAGTTTTGATGGGATCCTTTATTAGGTTTATAATTAGATTTCCTTCCTCTTATCCCCTGAATTCACTTTTTTTAATCCATGAGAGAATATTCTCCCTATACAAGTTATCCCTATTTCCTTATATGTGCAATTATACCATTTTATAGATAAGAGGAAACTGAGGCTCAGTGATTTTGTGACTTTTCCAAAATTGCAGAGCTAATAAGGGTTAAATCTGGGATTTTAATCCACATCTTCTAATTCCAAATTCTATGATTCTCCTTCTAGGTTTATTGCTAATTAATTTATGGAATTATTATTTGAATAAAGGAATGAGACCACTAGGAGTTCCCTTTGGGTTGAGTAGAGGCAGGCATATATGGTTCTATTCATACTAGAAAAGACCATAATAGCAGCAGGTAGTAAAAATTCAGTCATACTTTAATAAGCTACAGAAAGTACAGAAACAAACAGTATGGGGAGATGCAAAGGTAGACAGCATGAAAATGGGTATAGAGATTGGGATGGAGATGACTTGGTGGAAGGAAATAGGTAGAATAAGGAAGGGGATGAGAGGATGGGAGAGAAGAAGGAGGGGAAGTAAAGAATCGTTTATTTAACTATAACTTGGAACTGTGAGCAGTATGGACCTTAGGAGATGGAAGAATGATCAAGCAGCAAGCATTTGAGGTCTCATTGATATAGAGTTTTGGGGCAGAATAAACGGATTCTTATCTGTGCCATCTTGATGTTAATTAACATATGCACATAATCTTAAAATTATCAGCAACATTTGGTGTTCTGATCTTACGGCAAATTTCTGGAACTTATCTGAGGTTTATAGACAATTGGACAATTAGCAAGACCAAAATACTCTTACAGTAAGGCCTGACTGGAATCTCTTGATTTAGCACATACTCTCCAAATCTAGTTGCTATAAGACAATTTGCAAGTAACATTGTGCTCCGTTGATCTGTAAGACAATCTGCAAGTTACTTCTAGTTTTCACTTTGCAATCTTACTTCCTCCTATTGTTACTTTATAGTGGCTACTTAGAAACTTACTTACTATACTAGCTAGAAGGAGGAGGTGGTCAGGAGAACTGGAACAAGAAACAATTTAATTACATACACCATACTAAACACAAGTGAAGTCCAAAGCTTCTTTATTTTTCATTACTGATAACTGACATGTATATAACATTTTAACATATGCAAGTATACATCATTTCATTTGAAATCCTTAATACCCTGTGAAATACTTCAGGTAGTATTACCTGAGATTTGAACTTAGTCTTCATGACTTTGAGTCCAAGCACTTTTGAACTAATCCATACTGATATTTTATATTGAACAAGTCCCAGAAATGAAGACTGGAAACATCCCCAGTCAGTAGAAGAGGTATATTATCCATTTTTCAGTACATTAGCTAAACTTTGGTTGAAAATACTGAAAGGTGAGTCTATGTTCCTTCCTCCCACAAGATTTGGCTCATCCTAAGGGCAGCTAGGTGGCAAAGTAGATAGAAGCCTAGAGTTAGGAAAATACATCTTCATGAATTTAAATCTGGTCTCAAACATATATAAGCTGTATGACCCTGAGCAAGTCACTTAACACTGTTTACCTCAGTTTCCTCATCAGTAAAATGGACTGGAGAAAGAAATAACAAACTATTCTAGTATCTTTGCCAAATAAACCCTAAATGGGGTTAGGAAGAGATGGCCATGACTGATAATGACTGAATAACACAAACTAAGCTTTTTCATAGAGTGATTTCAGAAGATGTTAAGAGTTACAGTATTCCCCTCTATGGTGACTTCCAAGTCTACTTTCTAATACCACCTCAATCCCATAGAATACTAAGATTTCTTTTTTTTTCTTTAACAAAAGTTATGGTTTCAGTTAGGGAGCTTCTAGTGAAAACTTATAAGTAGCAGTATGAAACAGCCCTTTCTCTGTTGCTTATAGCAATAGAAAGTTACTTGGAGTACTGAAAGGTCATATAATTTGTCCATCGTCATACAGTCACTGTGTGTCTGGACTTCAACCCAGGTTCACAGAATTATATGTATATGGATCTAGAACTAGAAGGTACCTTGGGGCCCATCTGAACTAACTCACTCATTTTACAGTTAATTACCTGGCACACAAGGAAGGTAAATAGCTTGCCCCAAACCACCTAGGCAATAAATTGTACAACAGATTTTGAACCTTTATCCTCTGACTTCAAAACCAGAATTCATTCTACTGTGGAATGGAATAAGCATTTACTAAGCAACTACTATGTTCTAAACACTGTTCTAAGTGTTTTACAAATAGTCTCCAGTGTGTAGATTTATACATTCAGAATATACTTTAAAGCCCCTCAACAATTCTAGGAGGGAGGTGCTGGCATTATGTCCTTTTTTTTTTTCTCAGTTGAGGAAAGTGAGATAGGCAGAGGTAAAGTGACTTGATCAGATTTACACAGCTTGTAAGAGTCTGAGGTAGGATTTGAACTCAAGTCTTCCTGACTGCAGGTTCAGTCCTCTATCTACTATACCATACTAGCTCTCATTCCCATGAAATGCCAAGATGGTAGAATAAAAATCCTCAGCTTTTAAGTTTAACAAGCTTGGTTCTGGTTGGCTTATACATGAGTTGTAAACTTTGTTCCCAGAAATCTTCTAACTCCAGGCTAATTCATGTCATAGGCTCAGGACTTTCAGCTACAGGCTCTAGTGAAAACATCATGATGCTGCACTAGAAGGCAACTTAGAATATAGCTGGTCCAAGGGAAGAACCATACAAACCTAAGTGTACAAAAAAAAAAAAAAGTCACCAGTATGAAATAAAATAAACACTACTCCACACTGCATTGTCAACCATTAACCCAAAGGCCATAATGACAACATAATTGGATCTCAGGCTGCATCTGTCATTTATAATGAAATGGCCTTCCCTACCTCCTACTCAGCCTGCCACTGGTAATAGACAAATTAGGAGCCTCTACACAGGAGTATAGGCAGATAAATAGTGTAATGGATAAAGTGCATGGCTTGGAATCAGGAAGATTCATCTTCTTGAATTCAAATTTGACTCAGACACTTACTAGTTATGTGACCTTGGATAAGTCACTTAATTCTGCCTCAGTTTTCTCATCTGTAAAATGAGCTGGAGATGGAAATAGCAAACCACTCCAATATCTTTCCAAAATTGGATCACAAAGAGTCAGACACAATTGAACAATAACAAAGGAGCATCAATGCTTCATAAAACCTCTGAAGTTTGGGACATTACATCTTCTACCCTGGAAATGGAACTCTACTTTAACAAACAGATAAAAATCAAGTAATAGGCTAGGGAAATAAGCAAACAATAGGGAAAAAAAGATCAAAACACACACTCAGAAGAAGATAAAGTCAAAGTTCCTACATTCAAAGACTCCAAGAAAAATAGGAATTGGTCTCAGGCTATGGAAGAATTCATAAGGGATTTTGAAAATAAAGTAAGAGGGGTAAAAGAAAAATTATAAAGAGAAATGAGAGTGATGCAAAAGGAAATACAAAAATCCAATGAGGAGAAGAATGCTTTAAAAAAAACAAAACTGATCAAATGGAAAAGAAGGTTAAAGAACTTTTTGAAGAAAATTGCTCCTTAAAAATTAAAATTAAGCAAATGGAAGCTATTGACTTTATAAGAAATCAAGAAACAACAAAAACCAAACCAAAAGAATGAAAAAAGAAAACAAGGTGAAATATCTCATTGGAAAAACAACTGACCTGTAAAATAGATCCAGAAGAGATAATTTTAAAATTATTGGATTACCTGAAAACCATGATCTTTTTGATCATGAGCCCAGAGAGCATCTTTCAAGAAATTCTCAAGGAAAATTATCAAGGTTCTATTCTAGAACCAGAAAGCAAAATAAAAATTGGAAGAAACCATTGTTCACTTCCTGAAAGAGTTCCCAAAATGAAAACTCTGGGGAATATTATAGCCATATTCCAGGATTCTCAGGTCAAGGAGTAAATATTGTATCCAGACAGAAACAATTCAGATTTGGTGGAGTTATGGTCAGGATAATACAAGAGTTATCAGCTTTTACATTCAAGGATCAGAGAAGCAAAGGAGCTAGGATTACAATGAAGGAGAAAGGCCTAAATGTACAAAAAAATTTATAACAGCTTTTTTCTTGGGGCAAAGAATTGGAAACTGAAGATATGCTCATCAATTGGAGAACGGCTCAATAAACTGTGGTATGTGATCATGATGGAACACTATTGGGCTATAATAGATGATGAGCAGAATGCTCTCAGAAAAACCTAGAAAAATTCCATGAGCTCATGCAAATTGAAATGTACTGTATACAAAGTAAGGTGATCAGCTGTGAATAAATGTATTTTCAGCATAAGAATGATCCAAGACAACTTATGATGAAAAATACTATACATACCCAAAGAAGGAACAGAATGTATCTGAGTACAGATCAAAGCATTGTTTTATTTTATTTTCCTGAGGGTTTTTTGAGGGGGTGGAAAATCTATGGTTTTTTATAACATGACTTTTATGGAAATATTTTGTCACATGTGAAGTTATATGTGACTTCTCAAAGTGGGGCCGAGAGGGAAGGGAGGAAGAGAGAGAATCTGGAACTTAGATTTTAAAAACAAATGTTAAAAATTGTTTTACATATAACTGGGGGAAAATAAAATTAAATAATGAAAAAAGGGGAAGAAGAGAATTATTAACTTATTCCAGTAAGTATTAAGGAAATATGAATCCTCCCCTCAAGATGCTCACATTCTAATGGGAGAAAGAACAGGCAGACCACTATAAAAAATTAGTACAATGGAGGGTAAACTCAGAAGAAAGGCACTAATAGTGGCAAGGAATTAGAGACTCTCCATTCAGAAAGACTTGAGCTGAGTCAGAAAAAAGTCAAAAAAGCCAGGAAGCAAAAATGAGGAAGGGGAGCACCTCAAGAATGAGAGAGAAAGGGCAGTGGGGTGGCCATTTCAAAGGAATTGAGACAGGAGAGGGAACACCATGTTTGAGGAAGGGACAATAAGAAGGTCAATGTTGCTGGGTTGTAGAGTGTGAGGAGGGTATGAGTAAAGGCTTAAAAGACTTAGAAAGGTAAAAGGGGGCAGGTTATGAAAGGTCTTTAAAAGCCAAACAGAAGATTTTCTATTTGACCCTGAAGGGAATGGTGAGTCACTAATATTTGTTGAGGAGAGGAGTAATGCAGTTAGATCTATGATTTAGGGTAATGCAGTTAGATCTGTGATTTAGGGTCATTCCTTTGGCAATTTAAGATAAATTGGAAATATTTGAGAAAAGAGACTACCCAGAAGGATATTTCAATAGTCCAGGTGGGAGATGCTAGGTTCCTGCACCAAGGTGGCAGGTATGTGAATGGAAAGAAAAATAGATGCATGGGATAGCTCTTGTGATAGAAGAAGTAACAAGTCTTGGCAATAATTTGAATATACAGGTTGAATGCAAATGAGGAACTATGGATAATACCATGTTTGTGTTTGAGCCAAATCTGATGAGAGTAAGATTTACACAATGTTCCTCCCCCTCCCTAAATTCCCTCAGATATGACAGGTTTCCTTTGCCTCTTCTTGGGTTGTAGTTTCCCTCTTTTTATCTCCCCTTTTCTCTTTTTTTCTGATACGATCCCCTTTCCATTTCTACTTCCCTTTTTAAAAAATATTATATCAGTAAAATCCAATTATACATGCACTCTTTATGTATGTCCATAAGAGAAATACTGTTCTCAAGAGTTCTTTTTACCTTTTTCTGCTTCTCTTGAGTCCTATAGTTGGAGGTCAAATTTTTTTGTTTAGCTCTGTTTTTGTTTTTGTTTTGTTTTGTTTAATTAGAAACAAATGGAATTCATCTGTTTCATTAAATGTCCATCTTCTTCCCTGGAAGAAAATGCTCAGCTTAGTTGGGTACTTTATTCTTGGCTGCATTCCAAGTTCTTTTGCCTTTTGGAATATCAGATTCCAGGCCTTTCAATCCTTTAATGTGGAAGCAGCTAGATCCCGAGTGATCCTTATTGTGGCTCCTTGGTATTGAAATGTTTTTTTTTTTTTTTTTCTGGCTCCTTGTAATATTTTTCCTTAGTCTGATAGTTCCAAAATTTAGCCACAAAATTCCTGAAAGTTTTTTTTTTTTAATTTTTATTTTAGGGTCTCTTTCAGAAGTGTTCAATGAATTCTTTCAATGTCTATTTTATCTTCTGATTCTATTACATCTGGGCAGTTCTCTTTGATGATTTCCTGTAAAATAGTGTCTAGGTTCTTTTTTTCATCATAATTTTCAGGAAGTCAAATAATCCTCATATTATCTCTAGATCTATTTTCCAGGTTTGTTATTTTTCCAAGCAGATATTTAACATTTTTTTCTATTTTTTCTATTTTTTTTTTTTTTTTTTTTTTGTTTTGCTTGATGGATTCTTGATGTCTCAATGAATAATTCATTTCTATTTGTTCAGTTCTAATTTTTAATGAGTTATTTTCTTCATTAGCTTTTTTAAATTTTTTTTTGTATATGTCCAATTGAGTTTTTAAATGAGTTATTTTGCTCTATGGATTTTTTTTTTCCATTTCATTATTTTTTTTTTTTTTTACTGAGTTATTTTCTTTTTCCAATTCACAAGTCCTACTTTCCTGGGAGTTCTTTACCTTTTCCAATTCACATTTCAGGAAGTTGTTTTCTTTTTCCACTTTATCAAATTTCTGTTGTAGTGAATTATATGCCTTTTCTGTACTCTCTTGCAGAGCTTCTCTTTCCTTTCCCATTTTTTCTTCTAGCTCTCTTTTAAGATCTTTTATAATTTCTTCTAGGAGAGTCTTGTGTGATGGGGACCAAGTTACATCCCTCTTTGGGGTTTTGTCTGGAGATTGTCTGCTGTTAGTCTCCTTAGGTTTGAAACCTGCACTCTTTCTATATAGAAGCTGTCAATGTTTAGCATAGGCTTGGATTTTTTACTCATTTTTTAAAGCCCTTAGAACAAAGAGGTTACCAGCTTCCTCTGTAGAACAAGGATAGATATATGGACAGTAGCTGAATTCCAAACGGCCTGCTAAGAATGGCTCAGCTGCAGAATTGCCCTGGGAAGACCCTGACTGTACAGATCAACAGCTGCCCTGGGATTAGTGGCTGAGTTGTGAAAGTGTCACTGTCACGTCAGAACCCCAATGTGCAGATAAGCAGCTGCCCTGGAAAGATCCCCGCACTGGTAGTGTCTCTGCCCTGGAAAGCACAGCAGTGCTGCAGAAGTTCTTCTGCCCGGGGCAGAGCCCTGCTGTCCTGGAGATTTGTGGCTGCCCCAAACGGAGTCTCCTTGCTGTGCAGATTTTTGGCTGCCCTGGGCAGAGCCTCCCAGTGATCAGAAGTGTGACTGCGCCTGGCAAAAGCCCCACTGCAGAATGGGGCTGCACGGTTGTGCTGAGTCACTTCCGATGTAGCTAGATCCTGTTAGATTATGGAAGTTTTTTTGGAGTACACTCTACCTTTGGCTTTAACTTCTCTGCTGATCTACTGTTTAGCAACTAAAGCAGAACAGCCAACCTGTGGTAGAATCCTCCCTGAAAATTTTTCCACCCATGGAGACTATTCCTGGTCCTCCATGCTGGTCCTCTCAAAGTGCTAGCCTCTGGATCTGCCTCCCTGCCTGTACTGGCCTGCTCCTCCTTTCCCCCTCATCAGGAAAAACCTTTTCTGGCGATCTTCCAGGTTATCTTCAGCTGGTAATCTGTTGTACTCTCAATATTTGTTGATTTCACCAGTCAAGCACTATTTCTGAGGCTGAATTTAGTAATTAGTAGTGAGGGTAGAAGAGGAACTTAGAATGACATATGTGTCTTCTCTGCCATCTTGGCTCCACCCCCAACAAATTGTTTGTACAAGGTATCTTAAGAAGAGGAAGCTACAAATGGCCTGCATAGTGGAGGTCTAGTGCATGCTGAGAGTGACTCAGATGGCATCTTTCCACATAGAGGAGGCTAAGGGTTCTGCTTTGGGGAAGAATCATGATGACCTGGGCTGTACTCTCCTCAAGACACTGAAGAGATTGTAGACCATATATAGATATTCTGTAACTAGTTCTAGTCAGCTAGCTCTGTGATGAAGAGGATAATTTTTTGAAGGAAATAATCAATCCAAGGTAATTCCAATAGACTTTTGACGGAAAGTGCCATCTACATCCAGAAAAAGAACTATGAAGATTGAATGTAAATCAACACATGCTATATTCACTTCTTTTTTTCTGGTTTCTTTTCTTTTCCATGGTTTTGTTGTGTTCTCTGCATGGCACAAAGCCTAGTTAACACACATTTAATACCCTATTTAATACATATAAAGAAATGTGTATTAAAATAAATAAATATTTCTTAAATGAGGAGGGGAAAAGAAGTAATCAAAAAGTCATAGATAGATAGTTTCTGTTATCTCTTTTTATTACAGTGTCTTTAGTTGTGTTTTGGTGGTTTAGCAGCTTGGTTTGTAGTGTCTGGCAAGACAGTTCTATGTGGAAAGACTGAGGGAATTTTCATTAAGCTCAGTGGCCCTGAAAAGCAGGCCATAGTTCTTGGCCTATGTATTTATTCTTTTTCGTTCCAGGGGAAGGGAATGGATTGCGCTACCCTTTGAGTTTCAAAAGTTGAGAAAAATAAGCCACAGGAATCTTGGAGCTAGTTTTTGCAGTCCAAATGTACAATTGAACTTTGAAAGTGACTTTCTGGACCAAATACAGCAGAAGCTGATGTGAGAACTCTGTGTAGTCACATCACGTGAGGACAAAACTTGATAAGACCAATACCAAGTAGCAACTGAGCTTAGTTTTCAGTCCCTTATCTACAGAGATGGAGGTAGGGCAGGAAACATTACGCTTAATTATACTGAAAGAAAGTTTTAGCTTTATATTCTTGTTATATCTTTCCTTTGTAAAAGCTAAAAGAAGAAAAGTAGTTAACTACAAGTGAGGTGTTTGGGAGTAGCATGGATGCTAGAAGCTTAAGCCAATAGCATTAGAGAAGAGGTCACCTCAATCCCTCAGGCTACCTCAAATGCTGACACATAAAGTAAACTGCCTGTAGAAGAGTGAGCCAGTGCAGTTACATCGTACAAAGAAAATCATCTAAGTTAATAATGTTGAAAAAAGTGATAAAGCATCAATAACTCCTAAATTATATGCCTACTTTATTAGCCATATATAATCTATTTTTGAACCACCTATGCACAAGTCAGAGGCATCTATAATAAGGTTTTTAGTAGAAAACAGCCAAGATTTTATAAGTGATATTCATCATAACATTTTACCATCTCACATTCAAATGAAAGATGTAGACTTTGAAATTTCATTGTATTTATTGTCTGCTGGTAATTATGAAAAAAAGTATTAATTTCTGGGAGACAAAATGCTTCCTGATATGTTCTTTTACATTAAGGTATTTCTCATCCAAACATCAAGATCTCTCAGGATTCCTTAAAAGATGTAACAAAACAAATTATTCTGTTACAAACATTCAGTAAGTTAGAAAACAGGCAAATAAGCTTACCAAAGGTATTCTCCACAGTGATGGAGAAGTTCTAGCACAGAGTAGAGATGGAGAAAAGATTCCCTTGAATTATTGATAGAATTGGTGAGATTTTCTAGATGTTTTTCTTTTCAAGCACATTATGACTACATGCATGTGTGTGTGTGTGTGTGTGTGTGTGTGTGTGTGTGTGTGTGTGTGTGTGTCGGAGTTACCAAACTCATATCCCATAGGTGGTAACACTCCCTGATGAGGCCTCAATTACATTAAAATGTAATTCAGAAATATTAACAATTTTTTTTTTTTTTTGCTGAGGCAATTGGGGTTAAATGACCTGCCAGGGTCATACAGCTAAGAAGTGTAAAGTATCTGAGGTCAGATTTGAACTCAGGTCTTCCTGACTTCAGGGCTGGTGCTATATCCACTGTGCTGCTCAACAAAACAAATTTTAAAAACCCATAAAACATAGGTAATATTATGCCATAGAGAATATTATTTTTCAAGTCAGTTTCCAGTTCACAGGAATCCATATGAAAAATTTAGTGATCCTTTATTTCTATTATAATTTGATTCTCTTAGTGTGTGGTATATGTGTATGTGTACATGTATACATATATATGTTTGTATATGTATATCTATGTATATGCATTGTGGTACATCTATGTGGCATCATATTGTACAAAATGCCAGATTTGGGGTCAAGAATACTCATCTTCTGTAGTTCAAATCAAATCCACACACTTATAAGCTATATGACCTTGAACAAATCCCATAACTCTGTTTGCCTCGGTTTTCTCATCTGTAAAATAAGCTGGAAAATAAAAGAGTAAACCATTCCAGTATCTTAGCCAAGAAAACCCCAAATGGGTCATAAAGAGTCAGACACAACTGTAGTAATGGAACAACAATAAAAAATAGGCATATGTGCATTGATGTGCATGCAAACACACATATATGTTTATACATACATATGCACTGTGTACCTATCCTAATAGAATACAAACTCCTTAAAAGCAAGATGAGTTTTTTTCTTCCTTTCTCTTTGCATCTGTGGCCTACTATGTGTGAGTAAATGATATGTAGTCCTTTAAATGCTTATTAGTTGATTAGTTGAATGTGGCGATGGAATAAATCACCCAAGGAGGGAGATAGCATTACATGCCAGCTACTGACAATTTGTCTTTCTTAGAGAAGATTGGAGGATCTTTTAATTCTAAATCATGTTTGGACAGAAACCTTTTCATAGTAGCCATGTGTGGGTTCTATTCACTCTTTTATCTCTTGGCTGCATCTATACAACCATGGGTGGGGATGCTTCAGAGTTAAATACCTTACTTCTGGCACAGGAAAACAATCAGAAGACCATCCTCCTCTCCACTCTATAACTAACCAGCTCTGTGATTTTAGCCAAGTTATTTAATCTCTCTGCCTCTGTTTTGTCATCTGTAAAATGGGAGTGTGAATTCTATTATTTCCAAAATCCCTTTATGTATCTAATTGCCTCCAAAATAAGGAAATAAAGGGTTGGGATTATGAAAGTAATTTAATGTTAATTCTTGAAACTTTAATCTTCAAGGCAACTGAATGTCTCAAAGTATTTTTTTTCTTTTTTGAGTACTAGGTTGCCCCACAACCATCAAATTCAATTTGTTTTTCTTGTTTTATTTTTTCCATGAGTGACTAGAAATATTTTCTAGAGTACAATCTTGATTTGTCTATGAGAAATAAATATTTACGAAGAATTTTTGCTTGGTCAGGATGTTACCCTCAGAATATTGCCAGTATTAACTTGTGATGAGTTAGCCAAACCCACCCCCTGACTTCTTTACACAGCTCTTGCCAGATGAGGCTGCCTTTGAGATCAAATAAAACAGCTTTCTTATTGGGGAGGAAGTGGCATGACAGGAACACATCCATTCAGTCATTTTTATACTGGAACTGGATCTTCCTTCACCTAACTTGTTTACAGACTCAATTTGGATAAATGAGGTAAAAAAAAAAAAAAATCTCTCTGGTCCTCTCCAGCTAAATGACCAAAGGACAACATTCTGTTATTCTGGTTTCTATTTTTATTCATACCAACTTTTCTTGATTCTTGGAGTGTTGAGTGGAATAAGGGTTGGGTGATGGGAACAGAGGTAGGAGAAAGGCTCAAATGAAATTGACATTTATCTTTGTTATATCCCAACTTAAAAATAAGAAAAAATAACTGTAGAATCAAAGCTTGAATATTTCAATATGGCAGATATAGCTCATTAGTCAATTAACTCACAGCTAAAGTCTTAGTCTTGGGGACAGAGCCAAGATGGAGAAGAGGACACACACTATGACCTTCTGTCACAACTTTCAGACTAATTCCCAAATTCAACCTCTGAATTAGCTCTGGATTGGCAGAATCTGCTAATATTGGAAGTGGAACAAATTACCAGTAGTAGATAATTTCGAAGATTGCCAGAAAAAGTCTTTTTCAAACAGGCATGGAGTGAGGCGGGCCAAGTGCAAGCAGGCTGAGCCAGTGTAGCATTGTAGACCTGGGGCAGTAGGAGCTCTGCACAGCAGAGAATCTACAAGGAGGAATCTACAGCAGTGTTGGCTACTCTGCCCTGGCAGCAGAGAAGTTATAAAATATTCAACACAAACACAAAAGTTAAATAGGGAATCCCAAAATGCCAGAATTCCATGAACTACCTGGCCATGCCCAACCAGGACTGGAAGTTAAATCAGCAAGGACTCAGCATAACCATGGCTGCTTATAGAGGAAGCTTGGACAACCATCTCTGCTCAAAAGCAGACCTTAACTTTTTTTTTTTTTTTAAATGAGTAAAAAAGAAATCAAAGAGAACTCTCACCATAGACAGTTTTTATGGTGAAAGAGAAGAACATATTTCAAACCTTAAGGAGGCTAAAAGCAGATTAACTCCAAATGAAGTCCCAAAAAGTGATATAATCTGTTCCCCATCACACAAGGTTCTCCTAGAAGAAATTTAAAAGGATCTTTAAAAAGAGCTAGAAGAAAAATAGGGAAAGAAATGAAAATTTTGCAAGAGGGTTTAGAAAAGGCATGTAGTTCATTAAAAGATAGATTTGACAAAATGGAAATAGAAAGCACAAGAATTTTTGAGATTCCCTTGCGAAAGGGAAAAGAAATCCACGGAACAAAACAACTCATTTAAAAACTCAATTGGACAAATACAAAAAGAAGTAAATGAAGAAAATAATTCACTAAAAATCAGAACTGAACAAATGGAAATAAATGATTCAATGAGACATCAGGAATCAGTCAAGCAAAACAAAAACACCAAAAAAAGAAAAGAAAAGAAAAAAAATTAAATTTAAAAAAAGGGAAAATACCTCATTGGGAAACAACTAACCTGGAAAATAGATCTAGGAGAGACAATCTAAGGATTATTGGATTTCCAGAAAGCCATGATGAAAAAAAGAGCCTAGACACTATTTTTCAAAAAATCATCAAAGAGAACTGCCCAGATATCACAGAAGCAAAAGGTAAAATAGCTATTGAAAGAATTCACAGAGCACCTCCTGAAAGAGATGCCAAAATTAAAACTCCAAGGAATATCGTGGCTAAATTTCAGAACTATCAGACAAAGGAAAAAATATTACAAGCATCTAGGGAAAAAAAAATTCAAATACAGAGGAGCCACAATAATGATCCAGGACTAGAAGCTTCTACTAGGATGGAAGGGCCTGAAATCTAATATTCCGAAAGGTAAAAGAACTTGGAATGCAGCCAAGGATAAATTACCCTACCAAACTGAGTATTTTCCTTCAGTGAAGAAGATGGACATTCAATGAAACATGTAAATTCCATTTATTTCTGATAAAAAGACCAGAGTTGAATAGAAAATTTGACCTCCAAATATAGACTTGAGAGAAGCATAAAAAGATAAAAAGACAAGAACTCTTGAGCACTGTATCTCTGCTATGGGTGTACATAGAGCGTGCATGTATAATTTGATTTTTACTGTTATAATATAAAAAAGAAACTAGAGGTGGAAAGGTGAGGTACTGTAAATAGGAGGAAATAGAGGTAAAATGAAGGAAATTGCATCTCAGGAAGAGGCAAAGAAAACCTATTACAATTGGGGGAAAGAAGAGAGGGGGATGAACATTGTGTGAATATTACACAAGAGAGAATATTATTAGAGAAAATATTAGACATATTAAGTTCCACTGAGAAACTTCTCTCACCTTATAGAAAAGTGGAAGGAGAAAGGGAAGGGGTAGGCTAAATAGAAGCAAAAATAGAAATAGTAAGGGAAAGGTATAAGAAAGAGGGAGGGACTCTAAAGGGGGAGGGCTGCTTCAGGTATGTAGTGCTCATAAGTAAAATACTGGGGCGGAGGGAAAGGGAAAAAGGAAAGAGAAAAGTATAATTTGGGGTTATTATATAAGATGGCAGGGAATATGGAATTAGAAGTTTTAACCATAAATGTGAATGGGTTGAACTTTCCTTTAAGTAGAAGTAGAAAAGCCAAGAAACACATTTAAAGCAGAGTGATACATACAGAGTAAAAGTAAAAGGCTGGAGAAGAATCTATTATGCTTCAGGTAAAGTGAAAAAAAAAAAGAAAGAAAAGAAAAGAAAAAAAAAAAAAAGCAGGGGTAGCCAGCCTGATCTCAGATCAAAGAAAAGCAAATATTAATCTAATTAAAAGAGATAAGGAAGGAAACTATATCTTGCTAAAGAGTACCATAGATAATGAAGTAATATCAATACTAAACATATATGCACCAAGTAGTATGGCATCTAAATTTCTAAAGGAGAAGTTAAGAGAGCTGCAAGAAGAAATAGACAGCAAAACTGTACTAATGGGGGATCTCAATCTTGCTCTCTCAGAACTAGATAAATCAAACCACAAAATAAAAAGAAAAAATTAAAGAGGTAAATAGAATACTAGAAAAATTAGGTATGATAGATATTTGGAGAAAATTGAATGGAGACAGAAGGGAATACACTTTCTTCTCAGCAGTTCATGGAACCTACACAAAAACTGACCATATATTATGGCTGTGGAAGGGATCCCAAAGTAAACTTCTGCATATAACATTATGGAAGTTATTTTAGTATAAGAATAGGTTTTCTGACTACTAGAGAAGCAAAATAAAAATATTTCTTCTAAATCAAAGTACCACCTTCAGTACTACACTTCAACTTTGACAAACAGATCTCTCTCTTTTCTCTAAGTACGATCTGTACTTTTCCATTTTTCAATTTACTATGTTCAAAGAAAAGCGTCTTTCATCTCTAGGTATCATGAAAAGAGCCACAGAAAATTCAATCTAAATGTTTGCATGGGGAAAAAAATTTTCTAGGGCTGAAGCATACAAGGGGAGTTTAGCCCTAAGGGCAAATTATTTGGAAGTTTAAAAAGTGACAGCTAAAAGGAGGAATTAATTTGGTGGCTTCTCTGCCAGTTTCACCACAGAGGAGAGAGACATGAATTGCACTTAACCTCTGCAGCCAGCAAAGGAAAGTTTTTCTGAGTTCTCTGTTCTTACTGTCATCAGCATTGACAGTAGCAGGAGTGCAAGGGATAATTGTTACATACAATCAATTTTGCTAAAGTTAAATCCCAAATCTTAGGTAATCAGAATTTTTTTCTGTGACTCCCTATTGACTATCAAACTATGTTCAAAATCTATTGCCTGGCATTTGTAAAAGGGAGTTAATTTACTTCAAGTCAGAAAAACTTAAATTCAAATCCTACTTCAGATACTTGTTTTAGATTTATGATCCTAGTCTTCATTTTAATCTCTCTCAGCCTCAGTTTCCTTATCTGTAAGATGAAATTGCCATTTAACATATATGAAATCATATACACCTTACAAGGTTCTTGTAAGGATTAAATAATTTAGCATATGCAAAGTGATCTGAAAACCTCCCAATGCTTTAAAAAAATAGTAGTCTGCTATTTTTTTAGCCTTTTTTGACATTAATTTCCCTTCATATTTTGTTTCAACCAAACTAGAGTACCTTGTCCCATGAAAATATATTGTGCCCTGTCAGATTGGCTAGAATGACAGGGAAAGATAATACAGAAATTTTGAAGGAGATGTGGAAAAGTGGGACACTGATACATTGTTGGTGGAATTGTGAACACATCCAGCCATTCTGGAGAGTGATTTGGAACTATACTCAAAAAGTTATCAAACTATACATACCCTTTGATCCAGCAGTGTTACTACTGGGCTTATATCCCAAAGAGATCTTAAAGAAGGAAAAGGGACCTGTATGTATAAGAATGTTTGTGGCAGCCCTCTTTGTAGAGGTTAGAAACTGGAAACTGGGTGAATGTCCATCAATTGGAGAATGGCTGAATAAATTGTAGTATATGAATATTATGGAATATTATTGTTCTTTAAGAAATGACCAACAGAATCATTTCAGAAAGTCCTGGAGAGATTTACTTACATGAACTGATGCCGAGTGAAAAGATCATTATATACTTCAACAACAATACTGTATGACGATCAATTCTGATGGACGTGCCTCTCTTCAATAATGAGATGAACCAAATCAGTTCCATTTGTTCAATAATGAATAGAAGCAACCACACCCAGCAAAAGAACTCTGGGAAATGAGTGTGAACCACTACATAAAACTCCCAATCCTTCTATTTTTGTCTGCCTGCAGTTTTGATTTCATTCACAGGTTAATTGTACACTATTTCAAAGTCCGATTCTTCTTGTGCAGCAAAATAACTGTATGGGCATATATACATATATTGTATTTAACATATACTTTAACACATTTAACATGTATTGGTCTACCTGCCATCTGGGGGAGAGGTGGGAGAAGGAGGAGAAAAATTGGAACAAAAGGTTTTGCAATTGTCAATGCTGAAAATTATCCATGCATAACTCCATCAATTTCCTATTATCTGTAGGATCAAATATTTACACTTTGTCATTTTAGAGTGCTTCATAATCTGGTCTCAACCTACTTTTTCATCATTATTTCACATTACTTCCCTTTATACACATTCTGGTTCAAAGCTTGTAAATAAAAAGCTATAATTAAAACATTTTTTAAAAAAGAAAGTGTACTGTGCTTTCCTCAATGAAAATGTGGGCAAGGTTATATCTCTATGACTTTGTTCATACTTCAGTCTGTGCCTCAACTATTTCCTATTCTTTCTCTCTTGTATTTTTACTCATTCTTTAAATAACAACTCAAATACCATTTCTCTTTTCTAATATTGCTCTGTTTCTCATATGATAAACTTAAAATGAATTTCTGTATTTGCATTTGAATATGAAGATGTTTCTTATTCTAAAAATTTTCATACTTCAAACCAGGAAATGGAATTATACTCTGAAGATTTCACTCAGCTAGAATAGACAATCACCAAAAATTTGTTTCCCCACTCCTTTCTACTTCAACAATTCACTGAAACCCAACTTATTCTTTGCTGGATATAAATCGCTCAGATGATTTATAAAAAGTGGCCCTGCCTCCTTACCCTCTACCACTGGCTTTCAGCCCCTTCCTCTAGCCTACTTTTTCCTTTCTCCTTTGCTCCTCCTCTCTCCCCTTCCTTACCCCTCCTTCTTTCTTTCCCCACCTCATTCCAGTCCATCCTTTTCTCTCTATTTTTATTTCTTTCATCTCTCCTCTTTCTTCTTCTGTTCCATTTCTATCTTTCACTCTCTCATTACATCCCACATCACCTGGTATGGTGGCTCAGGCTTATATAATTTAGACATGGAAGGAAGGTTAGGAATTTTCTGGTCCAATGCTATTATTTTAAAGATGAGGAAACTGAGATCCTGTCTTATTTAAAAAAAAAAAAAAAACTTTTTCTGGAGCTTCATGGTATAGTTGACCCAAAGGTCACTAAGTGAAATAGATATATTCTCTAACCTCTGGTTTCCATGACCAGAATTCTGTTCATTAATAGACTTTTTTTAGATTCTAAAAGGAAAAGAAAAGAAAAAACCAAAATGTCTTCTACTTGCTCATGTTTCTTTCTTCCTCAAAAACTCAACTTGGGATCGAGTGACTATTACCTCATTGTATGCTCAGACATTATTAAAACAAATTACTCTGTAACAGCACAAGGGGGGCCCTGTCATTCATTCAGAATGGAGGGGCTTGTGGGCTCCCTTGGGAAAAATAGAAAGAATAGGCCTACTGTTAGCTCACACATGACATTATTTTGAACTAATTTATTTTGCTAATATGATTGAATAGCTCCCAGCAGTATGTAAAAATACACAGATCAGTGCTGATCTGCTTGGCAAGTATTCTGTAACAAGGCAGTTAACCCAAATTGAAGTACACATGTCTGGAGAGAGACTGGGTTGTCACATGGTTGATATGCCTGATTGGAAAGACTGAGATTTAAATTCTAGTCCTCTTTCTATTACTGAATGAATGAATTTTGAAAGGTGTATGCTTATATCTGGGACTAGCTTCTGTACCATTAAATTTGAAATAAAAGCACTTGTCTCTACTTATTTCCTGTCAAACATGCTGTAAGGGTTGGTGATATTGTTATTGTTTTGTTGTTGATGATCCATCCTTTGTTTTTAGAAGAGAATGGTTTGTACAAAAAAGATCTGGGATTTAGTGAATTGTAAACTTAATGTGACTCAACAGTGGGACATTCTATCACTTTAAGTTTGGACAATCAATTAAGCAATAAAAATGTTGATTTGTAACATTTGCCAATTTTCAAAGTGGAAATGCTTCAGATGAAAATTTAACAACTGTTTTTTAAAAGCAGATAAAAGTTGACAACCAAATACCCCTGCCTCTGAAACATAGACATATACCTTCTTTACGATATTAAGTACTGCCACAAGGGATAAAAATAGTCTACTCTGGCTTGGATCACATCCAAGCCACTCTTTGATAGTTTAGGTTTAATATTAGGACAAAATAAAACCCTTTTATGTCTTTCAGTAGTTTACAAAAAGAAATTTACTTAACTATTAAAGGAGAAATATAAGAACTGGTGCTAAGGAAGCCTTGAGTAAATTTCCATTTCAAATAATCCAAGAATCTTAAAGACCCTCTAGCTTGTCTTGGCTGCTTTGCAGTCAGGGAATGAGGAAGAGATGTCAATAGTTTTAATCCTAGGCCCTCTAAGTCCACCAAGTTTGAAGGAATATCTCAATATCTTTCAAGGAAAAACTAATCTAACTTACATAAGAGGAGGGTTGGAATATTGATCCTAAATTATTTGATTCAGGTGTAATCATAGAAAGAAATTACAAAGAGAATGGCTTCTATAAAAAAGTATGGAATGATTTTATCTATCTCTTGCTCTTGCTCTCTAGACAGACAGACAGACAGATAGATAGATAATTGGATAGATATTCAGACAAATAGACAGATTGTATTATGTTCATATATAATTGCCTGAAAAGGAATGTTTGTAAAGAGCTAATCAATGAGAATCCCAATTACAGAGCATGCTGCTTTCAGTTCCAGAAATACCTGATTAGATATAACAAAAGAATGTATCAGACTCAAGGTATATAATGTCTTGGGGAAATTCATCCAGAGCCATGATGGCTCATTCATTGGGGTTAGCTAAATTGTGCTTTCCACCACTACCACCACTGCCTAATTGCTGAAAGGTGAAAAAATAGAGAGGTGAATAGACATCTAGTAGTTCTATCCCTTAGTCATTCTCTTTTTAACCTCTTTCTGGGATTATACTGGGACAAAATAATGTGATGCTGCCCAGGCTCCATCTAGAAATCTCCTCCAACCTCCCCATTACTTAGATTTTTAATGTGCCTCATAACTATTTCTAAGGCCCATTAGTATAGAATTCCTTCACACAACTCTCCAAATTAACCTCATAAACATATGAATGGACTGCTAGTGTTGGAAAGGATTATATTAAACATCCAAAAGATCAAACCATCACTGAGCCTATATTTATGGTTTTTCAAATCGCTACATTTTGAAAGAATGCCTTAGGAAAATGCAAGGGGGAAAGGGGAAATTATAGGTAGACATTGGAATCTTCTAGCCTTCTCTGAGGCAGTATTTTAAGAGTTGAACTGTGTAGTGGCTTTTGAAATCAGGACCATACTTGTAATAAGAACTATTAAAATAACTATTCATCCCTGAAAGACTAGTGGGCCTTTTGTTAGTTATGCCTTCAAGTTCAATAAAGTGCAGTAATTCCATAACATTTGAGCCCCATTGCTGATATGGGAGGAGATACTACTGTTATTCCCCTTTTATGGTTAAGGAAACTATGGCAGACAAAAGCTAAATGAATTGCCTACCACCAAAATATACTAGAATTATATCCAGAAACTCTTTTAAATTGACTTGATTAGTTATTATGCCCATATCCCTGTGGGGGAATTGAAAATCTTTTATACACTCCTTCACTATCCTTTCCTCATGTATGCAATGTGGTCAAACTCTTGATTAATTTGGGGATTTCACTGAACTGGAATGGTAGCAGCTCTTATCATTATCATGTAGTAGGCACTCAGTCAATATTTCTTATTTTTGCTGTTGTTTTAATGTAATAAACATGTGGAAAGAGTGCTGGATTTGGAGTCAGAGGACTTGGAGTAGAATTCAGTTTTTGCCAATCACTTCTTGTGTGACCTTGGACAAGGGTCACATCTCTTAGCTTAGTTTGCTCTTTTGTAAAATGAAAGGTTTAAAACTATATGATCTCTAAGATCTCTGCTAACTCTAAATCCATGATTCAATCCCCTCACATCTATCAATGTCCACAACACTTATTTCCTGGACAATTAATCAAAATCTCTGACTGGATTTTCTGTGACAATTTAAGTAGAACAAGGGGATTGGCTGGGTCATCATCATCAAAACCAAAAACTTACTGCTTTCTAGGCACAGATCATACCGAGCTCTAGGGATACAAAGAAAAGCAAAAACATGATCTTCAAAGAAATCATATTCTAGTGAGGAAGACACATGGCACACAGCACCATCCAGACAAGATGAACGCAGAATAAAAGGAGGGAGATCTAAGAGGGAAGGCAGTAGGGAGAATGAGGACTGCAATGGGAGCTATATTGACAAATATTCTTTGACCTTTGGGTAGCAAGATGTATTCATATGTATAGCTTAATTATAACAGTTATATAATATATAATGATGAATCTGAGAATAATGAACTTCAAGAATTCTTATTTCCCTCAATCTATAATAAAGTAATTTTGGCAAATAACCTTAACATATGCTCTTTGTTTCAAGCTCTCCAGTATTGCTGTGATCAAAGAACAGGTGTTATTCTCTCTATTGAATAAACAAAGAAACTTCCTAACTTGTGCAGGGTCATAGAGCTCATTAAAGAATACATAGAGCCAGAACATGAACTCAGGTACCTTGATTCCAAAAATCCAAGGCTTATTATCCTAGGTTTATAAAGCTTAAAATGTTACATAGGCATTCTTAGATATAGTAGTAGTGGTGGTGGTAGTAGTAATTGTAGTAGTAGTTGTGGTGGTAGTGGTGGTAATATTAGTGGAGGTGAAAGTAGTAGTAGTAATAATAGTTATTGTTGTAATAGTGGTGATAATACTAGTAATAGATGTAATAATAATAATTGCAGTAATTATAGTAAAACTAGTACTAAAAATTTTGACATTTTGGTAGTAGTGGTGATAGTACGTAGTAGTAGTAGTGGTAATGATTGTGGTAGTAGCAGTAGCAGCAATAGTAGTAATAGAACAAGAACAAGAACAAGTACAATAAGGCACAGTGGAGAGAGCACCAGCCCTGAAGTCAGGAGGACCTGAGTTCAAATCTAGTCTAACTAGCTGTGTGATCCAGGGCAAGTAACTGAATCCCAGTTGCCTCAAGATAAAAATAAAAAAAATAAAAATAAAAAAAAAAAAAACCTAGAAGAACCAGAATAAGAAGAAATAGTGGTGGTGGTGGTGGTGGTGGTGGTGGTGGTAGTGATGATAGTGGTGGAAGTAGTAGAAGTAGTGATAATAATTGTTTTTTGTAATAGTGATATTAATACTGGTATATGATAGTAATTGCAGTAGTTGTAATAACACTAGTAGTAGAAATTGCAGTATTTTGATAGTGGTGGTAGTTGTAATAGTAAAGTTACAGTAGGATTTCTATAGCACTTTAAGACTTGAAAGTATTTTATGAACATTATAAAACACTTTGCAAAATTTTCAAAATATTTTCCTTTTATTCTTACAACAACCCATTTACAGGTGAGACAACTGAACTGAGCGAGGTTAGGTGACTTGCCCAGGGTCACACAGATAACCCTGTCTCAGTTAGTTTCAGTCTCAGGTCCTCCTGACTCCAAGTTACAAACTTATTTGAGAGTTCTATCAACATAATTAACCATACTTCATTATCATTCTTTCTTTCTTTATTTTTTAAAAAAACCTATTTCCCCTTAATGGAATGAAGGACTTGTTGAAATAGAAACTGAATGCTTGTGAAGGCTCAGTCACAAGAATCTTTTTCTGGAGGCAGCCATACCTCATTACAATAATATTTTCTATTTACTCAGTGTCTGCCTCCTGCATGCTAAGTTCCTCTCTGACATTATTTGTGTCTGTAAACAGGTCTGATGGGCAAAAGTCAACCTGGCTAAGGCACAAACAACGGTAACCAGGCACTGCTTGGAGCCGAATCTAAACCAAACCCTTCCTGAGGCTGGATAACATCAACCCTTGTTTTCAGCAGTCCATCACTCTCTTGTACTGGCCAGGCAAGACATAAGGAAGAACGAGTTATTACAAACCCTCAGGAGAGTTTTGGGAGTGTTCTGAAGGCTGGATACTTTGGACACTCATTGGAGTATTTTTTTTTTTAAGATTCTGAATAAGAATGAAACTCAGAAGAATTTGATATCAACCTAACACACAGGTTGGAGGTAACTTCTTTTCTCCCTGCAGTGTTACAAATATAGTAGGGAATTGAATAGCTGGTTTTGTTCTCTGCAGTCCAAGTCCCAGGATTGGTTACCATGGAGAAAAAGATAGAATATGGACATGGAGTCAAAAAAGATTTGAATTTGACACTTTGGCTGTGTGGCAATGGGTGAATCCTTTAATATCTCTTGGCCTCAGTATACGCATCTATAAAATGGTAATAATAATAATACCCATAGTACCTAGTTGGGTACTATATTTCAAATTAGATTGTATATGAAAAGCAATCTATCAATAAACATTTATTAAACATCTACTATGGGCCAGGAACTTTGCTAAGTATCTGTCAGTCCTTCAAGTTCCTCATACACGTTAGTTATCATATTCACATTTTGATATAAATTTATAAGGATGACTATCAAATGTTATTCTCTCTTTTGAGCTCCAGATCCATATTTCCAACTGCCCAAATGACCAACATTTCTACCTGAATGTCCCACTGCCACCAAAATGTAAAAGATTTCAAACCAAATTTGTTACCTGCTCTCCCAAATCTGTCCATATTCTCAAATTCTATATTTATGCTATAGTATCATCCCAATCACCCAGGCTCAAATCCTAGAGATAATTTTTCATTGTTATTTCTCCCTCCCCCCACCACATCCCCTTAATCCACATAATTGTCAAGTCTTATTCATTCTACTTCCAGAATCACTGCCATAATCACATTGCTATCACTATAATTCAATAAACTACAAGGTAATTTGGGAAGAGAAAAGCTGACAATTAGGGAAATCCAAAAAAAATTATAGATAGTAAAATTTTCAAAATTAAGGCCCTGGTTTTCTCATCTGTAAAATGGTAGATTTGAGCCACATAGTTTTAAAGATGACTTCCAAAGCTATAACACTAGGATCTTTGGATTCTATGTTGTTAATTATTAATGAATATTTCCACTAAATTGTTTATGACAGTTTTGTAGATTAAATTTCATTTATTTAAGTCTAAATAGTTGCAATGCAAGTTTAATTGATTGTATTGAGTCAATATTATCATAAATCATTTAAAATAAAAACAAAAAAACTAGGGCCCTTTTATCAGCTTTAGTTTCATTTTGTTTTTTTTTTATTTTGTAAATTGGCTGTAATATGCTGAATTATCCCTATGAATTCTCCCTACAGTGACACAAATTATGATCCATCATACCTTCTCATCCTGTAAGGTTCTCTTGCAAGTCCTTCCATAACTTCCATAGCATATTTACCCAATATAAAGAAAACTTTCCTCTTAATCTTTTACTATTCTTAGGATATCAGTGCAATATCAAGGGTTCTGTTCATCTTGATTCTCAACAACATAACCAACTTATTTTTTGCAGAACGCATATGTCATAGGTGAGTAATGTCTTTTATAACACTTTTTTTTACAGTCACCCTTTAACTGAAATTTTTTGACTGAAATGTTTATCTTTTGTCATGTAGCATCAATGAAAAAAGTGTTAGTCTTAAAAAAAAAAAAAAAGGCAGACTTTGGCAACAAGAAAAAATTTAAGATCACTGATGAAGAAGCTTGCAATGCATACAAATTAAGTGATGTGGCTGGCTGGAGAGACCACTAAGTTACTCCATGTTAGCAAATATATTTTAGACAAATGGTACAAGTGCACATCGAATTGAGTTCAAAATTTAATTAGAACATAACAGAATCTTGAATTATATTAGGAGAATTAATTAACTTACTAAAAAAAATAAACACGTTCTTGGAGAAATGAATATAAAAGCAACCTAGAATATCATCAGGGTGGGGGACGCTAATGTTTAGACTAGTGACTTATCCAGAAGACTTGGAATCTAAAATTCCAAATTTTCACAGAACTCAATGTGCTTGGCACAAATTCTAAAATTATGAAGTGTTCCTATTCCTAAAATTTTAGATATTTAAATTCTCATGTTTCCCCAGAGAATTAAAAAGTCAGAAACCTGAGATATAAGTATTTTATTGTTTTTATCTTCTAGTTAATATGATTTTGGCTGATGTTTTCATTTTAAATTCTCATAAATTCATATATCCCTAAGCCTCACACATATCAAGAGTTACAGCAGAGCAATTATTATGAAAATAAACAAAACAGAATTCTAGCCTTCAGTTTTCAAACCTTACCCAAGAACATTTGGTTTCAGCCTCAGGCCTATTCTTTTATTTTGTCAGTAGCTAGAGAGGCAGCATGGATTGGTCATTAGAATTGGAGTGAGGAAGACTTGAGTTCAGATTCCTTCTTCAACACCTCCTAGCTATGTGTTGTCATCTAAGTATTTTAATTGTTCTCTGATTTGGTTTCTTCATTTATAAAATGAGGAGATTGAATTCACTGACCTCTAAGATCTCTGCCAGTCCTAAATCTCTGATCCCATAATCTGCTATGCCAGTCTCACCTCTGCCAAAATTTTGTGGAAAAATAAAGGATATATACTTAATTCAAGAAAAAATATGGTATGAAATAAAGAATTCTGAATATAGAGATAAAAAACCTGAATTTTAGTCCTAGTCTCGCTAAAATTTAATTAGGTCTGTTATTCACTGTTGTAGTCATGTTCAGCTCTTCATAGTCCATTTGGGTTTTTCTTGGCAAAAATACTGGAGTGGTTTGTCATTTCCTTCTCCAGCTCATTTGACAGATGAAGAAACTGAGGCAAACAGGAATAAGTAACTTGCCCAGAGTCACACAACTAGTAAAGTACCTGAGATTGATTTAGCATTCAGGAACATGAGTTTTCCTGACTCCAGACCCAGTGCTCAGGCCAAGTCATGGCTTCTCTAAGTATCAGTTATGTCATCTATGAAATGATGTACTTAAGACTAGGTACCATTATGTCTTCCATATCATGACTTTTCCCATTGCAGTTTTGATATATTGTGATTTGGCATAAGAAATTACAAAGCCACAGATGACACACAAATGCCAGCAGACAAAACAAAAAAAGTTTAGAAACTCAGAAATATATAAAATGTATATATAATATTGTATATTAAAATGTTGGGTTTTATATGTTATCTATTAATATCACAGTAATTCAGGATGTTTTCTCTGGTATGAAGGGAGGACCAAAATATTTTAATGCATTTTCCAGATTGAGGGGGTGCTATGCCCCTAATCTTTATGATATAGAAGAAATAACTATATATTTCCCATTATTTTAGTGAAAGGGGCCAAGAAGTTAAGAATCAAAGAACCTGAGTTCCAGTCTTGTCCCTTTTCCTTCCTTTCAGAATCTCAGTTTCCTCAAATGCAAAATTTTAGAATTGAATTGCATGATTCTAAATTCTATGACCCTAATCCAAATTATGCTACAGATGGATAAGAATATTCAAGTAGCTTGGAGAAGGTTTGGTTTTAAGTTTATAGGAATAGTTTTAAGACATATTATTGATTTAGTTTTGTTTTGCTTTGTTTTTAACACTATAGTTATTTCCCAATAGCATCTTTAATAGCACTAGCAAATAGTTAAATCAACTGCCACAGTAACAGAAGCAGGGAGTGTCTTCCTCTATAGTCTTCCACCTCTTAAAGAGAAGAGGGAAGTATGTACATCATTAGTCCTGTAGAATCAAGGTTGTCAGTAACATTTTAATCTTAATTCTGATACTTTTTAATACTTTTTTTCTTTACATTATTGTAATCAATACATTTAGCATATGTCCTTTTCACTCTATATCAGTTTATACATCTTTCTATGTTTCTCTGATTTTCTCATGGTAATTATTTCTTGTGTCAAAATTTATAGGTTAAGAAATCCCAAGCATCTTTTGTTAAAAGTTCTGTAGGAGGAGCAGCTAGGTGGCACAGTGGATAGAGCACCAGCCTTGAATTCAGGAGGACCTGAGTTCAAATCTGTTCACTTCCTAGCTGTGTGACCCTGGGCAAGACACTTAACCCCAGCCTCAGAAAAATAAATAAATAAATAAATAAATAAATAAGTACAAATTCTGTAGGTTGATAAACATTTATAACTATGGATCATCAACTGGAAAATGCCCGACTAGATGATCAATTAACAAATATTACTTTATTGCTATGACCCAAGTGCTTGGTATATAAATATTCACAGATTTATAATATTTGTATACAAATATATACATAATATATTTAAATAATATATACATTGTACATAAATGTTAAATATGTAACTGTAAAGGATGAAACAATGTCTACCCTCAAGAAACTTAGATCCTTTTCACTCTATTACACTAAATTCATTGAGGCTATCCTAACCTAATGTCATGAACTATAGTTTAGCTTCCCAAACCCCTAGAAAAACAGTTTTTAAAGGCCAAAAAAATAAACAATATGAAATGAGGAAAAAAGTGAAGACCATCAGAAACTTGAGGAGAACCAATAACTTTCCTTGAAACTGTGCTTGGCAAGATGTAAATGATAATGCTAAAAATGTATATCCAATCAGTTCATGAAGGGTATACATATTCATTACATATATATGTTTGTTTTTTCCTAACCAAAGAATGTTGCTAAGAACAGTCAAAGCTTGCAAGTCTTTAGTTTGTCTACCAACCTGCAGAGGTAAGGACTGGACAGTGTGTTTGCTATGATTTCATGGCCCTCTGGGGAGCCTGCCAAAGTAAGCATGTTTTGGATAGAAATCTGAAAGTTGGGGGGACCTAGCAAAGCTTGGCTTGGGGGTAAAATTTCACATCCAGCTCCTCCCTGGACTCCTTTCTTTTAATCACTGTCCAGGGAATAGGAGCTATAATCTTCCAACATTAAAAGTGATTAGGACTCCATTGGCAGTGAAAATTTAAGTCCCTACCCATTGATAGAATGACAGAAGCCAATGGAATTTGGTTTTCAGTTAAAAGAGAATGATGGAAAATGTTGCAAATGGTTTGCTTCTCCTGCCTTTACTGAAATAACTGGGGGTTTTTTTTGGTGTTTTTTTTTTTTTTTAATATTGCTTTGGGAAGAGGAAAAAACAGATGCTTTTTGTTGGAATGCTTTGGTTAATCATCCCTCCTACTTTCAAATCATCTACTGTAGCTTCTTAGCCCCAGCATCTTGGACTGCTTCTCACTTTTCATGCCTCAGGATTTCTAAATGTCTTGTAAATGGTGTTGCAATTTTCCATCCCAAGGCATATGGGAAAAGCAGTGGGAGTTTTTAAAAGGTGTTTTGCTGCTGCTGCTGCTGCCCTCCCACTTGAAATAGGAAATACAGACAGAATCCATACAAGACAAAATACACATTTTGGTCTAAATTTGTATTTTCATATACACTTAGTCATCCTACAGGTGTATTTGCTTCCCTCAAAGCAACATTGCAGTACAGAGGAAAGAATCCTAGATCTGCAGTCAGAACACCAGAGTTCAAATCCCCACCCTGTCACACACTGAGCAAATTCTTTAATCTCTCTATTCTACTTTCCTAATCTACAAAATTAAACATTTAAACTAGATGACATTATTGAGTTGGATTTTTTTTCCCAATTAACAAGTATTTGTTTTCTTTCCTTCTTATTTTCTCTCCCCATTGCAGTAAAACAAAATAACAACAACATACAAAACATATAAAAGCTAATCTCCACAAGCAAAACAAATTTTCACATTCAAAAATATGTCTCATTTTGCATCTTGAGTCTATCTCCTTTCTATCAGGAATCATTCTTTATCATAGGTCCTCTGTAACTGTGGTTGGTCATTGCACTGACTACAATTCTTAAATCTTTCAGTTATTTGTCTTTACAATGTGATTGTTAAATGTATGAACTACTCCTGGTTCTGTTTGTTTCTTTCTGTATCAGGTCATACAAATCTTCCCAGTCTTCATTTTTTTTAATAGCACAATAATATTCCATTACATTTATATGCCATGATTTTTCCTTTGCTTCAAAAAGAGGAATTGTTTTTAGTACATATTTTAGTGCATATGGGGTGTTTTCTCCCTTTTTCTTCAATCTCTTTGGGGTATGATTCTGAACTATATAAGTTTTAAGTACTCTTTTAATTCTAAATTTAATTCTGTGATCATAAAAGTGCAAGAATCTCATCTTCTTTACCTTGCTGGTAAATAGTCCAGGCTCTGTTATGTCCCAAGTAACACCAACAAATCATTTTATGGCCTTCTACTTCAGATTCAGTGGCCTGTCATGATATCAGGTACTGGTACTGAGCTAGTAAGAGATTCAGGACAATGTCAGAATCAATAAGTTAGCATAGATAAAATATAAACTTATAGATTTTTAGAGTTTGAAAGGATCTTACAGATCATGAAATCTAAACCCAATTCTCTCTATAACTGTAGTTCTCAAGATGTGGTCTGCCAGTGACTCCTCAGGTCAATGAGTTAAAAGTAAAATCTTAAAGTTATTCAGTGGCTCCTTTCTATAAGACCAATGTAACCTGAATGAAAAAATGGACAAAATAAGGCATTTTTGCTGCATTAAGATGTGGAGATTAATCCTACATCTTGATTTTCCTGGAAAAAGCAAATCGCAACAACAACCAGTCCAATACAAGATAAAAGCTGTTTATTTTCTTCTTCCTCAAAAGTCTTGCTCAATTTCTCCCAAGTTTCATGAACAAAAACAAGTTACTGGTGCAGGGGCTAAATAGTGTTTGAAATTATTTCTGCTGTGGTACTGAAGACTTTCTTCTTTTTTTTCCTACTTGCAAATTCTTTTTTTATTATTTCTGTTACCTCATTCTTGTTGGTCAAGATTTTATCCAAGATAGGATGACCAGTATAATAAGAGAACTTGAAACTGTGCCATACAAGGACAATTTGAAGGACCAGGAAATGTTTAGCCCTAATTAAAAAAAAAATTAGGTGATCATGGAAGCTGCCTTCAAATATTAAAAATATCCTATCATCATGTTAAAGGGTTTTACTCATGATCTGCTTGATATTAGAAAGCAGGGGGAGGAACAATGAGGAGTTGTTGGAAAATAGATTTTAGTTTTATATAAAAATAAGGGGGGAATCCCTAAATATAAGTTCTATTCTACAGTGAAATTGGAGGTGGATCTCCATAATCAAAAGTCTTAAAGTGAAAACGAAATGACCACTTGGCAGGGATGCCATAGAGCAGAAGCTGTTAAATATTTTGGTCTCAGGACCACATTACACTCTTAAAATTATTGAAGATCCTCCACCTAAAGAGCTTTTGTTTGTGTGGGTTATATCTAGGGATATTTACCTTATTAGACATTAAAACATCCTGTTTTATTTTGAAAACAGTTTTGACCTTGTGAACCCTCTGAAAAAGTCTTGGGGACTTCCAAGGATCCCCAGACCACATCTTGACAACTACAATGGTAGAAAGAATTGGGTTTAGGTTGGACCACATGACCTTGCCAAATCTAAAAATCTATAATTCTGTATCTTATCTATCCCAACTTCCTGAGCCTAACACAGTGAACTAGAGCTTTAGAATGTGTAGGGGGCATTAGTAAACTTGAGGATCTGATTGTTACTGTGATTTACACAGAACAAAACCTCATTTTCAATTAGGAAAGGAAGAAATTACCTGAAAGGTCACACTAAAAGTCATGTATGGTCATGTAGCTTTTGAGAGAAAAATGAGAAACCCTTGAAATGGCTAATGATAAAGTTTTATGATAATATTAATAGCCAGAATTTATACAAATATTATTTCATTTGTTCCTCACAACAATTCTGGAAGGCAAATGCTGTTGTTATCCCCGGGGTGGGATATACACCAAGGGAATACCCCTGTTTGTCTGCAAACTGCCAAGTAAGGTCTTCTGCTGTAACCCTTTTAGATATAGCAGCTGTGAGGGCATCCATTTGAAAGGCACTGGAGCTGACATTCTCATATCTCTTTATCATCGCTTCCAGGCCAGCCTCCCCATCTAAAGTAATCATAGCCTTCTGGCAGTTAGTATTAGCATTCTCCTTTACCAATTTCTGTATAAGGAGGCTGGAGGCTTCTCCTCTGCCCACTGATCTCTCAACACCCCTACAGCCTGGAATGCCATCTCCTAATCTAGTACCCACTGGCTGGCTAGTTACAGTAATAGACATACAAGATTGTTTCCTCTCCATCCCTCTGGCCCCAGAGGACAAGAAAAGATTTGCTTTTACCATTCGTTCTATAAACAATGCAGAGCCTGATCTGTGCTACCAATGAAAAATTCTCCTGCAAGGGATGTGTTGTAGCCTCACTTTGTGTTAGGGAAAATGCTAAAAACAATTAGGCTTCATGCCATACTTCATTATATGGATGATATACAGTCATCAAAGAGCAGCAATGAGATGAAAAATCTCTCTGTCCTACTCAAAGAGACAATGAGCATTCTCACTCAACATGGACTGGTGGTAGCCCCAGAAAAGATCCAACATAACTATCCCATTATTTACCTAGGGCTCCGCATGGGGACTTCTACAGTTACTAATCAGATACCTAGCTTGCAATTAGACAAGGTGAATACTCTGAATCTATTTCAGAAACTAATTGGACAAATTCAATGGTTAAGGGCTCATGCCCTATTCCTATTTCTTTGATGCAGCCTTTATATGACATCTTAAAAGGATGTAAGAGATTCCCAGAGACCATTAACATCATATCAGACAGTTTATATGCTGTCCAAGTGCTCAGAGGCATTGAGGATTCTGTCTTACAACCTCAGAATTCTTCAATCGCTAACCTTCTTACTGAATTGCAGCTGATTTTACAGACTAGGAAATATCCCATTTATATCCTGCATGTATACTCTCACTGATGCTGTGCAGGATGCATATATCCAGGCAATGAGGTGGAGGAGCATGCTTTACAATGCTCCCTTCTCACGGTCGCCACACCCCCTGAATATGATCATGGATTCTTCCACTTACCCGGTAATTCTCTACATCACCTTTATGGCCTCACTGGGGAACAGGTCCGACAGATAGTGAAGCAGTGTGTTTAGTGTGTTCAGTTTCTCCCTCCTCCTCCTCTTAGTACAGGAGTTAATCCCCAGGGTTTATTCCCCAATGATTTCTGGCAAATGGATGTAATACATGGGAGTTGTGTGACTATCCATGTCTGTATTGACACCTTTTATATATTCCTTTGGGCCACATTGGCCTCCTGTGAGAACACTCCTTCAGTCATTGAACAATTGTATAGTTGCTTCTTTTCTCAGAGTTCCCTATAAAGACTGACAATGGTCTAGCTTATACCTCTAAGCAGATAGTCACCTTCCTTGCCACTTTCGCCATTAAACATGTTACAGGGATTCCTTATAATCCACAGGGTCAGGCCCTATCATACTCTGAAGGCCACTGTCTTAAACAAAAAGGGGAAGGAAGTAGACAGAACCCCCATTGGCCCACACAGAAGGAACTGAATAAGACTTCATATACTTAGAATTTTTTGTGCCTAGACAGGGATGCCGGCCTCTCTCCAGGAATGATACATTTGGCACAATCATATAGACAGAACAGAAAACTAAGCACCATAAAAACAGCTCTTCAAGCACCAGAGAACATTCAAAAGGTCCTTTGAAAGGACAAGGAAGGACATTGGCAAGATCCATCCTTAGTACTTTGGAGAGGGCTGGGATATTTATGTCTTGCAGATCCTAATGGGAAAGGCCGCTGGATTCCAGAAAGAAGAAGGAAAGTTTCCCCTACTAAAACAGGGACTGGAGAAAAAGAGAAGGAGATGACCCAAGAAAACACCCAAGATAGCACAATAGCGGGGGGAATGACTACCCTTGCCAGACTGGCTTAGTAATTGGATCCAACATACTTCCTTTCCCATCCCCTTGTGCTGTATCCCAGGGGCTCTATGTAGCCATTTTTGTATTGTTGCTTCTTTTGCTTTTGCCTACTTTGCTAGGATGCTTTATATGTATTCTAAAAAATTCTATAGAGGTGCTAAGGAAGAGCTTCTCATTTATCAACATTCGAACACTCAATCTTACTAATAAAAGAGGGGGAAATGTAAGGGTTAATAAGCCTCTAGGAGTAAGGAATGCAGTTCAAGGCATATGGGAGTACCTGAGGGATGAGAGGTATTGAAGCTCAGGTGAGTCTTATGTGGAGGTGAGGCACAGCCCCAAGAGTCAGTCTCTGATTACAGGTACCACATCTCCCTCCGCCTCCCTCCCTCTTCTCGAGCCAATCCCATTATGCCAAGTTCCTAGAGGACCTCCCCTTTTCCCCAGATCCTCAGGGGAGTTTAAATATGTGCTACCTAAGAATAAAGTTCTCTTTTTCTTCACCCCTACCTCCTAGTGGTCTCTGAGGCTCATAAGTAAAGCTCTGTAGGATCCAGGTTGGTGCCCAAAGACAGGTAAGTGTGGCCTAGCCATGCCATTGGCAGATGGGCATTAAAAGTAGCTCTAAGAGGAACAACAAGTTTAAGAGATGCTATAGCAAACCACTCCTACTTTTGCCAAGAAAATCCCAAAAGGAATCATGAAGAACCAAAAACCACTGGAACAACTTAACAACAATAAACAAGCATAGGAGATACTGTGCTAAGTCCTAGTAATATAAACAAAAATCCTTCAAGAAGCTTTCATTCTACTGGGGAAAATACAGATATGTAAATTCAAAATAAATACAAAATAATTGAGGAAGTTAGGGAAGGTTCTAACAACTGTATTGAAATGGAAATAGAGTTAGAGGAAGAGTCAGGAAGAGCTTCTTGTCACAGGTGGCCCTTTAGTTCAACTTGGAAAGAAGCCAAGTTCTCTAGCTCCTCACTGGCTACCATGATAAATTAGCTCACATAACTCTAGGCTAAACTATCTCTGGCATCTGATCAGCTATTTGTAACCAATGTTCTTGGCTACTTGAGCTCTTTGTTGGAATTGTAAATGAATGATGAATGAATCACTCATAAGATTTGGATGTTCTATTCAGATAAATTCATGATTTCATCAGAATTTGCTGGGTCTACAAAACTATGCTTGCAATGTTTTATAGTATCTTGTCACCTCTCCATCTCTGTTCTCTGTCCCTGGAAGACCCCAGGAAATATGTGTATAGAACCTGGGTGAGAAAGGAAGAAAAAGGCATATAGATGAAGAGACTTCATGGATATCAAGGTGAGGGTCACAGGCAACTGTAGACAATAGATAATAGTGATTCTTACTTGGTATTCTGATTTTCTTGGATTATAATCCCTAAACAATGTGAAGATGCCATTAATTAATTTTCACACTTGTAATAATTTGTCAACAAGCCTACTCTACTTACCTTTACATATGTTGTATGATTTGAGGATCATTAAAAGGCCACTTCACCTAAAATATTTCCAAATGATCCCCACCCCTAACCCTTGACTAGATACAAAATTGGCTATGAACACCTGCTATTTGGGAGGGGTTTACACATTTTCAGATACAGCATAGTGTAGCTGAAAGAGTATTAGAATTATATAGAGAAGATCTAAGCTCTGACCCTGTTCTGTTGAATATGACCTTAAGTAACCCCTCTAAGGCCTCAGTGTTTTAAAAAATACAAAACAGGAATATTAATACCAACACTACCTACTTTTCAATGTTATAAGACTCAAATTATATATGTATATATGTACATGTATATCTATATCTATATGTATATATATATACATCTATATATATATATATATATAGATGTATATATATATACATCTATATATATATATATATATATATATATATATATATATATATATATATATATATATATATATACCTTAAAATATGTGAGTAAGCATGGTACTTTGAAAAGAATCATGAATTTGGTGAAAAAAGATTCTATCTCAAAACCCATTCCTATATCTTTTTTACCTGTGTTATATATGCGAGAGTCATTTATGCTCTCTGGGTTTTAGTTTTTTTCATATATAGAAAATGATAAAATTGGATTAGATAGCCTTTAAGTCCTTTAATTCTAACTCTATGATTCTGTGATCTAACTGTATTCACTGGGATTGCCTTGTCAGATGAGCAGAAAAAAAATCTATGGAAAGGGCAAAGAGGCTCTGATAAGTAAAATGTAAGTTATTTGGGGACAAATACTTTTTCTGCCAAGTTTTTGGATGCTCATTGAAGTATTAAAATGTGTGTGAATGTATATGTGTATTTATTTATATATATACACACACATATATACATATTAGTATATGTGAAATGAGAATATCGAATACTATCTTCCCTCAATGAGAATGTTCTCTGTGTATCTATCCATGTATCTATTCCTTCTTCATATGATATGAAAAATTCACAGTACTAGTAAAAATACATGAGTATATGAAAATGCATCATATATATGTACATATTATACATTATGCATTCACATTGAAAGCAGGCTATTCTTGTAGAGAATACAAATTCTAAATGTATTCATTTTCTTATAGTCAATAAGAATACATTGTATATATTATATATAAGTACATCATTTCTTTACATATATTATATGACAGATTCTTAATGAGGATAGAGGCTATCTTTTTATATTTGTATTACTATCCCTTAGCACAGTGCTTATATTTAATAGCATAAATTCCTACTGATTAATTGGTATGACTTACATTAACACAATTATTTCATTTTAAGATACCCATTACCTTGTTTGATTTTCTCACAACAATCCTGTAAGGTTCAGAAGGAAGGACCATTCATTTATTTATAAAGGAAGCCCAAAAAAGATTAAGTAATTTGTCTATTAATTCAATCTAGGTTAGATAGAAAGCAAGAATTAATAATAATAATATTTATATCTTGTAACAAATCTATAATATATATTTATCATAACAAACATAATAAATATATCATGTATAAATATATATATATATACACATATATATATTTGCAAGGCAATTTTTACATATTATTTCATTTGATCCTCAAGACTCTGTGAGATAGCTGCTATTATTATCTCCATTTTACAGAGGAAAAAAAATCCATTTAATAACCCTGAGTTCAGTAACCCTGAGTCTGTAACCCAGATAATAAGTTGCCGAGATAAAAGTCAAACTCAGGTCTTCATAATTCTAAGTCCAGGACTCTATCCAGTATACCACCTAACCTTCTCTATGTGTTTTCAACGCATGATTGATATTATTGGAGATGACAATTGTTTCTCTACCTGATATCCCTGGAATAGTCTCAATGGTTTATGCACGAAAAATAAAAGGGCATCTAAACAAAGTTGTGGATAGATTGTTGAAGACAGAAAGGTCTGTCTCAGTTCCTCTAAAGATGTGACCCTGGATAGGTCACTTAATTTCTTTGTGCTTCAAAGAGGCCAGTGATAGATTCTAAAATCCTTCTTGTTTTTAATCCATGATCCTAAGAGAAATTACTAACTTTAGTTTTTTCCCCTGGCAACCACCAATTTTATGCAAACCTAGAGGTGGCAAATTCAAAGACTGTGTCACTTACAGATCACTTCAGCCACATACCCCTGAAAATCCACATGTGAGAAGACACATGTGAACAAAACTGAAATTCTCCAGTTTGGGCTAATGTCTAGTATACTTTATTTTTATTTTAATAATTAATTATTTAAAGTTATTATATTACTTATATGTTACTTAACATATTAATTATATATAATACATATTAATAAGAATAATATATAATTAATTATATTAAATTAATTATAAAATAAAACATTTTTTAAATTAGCATAGATCAATTTTATCTCTCATGTATCTTCTGCCCTATTAGGAAAAAATAATAAAAAATAAAAGAAATTCATTGTAATGAAAGTGTATGGTTAAGCAAATTCAAGCCCCTCATTGGCTATGCTCAAAATATGTCATTCTGCATATTAAATCTATCACTTCTTTGTCAGGAGGTAAGCAACATGTTTCATTGTTGTTCTTCTGGAATTATGTGTCGTATTTGATCATAATTCCTCTAGCTTTTAAAAGGTGCTTGTCTTTACGGTGTTAGTATTATATAAATTGTTCTCCAGATCTGCTCATTTCATTCTTTATCTGCTTATGAGTCCTCAAAATTGTATTTAGCTTATTGATTTTATAAATCATTGCTCTAGTTCTCACTTCATTCTACATGCATTCATACAAGTTCATGCTTCATGGAAATCACCTATTTCCTATAGCACAAATAATATTCCATCATAATCATACACAAATTTGTTCGACCAGTCATTAAGTGATGGGCATATCTTTTTTTTGCCTCCATAAAATGTTTCAAATATTTTTTATTTTTTAAAATTTTATTACAATAGAACAAATATTTTGTTTATATTTTATTAAATGTATGTTATATATTATCATAAATTTACTTTTTATTTTGTAGCAAATATTTATTTATTATTTATTTTTCAGCATACTTTCTTATTGGCTATATAATATGTATTATAAAATAATTATTTGCTTACTTATTAGATAACAAATATTTACATTTATTTCTATTTCATTATAGTTTATTAGTGATTATATGACATTATATATTATTATAATTTGTTATTTATTAACATATAGCAAATATTTATACTTGTTATAAATATTTTTGTACTTATATGCCCTAAAAGCAATTTTATTCCCATAAAATTGACAAAGATGACATAAAGAAAAAAGTTAAAAATGTTGGAGGAGCTGTGAGAAAACAGGTTTATTAATTCATTGTAGATTGACTTGCCAATGAAAAATCATTCTGGAAAACAATAAAATGGTCCACAGAAAGTTAACTAAAACAGTGCATGATCTTTGACCCAGATATACCAGTATTAGACCTGTATCCAGAACATTGAACCTCAGCATTCATGAGCTTGTGCTCAGCTTGATTTAAACAGCGTAGGACTAAAGCTGGATACACATCTCATAACCAACGATCTTTGTTTTGTATTTGGACATGATCCATTTTTTTGGTAGTATGATGCAAAAGTTGCTAGAAAACAAAACAACATTTTCCCATGAAGCTTTTTCTGATCCTGTTCTACCTGCTCTCAGCTAAAATGCTCTTGAAGAGGGAGAGAAACTCTTCCCCTTACTAAAGCTATGTTCCCTTTAAGATTATAGCTAATCTGTGTTTTGTCTCCTTTCTGATCTCAGAGATCAGGATTTCCCAGGCTCCAAGGAGTGTAGAGAAGGCCTATCCTCCCAGGATAAGAGAAACAATACTATTCAAGGACAAATCAATTCCCATAGATCTTTTTGAAAGTCTAAATTCTCATTCAATTGAGAAATCCTGGTCAGCTCAGGCTGTCCCAGCCCTTCACCAAGATACCCATATAGCAGACTTCCTTCAGCTCAGCTCCTTGCAGAAGGCCCAAGCAATTTGCTAGGACCCTGCTTGCTGAGCATTCAACATAAGATTCCATTTCCTTAATAGGACTCTGCCACTATAAAAGTTAGTCTTTTATCAAACTGGTTTCTATCCAACAATAAACTTTCATTTTGCAATTAATAATTAGGGAATAATTGAATTCTTTCACTTTAAACCTGAGGCCGATTAAAAGGAGATTTTTAAGTTTTCTTATTGCCACTACTCTTATCACCACCGGGAACTGAGGGGATCCAAACCTCATCAAATTTGGTTCCCTGACCAGGAAAACTCCAAATTCTGGAAAAGGTGAAAAAGAAGAAAAAAACAAAACAAAACAAAACAAAAAAAAAAAAACCCACTTTATTTCCCCTATTCTGTAGTGGACACCCAAATATGTAGATTTGGGTTGTTGGACACCTAGCTCCAGAAGAATTCTCTGGGACACTCCATTAGAATTCCTGTGCTCTGACAAAAGGCCTCCTTTTGTCGCTCTCTATCTGGAGATATCTAGAGATGGATGAGGTGCTATAGAACTTGGGGAAAATTAAAGCTTTTTTTCCCTGTCAAAAAAATTAAGCAGAGAATTTGCCTTGAGAAAAATCCTCTAACTGGAAAGCTTACGATGCTTAAATTTTCTGGAAGGGAATCAGACTCCCTCCATCCAGCCCCTTTAGAGACAAAGGAGCCTTCCTTTGCATCTCAAAGCATTCCTAAATCCCTTTTTCTATCACCTGAGCTGAATCCTGGACCCTCCAAGGGGTCCTTTTTAAGCTCTAAGCTATACCCTCAGGCAGAAACAGCCAAAAAACCCAGAAAGCTGAACCCGCCCCAGACCAAGGAGAAACCTGGCCTTTACTCTGGGAATCCCACCCAACTTGTCTTGGGGATCCAAGGCTGGCACCCTCTTTGATCTGTCTTGGGGAGATAAATGGAGAAACCAAGAGAAGCTAAGCTTGAGCCCTCAAGCTTGCCCTACTTTGTTGTTACAAACAGGTGTTGGAGTCTTTAATAATGGGAATCAGGCTTAAGCCAAGGAGAAAGGTTACTGAATTAAAGTGAGAATTGGATTCATGTCTCTACTCTTGGCTGCTACTCCCGGGAACTACAAGGGTTGAGCTGTCTTCCCAATTCCTGTTTTCCAGCAGGAGTTTGGGGCTTGGTCGAGTTCCCCCTCCCTTCAGTTTCAACACGGAATCAACAGCAGAACCCTCGCTATTCCTGAAAGTGGCTGGGTAAGAAAATTGCACTTCTTTCTCCTTCACTCTCGCTCTGCAGCTCTGATCTCTCCCTCCCCCACCCCCCATAGAGTGGGGATTGCAGAGGAACCCAAGACCTGTCTTGAGACCTCTCTTCTATCTTACCAGCTTGGTAACCTGTCATTTAAATGCTTCTATCCTATTCCCTTATTGGGTACTATTTAGTGGGGAAACTGGGGACTCAATCTTATCTTCTCAAACTTCCAGAAAAATTTTTCACCCAACTTCAAATTGCATGGTTAACAGAGGTTTACCGGCATTCCGGACACACAGGGCCATAGCCATCCCAGACCCTTTGTCTAGCTCTTAAAGGAACCTCAGATGCCAGAAGCCTCAGGGCACCTCCCTAAACTCCTTGTGGAGAGATACACAGCCTAGCTTTTCAAAATATTTGTCTGAGAACTCTGGAGGAAACAGGTTATATCCTTCTTTCTCTCACTCTCCTACACACTTTCTCACTCTAAAGATGGGAACTTTTTGCTCCTAGCATATTCTCTCCCATTTTTCTTGATTGATATTCTCTACCCTTGCCAGCAATTAAAGGTCTGACTTTCCTGGAGACTCCAACTCTGACCCAAGTTGGAGCTTTAGGAAAAGTCCATTGGGAATAATGTTTGGGGACTTTGGCAATCGGTCATTTCAAAATCCCAAAGCAATTCAATTAAATCGGGGAGGATTGTGCAGAGAGTGAAGAGAGAGGGAAGATAGTTTCTTTCTTTTCCTTCCTCGTTCCCTGACTGCAGCAGGGTCATGTGGGGTAGAGAGAAGAGAAAGAAACTATGCTGTATAGTGAAATTCATTATTTGAAAACTCCTTAGCATAATTAACTACCTTCAGCTGGGGAGCTCTGTGGGCAATAAGGGTATTCAGTATTGTTAAGTGAACTATCAGCATTCTTAAAGGCAGCCCGAAGATGGGACCTGATACATTTTTTTTGCAAAAGGCCCCATTTCTAAACGTCATCATCTCACTTTTAATCTGCTCCTGAGATCTGTTTTCTCTAGGCTTCAAGCTTCTGATTTTCAACTGCCCTTCAGCCTGTAGAACATGGGACAACTGATTGGGATACACAACACACAATCAGATACTTTACTGCTGTTTTCAGATTTCACACCCGCTCCTCCTGGCTTGACCCTCCAATATCTCTATGACCCTTGTCAGCTTGAAGAAGCTACATGAAGTTGAGATCTTCTTCCTTTTACCCCCAAATGGATTTAGGTGATAACTGCTTGTGGGGGGAATGAAGAGGGAGAGAAACTATCCCCTTTATTGAAGCTGTGTTCCCTTTAAGATTATCACTAAACTCTGTTGTGTCTCCTTTTTGATCTCAGAGATCAGGATCTCCCAAGCTCCAAGGAAAGGAGGCTAGAGAAGGCCCATCTTCCCAGGATAAGAAGCAATACTATTCAAGGGCAAGTCAACTCCCATAGATCTTTGTGAAATTCTAAATTCTCATTCAATTGAGAAATCCTGGTCTGATCAGTCCAGGGTGTCCCAGCTCCACACCCAGATGTCCATATAGCAGAACTTCCTTTGGCTCAGTTCTTTGCAGAAAGCCCAAGCAATTTGCTAGGACCCTGTCTGCTGAGCACTAAACATAAGATTCCATTTCTCTAATAGGACTCTGCCATTATAGAAGTCAGTCTCTTAGCAAACTTGTTTCTATCCAACAATAAACTTTCATTTTGCAATAAATAATTGGGGAATAAGTGAATTATTTTACTTTAACTTGCAGCCAATTAAAAGGGGATTTTAACAACTCTCTTATTGCCACTAACCTTACCACCACCAGGAATTGAGGGGATTCAAACCTCATCACTCTCACTCTCCTCTGAAACATCAGAACATCAAGTTTGGTGTTTCTTTTTTCTTCAGTCTCTCTAATTCTTTTATTAAGCTTTATCTTGTATCTGTGCATATGGCTTTGCTATACTACAAACTATTTAAGGACAATGAATTTTCAAATGTAGCTATCTTACTTATCTTTTCTATATCATCTGTGGCTAGTCCAGTGCCTACTTTGAATAAAGCATAAAAAAGATGAATTGAACAGTGCCCAATTTCCTATCATCATTTATGGTAATAAACTAAGAGAGTTTAATGGACACCTGAGAATTGGCAGTTTGTCATTTCTTCTTCCAGCTCAGGAAACTGAAACAAATAGGCTTTAAGTGACTTGCCTAGGATGATACAGCTAGTAAGTATCTGAGGCCAGATTTGAACTGAGGAAGGTGAGAGTCTGACTTCAGGAGCAGTGCTCTATATACAGCTCCACCTACCTGCAGCAGTCAGGACTGCAAGAAATAAGAAAGGTTTTTAATTCATTGAGAAAGTCCTAAAATTTAGGGATCAGCATGAAAAGTTAGAAAGCATTCTGGATTTAGACAGAAAGACCCTAATTCAATTTCTAAAATTGCTACTTACAGGATTCTTTAGATGGTAGGGTTGAACTGAAGTCTGGAACAGCTGTGAAGTCTATGACATAATTTTCCCCCTCCTTTCATGATGAATTGATCATTACACAGAGAACGCTTTAATTTCAGTTCAATAGTTCCCTCACTTATTTATTTTCTGGCCTTCTCAGAAGTTTCTATTATTCTTTCTCCTTTCTTCAAACTCCACCCCAATAAATTCCCTAACCAAAGTTAATTTACCCTTAAAATCACTACTAAGCAGCTTCCTTTCTCTGGCACTAAATTCACAATAGACCTAAAATGACAAAAGAGAGAGCATGCAAGGATAAGGGATGAGAAGGTAGAAAAGACCATTCATGTATGATACAAACAGCATACAAATGCGGAACTCAGTAACACCCTCAGAGCTCCCACAGCTATCCAGGGCAACTTGATCCCAAAATCTAAGAAACATAGATCTAATTGAAAATGCTGGGTTGTAGCCTTCTGCAGATTCTGAGAACCTGAGATCTCATTCTAACTAGCTAGGGAATGGTCAGATTTCCATGATTTACACTACAATGAATAATACCTTCCTTGAGTTATTTAAGTCTCAGGAACATTGTAAAAAGAAAAGAATACTTAATTCTTAAGATCCATTTAGAAGGTAAGGCACAAATTAATTATGGAATAAGAAGAGGATATTTTCCCCCATTGGAACAAATGTGTCCATCTCTTTTGTGAGGACCCCTAAAGCTATAGAAACCTTGAGTTTGGGACAGGAAGGGGAATAATTATGTAGAAAGTCAAAGTAATGCTGAGTTTCTCTTTTTCCTAGTTTTTGCCACTTTAGATAATGGAATGGAAAAGGTTGAGTTGAAGCACCACCTAGTGGCTTTCGATTTGCATTTCTTAAAGTCATAATCATTTTCACCCCAGAATTGGATCCTTAATAACATAACTTTTTTTCTTTTTACAAAGAGAAAGAAAATGAACCTTTTCTATCCAGAGAGGGATCATTTGGGCCATCCTGTGCTAAAACATTCCTCTTGATGTGGTTGATGTAACAAATGATGTGGATGTACCATTAGATGATGTGATTTTGGAAAGCACCATATGTTAGGGTTCAGTCATGTAAAAAATTCCCAATGGCTATTCTCTTTGGCAAAAAGTAAGTTTATTTAGGAAAAGAGGTTACAGACAAAATTAAGATATATAATAGAGATTGGAGGAGAGGGACATAATATGAAGATGGTTTTAATAATTAATGATGAAAAAGACAAGTTTCCTAGTGGAGCTAACCATTAGCCAGACAAAAAGAAACACCCCAAGAGGTTGTGACATGTCCTTACCTGGCAGCATCCTAAAAGAGTTAATTAGCTATAAGAGGAGAGTCACCATGGTGGGAGAATGAGAAGAGAGACAACATGAAGCATGGTGGGGGGAGGAGAGGAGAGTCACCATGTGACATGGGGAGGGGGGGGGAGAAATTCATCCCTGAGGCAGGGTTGGACTGACCTAAAGGAGCTCAGCAAAGATGATGTGGGCCATAAGCAGATTAAAAGGGAAATTTTAAGCTCAGAGACATGACTGGAATTTCTTGCAGGATGGACATCAGGGATTTGACATAACTTGAAGTAAAATGGGACTATAAGATTAAATTGATTCCCATGGTGTCCTTCCCTGTTTGCCAGAGGGCAGTCTTTCTCTGCTAATCACACTCAACCATCTAAGACTTCATTATTCCTGAGCTAGGAGGGGGAAGTAGTGGGTGCAAGGAGAGGAATGAATCACTTCCAAGAATATGAACCCATTTTCAGGGAGAGGAAGTAAAGGAGAACAGACTCATACACAAGTTTCAATTCCTCTTGTATATCTTCAATGTTCACCTTACCTCCAAATGCCAGTATCAATAGTTTTGCCCCTTCCAAAACTTTCCTAGTGTCAAGATCTCTCCTAGACACTTTCTAAGACTCCTAAGCAATCTCTGTGCCCTTATCAACATGGGAAACTGAGACTAGGAAAAATTAATTTACTCAGTCATATATCTATGAACTGATAAACCTAGCTCATAATTCAAAAGCCTCAGTACTTACTGAAGTGAATGCAATCTCATTATGTAATAATAAGTTGTAAAACTTTTAAAATCGAATTATGTCATTCCAGAGATGAGGAAACTTGGATTCCCCCAAATCAAAGGGACTTCTTGCCCATGGTTACACAGATTTTAAGTAACAGAATCAAGCTTAGAACCTAAGTACTCTGATATTAAATCCAATGTTCTGTTTATTACATTGCCTTATTGTGATGGGAGGTAAAGTAACAAAGTAATAATTGCATAGAACACAGATTTTTCCTTTGTATAGGTGTTTAGTATTCTTGTGAGATGGACAGAATCTTTTTTGGATCTTTAATGAGAAAAGGGCCCTAAGAGGCAGGATGGAATGATGCACCAGAAGCAGAGTCAGGACTCTAAGGTTCTAGATAGTCCAGTGGCTTTATATAATCCACTTTTTGAGCCTCCATATTCTTATCCTTAAAAGGAAAACAATAGTACTACTATTTAGGCTCCAAAGGCTATTATGAAGAAATATGGGAAAGGCAATAAACTTGTAATTTCATTGATATACCAATTTCTCAGATCCTCCCTCTACCATTGCAAGGAGGCCTGTACCTCATAGATCTGCCTAGAACAATGGTGTCAAACTCAAATATAAAATGGATTTCTATAGATAGCATATTGAGTTAAAAAAAAACACACAAATTAATATTATTTGTGTTTTATTGTGCTTTTATTTATTATGTTAAACTTTTCCCAATTACATTTCAATCTGGTTTGGGTACACTCAGGAGTGTTAAGTGACTTGTCTGAGGTCATACATTCATTTGTGTTTCAGAGGCAGAACTTGAATCCAGATCATCTTGGATTTGAGAACCAGAGAACAACTCTATCCACTATATTTTTACAAACTAAAAAATCCTTTACAAATTATACATTTTGATAAAAAAAAAAAAAAATGGCTTCTTGTCTTTGTATTCCCAGTTCCCAACATAGTAACTAAAAAAAATAGAAAAAAAGAAAAAAAAAAAAACTTAAAGCTAGCCAATTGAACAATGACTAAAAATATGAACTAAATAACACTGATACGGTCATTCTAGAGAGATAGGTAGTATTGGAAGATGAAATTCCTTAGCTTCTCTGGTTCCCTAATCATGGCATTAAACTAGTTACACAGAATATTGTAATAATAAAAAGTTGCCGGGGGAAGGGGATTAATAATAGAAAACATGGGCACATGATCAAAAACTCATGTGCAGGGACTACATGAATATTTCATTGATAATAATAATGAAATGGCCCATTGATTAATTAGATACTGGATTTAATAGTAATGCCAAAGCAGTTTAAATTTTTAATTTAAACTTTATATAAAAGTGTACAGTTTTAGGACATATCTTGAAAATACTGATCAGTTTCAGTCAAGGGAAGGAAGATCTTGCTGATTTAGAAGCATAGGGTTGGTTGAGCAATAATTGTTGTGTATTTGATGCTCAGATACTAAATAATAAAATTTAGGAGAGCAATTGGCATCAAATGTTAGGGTTCAGTCAATTCATAATAGCCATTCTCTTTGACAAAAAGTAAATTTATTTAGGAGGTTACAGACAAAATGAAAAGGCAAAAGCAAAAGAGACACCAGGATTGATAAAAATGAAATACGTTTGAGAGAGCATATAGTTAGACACTATGAGGCATGGGAGGGGGGAGGGGAATGGTAGGGACTTAAAGAAAAAGACACCAAAAGGCATTATAGGAGATAAGAAAAAAAGATACATTGAGTCATGGGGAGGAGTGAGGAGAAAAACACCATGAGGCGAAATGCTGCTATGATGGGCTAATCTTAAAGGGATTCAACAAAACTGACATGGACCATATACAGATTTATAGAGGAAATTTAACTTCAAAGGTTTGACATCATAACTTGGACTATAAGGTTGAAATGATCACTACCAATTCCCTTCCCCACTTGTCTCAGGGAGTAATTTTATCAGTACTTCAGGCTTTCTTTGCAAACCTGGGGGACCCAGGACCTCATCAGTAAGAGTCCACTGTCAGGATCTCCAGAAGATCCAATCTTGGCTATTCAAAGAACTGCTTGAACTTCATCTGCATCAGAACTAACTAATAAGATCCAGACTGTAATGCCAAGAAGAACCTGCAGCCAGGGTCAAAGAGCATTGGGTAATAAGAAAACAATATGAGGGCAGCAGTGGGTAGAGCACCAGCTCTGAAGTCAGGAGGACCTGAGTTCAAATCTGACCTTAGACACCTAACATTTACTGGCTGTGAGACCCTGGGCAAGTCACTTAACCTCAATTGCCTCAGCAATTAAAAAAAAAAAAAAAAGATAACAGTGTGGACCTTGCTTTCTCTGAACATCAATCCCAGGAACGGAGGCCACATGTATTCCCTCACAAAATGAAGTGATAATAATATCAAGAACATTGTGGACATCAGTGATAACAACTTATACATTAACCATTATAGGCATTTTGAATAGCAATATGTATGGAATAATTTTCTAAAAGAATGCCTTTGTGGTTAGTGAGGTAAGTTCTTAAGAAATGATTGTTGAATGATGGAAAGGGGAAAAAATGACTAAAGGGTATTATTTAGTTGGTTTTTGTCTCAATTCTACTTGTTTCTGCTGGTAATTTGTTGTCAGTTTTCAGAGAAGACCAAAATGAAATCACTGTGTTAGAATTGAGTTACATTGTGTCTGACTGTGGCTGATCAGACCAATACGAGCTCAGAATGCTCTGCCACAGGTCAGACACAAATAATACACATGAACATTTTGGGATAGCTTCTCTAATTTTGCGTATTTCAATTTCCTTTGGGTTGATTCAGTTCTGCTTTGCTCATAGAGCACCATACTTGTTTTAGAAGTTTGAAGAAATAAGATATACTTTCTACTTTAAAAAAAAAAAAAATGTTTCTATTTATATTTCTGTTTCTTATATGAACATAGTATCCAATGAATTTTTTTCCTTCCCTTTCCCAGAGAGTCATCCTATATAACAAATAGCATTTTGTTAGAGGGGGGGAAAGTCAGCAAAGTGATCTGATACATTGAAAAAATCAGAAAACAAGTCCAATATGTAACTCTTGTGGACCTCCCACCTCTACAGAGAGATGGATTGGCGATATCTTCTCATACTTCCTCATTCAAGGCCTGCTTTTTCTTTATGATTTTGTTACATTTATTTTGATTTTTTCAGTGTATCGTTCTTTCCATTTACACTGCTGTAAGTCACTGTGTATTATTATTTTCTTTCAAACTCTATAGAATGTCCAATTTTTTCTTCTATGGTTAGGCTCAGGTTTGTAGGATAAGTCACCCTGGTCTGTACCTTGAGCTTCTGTGATCTTAGAAAACATTAAATATCCCTCTTCTTTTTTTAGTGAAAGCTGAATAATTTTATTATTTAAATGTATTTCCTTTGTAGTTGAAGGTATTTCTCCTGATAGCTTGCTGAATTTGTTTCTGAATTGAATTGTCAATAGTGGTTACTGAAGCAATTGGGGTTAAGTGACTTGCCCAGGGTCCCACAGCTAGGAAGTATTAAGTGTCTTCTGAAACCCAGGTCCTTCTGACTTCAGGGCTGGTGCTCCACCTAGCTATCTTGTAAGCATATTTTTTTAATGTTATTTTTTCTTCTAGGTCATCCTTCACTTTTATCTATTGGCATGGACCAAAACTTCTTAAAATGTGGGTTGTGACCTCATATGGAGTTATGAATGTGAATGTCAACTAAATATGAAGTTCACAAAATCATGATTTATTATCATATTATATGTGGGGTACAGATTGCCACATATGGAAAGAGTTCTAGGCCTGGAATCAGATGCAAGATGTAAGTCTTTCTGGCTTTGATGTTTCCTAGAAGTGATTGAGAGCAAGACCCTGAGTCTCAGCTTCCTCAATACTAAAAGAAGGCTAAAGTTGTCCTTACAATATAAATTAACAATAATAATTAAAATAAAAGCAAACGTATCGATATTTTCAAATTTGCAAAGTATTTTGCATATTTATCTCACTTGACCCTCACAACAACCTTGTGAAGTGGTGCTCTTATTACCCCATTTTTTTATAAATGACAAAACTCAACTTGAACAAAGTTAAATTATTCATCAAGGTTCTTAAACCTAGCATGTATCACCTACTCTGGCTCCCTTTCTTTTTCTTCTTGTACTCTGGTCTTCATCCAAAGCAGGAAGTGTTTCTCTGAACCTTCCTCTGGAAATTAGACATGGTCATTAAGGTCACTTCTTCTAAGAGAAAATTTCCAGTTCTCTTCTTACTGAGTCTCTTTCCTCCCCCCCCCCCCCCCCACCATTAAGCTCATACTTTACCTAACAGTACTGATTCTTTTTTTAAAATGTCTACTTTTAGAAAGTTTTATAATGTGCTTCTATACAGATCTCTTTGGTTTGTTGAAGCCCCGAGCCAGACTTCTTAGCAAAAGTGGTATAAGAATGTGTGTGTGTGTATGTGTTTCACTGCCTCTCTTTCTTCTTCCCCCCAAGAAAGTATAACTTCTCTTTCAGTTGGCTTTGAGTAAATGAAATACATACAAACCAAAATATTTTCAGATTAACCCCATTTTTGTCTTAATATTGGCTTTTAGATTCTGAATGAACTGTGATTAAAAAAACATTAGAAATGAAAATAAATTTTGTAATGAATTTATACTCTCCCAGAGGGAACAGAAAAGGCATATGAGAGGCAAAATAAAGGAGAAGGTAGTAGCACCACCTTAAGTGCCAGCAAACACAGATAGCTACAGTCTCCATCAGCCTGGGGTAACTTCTGAAGATTTTAGCTTGCCCCTCTCTAAATAGCTGTAACAATGTTGGCAGCTATCAGTGACTGACCATACATGAAAATGGTCCCCAGGATCTTTGACCATCATCTTTATTCTGTAATTAAAGAAATTACATACAGAGTTTGTGATGGAAGCAGCTGTTACAATATCTGTTCTAGTAGTAATAGATTTCAGAAGCTCCTTTCTCTTTCCCTCTGTCAACAAACCCTTTCCAGAGACTAAGACTTCTCCTGATCTTCCCCTTTCTCTTAGGAAGCAAAGGGAATGAATATCAAGTCTCCAATCTCAGGTTCTCCAAACAGCAAAAATTTGTGAGCCCCTGGTTGCACATATACACTTACATGAACAAATACCAGAGTCTTAAGCTAAACATATATGTGTATATGCTAAATGTCTGTGCATGTGACTTTGTGGTGGAAATCATTTGCATAAAAATCATGAAATTCTGAATGGAGAGATAAAAAGGACTCAGTCTGTAGCTCTTGCCTTTGAACTATTAACATTCCTACTTCCTAGCTAGAATGTGATTAATGGCAGACCACATACTGTAACAGGTTTAGGAATTGAGGGTGGGTAAATGTCAGTGTGAGACTCAGGCTCAGACAAATCTGGCTAAACTTTATTTCCCCAAAGATCCAGATAGGAACAGAAATAGCTACTTCTATGCCTTTATGTAAAAGTCACATTTGTCCAAGTGTTACATGGTATAGAACTCTTGCCATCTTGAAACCATCTGAATTTTAACTAACTTCTTCATAACATTCTATCAGTACCTCATCTGGCTTCCAGTTTTTTGGTTTCACAAAGGCTAAGAAAAAATAAAATGTAAACCACAAGAATTAAAAACTCTGAATCTTTCTGACAAGAATTAGAATTCCAATTCCTCTTCACTTTCTATGTTTGTAAATCAGATTTATACTACAAGGAATCCTGACATGTCTTAAATTTTTGTCTTTTGTTGTTGATGTTGTTTTAAATGAATCTTACATCATTTGTTCACAGACATTACAAATAATGACTTTAGAGGATTTTATTGCTGAAATTTTGCCAAAATTTTGTTTAAACTGAATCATTCAACCACTGTGGAAATGTTTGAGAATCACTGATCTAGGCAAAACTGTAATTATTTGGACAAAGGAATTCCTTTTCCTCAGGGAAAGAAAGAAAGGGAAGAAAGGAAGGAAGGAAGGAAGGAAGGAAGGAAGGAAGGAAGGAAGGAAGGAAGGAAGGAAGGAAGGAAGGAAGGAAGGAAGGAAGGAAGGAAGGAAGAGAAAAGGAAAGGGGGAGGGAGGGAGGCAGGGAGGCAAGTAAGGGAGGGAGAGAGGGAAGGAGGAAAAAAAGGGGAGAGAGAGAGAGAAAGAGAGAGAGAGAGAGAGAGAGAGAGAGAGAGAGAGAGAGAGAGAGAGAGAGAGAGAGAGAGAGAGAGAGAGAGAGAGAGAGAGAGAGAGAGAGAGAGAGAGAATGAGAATGAGAATGAATATGAGAATAAAATGAAAAGTGTTCCTGGATGTCTGACCTTGGCTCAGATGTCAGTAGGTTTTGAGCACCTGCAGAGAAAGAAAAACATTCACTCAGGTAAGCTGAGACAAATATTTAGCCCTGATGAAATAAATTCTTTCTAACCGATGAAGAGAAGAAATTCAACCTTATCTCTAGAATAAAGGAATTTTATACTGCCAGTCCCCAACTCCAATCAAAAACGAAAATTGTGCATAAAAAAGTTTCAGGCATTTATATGACCAATTGAGATATGCAAAGCACTTTATAATGATTTTTGTGCGTGTGTGTGTGTTCTTAAGAATAGTTTAAGTATCAGAGGTACTTAATATTTTTCAGATGGGGAAAATAAGTGTTTTATCTATAGTATAGTAAGTATTTCTGTCTTGGATTAGATAGGAGTAGGATCCTGAGTCCAAGATGTTTTGCAGGGTATTTATTGCAGGGTGGCATCATAAAAGGTATAAAGAGATGAAACCGCTATTGACAGGGGGAGATTCTGAAAAGACTTGAATGCCATATGACTTTTATATCTTTTACTACTACTAGGACTATAAACCAAAAAGAGTGGAGAAAGGGGGGAAAGACCTATGTTTGCAAAAGTATGTGAAGTTGGTTGTTGTTGTTGTTATAGAAAAGAACTGGGGAATAAGGGATCATCTATTTCTTGGGATTGGTGGAATAAATAATTGCATATAATAATATAATGGAATTTTTAAAAATTATTATTCTTATCCCCTTCTCTTCCTTCTTCCTTGTTGGTAAAGATAGATAATTTATTTCCAACTGAGAGTGTGTGTGTGTTTATGTGTGTGTGTGTGTGTGTGTGTGTGTATGTGTGCATATTCTTTCATCTTTGAACTAGTTCAAATAAGAATTAGATTTCAATATTGTCTACCACTATATCCATATTTCCCTTCACTGTAAAAATTGGGGGTTTTGTGCCTCTTCTACATAAGGTAATTTTTCCTATTCTTCTTCTCCTTCCTCCCTTCTTTCAGTACATCCCATCTTCTCACTCCTCTAATTTTTGGGGGGAGTATCCCAACATAATTGACTTACACTTTTGTATTCTGTCTATTTAGATACACTACCTGTCCTAATAATGATAAAGTTTTTTTAACTGTTTATGTGTATCATCATCCCATGTAGTAATATAGTTTACTTTAAGTCCCTTATATTTCTTTCATGATAATCTTTTTATACTTCTCATAAGTAATGTGCTTGAACATCAAATTTTCTTTTCTTCTCTGATCTTTTTATTGAGCATGCTAAAAAGTCCTCAATTTCATTGGTTCAGTCATTGTTCAGTCAGGTCTGACTCTTCATGACACCATTTGGGGTTTTCTTGACAAAGATACTGAAGTGGTTTGCCATTTCCTTCTCCAGCTCATTTTGCCTATGAGAAAACTGAGATAAACAGAGCACAGCTAAAATGTTTCTGAGATTAGATTTGGAGTCAAGTTTTCCTGACTCTAGGTCTGGCACTTGATTCACTACAGCATCTTTCTCTCTCTCTCTCTCTCTCTCTCTCTCTCTCTCTCTCTCTCTCTCTCTCTCTCTCTCTCTCTCTCTCTCTCTCTCTCTCTCTCTCTCTCGCTTAAACTCAAAAGCCTATACAGCAAAACAATATATATATATATATGAGTATACTTGAGACTGACAGCAGTGTGACATTTAAAATTGAAATTTCAATTACATTAAATTTTAAAAAGTAGTATTAGTTCTATTTTATAAGATGGTTAGGGAAAAAGAAAAAGAACTTATATGTCCTAACATTTATAGCAGCTCTCTTTATGGTGGAAAAAAACTGGAAATTTTGAGAATGCCTTTCAATTGAGGAATAGCTGAACAAGATATATTACATGGTTGTGATGGAATGATACTATTAGAAGAAATTATGAGCTCAATGATCTTAGAAAAATATGGATAGATTTGCTTGAAATTACAGACTGAAATAAGCATAATCAAGAAAACATTATATTCAGTTACAAACTTGTTTAAGAACAAGTTTAAGTAAATAAGTTATTTTGATCATTATAAATACCTAAAGTAACTATTAAGAATATATGAAGAGGGCAGCTAGGTAGCATAGTGGATAAAGCACCAGTACTGAAATCAGGGAGACCTGAGTTCAAATCTGGCCTCAGACATTTAATACTCCTTAGCTGTGTGACCCTGGGCAAGTCACTTAACCCCAATTTTCTCAGCAAAAAAAATAAAAATAATTTTTAAAAAAAAAATAATATATGAAGAAAGATGCTATTGGTATTCCAAGAAAGAAGTGATAAATTAAAATATGTATAAAATCATTTTACACACACACAAACATTTGGATCTAATAACAGTAATTTTGGGAGAGAAGGGAAGAAAAAAGGGAGGAAGAAATTTACATAATAGCATTATCATATATTTAAAAGGAATAACAAGTCCATAATAGATTTGCAAATTCATGTGCAATCATCTTTTTTTTTTATTGTACTGTGGTATGGAAATGCTTATTTTATTTCATAAATTAAAAGTCCAATGAATATAAACTTAAAAGAAATATGAAATCTAAGCTCTTTTTTAAATTGTGACTTTCAGATAGTAGAATAAGTCTTAAATCATCTCTCCTCAATCTCTTTTCCATATCATTTTCTTAATGAGATATTTCACATTTTCTTCTATATTTTTTCATCCTTTAGATTGTTTTATTGTTTCTTGATGCCTCAGGAAGTCATCAGCTTCCACTTGCCCAATTCTTATTTTTTAGGAATTAGTTTCTTCAGTACTCCTTTTTTTTTTTTTTTTTTTTTTTTTGTACTCCTTTTTCCATTTAACCAATTATTCTTTTTAAGGATTTGTTTTCTTCAGTGAATTTTTGTCTCTTAGCACTAGGTCAATTCTGTTTTTTAAGGTGTGGTTTTCTTCAGTATTTTTTAATCTATTGTTAATTCTCTTTTCATAATTTTCTTGTATTGTTCTCATTTTCTCCCAATTTTTTCTCTTCTGCTGTTGTCTATTTCTTAAAGCTGTTCCAGAAATTCTTTTTGGGCTTATGTCCAACTTTCATTTTTTTCTGAGGCAGTGCTTTTTGTTATTTTCACATTTTTGTCTTCTTCTGGGATTATGTCTAGATTTCCCTTTTTATCATAGTGGCATTTATACTCAGGTTCTTTTTTTAGTTATTGCTTGTTCATTTTTTAAGTTAAGTTCTTGACATTGAATTTTATGTTAACGTTGTGTTTTGTTCACTTGGAATATGGGGAGGTGATATCCTAAATTTCAGAATTTTTCTCCTTGCTATTTTCAGAACTAGTTCTAGGGATTTATAGGTAATCAATGCTTCCAAGATGTTGTGATTCAGGAGGTATGGTCACTATTTTCCTGGTCTATATACTGCTCTTTACCCTGTAAGAGCCTCTGCTCCTCTGCAGCCACAACTACTTCTCTGTACACTGGAAATGCAACCAAGAATTGTATATTATCAGAAAAGTTGCTAAACAACTGGTCTTACTGTCAATGACCCTATAATATATTTCTGACCAATTATTTAATTCTTTTATTGTCTGTGGGCTGAGAATTCCTGAAGCTGCTGTCACAGCCACCTTCAAGAACTACCATTGGTATTGCTTCTATATATATATATAATCCAGGCCAGCCCCTACCCTAGTGTCATAGATCTCTCCTTCAGAATTCCTAAGTGTCTTGGCTGGAAAAATGTCTTACACAACATTTTGTTCACTATGCTACTTTAGAATTGGATTTGATACATTATTTTAAGGTTGTTGGAGGGGAATCTTATGAGGATTCAGTTAGATTGCTGCCTCTACTCCATCATCTTGGCTTTACTTTCTCCTTTAATGTGATTTAAAGGAAAGAAGGAGAAGATAGAAGAAAAAGTAAAAGAGGAGAGAAAGGGGAGGAGGAGAAGGAGGAGGAGGAGGAAGAAGGAGGAGGAAGGAGGAAGAGGAGGAAAGAAGAAGAGGAGGAGGAAAGAGAGGAAGGAGGAGGAGGAAGAGGAAGGAGGAGAAGGAAAGAGGAGGAGGAGGGGGAGAGGGGAAGAGGAGGAGAAAGAGAAGGAGGAGAAAGAGGAGGGGGAGAGGGGAAGAGGAGGAGAAAGAGGAGGGGGAGAGGGGAAGAGGAGGAGAAAGAGGAGGGGGAGAGGGGAAGAGGAGGAGAAAGAGGAGGGGGAGAGGGGAAGAGGAGGAGAAAGAGGAGGGGGAGAGGGGAAGAGGAGGAGAAAGAGGAGGGGGAGAGGGGAAGAGGAGAAAGAGGAGGGGGAGGAGGAGGAGGAGGAAGGGGGAGGAGGGAGGAGAAAGGGGGAGAAGATGATGATGATGATAAAGGAGAAGGAAGACTATGACAACAAAAGCATCATGGGATGAAATAATATAATTATCTAGGAATTGTGGATGATTTTGGAGGACATCTATAAAATAGTTCCTTTTCTGTTCCCATTTCTCAACCTCAATTCAATTGTTTTAGAATATCTTCAAATTATAATTTCTACATTGCTTATTTTAATGTGACTTTTTTAAATATTTCTTTCCTAGGAGAAGATGTTGATAGTTTTGTCTCTAAGAAGTATGTCTTATGTTACTATTACAAGATTTTTTACTGGGTGAGTAAGGCAGAAGAGGACAATTTTGGTATCCCACTATGTAGATACTGAATTAGTAATTAGAAATAAAAACAAAGGAGAAACAAAAACTTTTCCAGAGCAACACCTCCCATAGCATCCTGTTTGAAGTTATAGCTTCTCCTGCTCTAACTCCCAGATTTGTAAAGTTACATATTCATTTTTTTTTAAATCCCAAAGTATTCCAAAGCAATCCCAATAGATTTTGGACAAAAAGTGCCTTCTGCATCCAGAAAAAGAACTATAGAGATTGAATGTAAATCAACACATGCTATTATCATTGCTTTTTTTCTGTTTTTCCCTTCTCCCATGGTTTTTCCCTTTTGTTCTGATTTTTCTTTACCAATATGATTCAGAACATAATGTATATTAAAAATTAATTAATTAAAAAAAAAAACAAATAAATAAATAAATAAAGATGCCAAAGATGTGTGAGACATGAAGGAGTTGGATCAGTACCAAATGATTTTTCTCCTCAACAATGGATAAACCAGGTAATGAAACATTAAAGCATTAAAGGAATTACAAAGACATATCCATGTACTATTAACCTTTTCACAAGGGAGTCCTTTCCAATAGAATTATAAGGGCAAGATATCATTTTTTTAATATAATAATGAACCATGTCAGGAGATGTAGGGAAGAGGAAATGACAGAAGGATAAAGGAATTAAAGGAAAGAGAAATTTCTCCTCTCATTCCTATATTCTAAGCTATGATGTTTGGCAACAGAATTAATTACCATTAGGTGACACTATACAGAGAAGAAAATTTGGAAAGGAGAGAAAAACATTTTCAAGGAAAAGTGAATTGAGAATTGATTTGTGGAGAACAGGCTCTGGAAGACAAACTGAATAACCCTTAGTTTCTGAGATTACTATATCATATACTTCTTCCACCTTGGTCTGACGTAGATAATTGTTTGCTTTTTTGATCTCTCTACCGTCTGAAAGATAAAACTTATCAGCAGAACAATTTAAGCATCTTCTGGATGCCTTTTTTTTAGCAGAAAAATCTCCATAACATGTCTATATATTGAAGACTACCTCTATACTGTCACTGTGACAGTGACTTATAAAAAGAATTGATAACCATTTCTTGTATCTGACTGGGTGGTCTCTTCATGATACTGATTTCATTTATTCCCCCCTATTGTTCTTCACCAAATACTGTTTGCCACAGAGATATATATCTTCTTAATTGAGAATGCAACACTTCTGCACCTTCCATCTAATATATCATCTTCAAATGCTCATCCTCATTCACTCCATATAACAAATATACTATCAAATCTTATTCCTATCTAGATAAACTTTCTTGCATCCTTCTCTCCAGTCACACAGCCACCACCCTAGTTCAGACTATCATAATCTCTTGCTCAGACTACTTAAACAGTCTTCTAATTGGTCTCACTGATTCAAGTCTCTCTCCTCCTAGGTATCCTTTTTATAACTATTTTTCTAAAGTGAAGATCTGACTATGTTAGCACTTCCAAAAAGATTCAGTGGTTCCTCATTATCTCTAGGATCAAATATTAACTCCTTTGTTTGACATTTAAAGCTTTCACAGCCAAGTTTAATCCTATTTCTTATATATTACTCCCCTTCATACACTCAAAGTCCAGTGTTGCTTAGTTACTTGCTGTTGCTCCTCAACCATGAAATTTCATATCCTTAAATCCTTCACTGAAAGAGTTTTCTCTGATAGAACTGATCAATGATAAATGAGATATAAATCTTCACTAAAGAAAATAAGTCCTTAAAATTTAGAATTGGCTGAGTAAAAGCTAATGATTCTAAGAAGCCTCAAGAAACAATACAAAGTTAAAAGAATGAAAAAAATGTGAATCATCTCATAGGTAAAACAACTGCAGGGAAAATACATAACAGAAATATAATTTAAAAGTTTTTGGACTCCCTGAAAATTAGTAAAAAGAAAAAAGAACATTGATTTTATATTTCAAGAATTTATAAGGAAAATTGCCTGAATATCTTAGAACCAGAGAGTAAATAAACATATATTGCACTCTTAAGTTCAGTTAGTTATAGATAAGTGGTGAATTTCTCAGTCACCTCTTTTCTCAGATTGTTGTTCATACTTTGTTGTCAAAGAGGACCAATCTTCTTGGAATTCCATGTTGCTCATAATTCCACAGAGGTGGGACTCAGAAGTTTGACATAACTTGGATTTCTGACTGGACCACCTCCACAGAAGGTGAGACCATGGGACTAAACTGATATATCTATCAGAGCCTTCCCTGTCTGCCCCATGAGCCAATTCCATTAATATTTCATTCTTTCTTTGCCAATTGCATCTAGGATATCATTATTATGTACTTAGTCATTGGAGATATCCTATGTTTGCCCAACCTGACACCCCCTTGCTAACTATCATTTCTGGTTCATGCATAATTTTGGCCAGCAAAACAAGATCTATCAATCAATGGGATTCTATACTTTATGTAGCCCTGCTAGAATGTTCAAGTATTAAATCTGTTATCAAGCTTTATAAAAAACAAGGTCCTAGGGATCAAGGGCATCTCACATCATGAGAAAGATCTGGGGTCAACTTCTTTTAAGGGAATCATGGATCCTTTAATAAACTGCCACTGGTTCGGAGTTGTGCCTTGGTGGTTTTTCTTACAGATTTTCTTACAGATTTTCTTACCTTCTCTCAACAAACATATTTTATCAGAAGAGAGATCTTGGAAAAGGATCCCATGGGGAGAAAAATGATGAAATCTTAGCTGCTATCCCATCCCCAATCAATTATTTTATTTCTCCTCCATCCCTTCATTAGAACAAAAGAGTCCTTTCCCTTTTCCAATACATATGCTTATCTGGAGATTGTCCAAACTTATGCAAACTCTCATCTGAGTTTATGCAATTTTCCTACTCTGCCTAATTATCCCATTTTTTCCCTACTTTCCCTTCTCTATATAATCCCTCACCTCACTCTGCTGAATTTCCCACCTTCCTTAATGAGGAACGCCATAGTAGGTACATCTCCCTTTAACTCAAGTAAATACTTGATTGATTTGGAGATGGTTTGAGCCTTAATTCTTTCAAAAATAACACCACAATCCCAGTATTCCAACATTTTTGCCATAACTCAACAAAAAGATTCTGGTATTTCAAAGATAGTTTGATTCTAGAAGGTTGTTGCTGAGAACGCTATTGTTGATGGAAGATGAAATAACAATATGCCATTGTGAATAATCAATTTATTAATTAGGCCAACTAATAACCAATAATTGATGGGGAGTGATTTCTTTCAGTAACTAGAGATGCAAAAAGAGTCACTGAATCACCTTAAATTATGTCTATATTTTCTGACAGAGAACTCCTCCAAGAAGTGAAACTCAAAATTGATTGAAGGACATTTAATAAGGAGGTGGATTAAAAGTCTTCAATTCCTTTTGCTGAGACTTGATCATGAAACTTGGCAGCTTCAAAGTGCGTCGGATGAGGTGCTACACCTCCTTATCCAAATTGACTACTCAGAGGCATCTTCAGATACAAATAGGAAGCATTTATTCAGTCCTTGGAAGGAGCGGCTCAAGCACACCAACTGAGCAGACCCAGAGCCTCTCACCTCCCATCTCCCAGAATTGTGCCTGGCCCCAAGCTGAAAACAGTGAGTGAATTAAATAGCAAAAGACTTGAGTTTACTAGATGGACTGAAAAGGAAGTAATCATTGATCAATAATCAGCAATGCTGTCTACTTCCTGTGGGTCACTGTTCTTTCCTAAAGCTCAGACCTAGGGTCTGATCTTTCTGTCCTACAGCACTCTGAGAATAGGGATCACATAACTTCCTGAAACTTAGGCCTAAGGTCTTACCCACTATATCTCCTAAACTTTTTGAGAAATCCCCACCTGGTCCCATTCTGTCCTTCCTCTTTGTTTTACACTTTTGAAGATTTCTCACACCAATTTTGATATATTTCTTCCCCTAGGATAATCTTATTATTAAGGCCTTCTGACTCATCCTTCTCTTCAGTATTAACTGTGATCTGCCCTCTACCACTTAGAACCAACTCCCACACATCAATGAAAGCTTTCAGGAATTATTTTAGCTTAGAAATCTTGAATTATTCTAGTGATTAACTGCATAAACAAGAAGGTAACTAACAGGATATTGCTGCTTAAAACAAGGAGTAGGAATCAGACCCCATTTCCACCAATTCCCACTGTCTTGGAAACCCAGTCATCACAGAATAGATTGGTATCTGGCAGCCATAGAACTCCAGTGCTGCGAAAGTCCAGGGGCCTTGGGGCCATTATTCCACTATTCCCACCTCAAGTAATCCAGATTCATTTGGGACAAAGGATGAAGGTCTCATCTTCTGGAGCTGCTTCAGGCTGACAAAAGGCTCTTGTCAAGATCTGGCTCTGCCCAGTGGGGTCCCAACTGAGAGGTGAGACAAGTGACTTGTAGACAGCAGCAACGGCCAGTGCTATGTCAGAATCAGGTCTCAGGTGATTTCAGGTTGACCAAGTGGTTGGAATTTCATGGCTCAGAGTTGGAAAAAACAACTATTACAAATAGATTATATATGTAAGAACTAAATAAGAGCAAAAGAAAAAGAATAAACAAAAGTAGAGTTAGTATGGGGGTTACTAGGGACAGTAACTAGGAACTCCTCCCAGAGGAAGGCTGGGGGAGAAGATGAGCCTGTCATGAATGTCTCTCATCCAGGCAACTTTTTTTTTAGAATAAATGCCAAAGAATATTTTCCCCAAATACCTGCTTTTGTTTCCTCAGAGGAGATGGGGGCAATGTTGTAACATGAGGCCTTAAGTGAGTATGATCTCCTTTAGCAAAAACTCTAGAGCCGTCTTAGTTTTACAAGGAAAGGCTTTTACCCAACTAGTACAGGGGTTAACAAAACTGAAAGCAGTTTGAAGCCCCCACAAGGGGGTATATGTGTAGGCCTTTTTAACAGTCCTTTCAGAATTTACTTGTCTGGGAACTAAATGAGGGAATGCAGGAGTCAAGAGTTAGGGAATTAAAGATGCTATGGTCAAGGGCAAACAGGCAGTAGCATGGGCAGCTGAATCTACAAGACTGTTTCCCTTGGCTTGAAGTGAATGCCCTTTCCTTACAAAACATAACAGAACCATCTCTAGGTCCATGGATAGACTGCAGTAATTGTTCCTCTGTATACTTAATAGGGGAATGTTTGTCTGTCAAAAATCTCCTTTCTTTCCATGTAGCTCTCATAAGAGCTCATAAGCTCATGAAAAAACTCATAAGTATGAAAAATGTGTTTGAAGTCAGTATAGATATTTACTCTCATTCCTTTCCTCAATTCTAAATTATAGATTCTATTCTATTCTATTCTAAACTGCTATAGGTAAAAGTGCTCCAAATCTGGTGGGGAGCCAGAATCTCCAAGGGCTGGCCTAGGAAAGCTTAGAGGCTTCCTCAATTAGAAGGGCTGTGACCCTCTATGGCAGGAGGATTCACCCCAAAGACACCAAGTTTCTTTGAGAAGTAGGCAAGGGATCTAGGACAGGGTTTCAGAGACTGAATCAAGATCCCTAGGACCTGGCTCCAACAATGTAAAAGGTAGGGCTAAGGCAGGAGAGAGGTCAGTTTAGCTTTCAAGGTCTTAAAAACCTTGCCCTGATTAGGGTGTGAGAAGATTTTCCTGCACCCCAGGAAGCAAGGGAGTTAAAAGTTTTATGGCAGCAGCCAGAGGAGCCTCCAGGGCTGAGTTACAGATCAAGATATCATCCATGTACTTGTATATTGTGCCTCATATCTTTTACTGACCACTTGCTCTGATTATAGAAATTTGCTATAAGACAAAAAAAGCAGGGACACGATTATAACATAATATAATATAATTAATATAATATAATATAATAAGTCAAAACTGATTCTTCAGGGCCTCAGCCCGAAAGTACATACATGACAGGATAAAGCATCCTTAGCTCTGACAACTAATCATGTGGTAACAATTCATGGAATCAGGTAGGAAACAAAAAAACAGAATTGGGAAACTGAGTCAGAAGGATCCCACCTTAAGAAGAGGCTCAGCTCTTGCTTAGATAACTCAGGAAGGCATCCCTCCAAGTAACTTATAGAATTCTTCCCAAATGGTGGATTACTTGACTTAATGATCTATCAGGCAATCATATCCAAATTTGAAATTCAAAACAATATTAGTCACAGTCCCAAAAGATTTCATCTTAATAGCAAGTTTCACCAATCAGAGGTGAAGTCCTTGTAAAAACAAAGCCAAAAAAAAATTTAAAAAAATCTTACAAACTATTGTGCATAACCTATCAAATGCACTGCAAGACAGTCAAAACTAGTACAGGGATATCAGATTAAAATTCTGCTCTGGGTACTTTAAGAAACCTATAGATCATATTTGTTATCATATTTATTAAAAAAGGAGACCATTATGCACTAAAATAAATTTTAAATAATTTACTGAGGACAGATGGAGACCTTGGTAGAAATAATCATTTTTCAGACAACTTGCATTTCTAACAAATCTCTTAAAATTTTCTTGCATTGCTAAGCAATAGAATCTTTGATACAGCCTCAAAAATGACTTTGTCTTCATGCAAATAACTACTATACAGTTTTCAATGCTAAATTTTAGGTTAACTACCAAAAATCCCAATCAAAATTCCAGAAACCTAAAAGTAAAGAGACAAGAATCTATACCCAGAACCAAGATTTTTTTCAAATCCACCAAGTTCAAAAAGCAGAGACTGAAGTTTACTTCCCCTGTCTGTCCAATCAGAAATCCCAGTCATATCCGTAGGGCCAAAACCTCCCCAAAAAATCTACCCATAGGATACCCCATGGACTCATGGTGTCTTTCCCCTTTCCCCATGCCACATGGTATCTTTCCTAATTCCATTATGCTTCTCAACCCCATTTCTCCTTTTTATAGCTAACTTCTTTAGGGTGCTAAGTGCTTTTCAGGATTTATCCTGCCAGGTAAGGACATGCCCCAACCTCATGGGCCGTTTCCTTGCTCCTGGCAAATAGCAAGATCCACTAGCAGTTTGCCCTTTCCATAATAAACCTACCTTTTGCTAAATCTAATAGCCAATGTGAATTTTTCACATCACCAAAACCCAATTTTTGGTGGCTATCATCATTTGATAGCTACATAACCCACATAATACCCAACAATTTTAGGTTTCAATATTATGACAAAAACTACAAATAATTTAATTAGCAATTTCACAATTTTCATAAGTGATAATTTTTTAAAAATAACATAGCCTATCACAAAAATGGATATGAATCTTGTAATTTACAGTTGTTTCCAATTTTAACATACATATCAATAAAAAAGTTATTTTAAAAATCAATGCATTACCTTCTGATATTTTAACTAGATGTTCCATTCAAACTATTAATTAATGTTGCAAATCAATCTTTCTTGTCCCTTGTTTTTAAAATCACCTCTTTTTTTAAACTTTAAGATTCACAATATAGCTAATATTTAAATAACTGTACCAAATTCCATATGTCCAGCAAAGCTGACAAAATTTTAAATCATAGCTCATAATTTTTAGAAGTTAGCCAATATACATTTTAGAAAGCAACATATTTCATCTAATTAGGTAATACAAACATGTAGCCTCTTAAGGTAAGTTACTAGAACTTTGTTTTAACAACCCATTTTTTAAACTTAAAATCAAATCAAATTTACAGATTTAACAGATTTAAACAGATTTATATAGATTTAAAATTACAAATTTAAATTTCCATTAGTAATGTTTCAATACTTGCACACAAATTTCTAAGATTTTTTTGTGTTTAAAATAAACAAATTCACAATTCTAGCACATACATTTAATAGTGATTGCCTCATATAATTGTAATAGTAAGACATTCACCATATAAGATTTACAACTCATCTTAATATGTAAGGAGGTGGCCTTAAGATCAACATTCCTGATGTAAAAGCCAATCATTAGAAGTTGTTCCTGAAGGGGTTGAAGTCCCTTTAAGATTCCTTTCTAATTGCCCATGGCTGACCTTGATTCACAAATCCTGGTGAAAGGCATTCTTTGAATATCTGGGCCCAGCCCCCACCATCATCAGCTCAGCTTTCCCCAGCCCTCACCTGATCTGGGCTAACTGAAAAGCCCACCAGAACTGGGTACCGCCCATCATCTTCTAGGTATAAAAGAAACGAGCTGGAACGCCCTCTTTGCAGGAGCCCTCCCAGCCAACACATGGTATCCTTCCAGCCATGTAAGGGTTCCTGCCCACCCAGCGGCCACCTTTGGCCCTGGCGTCTTTCTAACTGAGCTTTACTTCCAAATCCCTACAATAAACCTTTTATTTATCAATCTAGGTTTTGGGGCCTGTAAATTCATTTTACAGGGGATACTGCGCCTCATGGGATTATCTATGCACCGAGAAATGGAGTTCCCCCTTTCCTTTCCCTCATTATTCCTACTTAACAAAGTTGTAGATAATCAATAAACTCATTCCTTCACTGGGACCTTTGTAACTCAAAAAAAAAAGTTATTTCTCAGGGATAACATTCTTACAAAATAGTTTTAAGAAGCTTAACAAATTTACAATTTAAGAGTAATTCCAGAAAACAACTCCTTTTTATTTCTTGTCTGTTTACTTTCTTTGGTTGACATCTGCCTTATTTGTTCTCTTTTACCTCCTCCCCATTCAGAGCAGATACTCTCTGGTCTTCAGGCTTTTGAAGTGCAAATCTAATCCAGATAAAGTTTTGTTTTTGTTTTTTTGCAAATACACACCTACAAGCCAAATCTCAGTTCTACAATTTTAAAAAGAAATCATTACCTTTTGATTGTTTATGCCAGTCTACACAATTCTTTTTCTCTTTCTTCTGTGAATTAGAAAAGATTTGCTGACTAAGTAAGTGTTTGGTGCCAGGTTTTAAAAGCAGCTAAGTGCTTTTCTATTTTTCCCAAAATTCCCAAACTCTTAAATCTTAGTCAATGTAATGGTATCATATTCTAAGGAAGGAAGGTGTCTTTAAGGTTTTTGACCACTATAAGGTAGCAGTATGAAAGAGTTAATGTAGCTGTTGTAATGCCAGAGAAACTGAGCAAGATAGAGATTAGAGAACAATTTAATAATTTATTTAATAGGAGAGATTTACTGGGACCAAATGGATCCATGGTTTAGTCCCAGGGCTGAATGAGACTATCATCTCAAAGAATCAAGCCTTGCATGTCCCATAACAAGATTCTTTTATAGGGTTAAAAGACTGATGACCTAATGGGGGGAGGAACCTAGGATGAGGATGACATAACGGAGGCAGGCACCTAGGAGGGAGGTACTGGAGAGGCTCCTGATATTCTAATGATGTCTAAAATGGACATCTTTATCCTAACATTAAGAGGGAATGGTTATAACCTGAGGCAGAGTAACTGAATAGGACAATTAGAGAAACTGGGTCAGGACATTAAAAAAGAACTGTGGCACAACACTATGTTAAGGACAGAAAAGGCATACTGGATTCCTTCTCAGGTAAAAGCAAAGTGATTCTGACTGGTCTCATCCAACACACTTTTTATTACATTAAACTGAAGGGTTGGTGCTGGTTTAAACAGTTAATATCAAAGGCAAGATTCAAATTCAGGTATCTTTTAATTCAAGTACGGGAATTTTTAGTGTCAAACTTAAAAAGAAGCAGATTCTTGGGAGATGCAGATTAACCTAGATAATCATAAATTAACATTTCTTATGTTATATTTTTATTTATTTTAAAAACATTTCCCAATTATATTTTAACCTGAGTACATTTCAGGCAGTGTATTTGAAACCTCTCCTCAACTGATTTGGAGCCAAGATAGCTTAGTAAAAGTGATGAGAGTTAGGAAAGGGGGAACCCCTTTTGGACAGGCACAAGGATAGTCCAGTGACGGTGCAAGAGTCCCCTGTAAAGGAATTTACAGTCCTGAAAACCTAGATTAATAGAAAGGTTTATTGTAGGGATTTGGAAGTAAATTTAAGTTAGTAAAGTTGAGGGTAGAGATAAAAGGGCACCGGAATAGGTCCAGTGGACAGAAACCTTTGACATGACTGACATAAGGATGCCATGCTCAGGACTTCTTCAAAAAACATGGACTCCAAAGTAGCCCCTTTTATAATGGGGGCTCTTGGTGATCTTGAAAGTGGGTGAAGTCCCAGGCTCCTGGTGGGTTTTTAGCCAGGGACAGCATTGAATAGAATTCAATGGGTTTAAACTGTGGGGGTTGGGAAAACCCAAGTTAGCTCAGATCTGGTGGGGGCTGGGGAAAGCCTGGATATCATTGGAATTCAAAGGGGTGCTTTTTGACCTGGATTTGTGAATCAAAAGATCCTAGCTTCTTCAGCCATGGGGGGGGAAGGGGTGTTCTTAAAGGGACTTCAACCCCCATCAAAAGCAGGGACTCATCTGAGCTCTCCCAAAGTGCCCTTCAAACAACCTTAAAATAATATCTCCAAACAAATTCTTGGGTGTCAGAACTGACAAAAGGATGGAGTGAAACAATTTTCCAGTCCAAGATAGTTCAGAAGGTCAGAAGGAAAGATCTATCTCAATGCGGTGAGAGTGGAGTGCAGTCTAGCACAGGCTGTTCCAGTGTAGGCCATTCACCAGAAGGTTATCAGTAGATCTTAGGGGAAATTGAATTGGCATTTGTAACTTCCAGAGCTTTCAGCCCACAAATGGCAAGAATATTGGGCAACTGGTCAGAAGGAGATTACAGGGGACCCTTTGCTGACCCTAGATGTAGGACTCTATTGCACTGACCAGACATGGTTCTAGATTTCAGTTCAAGGTAAAGAGGAGCAGTACCAGGATCAGGGTCCCTGGTCTCAGTTCCAGGGTAGAAAAGTATGTTTGTGCTTGCTCACAACTACAACAATAGTGACCACATCCTTCATTAGATTCTACTACTTTTGTTCAGAGGTGTGAAATAAGGGGTGAGATATACCCCCAAGGCTGGTGTTGCAGATTTTTGCAAAAGAATTCACAGGCCTGATCTGCAGGTGATGTTTTTAGCAATCAATCAATCAATAAACTAATGAACAAATGAATAAATAGATAAATGAATGAATAAAAAATAAATTAGTTTATTACACTGAGAAACAGCTTCTGAATGGGTTCTTCCTGATTAGGAATTAGCAAAGGTAGGTTTTTAGCAAAGATAGTTTTACACTGAGAAACAACTTCTCAGTGGGCCAAATCCTGATAGGAATTTTAGTAAAGGTTTGGGGTGCAGAGTCATTTTTTATTAGCCTTCTATGGTTTGGAGCAAGGGAGTATTTTAAGGCTAATTTTTTTTTTTCCCTGAGGCTGGGGTTAAGTGACTTGCCCAAGGTCACAAGCTAGGAAGTGTTAAGTGTCTGAAACCAGATTTGAACTCAGGTCCTCCTGAATTCAGGGCTGGTGCTCTATCCACTGCACCATCTAACTGCCCCCCAAAGGCTAATTTTCAATTCAGTAAAGGATGGTCATTGTTTCCCAGACTAAAGTGATTATCAGATCAATTAGAGATGGGCAATTCCCATGGGAAACCATGTAGCTTTCCCAAGGGAGATTCAGTGGGGGGGAGGGGGGATCATTTCCAGGAATTTCTCCAGGCCAAGTGGCCCAATCTCCACAAAAATGAGGTAGACACAGTACCCATTGCATCATCTTAGAAGAACTGAAAACTTACAAATTCCCAAAACAGGATCTGAAAACAGCAGCATAAAATACCTGAATCTTGGTATTTCCATCAGGGAAACATTCCATGTTTAACATAAGGTTAAAAATCAAGAAACAGACCAAAAAAATGAGTCAAAAAAAATTTATGGGGACACAATTCAGAAGAAGACAATGAAATCAAAGCAGTTGCATGCAAAAGAATTGTGAACTGCTCTCAGGCTATAAAAAAAGAATTCCTAGAAGAACTTGAAAAAAAGACTATCAAAATCAAATAAGAGAAGTAGAGGAAAAATTGGAAAAAGAAATGAAAATGATGCATGAATATCATGAAAAAATAGACATCTCTATTGTACACAATGCTAGCTCTCATTATAGAACATTTACTTTTGAGGACCTAACATTTAGTTTGTGAGATCATATAAAAAATTTCTATCTGTCTTCCCTTCCTTTCTGAAAGAATGCAACCTTTCTGTATGCAGTAGGAATAATATATTAGGAGTTTTCTTGGTTCAATTATTAGGAAACAACTTCATAAACTGCATTTCCTTATGTCAAAAAACAAGTGAAATAAAAATTTTCAAGTTATGACTACTTAAATTGTTAGATGAATAATATGTTATAATATGATAAATAAATAAAATATGATAGTATAACCAAATCAATTCATTAAATTATTGTTAATATTTACTAAGAGCAAGGTATCATATTATGTTTTTAAAAAATGAAACATTCCTTGCTAACAAGGAATTTATAGTCTATTGACTGAACACAATATATAAACAGAGGAATAAATACAAAGTTATTTTAGGAGAGAGGCAGACAGAAGTGGACAGACACACACAGATAGACAGAATTGATAGAGAAACAGAGAGGGGGGGGGAGCATGACAGAGATAGGAAACAAAGAAAGATAGAGAGACAGACAGACAGACACAGAGCATAGGAGACAGAGAGAGAGAAAACTTGAAGGACACTGTTTCAAAGTTGCATTTGTTATTTTAAAGAATATTTAGTCCAGATATTTGTTGCACAGTTTAAGTGATCATAAGCAGAATGAATGAAACAGGAAATCTGCAACAAGCCTAAACCAATCTCTTTATTCTGTCTTTACCACAGGTCCTGTACACACCAGTACATTGGGTGTCCTAATAAGGCACTAAATAAAATCTTTATCCCAAGTTATAATCATCTAGAGAACAAAGAGAGAAAGAAAAGGGACATATTGATCCAGAGGAAGAAAGTCTATAGAAATACAGAACTCAAGTGTGGAACTCTGAGAAGATTGGTCCTCTTAGAAAACAAAGCATGATCGACAATCTGAGAAAAAAAAGTGACTGAGAAATTCACTCCTGCTCTGTAATTAACTCACTTATACAGGTGGATAGCTCGGATGGAAAAGGCAAACCTAATGACTTTTTTGGGAAAGGCTTCTATTTTTAGACTACTGACCATCATTGCAATCATAGTAGCTGGTAAGTCCAATGTAGGGGAATGAGTCCTAATAATCATTATAATATTAAATATTCTTTCTATGTAATATTGACACTCTCTCAATATAATATATCTTTGGAACTGTAATTCTAATAGTAATGATGAACTAAGCCAATCCTTTCACATCTTTCCTGGTCTATCTTTTGACAAATGGAATCCCTTATAAAAATGTTTGCCTGAATTAAGGGTGCAATCTATGGAATAGAACAAAATTATGTAGCCCTCTATTATTATCATTATTAAGATGAGTAAACTGAGATACAATAGTGCTGAGATAAAAATGTCCCCCACACACACACTCAGAATTCTTGGCTTATGTTTTTCAGCATAATTTTATGCTTGAGTACATTTAAGATGACTTTTGAAAGTTGAGTAAGATTTTCAAATCAGAGTTAAGGGTAAGGGAATATTCTAGTCATTAGGACTGTGGTGAGCAAAAGAAAGAAATTAAAAACTCCATGAAGGAAGGGAAGAACTAGTTCGTCTTGAGAATAGTGCATATATAATTATGATAAAAGGCTAAAAAGAAAAAGAGATATCATGTCATGGAAGTGCAGGAGTATGGAATTTTTTTTTTTTTATGAAAGTAACAAGGATCCTAAAAAAGAGAGATTTGAGTAGTAAAGTGATTTGCTGTGTCATTTTTGTATTTGTAACACTGGGAGCTGTTAGCACATGGCCTTGCACATAGTTGCTGCTGAATAACTTTATTTGCAAGAACTGATTTGACAGAATCCTAAGATCTGCCAGGAGCATCTTTATGGTATAGTCTTAGAAAGTCATATTATAGAACTTATCCTAAATCATAAAACCAGTATAGACAAATGTCTTGGGAGTAGAATATAATAGTGACATAATACAAGGTGTAATATTTGGGAGTTGCTTAATAACGTAGCTGAAGTTACTAGGAGACACCTCTAGGCAATACCCATTGTGTAGACTCCTGGTCACTCGCCTCTTTCCTCCTCTTCCCTTCCCTCTCCTTCTCTGTTCTTTCCTCTCCTGTTTATAGCATACAGAGGGAAGGGCTTAAACAAATGCCAGCTGTCCTTGCATTTCTACTATGTGCAATAATGATTCCTGTTTCCTTTATGCCCATTCCATCCAGTGTTGCTTCTTTTCCAACTAATTTTCTTTCTTGTTTCAGGCCTTTAACTTATGACATTCTACAGACCCCTAGGAAGTAACCTGCTCTCATTTTTCAATTAATATTTACTCTTCTCCCAACTGGGACCCCACCTTCTCTGGACTTGGGAGATTAACTGATCATGTGCTGGTTTTGCCTTAGGTGGGATGTAACAAGTTCAAAAAGTAGAATACAGTTTGGGGGCATGTAAGGTATTATAAGTAGGAAATATAAACTTTTCCTTTTCTCTCAGTCTTTTTCTCTCTTTGCCTTTATTATCTTCTCCCCTCTTTTATTCCAATCATTTGAATGTAAGAGATATTCATAAATAAAGTGTTTATTACTCAAGAAAAACTTGTACATCTATCCCTAATCCCTTCATTAAGTTCAACTACTTCATTGATATTTTCACTTAGTTGTACCACCATTAACCGCAAACTCAACATATCTAGAAATATCCTCATCATTTCCACCCCAAACTCATTTCCTTTTCTAACTTCTCTGTTTTTGCAAATACTTGCAACAGTCACTCTAGTTTAAAATTTTTTGTACTCTCTCTAACCCTCTATATCCAGTCAGTTGTAAAAAGTTATATAAAGGCAATTAAAATTTTAAAATAAAGTTTTTAAAATAAGTCTTTTATTGCCTTCCATATTTGACATCATAATAGTTATTCCTAATATTCTTCCTCCTCTCCTACTCAGAAAATCTATTCCATGAAAAAATATATGTATTTTAAGAAAGAAAAAAATCACTACAAGTGATTGGTATATTAAATTTTTTTAAATACATGTGCAATATTTAAGACCTTTGAATATTCCATCTTCATGAAGGAATGAATTGAGGGGGGGAGATCTCCTTTCATATCTCTTTATTCAAACCTTGCTTGATCTTTATAATTTTATTCCATTTACAGTTGACTTTTTAATGTGTAAATATTCTTTTCATTTATGTTAATGATTATTATATACATTGTTTTCTTAACTGCTTACTTCATTCTATACTAACTCTTGTAAATCATCCATATTTCTTTGAATTCATTATATAAATGATTTTTTACAGTGCAGAGACATTCCATTACATTCATATACCACAATTTGATTAGCCATTCCCTAACTGATGAATGTCATTTTTGTTCCTAATTCTTAGCTACCACACAAAGTGCTGCTAATAATATTTTGGAGTATATAGGCAATTTTTTCTTATGAATAGTTTCCTTTGGTATTAAGCCCACCAAACAAGTCTCTGGTTCAAAGGATATTCCTTTAAGATACAGGAAGCAGGATTCTGAAGAGTATACCTCTGAGGAGGAAACTGAACAACAAGGAGACTAGAATAGAAAAAAATGTCAATTAGATGATTTTGATTCATAGTCCTGGTAAATACATAGCAAAGAGTTAAGTAGGGGAACAAAGAAACAAAAACAAAGCAGAAAGCCAATGAAAAAGATTAGATGCCCAGATGTCCCTGTGAAGGAAATCTTCCTAGATTGAGGCATCTGGATTTCACAGCTACTGAAACACCAGCAATCACCACCATATGCTGAGCAGAAAACATGAGCCTGTTTCACAACTCCAGTGACAAGAGAATGCAGCAGCAGATTGGGCTAACTCAGCAGGCTTCGGGGAAAATCCCTAGTATTTTCTCAACACAAGACCTTCTATATACTTTGGCTTCTTCCCTGGCCCCTAGTAGCTGGGAAACCTCCTCACCATTCCTTTGGGATAGTGGTGCTTCAAGAGGTATAGAAAAGGAAGGAATGGCTGACCCACATCAGCTGCAAATGTTTCCAATGTATGTCCTGGTGGCAGCCTATCTTCAAGACCTTAACACTAGACCTGCTGCACTTTCGTTCTCTGCCATGCAGGTAGGGCAAGCAAATACATTTTCCAAATTACTCTGCTGTTCTTGGGAAGAGGGGAGGAAGGGTAAGGAGAAAGCAGAGACACTTTAGAACATTTTAATTCTTTTATTTACATAATTTCAAATTGTTCTCCAAAATGGTTGTACCATTTCACAGTTCCACTAACTGTGCACTAGTATGACTATCATTCCATAGCCCCTGTAACAATAAATATTTGTGGGTTTTTTGTGGGGAGGGGTCCAGTTTGAAGAGGTAAACCTCAGGTTGTTTTAATTTGCAATTCTTTTCTTATCTGTAATTTAGAACATTTTTCATGTGGTTGCAAATACTTTGTAATTCATATCTTTTTACAACATATATATATATAGTTTATCTGTCTTGAGTACATAACCTTTATCAGAGAAATTTGATACAAAGTTTTTCCATTTGACCTCTTCCCATCTTTCTTTAGGTTCATTAATTTTGTCTGTGTAGAAGCTTTCAGCTTCTTATAATTTGTACAAAGCCATCTATTTTACCTTTTGTCATTTCTTTTGTTTGATTAAGACCCGATCTTCTACCTGTTTCTTTGAGCATTATGTACTCTGGTAGATACAGAGGAGTCTTGTGTGGGTTTTTGTTTTTTGGTTTTTTTTGGTTTGCCTTTTTTTTTTTTTTATTTGAGTTCAAATCCATCATCAGTCATTTATTAGTCACTTATTGGCTGTATTTAATAGTCTTTTTAAAAAGTATTTGTTTTAATTTATGAAATAAAACATTTTCACAACATAGCAATAAAAATGATTGCATATGAAAGTTCAAATCTGTTTTGTACAAATTGATAATCCTTTAAAATATTTCCTCCCCCCCTCCTAAGGAGGGGTGACCATTAAATACAAATATGTGTATATATTTGTCTTTAGATGTATGTATATAATATATGTATGTAGATTTGCATGTATACATGTATTTATATGTTCATATGTGTGTATATAAAATAATTCTATATATATATTTCTATTCATCAGTTCTTTCTCTGGATACAGATAGCATGTTCCTTCATATGTACTTTGTAGTTAATTTAGGTATTTATGATAATCAAAATGACTGATCTGCTCAAAGCTGTTCTTAAAGCAATATTGCTGTTACTGTACACAATGTTCTCTTGGTTCTCTGTTCATTTTGTTCTTCATTATTTCGTTCATGTCTATCCATGTTTTTTTCTAGGATAATTAAACTCATCATTTCTTATAGCACAATAGTATTCCATCACAATCATATGCCACAACTTGTTTAGCTATTTCCCAATTGATAGGCATCCCCATAATTTCCAGTTCTTTGTCACTACAAAAAAAAACTGCTATAAATATTTCAGAACACAAAGGTTCTTTTTTTTTTTTTTTCCTAAGCATGTCTTTGGATATAGACATAGTAATGGTACTGGTGGGTCAAAGGATATATAGGTAGTTTAATAACTCTTGGGGCATGACTCCAGATTACTCTCCAAAATGATTGTATGAGTTCACAATTCCACCAACAATAAATTAGTGTCCCAGTCTTTTGCATAATTTCTCCAAACTTTGCTTGCTTTTCTTTTAATTATTTTAGCTAAGTTGGTGGGTATGAAATGATATCTTTTTGGGGTTTTTTGGTGAGACAATTGGGTTGAGACTTGCCTAGGGTCACATACCTAGGAAGTGCTAAGTGTCTGAAATCAAATTTGAACTCAGCTCCTCCTGACTCCAGAGCCAGTGCTCTATCTACTTCATCCCCTAGCTGTCCCTGAAATGATAACTCAAGATTGTTTTAATATGAATTTCTCTAATCAATAATGATTTAGAGCATTTTTATACGAGTATAAATTGTTTTGATTTCTTCATTGGAAAACTGTTCATATTCTTTGAGTATTTACCAATTTTAAAAATGACTCATTCATGTAGATTCATGTTCATAAAATACTTTAAATATTTGAGATATGAGACTTGTAGTGTCCTTTTGGAGGTCCCTGTTCAGGCACCAAAATGTAGTGTCCGGATTAGCTTTCTGGAGGATCTCCAGACCAGCCTTAGTCTTAGTGGAGGAGTGAAAAAGGTAGGAGAGCCACCAAGATGGTCAAAGATGGGGAGTCTCATTTCCAGTCTTCTCAGCCCTTAAATTCCTCAGTATGATTACATCATTACAGCACACTAATTATGTGAGATATAGAGACCCATTATCTCATCAATCACACTGATTAAGTGCTAGCTATAAGCACCCTGCTGTAAATATCCCTTGCTTCAAGTAGAACACAAGTGGTCATGCCCTCCCTGACTTCTCAGGAAGGGAGGTGAGAACACCAAAGGGAAATGGGGAGTCAAACCAGCAGGTTCCCTCCAAGCAGACAGGTCTTATACCTTACTCAGAGTACCCCTACTCTCTGTGGCCCTCTACAAAACCTTTATCTAAAAAAAAGTCTATAAAATGTTTTCCTGTGCCCCTAATTTTGTATTTAACTTATGGTTAACCATAAGTTAAATTGGTCTGACCTACATTTGTTTTATTTATAAAAAAACAAAGCAAAGCAAAACAAAAAACCACTTTTTTAATTTAAAGTAATTAAAAATTTCTATTATATCTCATTCTGTTTGTATTTTTTTATTTTAATAGTATAAATTCCTCCTTGTATACTCCATCTTTGTGTGAGATAATTTCCCCCATTCTTCCTCTCCTTTCTTCTTTCAATTCTTATATCTTTCTCACTTTTCCATTCTTCTTTTAAAATTAATGTAAAAGAATCACATTCAGACCCTCTAAGTAGACTCCTTCTAACAGTCCTTCCATCTAGTGATAACATAAATCTGAGGGTTAACATATATCATCTTTCTGTATTGAAATTTCAACAGTTAAACTTGTTAAATCTTTTATGATTTGTCACTCATAATTGTCTTTTTTATGATTTTCTTGAGTCTTGTGTTTGAAAGTCAGATTTTCTTTTCACCTATGTTCTTTTCATCAGTACTGTTTGAAAGTTCTCCATTTCATTAACTAACTATCATTTCCTCCTATAGGATTAGACTCAGCTTTGCTCAATAACTGTATTCGTTCAGTTCACCCTTTGCTCTGTGGTTCTTAGAGATTAGGTAGGTTTCCTTTATAAATTTTTGAAATATGATATCAAGATTCTTTTTCTTCTTTTTGACTTTCACGGAATCCAAAGACTTTTAAATTATTTTAATTAAAATACCACTGAATCTTTTGTTTGTTGATTATCAAAACAAAACAAAACAACCCCATTGACATTAGAACAAAATGCAGCCTGATCTATTTCAATACAATTTTCATTTGAGTCAATTAAATTTGTTTCAAATGAATTATCACTAAATTTTTTTCGCTTCCAAATTATATCCCTTTATCTACCTCCTTTCCCACCCACAAAAAAGACAAAAAATATAATAGTCATTTTACATAAGAAGTCATGAAGAATATATATTTCCACTTTAGCCATTTGGTAGGGAAAAACAAGAAAAAAATAAAGTGAAATAATATATTACCATTTGCATTTAGAGTTAAACAGTTCTCTTTCTGGAGGTAAATACATTTCCATTAGAAGTTCTTTAGAATTCTTGTAAATCATTGTACTGATCAGAATAGCTAAATTTTCACACATGATTATTGTTACAATATTATTGCACATAGTATTTTATTGATTTCATATGCCAGAATTTGATTAAACATTCTACAATAGATGACCATTGACTTTTTAGTTTTGTTTTGTGTGTGTGTGTGTGTTTTTTTTTTGTTGTTGTTGTTTTTTGGGGTTTTTTTTGCTCTAACAACAGGTACAATTTAGCCCATTCTTCATCTTCTTCAGTTTTGGGCCCATTTGCACAATAAGCTGTACACCCAATGTTACACAGTCTGCATAACAGGCATCTTCCCATTTGATTTCTCCTGTGTGAAATGTTAGGAGAGCATGTTTTGTGTGTTTGTGAATCTTATTATATTATACATAATTCATTTAGAGATGTAACAATTTAGATAACTTTGCTCAATAGTTTTCTGATTACACAATACTCTGATATTGGTAGCACTACAAACTGATTCAATCTCTTTTGGAAAGCAATAGGCATAATATAAAAAAGAACTAATTCCAAAACTACTTATAACTTTTATTCTAGTGATCCTACTGCTGGGATTATACCATAATATATTATCGACAGGAAATAAAGAAATCTACTTTAAAAGTTTAATAACAATGATTATAGCAGAAGAGAGACAAAGAGAGGCACAGAGAAAGAGAGAGAGAGAGAAAAAGAATACATATGTCTAATGATAAGGGTATGCCTTTATCTTATGTATTAATATAAATGTGATATAAAATATTCATCAAAATTAATGTTCTTATATCAGGACCAGAGAGCATCTAGGCAGAATAGTAGATAGAGTGCTAGCCCTAGAGTTAGGAAGACAGAGTTCAAATCTGACTTTAGACACTTTTTAGCTGTCTGACCCTGGGCAAGTCATTTAACACTGTTCGCCTCAGTTTCTTCATCTATAAAATGAGCTAGAGTAGGAAATGGCAAACCATTTTAGTATTTTTGCCAAGAGTACCCCAAATAGGGTCATAAAAAAATCAGACACTAATGAAATGTCTGAACAACTAATATCAGAATTTTGTATTAGGTCCCCTAGGTAAAAAAAAAAAGTAGCATTGATCCAATCAAACTATATTTTACATGTGTAATCAAGCATTCATCAAGAATTTAACATTCATTTATTTTGGGTAAATCACTGTTCTAGACATTAGGGAAAAATAAACTGAAAAGTTGTCCTTGCCCTGAAAGAATTTACTTCTGCTAAAAATAAAAAGGTTTAAATAAGAGAAACCTAAATAAGCCAACAAACAGAAAATTGAATAAAACAAATGAGTTTAATTAGTTGATTTCTGAAGGTTCTTTTAGGTAGTATTCTACATATATTCAACTGTAGTATTTTATGATTTGTGAAATTGAAGTTGGCTATGCTTTGGGAGATGTCATCTATACTCAGAGAAATTCTTTTTTTGTATTATTCTTATAGCTTTTTATTTACAATATATATGCATGGGCAATTTTACAGCATTAACAACTGCCAAACCTTTTGTTCCAATTTTTCCCCTCCTCCCCCCCACCCCAGATAGTAGGTTGACCAATACATGCTACATATGTTAAAGCATAAATTAAATATAATATATGTATACATGTCCAAACAGTTATTTTGCTGCACAAAAAGAATTGGACTTTGAAATAGCATATGATTAGCCTATGAAGGAAATCCAAAATGCAGGTGGACAAAATTAGAGGAATTGGGAATTCTATGTAGTGATTCATGGTCATCTCCCAGAGTTCTTTCGCTGGGTGTAGCTGGTTCTGTTCATTACTGCTCTACTGGAACTGATTTGGTTCATCTCATTGAAGAAGAGAGCCATGTCCATCAGAATTGATCATCGTATAGTATTGTTGTTGAGTATATAATGATCTCCACTCAGAGAAATTCTTTTTAAGTAAATAAATATGTTTATTATATGCTTAGAAAGTGTGAGATATTAGGTTAAGTAATCAGTTTATAAAGATAAAAATGGCATAGCTACTGCCCAGAAAAGTTTACTTTCTAATAAATGGGAAAAAAAACCATTGATGTAGAATAGATGGTGAAACTTCCAAAATATCTGGATAGACAGGAAATGAAACATGAATGGTTCTGGATTGGAATCAAATAGGAATAGTAGACTAGTTGAGTTTGTATTTAATCTCTCACTTCTTTGTATAACATAACTCTTCTAGGAAACTAGTTTGCTTGAATTCTCTACACCATTGGGGATTATAATATTTTTTATTAAATTTTATAATTATAAAAAAAGGTTTTTGACAGTACATATGCATGAATAATTTTTTTAATAATATTATCTCTTGTATTCATTTTTCCAAATTTTCTCCTCCCTCCCTCTACTCCCTCCCCCCGATGACAGGCAATCCCATACATTTTACATGTGTTACAGTATAACCTAGATACAATATATGTGTATAAATCCAATTTTCTTGTTGCATGGTAAGAATTGGATTCCAAAGGTAAAAGTAACCTGGGTAGATAGACAGTAGTGCTAACAATTTACATTCAATTCCCAGTGTTTCTTCTCTGGGTGTAGTTGTTTCTGTCCATCATTGATCAACTGGAAGTGAGTTGGATCTTCTCTATGTTGAAGATTTCCACTTCCATCAGAATACATCCTCATACAGTATTGTTGTTGAAGTGTACAGTGATCTTCTGGTTCTGCTCATTTCACTCAGCACCAGTTGATGTAAGTCTCTCCAAGCCTCTCTATATTCCTCCTGCTGGTCATTTCTTACAGAGCAATAATATTCCATAACATTCATATACCATAATTTACCCAACCATTCTCCAATTGATGGACACCCATTCATCTTCCAGTTTCTAGCCACTACAAAAAGAGCTGCCACAAACATTTTGGCACATACAGGTCTCTTTCCCCTCCTCAGTATTTCTTTGGGATATAAGCCCAGTAGCAGCAATGCTGGGTCAAAGGGTATGCACAGTTTGATAACTTTTTGGGAATAGTTCCAAATTGCTCTCCAGAATGGCTGGATTCTTTCACAACTCCACCAACAATGTATCAGTGTCCCAGTTTTCCCACTAGCCCCTCCAACATTCATCGTTATTTGTTCCTGTCATCTTAGCCAATCTGACAGGTGTATAGTGGTATCTCAGTTGTCTTAATTTGCATTTCTCTGGTCAGTAGTGATTTGGAACACTCTTTCATGTGAGTAGAAATAGTTTCAATTTCATCATCTGAGAATTGTCTGTTCATATCCTTTGACCATTTATCAATTGGAAAATGGTTTGACTTCTTATAAATTAGGGTCAGTTCTCTATATATTTTGGAAATGAGGCCTTTATCAGAACCTTTAACTGTAAAAATATTTTCCCAATTTGTTACTTCCCTTCTAATCTTGTTTGCATTAGTTTTGTTTGTACAGAAGCTTTTTAGTTTGATGTAATCAAAATCTTCTATTTTGTGATCAATAATGATCTCTAGTTCTCCTCTGGTCATAAATTCCTTCCTCCTCCACAGGTCTGAGAAGTAGACTATCCTATGTTCCTCTAATCTATTTATGTTCTCATTCTTTATGCCTAAATCATGGACCCATTTTGATCTTATCTTGGTATATGGTGTTAAGTATAGATCCATATCTAATTTCTGCCATACCAATTTCCAGTTTTCCCAACAGTTTTTTTTTCAAATAATGAATTTTTATCCCAAATGTTGGTATCTTTGGGTTTGTCAAACACTAGATTGCTATAGTTGTATCCTTTTTTGATCTGTGTACCTAATCCAGAGAAATTCTTATGAAGCATTTGAATTTGTCATTCAGAATCACTTGTTTCACATCTCCTAGACTTGTTTCAAGTCCCCCAAAAGAGAGAAATACCAGGTTACACCTTCATCTGTTGGGAGCAGCTAGGTGGCACAATGAATAAAACACTAGGCCTAGAATAAAAAGACAACAGATTTTATGGACATTAAGATGTTTCTTAGGGCTGTATCTCTTGCTTTCATTACCCTATTGGCAGCTCCATTCCAAAAATAGTCTGAAGATTGTGAAAATAAGAGTTTTACATTCAATGAAGATGTATCAATGTGTATTTCCTCCCTTTTAGAATATAAAAGCACAGAAGCAGAGACTCAAGTTCCATCAGCAAACATGCCAGCTGCTCAGGTGTCCCAACAATGTCACAACAATGGTAATGTTTTTTTCCTCAATAATTATGGCAGGGAATGCATACACAGGCAGTGCAGCAGTTCTATGTCCTTTGTCTTCTCAAGGAGTCCATATGTTGCTGCTCTCTTGGGCATAGTGTCTGTTGGAAGATGGGGCTTTCAGCTTGTATTACTAGGTCTATTCCTTTTCATCACTCTCAGTTCTCAGCTATCCAGGCTACTTTTCCTTAAAGGTGCTTCCTGCCCTTCTCTTCTCCAGTCCTGTGTTTGCTGGATTAGTGTCACTATTGGGCAATTGCTTCTGATGCAAGACTCCATGGCTTGAAAAGTTGGATTGAGATGGGGGAGTTTCTTCTAATTCCTTCCTTCCTCCATACCTTCCACTTTTCTCTCTCCCCTAGCCATGGATAATCATCTAACTAAGACCAGCTGCCCTTTTAATTTTGTCAGGGTGAACTCCTTTAGAGGAAGGTCTAATACCTGGACATGTCTTTGTGCTTCCTTTAATGCCTTAATACCTCATTGCCTGATTTATCAACTGTGCTGGGGTGAAAAATCATTTGCTGGGGTCCCAACTCTTTGCTCTTCCTCAATTCACTTTGTGATTATTTTTTAAGTGTTCACACCATGATGTGTAAATTCACAGTGCTGGGAGTGAGATCAGGAGCAAGTACTGCCTCATGTGGGATATTGGGGGAGGATCTGCTTCAGAAATGCCTTCACTAATTTCTTGTTTTTATGTCCAGCTACCAGTACAGTGTCTGTACAGATGGATACCTGTGCTGTTCTCTCCTGCTTACATTGCTCAGCAAAAGAATTTGTAATGATCACATGGACCATATTCCCTGGAGACAAAACTTCCTGTATCATAGCTTACAAAAAAGACAAGAATTTCAATAAGGAAACAAACTGCTCTGGTACTAGAATAAACTGGAAATTTGGACCTGAGAGTAACTTCAGCCTTCAGATAGAGCCAATGACTATTCATCATGAGGGATATTATCAATGTGATCTTGTAACACCTGATGGGAATTTTCAATCTCTCTATCACGTCAATGTGTTAGGTAAGGTTCAGCTTCAGCAGGATCTTATGGGCAACCAGGTCCAGGACTGGAAAACAGGTAACTTGCTGAAAACCACCAGATCTCTCTAAATCTCTCTTCCTCTCCTGTAGTGCCTCCTCCTGTAAACCTGTCTGAGGAGGAAAATGGGACTGTTGTATGCAAGGCTGCAGCTGGGAAGCCGGCTGCTCAGATCTCCTGGGTACCAAAAGGAGACTGCTTCACTGAGGAGGAAATTCATGGTAACAGGACAGTGACTGTGAAAAGCACTTGTACCCGGAATAGCTTCAATGCATCTAATATCAGCTGCTTTATTTCCCATTTGACTGGGAACAGGACTCTGTACATAAACCATGAAGTCCATAGTAAGTAGCATTTCTCTCTTATACTGTGTTTGGTTCACTGTTCACTCTTCTAGAGAAATAATATTAGGAGAGAAACGTGGTATTCTAAGGGGTATAAGAACTGTACATTTAAAGCTATCTCAATATCAAATGAAAAATTACTAAATAGAACAAAAATAGTGGGATAAATGGAATAAATCTTTTCTTCTTTCATTCCTCTGGCATTGATGGTTAGTTTTATCTTCTATGTATTCTCTTTTTACAGGTAAATTAAAAAGGAACTCATTTAAGCAGGGTGAGGAAAAAACCTACTTGCTTGATTTGACTGAGGGAGTATTAAACTGAGAATTGAAGGTGACATGTAAGACTGCCCACTTAAAACTACTAGGCCTGATATCATATAGAGCAACAGGTGTGACTTGAGAAGAGCAAGAGAGAATAATCTAGAAAATGGGCAAAAACTGTATTCATACCCTCGTGCTAATGTTTTAGATAGTATAGAAACTTCAATTAAAAGCAGGTAAATATGAAGTCATGGTTTTACTAAAATGTTATGTGTTGTTATTCATGAATGAAATAGATCAGTAGAAGAATATGTGTGTGTACATATACACATATACATAATAAAGAAATAATTAAATAATCACATATTAAGTATATACTATATGCCAAATACTGTGCTAGGAACTAGAAATATAAACACAAGGTGAAACTATCCCTATTCTAAAAGAATTTACATTGTAAAGGAAAAGTGGAATGTACATATATCACTATATTAAAAACCTATATAAAACAAATATTAAAGAAGGAGAAAAGGGAACAACAGGAAAGTCCTCTTACAGAATGTAGATCATGAGCAATAAATTGAATAAAGTGTTTTCTAAGAGGGAGAGGTGAAGAGTGGAAAGATTCCAGACAGGGAAGTTAGTCAGTGTTTGGACATTGAGAGAAGATATGAAATCTCATGGCTGAAGAGCAACAGCAATTAGCTAAGCAAGGTTCACCTATGAGGGGAGTAATGTACAAAAAAGCTGAATAAATAGGATTGGGCTAGACTATGAAATCTTTAATGTCAAGCAAAGGAGTTTACATTTGATCCTAGAAGTAATGAGGAATTACTGGGTCCTATTGGAGAGGCGAACATGGTCAGATATTCACTTTAGTAAAATAATTTTGATAGTTGTATAGACGATTCTTAGGAAGAGAAAGAATATTGAATCAGATTAATTAGGAGACTATTTCAAAAGCAAGAGCTATGATGGTCTGAATTAGAGCCGTGGCTTTGTACCTGAGGAGAAGGATGCAAGAGAGGCTGTGTAGATAGGAACAAGATTTGACAGTAGATTGCTTATATGGAGTAAATCAGGGTGAGCATTTGAAGATGACAGATTAGATGGAAGGCACAGAAGTGCTGCATTCTCAATGAACATCTCTATGGAAAACATTTGGGTGAAGATCAATAGGGAGGAATAAACAAAATCAGTATCATTGAGGGAGTGTGTTGTAGACCACCCAGTTAGATATAGGAAATGGCTGATCATTTTCTTTTGTGGGTCACTATCACAGAGACTATAGAGATAGTCTTCAATCTATGTAGACATTGTATGAAGGTTCTTTCCTGCTAAAAACAAAGCAGCCATATATTTTAAAATTGTCTAATGATAATTTTTTTTTCAAAAGTTATAGAGATCAACAAAGGGAACAATTATCAATTCAGACCAATATGGAAGAAGTATTTGATGTAACAGAAATCCTAGAAATCGAGGATCATTCAAGAGTCTGCTCCTTTCCACAGTTTAATACTCAATTATACAGGCCACTTTTCATCAAAAGTGGTTCTCTCCTCTTTGCAAGTCTGCATCTGCTGCATGTAGTATCACCTAATGCTTTATAATATTTTATAACTAGATGAAAATTATCATAAAAATTTTAGTCTGAAATGTGTTAACTTTTTAATGATATATTTAATATACTCTTCTGTGTTCAAAGGTTTCAGAATGTCCGCAATGATCCTTTGGATTGTGAAATTTTCCCTTTTGGGAGGTATTCTGAGCCTTTTCTTTTGGGCAAACTATGATATCAGGTAATAATTCATTGATTAAACTTTATGGAGTCCTCATAATGCTCAAAGCACTTTTATAACACACACACACAAAATCCTTTTGAAATTATGAAACTTACTATATACTAGAAGAAGTTGTCAAAATATTATTCTTTTATCCTTTGAAAGCTTTACTGAAAACTGAAGAAGTGACATTGAGTGGGCAGGGTATTGGTGGTATATCTCAGCCTGTGACACAGACAAGTTATCAATTCAGGCACTATGTTAAACACTTTACATTTATTATCTCATTTTATCTGCATAACAACACTGGAAAATAGGTATTATAATTGCCTCCATTTTACAGATGAGGAAACTGAGGCAAACAGCTAATAAGTGTCTGAGGCCAGATTTGATTTCAGATCTTCCTGACACCAGTATAGAAGAGAATAGAATAAAGAGACTTGAGAAGTGCTCTCATAAGAAGTTAAAGATAAGAAAATCAGAGTGAGACCTGAGGGGATTACAGGGAATCACAGTAGATACTTTCCTTTTTTGTTCCATGAAGGCTACTTACCTTTCTTCAATATAAGTATTTGAAGAAGCATTACTTCAGAATATATGGTAATTCCAGGCAAACCCAACTTTATTTTAAGAGAAAGTTCTTGATAAACTGAACTTAATCCAGAACCAGAACCATAATAGTGCATTTGGAGGCTGATTCCTTTGGAAATGGTCAGGCCCTATCCTACTTTCAATTGCTCATGAAGTAGGAGGGTGACAAGAAGCTACATCCTGAGGATAGTAGATTATCTACCAGTGTTCTAATATTTCTGGAATAGCAGCACACATTTCCTACTTTCAGACTTCTGTAAGATTCCTCTGAGTATCAACTGAACAGAGGAAGTAAGAAGTAGAGCAATGCATTCAGTGCTCTCTAGCCTTACTAGCCAGTGAGCTCTAACAAGCATGTTAAACTCCCATTAGTTGAATTGATGTTGAAAGACAATCTCACCTTCTAAACTCACTAGTGAAGAGAGGTGAAAAGAGAGGAGCAGTCTTCAGCAAGATTCTAATCCTGTATAATCTAAGACAGAAATACTTACATGGGAAAACCCCTTAACCTAAGCCTTATTTTTCCCATCTACAAAAGGTCAAGTGGCTATAGTACTTGTCCCACATTATTCTTAAGATATCAAGAAATGATGACTATAAAATACTTTGCAAACCTCAATAGACCATATAAATGCCTGCAATTTTTTGTGCTCCCTAATGGTTTTTTTAAGGGTTGGGTGAGCTGGCGGCTATTTGAAATAGCAGTCCAAAATACCTCTATTCTTGATTTCTCCTATATTTGTTTTTTTGTTTGTTTGTTTGTTTGTTTGTTTTAATACTTTTTTATTATATATATTTTTTATAATATTATCCCTTGTATTCATTTTTCCAATTTACCCCCCCTCCCTCTATTCCCTCCCCCCGACTACAGGCAATCCCATACATTTTACATGTGTTACAATATAGTCTAGGTACAATACATGTGTGTGAATATCATTTTCTTGTTGCACAATAAACATTAGAATCCGAAGGTACATGTAACCTGGGCAGACAGATATTAGTGCTAACAATTTACATTCACTTCCCAGTGTTTCTTCTCTGGGTGTAGCTACCTCTGTCCATCATTGATCAACTGGAAGTGAGTTGGCTTTTCTTTATGTTGAAGATTTCCACTTCCATCAGAATACATCCTCATACAGCATTGTTGTTGAAGTGTACAGTGATCTTCTGGTTCTGCTCATTTCACTCAGCATCAGTTGATTTAAGTCTCTCCAGGCCTCTCTGTATTCCTCCTGCTGGTCATTTCTTACAGAACAATAATATTCCATAACCTTCATATACCATAATTTACCCAACCATTCTCCAACTGATGGACATCCATTCATCTTCCAGTTTCTAGCTACAACAAAAAGAGCTGCCACAAACATTTTGGCACATATATGTCTCTTTCCGCTCTTTAGTATTTCTTTGGGATATAAGCCCAGTAGTAGCGCTGCTGGGTCAAAGGGTATGCACAGTTTGATAACTTTTTGGGCATAATTCCAGATTGCTCTCCAGAATGGCTGGATTCTTTCACAACTCCACCAGCAATGTATTAGTGTCCCAGTTTCCCCACATCCCCTCCAACATTCATCATTATTTGTTCCTGTCATCTTAGCCAATCTGACAGGTGTGTAGTGGTATCTCAGAGTTGTCTTAATTTGCATTTCTCTGATCAGTAGTGATTTGGAACACTCTTTCATGTGAGTGGATATAATTTCAATTTCTTCCTCTGAGAATTGTCTGTTCATATCCCTTGACCATTTATCAATTGGAGAATGGTTCGGTTTCTTATAAATTAGATTTCTCCTATATTTGTAGGGAAGAATTAATTTCATGAGGGCTAAAAGTTAGTCTCACTTTACCTGAGTAAATGTTTTTCTTTCTCTGCAGGTATTCAGTTTGCTGATATCTAAGCCAAGGTCATGCATCCAGGAGTATTTTTTTTTCTTTTGTTCTATTTTTCAATGTGCTATTGACTGCATCCATAGAGAGAACTATGGAAACTGAATGCAGATCGAAGCATACTTTTTTCACTTTTTTCCCTTCTGTTTTGTTTTTATCATAGTTTTTCATTTTTGTTCTGATTTTTCTCCCCCAACATGACTTATAAGGAAATATGTGGGAACATACATGCATAATCTAAAAAAAATTTTTTAAAAAGATTGTTTTCTCTGATTTGCCTCCTGTCACAGCCTTTTAAAACAGTAGAAGCCTCAAAATTACACTTTTGCATGCTCATGAGGCTGTTTACAAAGACAGGGGATTTCAAACTGCTCTCGATTTTTTTCCTAGCCTCATGGCACTTCCTTAAACTTTCCTCTCTTGCTCCTGGAGAGGAGATAAATAGCCTCCCTATCTCCTGAAACCAGGCTATGTCTCTCTCTCTCACTTTCCTACCTAACCTTACAGGTTGGAACTTTTCACTCCTAACTCCTAATTTTCTCAGTCTCAAGACCTTTTGCTCTTAGCACATTCTCTCCTATTTTTCTGGACTGGCATTCTATGCTCCTGCCAACAATTAAAGTTTTCTTTTCTAGGATCCAACCCTGACCAGGTTGCAGCTTCAAGAAAGACCTTTGGAATGATGGCTGGGGAATAAAATTCTAAATCAAGGCAAATTAAATTAATTGTTAAGAGAGTAAGGTGGCTTTTTTCTTTTCTCTTCTCATTCCCTGAACTACAGCAGGAAATGATTTGGGAAAGATGGAACCTGTTTTCAAAACTCCTTAACTTCACTCTGGTGAACACCTTTAAGGAAAGAGCTCTGTCTTTCTTGTTGTCTTTTTCTCAAGCTCTCTCTAGACTTACTCTGTTGTGTCACAGTTCTACTTCAATTTCTCTGGCACTACAGCTCAAGGAGCCCAGGGGCTATAGAATATGAATACTGTCTAGAGGAGCTACTGAATGGAGAACACACTCATTCCTACCACACCTCTCACTCCCCTGCCCTCTCATGAGGTTTTCACTGAGGCAAGCCCAACATAGCACCCTTCTATAGCAGGAACAGTTCAAAATTCCCAGGAATTGTTGGCAGAACTGTTGGGAGCTAAAATAGCTCTGAGGACTCGTTACCCCAGGGACACCTGTGCAAATGAATTCCTGTATATTTACAAATAGCCCTCTTAAGGAAGAGAGCATTTGTTGGATCTTCTCAGAGAAGTCTGGAGAAGGTCATGCTATAGAATAGGAAAGTTTTTGGGCTTATGGTAAAGATGGGTCAGCTTCCCTCCTCTATCCCTAGAGATTCTCCTTTAAACTGTCTCTTAATGCAGAGACAAACACTGGGCTAGAGAAAAATACCTCAGTCTCAAAACCTGAACTCTGAATAGATTAGCTGAATTCCAATCCCTCTCGATCCACCAATTCTCTGGGCAAGTCCTTTCTTAAAAACCTTTCTTTTCTCTTTCAAACCCTGGGACTGATTAACACTTGTGCCCTCAGGCAAAAAACCTCAAGCCAAAATACACCCAGCACACTGGTCTCTTTCAAAGTTAAAAACTCAACCTGATAAGACCTAGGATCCACCCACCCCCTCAACATTTTTTCCAATGGTCCAAGGCCAAGCCAAAACTAGGGGAGCAGAGGTTCCTAACAAGGCAGCCTTAAGCTTGGCATGCCAAGGATCTCTACCCACTGGAATACTATTTCCAGTGCCCTCTTCTCTTTACCTAACACCTTTTACTAACTAGATTTTAACCTTACTTCCAAACCCCATAATAAACCTCCTTTTATCAATCTAGGTTTTCATGTCTGTAAATTCCTTTACTCTTGCATCGCCACCAGACCTCATTTAACTCCATATCCTTGCACTGAACCCAAAGGGGTTGCAGGGGAGCTCTATTTGACTCCCTGGGCCCTAAAACTGCCACTAGACCTCAAATAAACCCTAATTTCATTTAGGTACCCCAATTCTAGACCTCATCAAGTAGGGGAAGGGAGAAGCTGGGGTTGAGTGACTGACTATTCTAATCTGGTCAGTGAGATGGAATACTTGAGTAGTATTATATTAATCAGCTCCTTTAAATCCTATTAAACTAAGGCAGACCTTTTTCCACTCATGATCCCCTTTCATTCTAGAAATGTCTATGTGACCTTGTACATATAGGTATACAAAATAGATACACAAACCAAACACAATGAAAATAAATCAAAATTTTGTGACTCCTTACACTGTGAAGGGCTATGAGTCTCCATATAGGGTCACAATCCACAGTTTAAGGAGCTGGGCTCTAGAAAACCAGGCTTTGCTAAAGCCCTGTAAGCATTAAGTAGAGTTACTTGACCATGCCTTGAACACAAATCACTCTAGTTTTCACTGATTAGTCTTAGTGATATAGACTTTGAACTTACTTTCTTTCCTTATCAGAAAAAAAAAAAAATCATCTTGCTATTATCAGGCATAATCAAGTCCCAGACTATCCTGTTTGTATAGAGTGATTTTTAAGGAAGGAAATCTTTTTCAACTCCTATTGTGTTTTCCTCCAACTTCTCCACATCTATAAACAACCTTTGAAATAGTGATTAGCATTATTTAGATAGGTTTGGGACCTGGTCTGCCAGGTGCATTCTATTTGGCTCCCCTTTCATCTTTCCCTCTGAGCTACCAAATTCTTTTTTTTTTATTTCCTCTCCTCCCCTGAATAAACCCCAAAGTTGTATTTCCCTAAAAAGTTCTGCCCAGGATGATCTTTGGTGTGAAGAATTAACTGAGTGAAGATACTCTCATGGAAATATAGTCTTAAATGATAATTATGACTTGAAACTTTATAATAACAAATAGCGCTATAGATAAAAGTTGCAGGTGTTTGTCTCCTCCTATTTCCCACCACCTCTTAATTAGCATTTAAGTACTTCTTTTAAATGTGATGAGGGCATTGAATTTTCTTATTGGAGGAGTTTATTATTATTGACATATTCTTTTGCTTCTGCATTAGATTTCTGAGATTAGAATGAAAGCTTGGATTCTCTAAAACAATAGGAGAAAAGGCCAGCCTAGTGGGGAAGGGGAAGGCTTTGGGGGTTTCTCCTTTCAGGCTATTTAATCTGGTGTTTTGCACTTTATGCCTCACACTTCTTTCCTGATAAACACCTTTCTCACTAGATTGTAATAACTCCCTTTTTGCTTTTTCTTACTCTATGAGTTTCTGATCGTTTTTGTGGATGACAATGTCCCACACATTTGCTAAGTCCTTTTTGGGTACTTGAAACAATCTAAGATGTGGGAAAGACCTTAGGTTAAAAATTACAAGATCTCTCACTGCATCTAGGGTCATCTCCTGTTGTTCTCACCTAGGTCTCTTACCTCTGAACTTAGATGATGCTGGAGGAGAGAATGAGACTGGTAATTTTGCACAGTACTGCCTCACCTAAATCCAATTCACTTTCAAGTCAAGATCTCATCTTCCTAATATCATTGGTCCTCTTCCAGAAAGGATAAACAACAACAATGATATCTCATAGGTATCTTTCCTTGTCTTGACAACTCTGGGCAGGAGCACCTCAGAAAGCAATTTCATTGATTTTGGAGGTGTCAGAACATTTTGTACTTTGAGGTACACCAGAATACAAAAGTCACTTGCTACTTTCACAAGTCTGCCTAGAATACAAACATCCATGGGGATATGTTTGAGCCTCTTTGTGGAATTTATTCAGAGAATTATAAAACTGTACTAATGGGTCATATTTAATGTATTTCCTCTTTTTGGACTGAATGTACATTTGACTACTTCTATTGAATAACTGAAGGAGTTTTCACATTTCCTTTCTATGTCTAGTGCATGTTTATATATGCATATTGTTATTTTTTTCTAGGATTTTCATCTCCTCATATTCTTGGGGAGTTCCCCCACCCAAAAAAAAAAAAGTTACCTTTTCAAGCATTTTGTCAGATTTGGTTACAATATTATCAATTTTTCCTGGTGGGAATACTTTTTTTTTAACCTACCTTTGATTTTTGAACTCTGAACTATAACTATGCTGACACAGCTGGAGTTTTTCTAGGACACCAAGTTTTATGGGGTGCTAACAGCATTTGTCTCTATCAGCTTATAGAAATGATTTAGCTTAATATCTAGTAAACAAGCATAACTACTTTAAAAAGGGAAGGAAGTAGATGGTAAGAGAAATTAATGTTATAATATTATATTAACTAATTTTTTAAAATTTGTGATCCATCTATTTCCTCTTATTACTGTTGACAGCTCCTGAAAAGGTTAATTTCTAAAAGGTGTATGATAAGGTTACTTCTAGCCCCCAAGTCACATGCTGATTAACTAGCTTGGGCAAGACCCCATGTAACTGGGAAACCTAATTGCTATTTAGAGTGTAAATAGAAGCTAATTTGGATGAGCCTTTGCTTTTGGAGGAGGAACCCTCTCTCTTTGATCCTTTTCATTAAAGTTTTTATCAATCTAGCTGATGAAGGAGAAAACTAGCCATTGAGTTTAGGATGGAAATGATTCCTCCTATTATCCAAATGACTTTGAATGGGACCAGGTGGAGATTTCTCAAAAAGTCTGTGAGGTGGAATGGGTCAAACCTTAGGCCTAAATTTCAGAAAGTCATTTGATTCCTATTCTCAGAGGGCTGTAGGACAAAAAAGGTCAAACCCCAGATCTAAGCTTCAGGAGGTAGCATGTCCCACAGAAAGTAGACAAATTTGCTGATCATTCATTTTCAGTACATCTAATGAACTCAAGTCTTTTGCTATTAAATTCATTCACTGTTTCTATCTGGACCTCTCCTTGTAAGGACCAAATAAATGCTTCCTGTTTGTATCTGAAGCTGCCTCTGAGTAGTCTTATCTGGGTAAGGGGGCCGAACACCCTGTTTATGGGGGCTTGTCCGGGATCTGTGAGTTGCCAGAGGCTAGGATTCTGATTCAAGGCAGGAACTGGTTTCTCTGACAATCCTTGAGCTCAGCCTCAGTCTCCCTATCTGTGAAGTATGGACTTGAAGCAGAGGTATATAAATACAAATAGGAGCCCAAGTCCCCTATGAAAAAGAAGACTGAGCGCAAGTGGACAGTCCAGTAACTTATGTATGCATAATCCAGAGATAAGAATACTGCCTGAGCCCTTGGTTTCTTCTTAGGCTGAAGGAGACCATGGGATCATCAAGGATTAGTGATTCAAGGTAAGGGATGGCACCTAGTACACCAGGAGAAAATCCTGATAAATGGCACAGAGCAGGGGTGCTCTGGATGACTGATGGATTGGGGCAATTCTTCTAGGCTTGAGGATCCGAGTCAAGAAGTTGGTTCTATGTATTACAGGATCTCAAGCCATAAAATTGGAGCTGCTCTTCCCAGAAGGGAAAGGGGAAGGAACAGTCCAAACCCAAATCTTCGGAGCAAAAAAATCTAAAATACCACCAGAGAGTGCACTTAATGAGATATTGCTGTTTTGTGTGGGGAAGGCACAGTCTTCTTGTAATTTTGTCTGTATCTGTGTCTGTCTTAACAGACGAGTTTGGGAACTTTGGGAAAAACAGAAAAGTGCTCAATTGCTTTTAAAACAAATGTTCTGAGTAGCTTATTTTGGGGGGGTCACATGTTTATATTCCTTATATTCCTTAAATAGATGGAATATGTTGCTTTCTAAAATGTATATTGGGTAATTTGTAAAAATTGTGAGCTATGTTTTTAAAATTTTGTCAGCTCTGCTGGACATATGGATAAGATTTGTGAAATTTACTCCAAAATTATTTAGGTATTAGCTATATTGTGAATCTTACAGTTTAAAAAAAAGAGGTGATTTTAGCTATTCTCCAATTAATAAATGGTCAAAAGATATGAACAGACAATTCTCAGATGATAAAATTGAAACTATTTCCACTCATATGAAAGGGTGTTCCAAATCACTATTGATCAGAGAAATGCAAATTAAGACAACTCTGAGATACCACTACATACCTGTCAGATTGGCTAAGATGATAGGAACAAATAATGATGAATGTTGGAGGGGCTGTGGGAAAACTGGGACACTGATGCATTGTTGGTGGAGTTGTGAAAGAACCCGGCCATTCTGGAGAGCAATTTGGAACTATGCCCCAAAAGTTATCAAAATGTGCATACCCTTTGTCTCAGCAGTGCTACTCCTGGGCTTATATCCCAAAGAAATACTAAAGAGGGGAAAGGGACCTGTATGTGCCAAAATGTTTGTGGCAGCTTTTTGTTGTAGCTAGAAACTGGAAGATGAATAGATGTCCATCAATTGGAGAATGATTGGGTAAATTATGGTATATGAATGTTATGGAATATTATTGTTCTGCAAGAAATGACCAGCAGGATGAATACAGAGAGGCTTGGAGGGACTTGCATGAACTGATGCTGAGTGAAATGAGCAGAACCAGGAGATCACTATACACTTCAACAACAATACTGTATGAGGATGTATTCTGATGGAAGTGGATATCTTCAACATAGAGAAGATCCAACTCACTTCCAGTTGATCAATGATGGACAGAATTAGCTATACCCAGAGAAGGAACACTGGGAAATGAGTGTAAACTGTTAGCATTTTTGTTTTTCTTCCCAAGTTATTTTTACCTTCTGAATTCAATTCTTCCTTTGCAACAACAACAACAACAAAATCAGTTCTGCACACATATATTGTATCTAGGATATACTATAACATATTTAATATGTATGGGAATGAGCAGAGGGAAGGAGGGGAAAATTTGGAACAGAAGGGAGTGCAAGGGATAATGATGTAAAAATTACCCATCCATATGTCCTGTCAAAAAAAAATGTTATAGGGGGCAGCTAGGTGGTGCAGTGATAGAGCACCAGCCTTGAAGTCAGTAGGACCTAGTTCAAATCTGGTCTCAGATACTTAACACTTCTTAGCTGTGTGACCCTGGGCAAGTCACTTAACCCCAATTGCCTCAGGGAAAAAAAAGTTATAATTATAAATTTGAAAAAAAAAAGAAAAATATAAGATAAAGAGGTGATTTTAAAAAACAAAGGACAAGAAAATTTGATTTGCATAAGCAATTGATAGTTTGAATGGAATATCTAGTTAGAATATCATAAAGTACTGATTTTTTAAAATAAGTTTTTAATTGGTGATTACATAAAAATTGGAAATGACATAATGTTCCTATCCATTTTATAATAGGCTATGATATGTTTATTTGGCTATCACATGTGAAATTTGTGAAGTTGCTAATTAAATTATTTGGGGTTATTGTCATAATGTTGAAACCTAAAATTGTTAGGTATTATGTGGGTTATATAGACACCAGAGGAAGATTTGGTCATATGGGGAATTCGCACTGTCCATTGTCTTTGGCAAAAGGTAGATTGATTATAGAAAGGGACAAGTTCCTGCAGAAACTTGCCATTTTCCAGGGGAAAGAAGATATTCCATGAGGTTGGGGCATGTCCTAGGTTTGAGGACTGGATCCTGAAGGGGCACTTGGCACCCTAAAAAGAATTAGCTCTAAGGAGAAGTGGGGTCAGGAAGCATGGTGGAGTTCGGAGAGATACCACAGGGAGTGGAGGAAAGGTAAAAGGAAAGACCTGTCAGCTTGGAAAGATGAAGATTTAGCCCACCCTTGCCCCACTGGTTTGGCTGGTTCTTAGAAGTGAGAGAACAAATCTACTCACTGGAATTCACATACACCCCCAACTTCTGCCACCACTCCTCCTTGATTAAATGAAATTACTTTAACATTAATTGCTTTTTTTGTTTAAAGGAACAGCTTATGTTTACACGGTGTTAATAATAATGTTTTATTGTTCAAGTCTGTGGTTGTTTTAAGGCAAAAAGTCATTTGTGATGCTACGTCAAAGGTTCTACCACTTAGCACTCCTAAGAGAAGTTTGTTAGATTTCTGGTTAACTGTACATTCTCTGAAAATGGTTACTTCAAAACTCATTCAGCAAATTATTTAAATATTATTTAAAGGCATAATGGTCTCCTTGTGTTTAATGAATATAATAACAAATATGATCTAAAGCTTTCTTGAAGTACCTAGAGCAGAATTTTAAACTGATATCCCTGCTCTAGTTTTGACTATATTTTACAGGAGCATTTCATAAGTTATGCACAATGGTTTATAAGAATTTTGTTGTTGTTGTTATATAGATCTGAAGCCCCTAATTAGTGAAACCTGTTATTGAGATGAAATCTCCAAGGACTGTAACTAATATTTTTTGAGTTTCGATTTTGGATATCATTGCCTGATGGATCATTAAGTCTATAACCCACCATTCTAGAGAAATGTCATAAGTTACTGAGAGGGATTCCTTCTTGAGCTATTACAGGTGATATCTTATCCAGACAAGAGCTGATGTGTACAGAAAATTGTAGGAGGGACTAGGTGGAGGAGTAAGACTAGCCAGAGTCACTTCTAGGTGGGAGACGAAGAGGTGAGGTTGTGGAGATCCTATGCGTCCACTCTCTCTTCACTTCTACCACTAAAAAACCAATAATAAAGACCAAGGACTTTTGCTTATCCTGATTCCAGCTGATTCTAAGGTATCCAGGGTGTTATTAGCACAGTCATTGCAATTTGTTGTAAATCAAATAAGATGTTATTTGTAAAACAGCTAAAACCCAGTGCCTGAGACAAAGTAATTGTTATGCTAATGTTTATTCCTTTCCTTCTTCCCCACAAATAATGATCAACTTGATGAGGTTCAAGTGGTCTAGATTTCTAGTAATCTAGAGGTTAGTGGCTAAAAGAGAGTTATAAAGAATCTCCTTTAAATCGGCTGCAGGTTTTAGGAGCGAAAGAATTCATTCATTCCCAAATATTAGTTGCAAAATGAAAGTTTATTGTTAGGTAGAAATTAGTTTACCCAGAGATTGACTTTTATAGTGGCAGATCTATGGAAAATGGACTTTTGCACTGAGAATGCAATTCTCAGTGGACAGAAAGTCCTGGCAGCTGAGTGAGCTACCAGGGTCCATCTGCAAAGATTTTAGTTGATGGAAGCTCATTATATTGGGTGTCTTAGTGGGGGTTGGGAAGCCCCAGCAGATCAGAAACAGTGGGGGCTGGGTGGCCCAAGCAAGTCAGAGTGGGGGCTGGGTGGCCCAAGCAAGTCAGAATGGGGGCTGGGACAAGCTCAGGTCTCCTATTGGGATTCAAAGGGATGCTTTTGACAAGGATTTGAAATTGAATCAAATGCTTTGGCATCTTGGAAAAACAATTTGTCTGGGAGGATATGCCTCAGCCAGGAGGGGCTGAGAATCTGAAAGGAATCACAGATCAATAGGAAATACAGTTTCTTAAAGGGACCAAAATCCGCTTCAAACTCTGGCCCCAAAAAAGAAAAGAGAAAATATATCCATATGTTTTCTAGGCAGAAGTCAGGATCATCCCCGCACCTACTTCCTCCTAGCTCCCTTTTTTTCTCCTCCCCCTTGTGCTCTGGTTTCCATCCAAAACAGGAAGTGTTTACTTGAATCTACCTGTGGAAATGAGATGAGGAAATGCTGTGAATCTTGAAGTTAGCTTATTCTCTCCCTTTTTCAGGAAATGCTAAAGGACTCATCCTGGAAACAGCTTCCCAGATTGTCTTGTTACCACACCAGACAACCATGATGTGCTCAGACAGCCTTGATGAGCATCTTTAAGATATTCATGATCGAAATCCAAGCTTTCTCAGACAACTTCTGTTAGAATCTTCAAGTTAGTCTCAACATCTTAATATACATCCTGATTCTTATCTTTATTTCCCCTTCTCCTCTAAGAATTTCCTTTATATTTCCCCTATAAAAGATGTGCTTGTGATGAAGGGCTTTGCTAAGTCCTTTTCAGGACTAAGTCTCCTATGAGGTACTCTGTCTCTCTCCCTCCTCATACTTACTTCCCTTTAGTGGTGTCTTTCTCCCTACTACAGCTAACTGATTAGTCTGCTACTCTCCTCTATGCATTTGGCTTGCCAGTCAGTAGTATATTCACACCTCATGACATATTCCTCTTCTCCTGGTTAATTGTGAGTTCCATTGAGGAATTTGTCTTTTTCATTGTTATTTGTTAAAAAAAAAACCCTTTCTTTCCTCTTTATATGCTCTCCCAAATCTGTTTCAAATTTATCATTCCTGGTACCTATTTTACTTCTTCATTTTGTCTGCAACTTCTTCTAAATAACTGTACTTTTTGACTAAGGAGAAACCTCTTGTGAGTTCTTCACATGTGAATTGCTATAGAACCCCATCATTTGATGCCTACACTCAATCTCATCAGATATAAGTATAATCATTATAAAAACTTCCTCTAAGAGAAAATCTCCAGGTCCCTTCTCACCTAACTTCTCCCCTCAATATTATCTAGCTCACACTTTGCCCAAGAGAATCCATAAATTATCCTGATTCATTTTTTTATTCACATTTTAAGGTTTATCTTTAGAGAGTTTTATAATGTGCTTTCAATATAAATCCATTTGTTCATGCCCCCAGCCAGACATTCTATCAAATTAGAATGAGAATTTGTGTCTATGTGTGTGTATTTATTTCATTGTCTATCTCTTTCTATTTGTTTTCCCCACCCAAGAATCATTCTCCGTGTCCTTCAAGCAAACGAAATATATGGAAACTAAAATATTTTCAAGTTAAATGCAATTGTATCTTAATATTGGCTTTTAGAGACCACATGGACTGTGATAAAAAATAAAAATAAATTTTAAAATGAATTCACACTCTCCCAGAGGGAACAGAGAAGAGATATTAGAGGCTAGAAAAAGAGTACAATCACTAGCATAACACAACACAGGTACAGTCTCCACCAGCCCTGGATAGCTTCTGAAAGTTTCAGCTCCCCCCTCAATATGGTTATGAAAATTTTGCCCGCATCAGTGGCAGTAACTGTTGATGGTCCCTAGGACTTCTGTCCATCATCATTCTGTAGTTGAAGAGGCTGGGCACAAAGTTTGTGATGAAGTAGCTGTTGCAGTATCTCTTGAAGCAGAAGCTCCTTTCTCTTTCCCTCTGTCAACTTCTCAGCCCCTTCTCAGAGACTGAGATTTCTGAGCTTTCCCTTTATCTTAGAAAACAAAGGGATTGAACATCAAGTGCATCTTAAGATCTTCCAAACAGGAAAAAATAGATGAGCCCTTGGTTCCACAAATATACTTGCATAGACAAATACCAGAGTCTTGAGCTAAACATATATGTGTGTAGGCTATAAGTTCATACCTGTCACTTTGTGGTGGAAATCGTTTGGGTCAAAATCATGCTGATCTGACTGGAGAGATAAAAAAAAACTTTCAGTCTGCAGCTCCTGCTTTTGAACTATAAGCAAAACCCACTTCCGTACTAGAGTGTGATTAAAGAGAGACCACATATTGTAAAGCACAAGGCTTAGAATCTAAGTATGGGTAAATGTCAGTGTGGGACTCAGCCAGGCTCAGGTGAATCTGGCTAAAGTTTATTTCCCAAATAGGAACAGAAATTGCCACTTCTATGTCCTTATATAAAATCCATATTTGTCCAAGTGTTACACATTATAAGACTCAACATCTTGAACAATCTGAATTTCAACCAACTACTTCATAATGCTCTATCAGTGCCTCATTTGGCTTCCCATCTTGTGGTATCACAAAGACTATGAAAAAATAAAATATAAATCAAAAGGATTAAAAACACTAAACTTTTCTGAAAAGAATTATTATCCCAATTCCATTTCACTTTCTCTGTCTTGTAAATCAGCTAATGTAGACATCATATTGGCTGATGTTTCTCAATTTGTCCTACAAGAATGCCTGAATATGCTTTAAGTTTTTGTCTGTTGTTGTAAAGAATCTTATCTCACTTGTTGGTTGGCATTATAAATAATGGTTTTTAATGATTTTTCTATAGAGGTTCTGTTAAAGTTTTGTTTTAAATGAATGATTCAATCACTGGGAAAATGTCTGATCCAGACAAAATTGAAGTTATTTGTACTGAAGAGATTCCATTGCTCAGGAGGAAGTAGAGCCAGAAGGAAGAAAAAAGGAAAGAAGGAAGGAAGGAAGGAAGGAAGGAAGGAAGGAAGGAAGGAAGGAAGGAAGGAAGGAAGGAAGGAAGGAAGGAAGGAAGGAAGGAAGGAAGGAAGGAAGGAAGGAAGGAAGGAGAAGCAAAAAAGAAAAGAGGAAGAAAGGATAGAAAGAAAAAAGAAAGGAAAGAAGAAAGATACATGACCTTGGCTTAGATGTCAACAGACTCTGAGTACTTGCAGAGAAAGAAAAATATTTACTCAGGCAAAGTGAGACTAACTTTTAGCTCTAATTAAATCAATTCTTCCTTACAGATGAAAGAGAAATTCAAACATTTCCAGAATAAAGGGAATTTTGTACTGTTAGTTCAGACAGCCCCCAGCCCACCCATCCCCTAAAAAACCCATTAGGGAGCACAAAAATTGTAGGTATTTATGTGGTCCATTGAAGTCTGCAAAGCATTTTAATAATCATTATTTCTTGATATCTTAAAAATAACATGGGGTAAAGTACTATAGGCACTTGACCTTTTGTAGATGGGAAAAATAAGGCTTAGGTTAAGGGGTTTTCCCATGTAAGTATTTCTGTCTTAGATTATACAGGATTAGAATCTTGCTGAAGACTGCTCCTCTCTTTTCACCTCTCTTCACTAGTGAGTTTAGAAGGTGAGATTGTCTTTCAACATCAATTCAACCAATGGGAGTTTAACATGCTTGTTAGAGCTCACTGGTTAGTAAGGCTAGAGAGCACTGAATGCATTGCTCTACTTCTTACTTCCTCTGTTCAGTTGATACTCAGAGGAATCTTATAGAAGTCTGAAAGTAGGAAATGTGTGCTGCTATTCCAGAAATATTAGAACACTGGTAGATAATCTACTATCCTCAGGATGTAGCTTCTTGTCACCCTCCTACTTCATGAGCAATTGAAAGTAGGATAGGGCCTGACCATTTCCAAAGGAATCAGCCTCCAAATGCACTATTATGGTTCTGGTTCTGGATTAAGTTCAGTTTATCAAGAACTTTCTCTTAAAATAAACTTGGGTTTGCCAGGAATTAGCATATATTCTGAAGTAATGCTTCTTCAAAAAAGTTCCCTGTAATTTCTTAGTTCTCATTTTGATTTTCTTATCTTTAACTTATGAGAGCACTTCTCAAGTCTCTTTATTCTATTCTCTTGGTGCTCATTTTATATTTTATCAGACTTTTTTTTACTCTTTATTGTATGGACAATTAGCTGGTGCAGTAGATGGACTCTGGGTCTGGATTCAGGAAGTTTTTATTCAGTTACTTCCAATACTTGATCCATCTGGGATTTTCCTGGCAAAGATACTGGAATGTTTCCTTTTCCTGCTCATTTTACAGATGAGGAACTGAGACTTAAGTGAGAGCTAAGTGACTTGCCCAGGGTCACACAACCAGGACATATCTAAGGCCAAATTTGAACACAGGAAGGTGAGTATTTCTGATGTCAGATCTGGTACTCTATCCACTGCTCCATCTAGATCCCCTGGGGTCAGGAAGATCTGAAATCAAATACGGCTTCAGACCCTTACTAGCTGTTTGCCTCAGTTTCCTCCTCTATAAAATGAAGACAATTATAACACCGACTTCCCAGTGTTGTTATAAATAAAATGAGATAATAATTGTAAAGTACTTAACATAATATCTGATAATTGCAAAATAAGCACCATTTAAATGTTAGCTATTATTATTAATGATAATTGTGATAATGATAATACATCCCCCTTCATACCTGCTTCCCCATCTCTATCCTTTACTTTATTCAGAATTCTATTTATAACTGAGCTATATCAAGGATACCATGCCCACGTCAATGTCTTTCCTTTAGTTTTCAGTAAAGCTTTCAAAGGACAAAGAATAATATTTTGACAACTTCTTCTAGTATATAATGTTTCATAATTTTAAGAAGATTTCGTGTGTATGTGTTATAAAAGTGCCTTGAGCATTATGAGGGCCTCATAAAGTTAAATCAATGAATTATTACCTGTTATAGTTTGCCCAAAAGAAAAGGCTCAGAATGCCCCCCAAAATAAAAATTTTCACAATCCAAAGGATCAATGTGAAAGCTCCAGACATTCTGAAACTTTTGAACAGAGTATATTAAATATATCATAAACATATTAAAACATTTTAGCCTACAATTATTTGATAATTTTCATCTATTTATAAAAGAATTGTTAAAATTTCAATGATTTTTATGTCTCACTAGTGTTGCTGCCATTTCCCTGCAATAGGCCTAGGAAAACTCTAATGTCTCCTGTTTGCATACAGAAATGTTGAATGATGTAATCTGTCACAGCACAAATTGTTGAAGAATATTTATTATCCTTAATAAAAATAATACTTGTAGAGGGCCACAGACAGTGGGGGTACTCTGGGTGAGGTATAAGACCCTTCACTGCTGACAATGTCTGATTCTGTTCCCCATCTCCCCTAAGGGCTCTCAGCCTTCCTGAGAAGTCAGGGGCAGTGACAATTTGTGTTGTGATTGAAGCAGAGTGATACCAGGTGGCAAACTGGGTACAATAGCAAGTAGTTCATGTGGTCCCTTGTGCGCAATATATACTGGGCGAATGCCTATTGTTGTTTTGGTTATATAAGGGTATTAGGGTATATAAGGGTGAAAGAACGTGGAATAAATGGTCTCCATATTTCTACCACCCTCAGGAGTCTCACATCATCACTTCTCCACTAAGATGATATGTTTTTTCACCCTGGTGTGGGGGCTCTAGAAAGCAGGTCACAACAAATACCATCTCCTCGTATTTCCTAAAGAGTAAGGAATTCAGTTCCTTACTCTTGGGCATATTATTTAATTTCTGTGTTTTGGCTTCTATATCAATGTAAATGAAGTCATTACTTGTCCCTAATATTGGTGGAAATGTAGGTGAAAAATAATTTAGAGAGATTCTTATAGATAAAGATAAAATGAAGTCATTAAGGACTAAAGAGGTAGTAGTGTAAAGTGGATAGTATAATAAACATGGAATCATAAAGGCCTGACTTCAAATCCCAGATTTGATAGCTCTGTGACTAGGAAAATCATTTAGCTTCTCTCAGTTTCCTTTTCTGTAAAATAAGAGATTGCATTCATTGGTTTCCAAGGTCTCTTCTAGCTACAAGTCCCTGATTCCATTATCCTATGACTTTCCTGATTTTAATAAAATGAATAAACATTGATTAAACATGTGACAAATGTAAAACATTGATCTAGTTACCATAGGGGCAAAAAGGGAAAAACAATAAATGTCTTGATTGCAAAGAGGTTACAATCTAGTATGTAAAATGAGATTGTTATAGGAATTTTTTTAAAGGAACATAAGACAAATTAAGATTTAATTAAATGCATTTTTGCTGTTCCATCATTTGAGTCATGTCCAACTCTGTAATCCCCATTTCGGGTTTTCTTGGCAAACATATTGCAATATTTTGCCATTTCCTTTTGCAGATAGAAAACTGAGGCAAATAAGGTTAATTGACTTACCGAGAGTCTCACAGCTAGTATCTCAGGCCAGATTTGAATTTGTGTGTTGATGAGTCTTCCTGATTCTAAGCGCAGTGCTGTACCACTGGACTCCAGCTGCTCACATTAAATACATAAAAGAGATCAAATCAAAGAGTATCAGTAAGAACAGTAAAAGATGGAATATGATTGTTTACTCTTATTCCCTTCTCCTCCTATTTCCCTGTGGAGAAAAATAGATATTTTTATTTCCAACTGAGGTGTCTATTTGTGTGTATATATATATACGTATGTGTGTATATGTGTATTCTTCTCTCTTTGAACCAGTTCAAATAAGAGTAAAGTTTAAAATATTGCCTACTATCACTCCCATATTCCCCTCCATTGTAAAAACTGTTCTTTTTGTACCTCTTTTATGTAAGGCAATTTTCCTTATTCTTCCTCTCCCTCCCCCCTTCTTTTACTATATCCTTCTTTCTCATTCTTCTATTTTTTTGAGAGGATCCCAACATGATCGGCTCACAGATTTGCCTTCTGTTTCATAGATATACTCTACCTATCCTAATAATGAAAATATTTTTAGGAGTTACATTATAATCTTCCCATATAGAAATGTAAGCAGTTTGCTTTATTAAGTCCTTTATAATTTCTCTTTCATGATAACCTTTTTATGCTTCTCATGAGTCTTGTATTTGAATGTCAGATTTTCTATTCTTCCTGATCTTTTCATTGAGAGTGCTAAAAAAGTTCTCAGTTTTGTTTGTTCAGTTATTTTTCAGTCAGGTCTGACTCTTCATGACACCATTTGGGGTTTTCTTGGCAAAGATACTTGGAGTGGTTTATCATTTCCTTCTCCACCTTATTTTGCAGATGGGAAAGCTGAGGCAAACAAAGCTAGCTGACTAGCCCAGAATCACACAACTACCATATTTGAACTCAGTGTTTCCTATTCTAAGCCTGGCACTTTATGCACTGTAGCAACTAGCAGCTTCTTCGATTTCATTATGTGTGTGTGTGTATGTATGTGTATATGTGTGCATGTAATAGTACATTTCCTTTTGAAGGCTTATACTCCATTTTACTGGGTAGGTTCTTTTTGGCTGTAATGTATAAGATTACTTGCTCTTGAAAATCTCTAAATCTTATGTAACCGTCACTGTGGCTCATGATATTTAAATTATTTCTTTTTGGCTGCTTGAAATATTTTCTCTTTGACCCACAAACTCCTGAATTGGGCTATATAATATTCCAAGGTGTTTTCATTTAGGGATCTCTTTCAGAAGGTGATCAGTGGATTCTTTCAATGTCTATATTTCCCTCCAAGTTCTATGATATTGAGGCAGTTTTCCTTGATAATTTTTTTTTTAAATATAATGTCTAGACCAATATCTTACAACATTTATCAAGATCAGGTCAAAATGGATCCATGATGATATAGATACATAAAGAAATATAGAAGAAAGTTTGAAGCATACATAATAAATTACTAATCAGATTAATGCCTAAGCAAGCAAATTATAAATAAATATGAGATAGAGAGGAGTATAGAACGTAAAGGGGAAAGTTTCAATTACCTTAAATTAAGAAGGTTTTGTGCAAATAAAACAAATACAACAAGAAAGATCAAGAGAAAAGTAGAGGGGGGTGATTTTAGGAACAGTTTCTCAGATAAGTCTCAAAAAGTCATCTCAAAAATTAAAAAAAAAAAAATTGGAAAATGAATAAGAACATGATTCATCCCCCAATTGATAAATGGTAAAAGAATATGAACAAATTTTAAAATATCATATAAAAATGTGTAAATCATTATTGATTGGGGAAATGCAAGTTAAAATGCAATCTCATTTTATATCTTAAATGGCTTAAGCGATTGAAGAGGAAGGAAACACATTTTAGAGGGAATGTGAAAAAATTGGGACACTAATGCATTGTTGGTGGCATTGCTAACTCAACCAACCATTTTGGAGAGCAATCTGGAATTATACCCAAAGAATTATTAAATTGCCTCTTCCCTTCAACCAAGCAATAGCACTATTGGGTCCATTTCTGAAAATGCTTAGGGAAAAAGGAAAAGAACTTACTTGTTCTAAAATATTTATAACAGCTCTCTTTATGGTGCAAAGAACTAGAAATAGTGGAGATGCCTTTCAATTGGAGAATGTCTTAACCAGTTATGGTATGTGGTTGTAATGGAATATTAGTATGTTAGAAGAAATGATGAGCTCAGTGATCTTAGAAAAACATGAATGGACTTGCTTTAAATTACAAAGAACAAAATGAGTATAACAAGAGAACATTGTATTCAGTAACAAAGTTGTTTTAAGAACAATTTTAAGTAAATAAGTTATTTTTGACTATTATAAATATTGAAATTCACTTTTAAAGGACATATAAAAAAGATATCTCTATCCAGAGGAAAAAAAACTGATAAATAAAAATATGTATAAAAATAATTTTAAACATATACATACACACACACACACACACACACACATGATTGTATCTAATTGTAGCAATCTTGGGGGAGGAAAAAGAAACTTACATAATAACTATTATATATTTAAAAGGAATAACAAGTTGTCCATAATAGATTTGAAATATCATGTGCAATGAATTTTTTGAATATTCTGTAAAATGGAAATGCTATCTTTATTTCATAAATTAAAATGTAAATAAATACAAATTCAAAAATAAATATATCTAGGCTTTTTTTTTATTGTGGCTTTCAGATAGTGCAATAAATCTGAAATTATCTCCTCAATCTCTTCCAGATAACTTGTTTTTCTGATGAGATATTTCACATTTTCTTCTAGTTTTTTTCATTCTTTAGATTGTTTTATTGTTTCTTGATGTCCCATGAAGTCATCAGCTCCTACTCACCCAATTCATATTTTTTTTAGGAATTAATCTCTTCGGTGCATTTTTGTGCTTTTTTCATTTCATCAATTCTTTTTTTTTAAGTGGTTGTTTTCTTCATGATTTTTGGTTTCTCTAAATTGGCATTAGGCCAATTCTAGTTTTAAGGTGTTTTCTTCAGTATATTTTGTGCCTCTTTATTGTTAATTTCTTATTTCTTACTTTTCTTGCATCACTCTCATTTCTTTTCCCAGTTTTTTCTCTACAGCTCTTTATCTATTTCTTGTTCTTCCAGGAATTTTTGTTGGGCTTCTTCCCAACTTGCATTTTTCTCTGAGGCTTTCTTTTAGTTGTTTTCACATTGTGTCTTGAGTCTCTTTCTTATTATAGTAGCTTTTAATGCTCAGGTTCTTTTTTGTTTTTCTGCTTGTTCATTTTTTTTAAGTTAATTTCTTGATATTTATTTTTTTTTTGTTAAAGTTAAAAGTCTTTTCATTTGGGATTATGGAGGCATTATCCCAGGCTTCAGGCTTTTTTTCTTTATTGTTTTCAGAACTACTGCTAAGGGAGTGTAAGTATTCAGTATAGTCAGTACTTTCATGATGAGATATGGTTACTACTTTTCTGCTCTGTGCCCAAAGGACCTTGGTTCCTCTGCAGCCACAACCACTTCTCTCTGAACTGGAAATGCAACCAAAAATGGTCAGTGAAGTTGGCAATCAGTACCTAGTCTTGCTCTCAATGTCCCTATAATCTCTTTCTGACAAGTTGTTCAATCCTATTACCCTCTGTTGTCTGAAGCTTCTGTCACAGTCACCATTGATGCTCCTGCTGTGAATACTCCAGGATAACCCCTATTCTGGTGTCATAGATCTTTCCTTCAGAATTCCCAAATTGTCTTAGCTGGAAAAATGTCTCAGCCTGACATTTTGTTGAATGTGCTACCTTAGAATTGAATTTGATGCATAATTTTTAAATTATTTGGAGGGGAATATAGGGAAAGTTCAGCTGAATAGCTTCCTTTACTCCATCATCTTGGCTTTACTTTCTCCTTCAATGTTATTTAAAAAAACAGAGAGAGAAATAAAGAAGATAATAAGATGAAATAATGTAATTATCTAGGTATTGTGGATGGATTTGGAAGACATCTATAAAATATTGCCATTTCTGTTCCCTTTTTATCCTCAATTCAATTGTTTTAGAATATCTTCAAATTATAATTTCTACATTCCTTATTTTAATTTTTGCCTTTCTTCAATATTCCCTCCCTGGGAGAAGATGTTGAGAATTTTGTCTCTGAGGAATATGTCCCATGTTGCCATTGCAAGATTTTTATTGAATTACTAAGGCAGGAGAGGACTGTCTTAGTATCTTCCTGTACAAACAATGAGTTAGTAATTACACATAAAAACAAAAGAGAAACAGACTTTTTCTGGAGCAGTTCCTCTCATAGCATCCTGTTTGAGGTTATATCTGCTCCTGATCTAATTCTCAGATTTGTAAAGTTATACATTCATTAAAAAAAAAAAAAATCCCAAGTATATGAATAGAACAGGGAGGAATTGGGATTATACCAATCCCCAGCAATTGATAAATTAGGTAATGAGAGCTTAAGGCATTAAAGAAAATATATTAGTTAGTAACTTTCCTATAAGGGAGTTCTTCCTGATAGAATTAGAAAGCAAGTTATAATTTTCTATATAATAATGAGTCATGGAAGAAGATGCAGAGAGAAACAAGGGGTGGAAGAAAGATAAAAGAATTAAAGGAAAGAGAAATTCTTTCTCTCATTCCTACATGTTAAGCTATGAAGTTTTGCAACAGAAATAATTACCATTAGGTAAGTCTACATGCAACAGATGCAGATTTGCAAAGAGGAAAGAACCACTGTCAATAAAAAGTAGCCTGTGTAAATGAGAATTAAACTGTGGAAAGGAGCAGACTCTTGAATGATCCTTGATTTCTAGGATTTCTGTTGCATCAAATACTTCTTCCATATTGGTTTGAATTGATAATTGTTCCCTCTGTTGATCTCTATAACTTTTGAAGAAAATTATCAATAGAACAATTTAAAAATGTACTGGCTGCTTTGTTTTTAGCAGGAAAAAACCTTCATACAATGTCTACATATATTGAAGACTACCTTTAAGTCTTTGTGATAGTGACCCACAAAAGAAAATGATCAGCCATTTCCTATATCTAACTGGGTGGTCCATAGCATACTCCCTCTATGATACTGATTTTGTTTATTCCTCCCTACAGATCTCTATTCAAATGTTTTCCATAGAGATGTTTATTGAGAATGAGGCACTTCTGTGACTTCTATCTAATCCATAATCTTCAAATGCTCACTCTGATTTACTCCATATAAGCAATCTACTGTCAAATCTTGTTCCTATCTACACAGCCTCTCTTGCATCCTTCTCCTCAGGTACAAAGCCACGGCTCTAATTCAGACCATCATAGCTTTTGCTTAGACTGTTGAAATAGTTTCCTAATTAGTCTGATACAATCTTCTCCCTCTTCCTATGAACCCTCTATACAACTACCAAAATTATTTTACTATAGTAAAGATCTGATCACGTTAACCTCTCCAATAGGATCCAGTAATTCCTCATTACTTCTAAAATTAAATGTAAACTCCTTTGCTTGACATTTAAAGCTTTCATAGTCTAGCCCAATTCTAGTTATCCAGCTTTCTTGTACATTACTCCCCTCTATACACTCATAGGTGAGCCTTACTTAGCTACTTGCTGTTGCTCTTCAGCCATGAGATTTTATATCTTCTCTCAATGTCCTTATACAACTATCCTCCCTCTCTGGAATCCTTCCACTCTTCACTTCTGCCTCTTGGAAAACATTTTATTCAAAACTTGCTCATGATCTACATTCTGCAAGAGGACTTTCCTGATGTTCCCCTTTCTCCTTCTTTAATATTTGTTTTATATAGGTTTTTAATATAGAGATATATGTTCATTCCATTCTTCCTTTACAAATGTAAGTTCTTTGAGGATAGGGATAATTTCACCTTGTGTTTATATTTCTAGTTCCTAGCACAGTATCTGGCATATAGTATATAGTTAGCATGTGATTATTTAATGATTTCTTTATTATGTATATGTGTGTATACGTGTACATATATTCTTCCATTGATCTATTTCATTCATGAGTCACAACCCATAACATTTTATTGATACCATCAGTTTATATTTATCTGCTTTTAATTGAAGTCTTGATACTATCTAAAACATTAGCATGAGGGTATGAATGCAGTTTTTGCTCATTTTCCAGATTATTCTCTCTTGTGCTCTTCTCAAGTTACATCTGCTGCTCTCAATGATATCAGGCCTAGCAGTTTTAAGTGAGCAATCCTACATGTCAACTTTAATTTTCAGTTAATACTCCTTTAGTCAAATCAAGCAAATATGTTTTTCCCTCACCCTAGTTAAATGAGTTATTTTTAGTTTATCTGTAAAAGGAGAATACATCAACTATCTTTGGCAGAGGAATAAAAAAAGAAAAAAAAAGATTTATTACATTCATCCCATTATCTTTGTTTTGTGTTAAGTCATTTTTCATTTGATGTTGAGGTAGTTTTGTTGATTATATTAAGTTTACAAATTTTTGTACAAGCAAAACTAATGCGGGCAAACTCAGAAGGGAAGCAATAAATGGGAAATCATTTTTACATTTAAGGATTCTGATAAAGGCCTCATTTCTAAAATACATAGAGAATTGATTCAAATTTATAAGAATTCAAGCTATTATTCAATTGATTAATGGTCAAGTCAAGATGTGCAGTAGATAGAGCACTGGCCCTGGAGTCAGGAAGAGCTGAGTTCAAATGTGACCTCAGTCACTTATCATTTCCTAGGTATGTGACCCTGGGCAAGTCACTTAACCCCATTGCCTCACTGAGAGGAGAGAGAGAGAGAGAGAGAGAGAGAGAGAGAGAGAGAGAGAGAGAAAGAGAGAGAGAGAGAGAGAGAGAGAGAGAGAGAGAGAGAGAGAGATATCATCATTTTATATTTATCAGGTTGGCTAAAATAATTTTTTAAAAATTATGCAAAAGAATGGGAAACTAATTCATTGTTGGTGGAATTGTGAACTCATCTAATCATTTTGGAGAGCAATCTGGAGTCATGCCCCAGAGTTATTAAACAACCTATATCCTTTGACCCAGGAATATCATTACTATGTCTATTTCCAAAGACAGGCTTAGGGAAAAAAGAAAAGAACTTCTGTGTTCTGAATTATTTATAGCAGTTCTCTTTGCAAATAACTGGAAATTGTGGGAATGCCTATCAATTTGGAAATAGCTAAACAAATTGTGGCATATGTTTGTGATGGAATACTATTGTGCTATAAGAAATGATGAGTTCAATTATCCTAGAAAAAACATGGGTAGACATGCATGAAATAATGAAGAACAAAATGAACAGAACCAAGAGAACATTGTACATATTAACAACAATATTGTTTTAAGAACAGCTTTGAGCAGATCAGTCATTTTGATTATCATAAATACCTAAGTTAACTACAAATTATATATAAAGTAAGATGCTATCTGTATTCAGAGAACTGATAAATAGAAATATATATAATGATTTTATTTATACATATGAAACATATACATATATGTATACATGCATATATAGGGTACATATATTACATACATTCATCTAAAGACAGATATGTACACATATTTGTATTTAATAGTCACCCCATCTTCAAGAGGGGAGAAGAGGAAATTATATTTTAAAAGATTAGCCAAGTTATACATAATGGATTTGCTTTTTCATATACAATCATTTTTTTAATGCTATGTTGTGGAAATGTTTGTTTTATTTCATCAATTAAAATTAAAATAAATACTTTTTTAGATAAGGAAGGGCATTATATCCTGCTAAAGGGCAGCATCAATAGTGAAGCAGTATCAAATATTAAACATGTATGCACCAAGTGGGGCAGCATCTAAATTCTTAAAAGAGAAATTAAGAGAGCTGCAAGAGGAAATAGATAGCAAAACTATAATAGCGGGAGATCTCAACCTTGCACTCTCAGAATTAGATAAATCAAACCACAAAATAAATAAGAAAGAAGTCAAAGAGGTAAATAGAATACTAGAAAAGTTTGATATGATAGATCTTTGGCGAAAGCTAAATGGAGACAGAAAGGAATATACTTTCTTCTCAGCAGTTAATGGAACCTATACAAAAATTGATCATATACTAGGGCATAAAAACCTCAAAATCAAATGCAGTAAGGCAGAAATAGTAAATGCATCCTTTTCAGACCATAATGCAATCAAAATAACATTTAATAAAAAGCCAGGGGAAAATAGACCAAAAAATAATTGGAAACTAAATAATCTTATACTAAAGAATGATTGGGTAAAACAGCAAATCATAGACATAATTAATAACTTCACTCAAGAAAATGACAATAATGAGACATCATACCAAAATGTGTGGGATACAGCCAAAGCAGTAATAAGGGGAAGTTTTATATCTCTACAGGCCTACTTGCATAAAATAGAGAAAGAGAGGGCCAACGATTTGGGCTTACAACTAAAATTGCTAGAAAAGGAACAAATTAAAAACCCCCAGACAAACACAAAACTTGAAATTCAAAAAATAAAAGGTGAGATTAATAAAATTGAAAGTAAAAAAACTATTGAATTAATTAATAAAACTAAGAGTTGGTTCTATGAAAAAACCAACAAAATAGACAAACCCTTAGTAAACCTGATTAAAAAAAGGAAAGAGAAAAAGCAAATTGATAGTCTTGAAAATGAAAAGAGTGAACTCACCACTAATGAAGAGGAAATTAGAACAATAGTTAGGAGCTACTTTGCTCAACTTTATGCTGATAAATTCGATAACTTAAATGAAATGGAAGAATACCTTCAAAAATATAGCTTGCCCAGATTAACAGAGGAAGAAGTAAGTAGTCTAAATAGTCCTATGTCAGAAAAAGAAATAAACCAAGCTATTAACCAACTTCCTAAGAAAAAGTCCCCAGGACCAGATGGATTTACAGGTGAATTCTACCAAACATTTAAAGAACAACTAACTCCAATGCTATGTAAACTATTTGAAAAAATAGGGATTGAAGGAGTCCTACCAAATTCCTTCTATGACACAGACATGGTACTGATACCTAAACCAGGTAGATCGAAAACTGAGAAAGAAAACTATAGACCAATTTCCTTAATGAATATTGATGCTAAAATCTTAAATAAGATATTAGCAAATAGACTTCAGAAAATCATCCCCAGGATAATACACTATGACCAAGTGGGATTTATACCAGGAATGCAGGGCTGGTTTAATATTAGGAAAATTATTAGTATAATTGACCATATTAATAATCAAATTAATAAAAACCATATGATCATCTCAATAGATGCAGAAAAGGCATTTGATAAAATCCAACATCCATTCCTACTAAAAACGCTTGAGAGTATAGGAATAAGTGGACTATTCCTTAAAATAATAAGGAGCATATATTTAAAACCTTCAGTAAACATCATATGTAATGGTGATAAACTAGAGCCTTTCCCTGTAAGATCAGGAGTGAAACAAGGTTGCCCACTATCACCATTACTATTCAATATAGTACTAGAAACTCTAGCCTTGGCAATAAGAGCCGAGAAAGAGATTCAAGGAATTAGAGTAGGAAATGAAGAAATCAAATTGTCACTTTTCGCAGATGACATGATGGTATACTTAGAGAACCCCAAAGACTCTGCTAAAAAGCTATTAGAAATAATTCCGAATTTTAGCAAAGTCGCAGGATACAAAATAAATCCACATAAATCCTCAGGATTTTTATACATTACCAACACAATCCAACAGCAAGAGATACAAAGAGAAATTCCATTCAAAATAACAGTCGATAGTATAAAATATTTGGGAATATATCTACCAAAGGAGAGTCAGGAATTATATGAGCAAAATTACAAAACACTTGCCACAAAAATAAAGTCAGATTTAAATAATTGGAAAGACATTCAGTGTTCTTGGATAGGCCGAGCGAATATAATAAAGATGACAATACTCCCCAAACTAATCTATTTATTTAGTGCTATACCAATCAGACTCCCAAGAAACTATTTTAATGACCTAGAAAAAATAACAACAAAATTCATATGGAAGAATAAAAGGTCGAGAATTGCAAGGGAACTAATGAAAAAAAAGTCAGAGGAAGGTGGTCTAAGTGTACCTGATTTAAAGCTATATTATAAAGCAACAGTCACCAAAACCATTTGGTATTGGCTAAGAAATAGACTAGTTGATCAGTGGCATAGGTTAGGTTCACAGGGCAAGATAGTGAATAAAAATAGCAATCTAATCTTTGACAAACCCAAAGATCCCAAATTTTGGGATAAGAATTAATTATTTGACAAAAACTGCTGGGAAAACTGGAAATTAGTATGGCAGAAACTAGGCATGGACCCACATTTAACACCACATACTAAGATTAGATCAAAATGGGTCCAAGATTTAAGCATAAAGAACGAAATCATAAATAAATTGGAGGAACATGGGATGGTTTACCTCTCAGACTTGTGGAGGAGGAAGGAGTTTGTGTCCAAGGGAGAACTAGAGACCATTATTGATCACAAAATAGAACATTTTGATTACACCAAATTAAAAAGTTTCTGCACAAACAAAACTAAAGCAAACAAGATTAGAAGGGAAGTAACAAATTGGGAAAAAATTTTTACAGTTAAAGGTTCTGATAAAGGCCTCATTTCCAAAATATACAGAGAATTGACTTTAATTTATAAGAAATCAAGCCATTCTCCAATTGATAAATGGTCAAAGGATATGAACAGACAATTTTCAGATGATGAAATTAAAACTATTACCACTCATATGAAAGAGTGTTCCAAATCACTATTGATCAGAGAAATGCAAATTAAGACAACTCTGAGGTATCATTACACACCTGTCAGATTGGCTAAGATGACAGGAACAAATAACGATGAATGTTGGAGGGGCTGTGGGAAAACTGGGACACTGATGCATTGTTGGTGGAGTTGTGAAAGAATCCAACCATTCTGGAGAGCAATCTGGAATTATGCCCAAAAAGTTATCAAAATGTGCATACCCTTTGACCCAGCCATACTACTACTGGGCTTATACCCCAAGGAACTACTAAAGAAGGGAAAGGGACCTGTATGTGCCAAAATGTTTGTGGCAGCCCTTTTCATAGTGGCTAGAAGCTGGAAGATGAATGGATGTCCATCAATTGGAGAATGGTTGGGTAAACTATGGTATATGAATGTTATGGAATATTATTGTTCTATAAGAAATGACCAACAGGAGAAATACAGAGAGGCTTGGAGAGACTTACATCAACTGATGCTGAGTGAAACGAGCAGAACCAGAAGATCATTATACACTTCAACAATGATACTGTACGAGGATGTATGCTAATGGAAGTGGATTTTCTTCAACATAGAGAAGAGCTAATCCAATTCCAATTGATTAATGATGAACAGAACCAGCTACATCCAGAAAAGGAACACTGGGAAATGAATGTAAACTGTTATTTTTACCTTCTGAATCCAATTCTTCCTGTGCAACAAAAAATTCGGTTCTACACACATATATTGTATCTAGAATATACTGTAATATATTTAACATATATAAGGCTGCTTGCCATCTGGGGAAGGAGGTTGGGGGAGGAAGGAAAAAATCTGAATAGAAGTAAGTGCAAGGGATAATGTTGTAAAAAATTACCCATGCATATGTACTGTCAAAAAATGTTATAATTATAAAATAAAATAAAAATTAAAAAAATAAATAAATACTTTTAAAAAAGACTATTTAAAAAAAAACACACACATAAGACTCCTCTGTACCTACCAGATTACATCATTCTCAAAGAAACAGAAGATGGAGTCTTAAACAAATAGTAAAGACAATGACAAAAGATAAAATAGATGGATTTGTATTATAAGAAACTGAAAGCTTCTACACGGACAAATTAATAAACCTAAAGAAAGATGGGAAAAGGTCAAATGGAAAATCTTTGTATCAAATTTCTCTGATAAAGGTTATATACTCAAGACAGATAAATAAGATATGTAAACATATGCATACACATTAATAGTCATTAACCATTTTCCAGTAGATAAATTGTAAAAAGATATTAATTACAAAGTATTTGCAACCATATGAAAAAATGCTCTAAATTACAGATAATAAGAGAATTGCAAATTAAATAACCTGAGATTTACCTGATATCCTACAAATGTGACCTAACCCAAAACACAAATAATTAATGTTAGAGTGGTTGTGGAATGATAGGCATACTAGTGTACTGTTAGTGGAACTGTGAAATGGTATAACAATTCTGGAGAACAATTTTGAATAACGTAAATAAAGTAACTAAAATGTTCATATCCTTTGAACCTGAGACATGTTTTCTGGGCTTAAAACCCAAGAAAAACTATTCATAAGAAAAAAAACTGCCTATATAATCCAAAATACTGTTAGCAGCACTTTGTGCTATAGCTAAGAATTAGGAACAAAACTGATACTCATCAGTTAGGAAATGGCTAAACAAATTGTGGTGTATGACTGTAATGGAATGTTTCTGTACTGTAAAAAATTATTTATGCAATGAATTCAGGGGAAATAGGAAAGATTTACAAGAATTGATATAGAATGAAGTAAGTAATTATTACTATAAATGAAAATAATATTTACACACCAAAAAAAAAATTAAATGGAATAAATATCAAGAAAGGCTTGAATGAAGAAATATGAATGGAGACCCCCCCAAAAAAAATCATTCCTTCATGAAGATGGAAGGTTCAAAGATCTTACATATTGCATATATATTTTAACTTTTTTGATATACCAATCACTTGTGCTGATTTTTTTCTTTCTCAAAACTATTTTGTTTCATGGAATAGGCTTTCTGAATGGGAGAGGAGGAAGGATATTGGGGATAACTGTTATAATGTAAAATATGGAAGACATAAATAAAAAATTTATTTTTAAAATTTAACTGACTTTATATAACTTTTTGTAACTGATTGGATATAGAGGGTTAGAGAGAATACAAAAAAATTTAACCCAGAGTGACAGATAAAATTATTTGCAAAAACAGAGAAGTTAGGAAAGGAAGTGAGTTTGGAGTGGAAAGTGATGAATACATTTCTAGATAATGTTGAGTTTGCAGTTAATGGTGGTACAACTAAGTGAAAATATCAACAAAGTAGTTGAACTCAGTGAAGAGATTAGGGATAGATGTACAAGTTTTAGATCTGGCACAGCTAATCCACCTTCATTTGCATTTTTTTCATTATTTCCCTTGAAATTCTTGACCTTTTTTTCTTCCAAATGAATTTTGTTTTTGTTTTTTTCTAAATCTGTAAAATTATTTCTTGGGAGTTTGATTAATATGGCACTGAATAAGTAGATTAATTTAGTTAGTACTGCCTTTTTTATTATATTAGTTTGGCCTACCCATGAGTACTTGATATTTTTCCAATTGATTAGATCTGACTTTATTTGTGTGTAAAGTGTTATGTACTTGCATCCATATAATTCCTGAGTTTGCCTTGACAAGTAGACTCCCAAATATTTTATATTATCATCAGTTTCTCTTTGTATCTCTTGCTGTTGGATTTTGTTGGTAATATATAAAATGCTGATGATTTATGTGGATTTATCTTGCATTCTGTAACTTTGCTAATGTTATGCATTGGTTCTAGTAGTTTTTTAGTTGATGCTCTAGGGTTCTCTAAGTTTACCATCATATCATTTGTAAAGAGTGATAATTTGGTTTCTTCATTACCTACTCTATTTCCTTTAATCTCTTTTTCTTCTCTTATTGTCAAAACTAACATTTCTAATACAATATTGAATAGTAATAGTGATAATGGGCAACTTTGTTTCACCCCTGATCTTATTGAAAATGGTTCTCATTACAAAGATGCTTACTGATGGTTTTAAATAGATGCTACTGATCTTTTTAACAAAACTCCATTTATTCCTATACTCTCTAGGGTTTTTAATAGCAATGGATGTTGGATTTTATCAAATGCTTTTTCTCCATCTATTGAAATAAACATATGATTTTTGTTAGTTTGGTTATTGATATAGTCGATTATGTTTTCCTAATATTGAACCAGCCCTGCAAGGAAATATGTTTTTAAAGTCATTAAAAATGTAACATAAGTAATGTTAATTTGTGATTTTCTAAGTTAATATGCATTTCCTAAGGATTCATTTATCTTTAAATTTGACACGAAAAATCCTCATCCTTTAATCAAGAGATAACTGAGTTTGAATCTTGCTTTTGATATTAACTGTCTAAACCAGTACAAATCACTCAATTTAATGTAATAAGAAGTGTTTTGGATGAGACAAGTCAGAATCACTTTGCTTTTACCTGAGAAGGAATGCAGGATGCCTTATCTGTCCTTCCCCCACAGCTACATTAACTGTCATCATATTGCTGTATTATAGTAGTCAAAAACCTTAGAGTCTTTCCTTCCTGAGAATACTGATGTACACCACTACATTGACTACACACTACTTTGAAGAAATAATGTTGATTGGGCCAAATGAGGCCAACAGAGTAGAAACTGTGACATTTAAAACATTCAAAAGATACAATTTCTGGGCAATCAATAATTTTATTAAAAATGATGATATATTGTTAACAAAAAGGTCGGTGATCCTTTGTAATGCCAAAGACACCTTCTGGGACACATTCAACACTAACGTGCCCCTGGAAAAGTGTGTGTTCCCTCATTAAAAGGGGGGAGAGGAAAAGGAAAAAGGAAAAGGGGAATAAGGGAAGGGTACAAGAAAAGGGAAGGGATTTGGAAGGAGGGGGAGGGATACTAAAAAGGGAGGGCTGAGCGTCACAACTGGGGTCTATAAATTAAATATTGGGGAAGGGGGTCAGGGGGGTCAAGGGAAAAAAGCATAATCTGGGGATAATATGATGACAGGAAATATAGAACTAGTAATTTTAATTGTAAATGTGAATGGGATGAACTCTTCCATCAAACGGAGATGGATAGCAGACTGGATCAAAAGTCAGAACCCTACAATATGTTGTTTACAGGAAACACACTTAAAGCAGGGAGATACATACAGAGTAAAGGTAAAAGATTGGAGTAGAATCTATTATGCTTCAGGTAAAGCCAAAAAAGCAGGGGTAGCCATCCTTACCTCAGATCAAGCAAAAGCAGAAATTGATCTAATTAAAAGAGATAAGAAAGGAAACTATATCCTGCTAAAAGGTAGCATAAACAATGAAGCCATATCAATACTAAACATATATGCACCAAGTGGTATAGCATCTAACTTTCTAAAGGAAAAGTTAAGAGAGTTGCAAGAAGAAATAGACAGTAAAACTATAATAGTGGGAGATCTCAACCTTGCACTCTCAAATTTAGACAAATCAAACCACAAAACAAATAAGAAAAAAATTTAAAAAGTAAATAGAACATTAGAAAAATTAGGTATGATAGACCTTTGGAGAAAACTGAAGGGTGATAGTAAGGAATATACTTTCTTCTCAGCAGTTCATGGAACCTATACAAAAATTGACCATATATTAGGACATAAAGATCTCAAAATTAAATTTAGAAATAATAAATGCCTTCTTCTCAGACCAAAATGCAATAAAAACTACATTCAATAAGAAGTTAGGGGTAAATAGACCAAAAAGTAATTGGAAACTGAATAATCTCATCTTAAAGAATGACTGGGTGAAAAAGAAAATTATAGAAACAATTGATAATTTCACCCAAGATAATGACAATGATGAGACATCATACCAAAATCTGTGGGATGGAGCTAAAGCAGTAATAAGGGGAAATTTTGTATCTTTAGAGGCTTATTTGAACAAAATAGAGAAATAGAAGATTAATGAATTGGGCTTGCAACTTAAAAAGCTAGAAAAAGACCAAATTAAAAACCCCCAACCAAAAATCAAACTTGAAATACAAAAATTAAAAGGAGAAATCAATAATATTGAAAGTAAAAAAAATAAATAAAACCAAGAGTTGGTTTTATGAAAAAGCCAATAAAATAGATAAACCTTTGGTAAATCTGATCAGAAAAAGGAAAGAGGAAAATCAAATTGTTAATCTTACCAATGAAAAGGGGGATCTTTCCACCAATGAAGAGAAAATTAGAGAAATAATAAGGAATTACTTTGCCCAACTTTAGGCCAATAAATTTGATAACTTAAGTGAAATGGATGACTTCCTCCAAAAATATAGGCTTCCTAGATTAACAGAGGAGGAGATAAATTGCTTGAATAGTCCCATTTCAGAAAAAGAAATAGAACAAGCTATTAATCAACTCCCCAGGAAAAAATCCCCAGGACCAGATGGATTTACATGTGAATTCTACCAAACATTTAAAGAACAATTAGCTCCAATGTTATATAAACTATTTGAAAAAATAGGGGATGAAGGAGTCCTACCAAACTCCTTTTATGACACAGACATGGTACTGATACCTAAACCAGGTAGACCGAAAACTGAGAAAGAAAACTATAGACCAATTTCCTTAATGAATATTGATGCTAAAATCTTAAATAAAATAACAGCAAAAAGACTACAGAAAATCATCCCCAGGATAATATACTATGACTAAGTGGGAATTATACCAGGAACGCAGGGCTGGTTTAATATTAGGAAAATTATTAGTATAATTGACCATATTAATAATCAAATTAATAAAACTATATGAACATCTCAATAGATGCAGAAAAAGCATTTGATAAAATCCAACATCCATTCCTACTAAAAACTCTTGAGAGTAGAGGAATAAATGGACTATTCCTTAGAATAATCAGGAGCATATATTTACAACCGTCAGTAAGCATAATATGCAATGGAGATAAACTGCAACCTTTCCCTGTAAGATCAGGAGTGAAACAAGGTTGCCCACTATCACCATTACTATTCAATATAGTACTAGAAATGCTAGCCTCGGCAATAAGAGCCGAGAAAGAGATTCAAGGAATTAGAGTAGGAAATGAGGAAATCAAACTATCACTCTTTGCAGATGACATGATGGTATACTTTAGAGAACCCCAAAGACTCTGCTAAAAAGCTATTAGAAATAATTCAGAATTTTAGCAAAGTTGCAGGATACAAAATAAATCCACATAAATCCTCAGCATTTTTATATATCACCAACAAAATGCAACAGGCAAGAGATACAAAGAAAAATTTCATTCCAAACAAATGTTGAGAGTCTAAAATATTTGGGAATCCATCTACCAAAGAAAAGTCAGGAATTATATGAGCAAAATTACAAAACACTTGCCACAGAAATAAAGTCAGATTTAAATAATTGGAAAGACATTCAGTGCTCTTGGATAGGCTGAGTGAATATAATAAAAGATGACAATACTCCCCAAACTAATCTATTTATTTAGTGCTATACCAATCAGACTCCCAAGAAACTACTTTAATAACCTAGAAAAAATAACAACAAAATTCATATGGAAGAATAAAAGGTTGAGAATTGAAAGGAAACTAATGAAAAAAAAAAAAAAATCAGATGAAGGTGGTCTAGGTGTACCCGATCTAAAGCTATATTATATAGCAGCAGTCACCAAAACCATTTGGTATTGGCTAAGAAATACACCAGTAAATCAGTGGAACAGATTAGGTACAAAGGACAAAAAAGGGTACATCGATAGCAATCTAGTCTTTGACAAACCCAAAGATACCAACATTAGGGATAAAAATTCATTATTTGAAAAAACTTGGGAAAACTGGAAATTAGTATGGCAGAAATTAGATATGGATCCACACAACACCATATACTAAGATAAGATCAAAATGGGTCCATGATTTAGGCATAAAGAATGAGATCATAAATAGATTAGAGGAACAGAGAATAGTCTACCTCTCAGACCTATGGAGGAAGAAGGAATTTATGACCAGAGGAGAAGTAGAGATCATTATTGATCACAAAATAGAAGATTTTGATTACATCAAACTAAAAAGTTTCTGTACAAACAATACTAATGCAAACAAGATTAGAAGGGAAGTAACAAATTGGGAAAATATTATTACAGTTAAAGGGTTCTGATAAAAGCCTCATTTCCAAAATATATAGAGAACTGACCCTAATTTATAAGAAATCAAACCATTCTCCAATTGATAAATGGTCAAAGGATATGAACAGACAATTCTCAGATGATGAAATTGAAATTATATCCACTCATATGAAAGAGTGTTCTAAATCACTATTGATCAGAGAAATGCAAATTAAGACAACTCTGAGATATCATTACACACCTGTCAGATTGGCCAAGATGACAGGAACAAATAATGATGAATGTTGGAGGGGATGTGGGAAAACTGGGACACTAATACATTGTTGGTGGAGTTGTGAAAGAATCCAGCCATTCTGGAGAGCAATTTGAAACTATGCCCAAAAAGTTATCAAACTGTGCATACCCTTTGATCCAGCATTGCTGCTATTGGGCTTATATCCCAAAGAAATACTAAAGAGGGGAAAGGGACCTGTATGTGCCAAAATGTTTGTGGCAGCTCTTTTTGTAGTGGCTAGAAACTGGAAGATGAATAGATGTCCATCAATTGGAGAATGGTTGGGTAAATTATGGTATATGAATGTTATGGAATATTATTGCTCTGTAAGAAATGACCAACAGGATGAATACAGAGAGGTTTGGAAAGACTTACATCAACTGATGCTGAGTGAAATGAATAGAACCAGAAGATCACTATATACTTCAATGCTGTATGAAGATGTATTCTGATGGAAGTGGATATCTTCAACATAAAGAAGATCCAACTCACTTCCAGTTGATCAATGATGGACAGAAACAACTACACCCAGAGAAGGAACACTGGGAAGTGAATGTAAATTGTTAGCACTACTGTCTATCTACTCACGTTACTTATACCTTCGGAATCTAATACTTAATGTGCAACAAGAAAATTGGATTTACATACATATATTGTATCTAGGTTATACTGTAACACATGTAAAATGTATGGGATTGCCTATCATCTAGGGGAGGGAGTAAAGGGAGGGAGGGGATAATTTGGAAAAATGATTACAAGGGAATAATGTTATTTAAAAAAATTACTCATGCATATATACTGTCAAAAAATTTTGTAATAAAGTGACTTTGTTTTCAATAAAAAAAAAAAAAAGGAAAAGTGTGTGTTCATAAGAATGGTACTCAATTCTTATTGGTTCACAAATAATGAAAGAGGATGAATATTATAATGAGAGATAGACTTATTCTAATGTGTAGTTGGAGCCCAGTCATTTACTTCCAAATCAACCCCAGGCAATTGGACAATTTAATTCAAGAATTTACCTTCACCCAGATTTGTTTAGAACACAATGGGCTTTCCTACCCGAGTGAGATCTAACAAAAAGTAATCCAAATCTCATGATCTGCAATGTCTTTAGAGACCAGACAACCTATAGGCTTCTGAAAAAATCTTGGTCTGAACCCAATAATTGATTATTAATATGAGAGAGAAATAAAATTTCAATCAAAGCCAAAAGAAGTCCTATGTGAAAGATAAAGGGTTGAAAAATAATCTAAGAAAATCCAGTGTTCAGATCATTCAGGTAAATTTGCAGTTAGAGGATTCCAGAAAGAATCCAGAATTGGATATTGATATTTGTGTCCTCACAATCTAATAAAAAATCCATGAGAATAAAATACAACAAAATAATTAACATTTATTAAGTGCTTACTATGTGTCAAGCACTGGGCAAAATGCTGGGGGCACAAATAAGATAGGCAGATAAGATGTTCATCTGTATTAATTCCTACTTATAGGTCTGGCCAACTGCACTCTGAAAATAGTGAAAATTTCTCCTTTCAATCAAAACCAATGGAAAAATTTTGTCAATGTCACTGTCTTCCATTGTCAAGGTCCGGGCTAGCTCCTCTGAAGGGCTCAGAATCAGTCCTAGTCAAGATAAACAAAAGTCTTTGCCCCACGTTGTGAGCGCCAAATTGTAATGTCCTATTGTCTCTCAATTATAATCCTTTTCTGTAAAATATTTTCCTCTGTGAGCAGGTTTCTTGGGAGGCTTCTGGGGCCTTCCCCTCCAAAAGTATGTGATTGCTGGACTTGCAAATCCATGGGACGTCTTCTCTTTGACTCAATCCAGACTCTCTCCTTCCAGACTGCCTTCCAAACTCAATGTCCTGGGAGGCAGGCTTGTTGGCTCCTTATATCCTCCCAGAGAATGGGCTTATGGATATTCCAAAGGTATAAACTCCTTTAAAGGTGTGAACTAAAGGTGTGAATTCTGAGCTAGAGAATTGCCAAGTACCAACTTACCACTTAGTAAGAACCTAACATTCCATAAAGAGAAAAATACAGAATAATACCCTGTCCCTAATGCTCTATCTATGGCTCTTATTCAACTCATAATCCATGCCTTGTTTTAAGAGACAATGAGAACTGAAAAGACGTGATATTACCTACCATTTGGTTCAGATTACTGAGATCTGAGACTCAGTTCTTATCAGGGAACCTGGGATTTCTAGCTTTTGTTCTCCTCCACATGTCTTAAGTTGTTGAGATTGGGAAAGGGAATCCCAAAAATTTGGGGTCATAGACTGGTATCACTTTTATCACAATTAGACATTTATCCAGCTTTTATCATTGTTATGCTAATTCTATGGCTTATAAGTAGGAAGGAATTTGGTTCTTATTAACCAGATTATTATGAAATGCATCAGTTTCCCTGAATTGTTCTGTCTCATTTTCCCTTGTGGCCACCACCTCCGTTCCAGGCCATTAGGACTGAGATAATTAGGGCTTCTGAAACTCTGGCCACTCTTGCATTCCAGTAAGCCAAAAAACTCTTGTTGTCTTATCTCAAATGCTAAGGTATCTCCTGGTCTCAGACTTCCTGTCTCCTGCTTTCGACCCCCAACCTGTCAGAATTAAAAAGGTATGGTCCTTCCTGCAATTTCCATTCACCCATTGCTCTGCGCCCCCCCCTTGCCTTTGTTTCCCTAATAGCTGGAGCCCTATAAAAGTCTCAGGAATTACTTGCTGGGTGCTCCATACTTTAAGACAAGAGTTCAATCCAGCTGGCTAGCTATGGCTAGTCCAAATTCTCCACTATTAAAATATTAAAAACTCTAATCTCTGTCTTGCCTCAGTTTTTCCAGCATTACACTTACTGACCAGATTATCAATCAGCAACGAATTGAGGAGTGGTCTATCCATTACTGTCTCAGGAGTTTGATCTGTGGGAGCCAGAAGCCACCTGACTGAAGAAATGGTCAGAATTAGACATATTGGTTTCAGTAACCAGACATGCAAAGGGAGTCTCTGAATTACCTTAAATCATGTCTGTACCTTCTGACAGGGAACTCTCTCAATAGGTGAAACTCAGTCAAGGAATCTGAGTAGGGGAAGGTATTCCCATCCAAACCTCTGTGGTTTGTTTTCTCCAAAAGCTAGGTTGCCCTAAACTTTAATGGAAATGATTAAGGGCAGAGGATTTCCTCCCCTTCTCCAAGGGCAAAGACTCACCCAGACTATACATATTCTAAACAGAAATTAGGTTTCCCAATTGAGTGGGGTCCTGCCCAACCTACTTAACCAACATGCCTAGGGGGCTAGAAGTAATCTCATCACTCAGACTATCCTTTGGAGATTGACCTTTTCAGGAGTTGGATTTTAATAACAGAGGAAAGGGGTGGATTACAAATTAAAAATTAGTTAACATGAAATATAATGTTAACTTCTCACCATCTAGCTCCTTTACTTTTTAAAATAAGTTTGATTGTTTACTGGATATTAAGCTAAATCATTTCAATATGCTGGTAGAGACAAGTGTTGTTAGCACCCTATAAAATCTGGTGTCCTAGGGAAAAATTCCAATTGCCCCAGCATAAATTATGACTCCAGAGTTCAAACACCACATGTAGATAAAAAGATATCCCCACAAGAAAAACTAACAATATTTTAACCAACCCTGAAAGAATCTGTAGGAGGATCATTTTTGCAGGGAGGGGAACTCTTCAGAATATCAGATGATAATCCTAGAGAGAACCCTAAAAACATATATGTATATAGACTTACAATCCTTGACTTGATTAACTCATTCAAATGTGCACTTAGTCTATAAAGGGAAAATATTTACATTAAATATGACCTGTGAGTAAAGTTTTACTTTACTCCACAAAAGATACTCAGACAAATCCCCATATTTATTTGTAACCCTAGGTAGAAATGGTAGCCAGTGACTTTTGTATTCTGATGTATCTTAAAAGTACAAAATATTCTGGCCACCTCAAAAAGTGATGAAATTGTTTTCTGAGGTGCTCTTGCTTAGAGTTATCAAGACAAGGAAAGATAACTGTGATCTATCATTGCTGTTATTGTTTGTCCTTTTTTAGTGACATCAGGCAGGTGATGTCTTTGATGAGATCCTAGGCAACTAGGTAAGGGTTGGCAAAGAAATCCTGAATTACTATATATATAAAATCGAAAAGCTTAATTATTCCGAGTCAAAAAGGGAGGTATACAGATAGGACTGTCTCACTTTTAAGTGGGCCTTTTTTTCTTGAGTAGGCCTTTGTACAAATGGACTTTTGATTACAGCACCACCCCAGGAGGAAACCTGTTAATCCCAGAATTACTTTACCCAATCAGAAAGCCAAGTTATGATCTCACACCCCAGAGGTTATTTTTCCCCTATAAAATGTCTTGCAAGTGAATTGAACTGAGGTGAGGTCAGACTGTGCAGTCACCAGTGTTACCCTCTCCTCCAGGGTCATTTGAGTCCAGTGGCAAGATGTAGGTCAGGACAACTGCAGACCTTATTACTTTTAAGCTAAGATCTTTCCCAGGTCTCAATTTGTCTCAAGTAAAACCAATTTAGTAATTTAAAGCTAGTTAAGAAATGAGGGAAAAGATGTCATCCTATTCAAAACAAAAAATTCAAACTGGCAGGGGGAAGACTCAGGATTTCTGATCAGAACAAATTTCTACTTATTCTGAACCATCAAAACTCAAACAATTAAGTCAGACTTGAGTTAGGACCTATTATTGGCCTACTGAAAGAGTGATTTGGATTTAAGGAATAGTCAAGTAGTTCTATTTGAATGTCAATGGACTTTATCAAAGTCTGGTTTTCTAGAGTCCAGCTTAAACTGAATTGTTTCTCCCATATGGGGTCTCATTGTTGAGGTTGTGAAGGGAGGATCCCAAGAGTTTGGGGTCTCAGACTCATGTCACGAGGTATCTCAAGAGAATTTGCAGACTTGAACCCACCTCCTACTCAAAGAGCAAAGTTTTATTGCAATAGTAATTATGCCGCCATTACAAAAAGTGAGCTGGAATTCTAAAGGAATTTCAGCAGAGAAACAGAAACAAAGATATAAATATATATATATTTATACAGCTTTCAATCATAGATATGCTAATTCTATGGCTCTTAGGTATGAAGGAGTGTTTCTTGATTGACCAGATTATTACTGACAAGATTACCACTCAGCAATGAATTGAAGAGTGGTTTTATTCACTTTTGTCTCAGAAGTTTGATCTGTGGGAGTTTCCTGAGGCCAGAAGCTATGTGGCTAAGTAGTGGTCAGAATCAGACAGATTGGATGTGGGAGTTTCCTGAGACAGATTCCAAAGCTATAAGACATTGTTTAGAACAGAAGCCCCACTAAAATTAGGGGACTACAAAATCATATTGCTTTTATCACAAGTGAACATAGAGGATCATTACATTATAATTTATTATCTGTAAATATCCATATATCTATTTTATATACCTATGTGCCCAGGATCATATAAAAGTTTCTCAAGCAAAAAGGGATTGCAAATGGAAAAAAGTTTAAGGAGCTCTGTTCTAGAATTTTATTTCAAGAAATCACAAAAGAAACTTTACAATAAAAAAGTTATTTTTTCCAAGTTTTTGAAAAGGTTAAAGTAGATGAATAAGGAAAGAGAGGAAAAAATTTAGCCCCAAGCCCCAAGATATGGGGATCAAAATTATACAAATTAGTTAAAAAGAGCACAAGCAGAATGTTAAATTCATAAATGCACAACCAACACTGATTACATTCTTTCAGGTTTTACAAATTCTCTACCACTCAGAGTCCATGAAGTAAATAATACACAATGAAATGAAACCAAAATCATATTAATGCTGTTTGAGTGGTCTAGATTCCTGATGATCTAGAGGTTAGTGGCTATAAGAGAGTTATTAAGAATCCCCATTAAATCAGCCGCAGGTTTTAGGAGTGAAAGAATTCACTCATTCCCGAATATTGGTTGCAAAATGAAAGTTTATTGTTGGATAGAAATCAGTTTACCAAGAGACTGACTTCTGTAGTGGCAGATCTATGGAAAATGGAGTTTTGCACTGAGAATACAGTTCTCAGTGGACAGAAGGTCCTGGAAGTAAAAAGGGAGCTACCGAGGTCCATCTGTGAAGACTTTAGTTGATAGAAGCTTATTATATTGGGTGTCTAGGTGGGGGCTGGACCAACCAGAGCAGATCAGAACCAGTAGGGGGGCGGGGACCCCAAACAAGTAAGAATGGGGGCTGAGACAAGCCCAGATCTCCTATTGGAATTCAAAGGGATGCTTTTTGACCAAGATTTATAATCGAATCAAAGGCTCTGCCGTCCAGGAAAGACAACTTGTCTGGGGAGGATATTCCTCAGCCAGGAGGAATCACAGATCAATAGGAAATACAGTTTCTTAAAGGGACCCCAACCCACTTCAATATCACTTTTTCTTCTCTGGTTAGATAAATGCAAAGGAGAGAAGGAGGAGAATTCTGGACAGGTTAGAAATTCTACTTCCAATTCTATTCTTTCTTCCCAAATCCTTGTTCAGTGAGCGGATAGGATTGGAAAAAAATTATGGACCAGGATATAGATCTTCATGTGGTGTCTTCAAAGTCAATTTTTACTTTCATTTACAGAGTATAGAATCTTCAGGTAATTTTCATATATTTGCTCTTCCTTCTATTCAGGTAAATAAAAGAAAAAAAAATGATCATGAGAATGAAGAAATCATATCCAATATTGAAAGCCACCCCTTTTCAATGAGTGATCCTGACCTCTCTCTCTCTGTCTCTCTCTCTCTCTCTCTCTCTCTCTCTCTCTCTCTCTCTCTCTCTCTCTCTCTCTCTCCAGCACCCCTTTCCTCAAGTAGAGAAATGCAAAGCTGATCAAACAAAAGTTCCATAGAATCTTACATTTTAGGCAAATGCAGTTCTATCTGAGAGGAGTAGCAGTGTTGCTGCTTCTATGAACACTGTGGATCCAATGCCTCAGAGTCTTGAAGAGGGAACTCAGGCTCATTATATCTGGCAAAATATTGACTTTATGCAACTGAACCCCATAAATAATTAGCTTAAGTTGTACATTATTCAAGCATGAAAGGATATTGCTTTGCTAATACCCAGTTTGTATAATCCTATGTCTAACATGGAGGTAAGGGATGATGTGAATAAGGCCCAAGTCCTTGATGAGCCATAGGGATGTGTATTAACAGGAAGTAGGTCTGAATTACTGTATACAGTCAGGAGACTAAACTACTCCCTGAGACAAGCAGCTATTCAAACACTAACAAGATTATCTTGTCCTTTAGTGAGCCTTTGTTGAATTCCTTATCAAATTCCTTACATTAATAAAATTATCATGATCTTATAATAATCAAAATTTATTGTAACTAATCAGAAGGTCATTATAGATGGCAACCCCTGAGGTTTGCCTACCATGTTTTGGAGAGATATTTGTATACTTGTTCTTATATCATTGAAATAAATATTCCATTGTAAAAGCTAATTTGACTTAAATTAAGTGGCTAAATTCTATCTTGCTTTTACAGAGCACCTACTTATTATCTTCATTTAACAGTTGGGGAAATTGAGACAATCAAGTGTGACTTGCCCAGTGCCATATGTCTAAGGTTGGGTTTAAACTCAGATCTTTCTGGCTCCAGGCTTAGTGTTCTATCCATTGTTACAATTAGCTGCCAAGATAAATGGAATTGAGAAAATTGAGAAAATATAATCCACTGAAACCAATAACAGACATTGGTGCCCTTAAATCCTCTTAAGCAGGTTTTGGTAAACGCTACAAGAAGGACTGATCTTCCAATGGTGCCAGCCAGAGCAGTACTGTTATACAAACACTAAATCACAGTCCAAATTTATAAAACCTTGTGGGCACACTGCCTGATTTTGATTACAATCAGCCTTTTCTTTATCTTACCATATTAATATTTGGAGTAAACCATGACCTTTCGGACTCATGGATCCTATAAAAAAGAAAGAAAGAAAGAAAGAAAATGAAAAGTGAATTAAAAAGGAGAAAAAAGAAAAAACCTTCCTCCATTAATATTACAGATGATAATGATAATAATAGAGAGTAACAGTTTACATTCAGGAAAAGTTAAACAAAAAAAACTTTCTACTATTCAAAAATGGAATAATCAGCCTGAGGTTTATTTAAAAATAATAGCATTAAAGCAATAGAGCTTTGTTGGTGGCAGACATATATGATAAATATAGGAATATAGACTAAATGAATAGACACTATTGACCTGGATTTCTAAAATTACCTTTTGTTCTGATTTAAATTCCTTTGGATGGCAAACCAGAAATGATTTTGGGAATAGTTGAGCATCTTAGTCTAAGTAGTTATTTGTCACATAGGACTTGGACATTCCAGAGATAAAGAAAGGGAAAAAAAAAACAATTTTAGCCTGACAACATGCTGTCTAATTTTTGTTAGCTGGCCATGGTAGCCATCAATGAAGAGCTGTCAGTCCACCTTTTATAAGATAGGCCTGAATCTGGTTCAAGTGCTGCTGGAACTCTGTCTTCCCAGAAATCCGCCGGAGTCAGGATAATCAAAAGTCTTTATTCTTGGTCTTTTGAGGTCCCGGTCAGGGGATTAGATCTAGCAATCTCCACACCTCCTTCCTCTCTCTCCAGGAGAATGCCTCAATTTCCTTCTCCTACTCTACCCACACATGTCACTTCCCCACCTTTTCCACACCCCCAATCCAGCCAGCACTGAATAATTGGGGAGGGTCATCCTTCAAACATGTTAATAGAGAATTGTCCAATTGGCAATTAGTCTCATGTGCTCCATTATCAAAGTGCATTTGCTCATTTCTAGCCCTTTACAAGGTGCTTTCAGTTACATATTGGAACAAAATGAAGTTAGATGAGACCATCTAAGAAGTTAGTGAAAGTGATGAGGGGAGCCCCGAAACTCTCTCTCTCTTGGACTTTGGGGGGGAAGCTTGGGAACTCCCTCAGAGAAGCTCTCTCCTGAAAGACCAGCCCCAGGGAATCAAGATAAAGTGGTTTTCATTCTGTTATCTGGGTGGGACTAATTGATGCAATCTCATTTAGCTAGAGATCTAGATTTCTATTGACCCTAATTGAGCTGAAAATTGGCTCAAAACCATTTCAAGTGGTCTCATCTAGCCCTGGGGGCAGTGACAGCATTGAGGGAATTTCATTGGGTTGAAACTTCTGTCTCAGATTTCCTTATAAAAACAGCAATTTTAAATTCATTTCTTTATAGAGGACCTAATATGCCATGCCAAGGAACCTCTCTCCCTGGCATAGCAGCAACCTCTGCCCACTGAAATGATATTCTCTTTCAGCATTACCCCTCTTTATCGCTTTCTCATCTATTTCCCTAACACGACTTTATACTTCTCTATTGGGATTTCCCTAACAAGACTATATCTTTCTGTTGGGATTTCTCTGTTGAGACTTCTCTGCCAGGAATCCTCCACTAGAAACTTTATATCTCTCTGTTGGGACCTTTCCACCAAGGAATTCAATCTTTCTCTTCATGCATAGCAAAGGCTCATTCCCCATTGCCAATAATAAACTTCTTTTTACCAGTCTAGCTTTTCAGGTTCATAAATTCCTTTATGAAGGAGAGAGAAGGGGGTTCCCACAAGTCCCTACCTTGCACTGAATCCTAGGGGAATCTAGGGGAGCCAAACTTCTTCATTTTGTTCCCTGAACCCCGAACCTACCACTAACTTTATCATCTAACTCCCTGACCACCAGGAATCCTAACCTCATCAAAAGGAAATTTCCTTACCTAAAAAAGACAAAGGATATTCAGCATGGATACAGCATAGCTTCAATAGAGCATAGTTTCCATTATTCTTTTTACCACATAGGTCTATGGATTAGAAGTTTGGGTGTGCATCTCCAGACTCTTTGTTCTTAAGCCCCCAAGAAATTATATTTATAGTTTGAGCATTAATTGTACCCAAGGATGATTTCAATATCTTTTAAGGAAAAACTAACCTAGCTTACACAATATAAGACCTTTGGACCATTATGTCAAAGTTCTAGACACTAAAAAATTGAAACTAAAATGACTTGCCTGGTCCTACAAAAAAAGTTAGCCCAGAAAGTCGTGGTAGAGACCAAGAAAGAGATGAGACAAACAAGACTTTCAGAAAAACAAGCCAGCAAAATGATGTTCACAATGATTGCTACAAGAGCAGCAAAGACTACATGGTAAGATCAGCATGAGCCAGTGGACTGAGCAGAATGCCATACTTAGTGAGGAGCAAGCCAGTGAGCTTAGAACAACACACTCAGTGTGTTCCTTGGGAATGCCTTCTCTTCGAAGGAATATAAATTGTGATCCCACCTCCATTAGGGACCTTTGGTTTAAAAGAGACAGCCAAATGATCATCCTTGTTTTAATAATATGCTGGCCTTATTAATAAAATGAATAAGTTATGCAGATATTATGTCTCTCAAATCTTTTTAAATGTCACACATGTATGAAGGGTCCACATATGAAGATTATAGAGAGGAACAGCTCATACCTCCAATGCTATAGTACTCCTATGTCTTTGAGTGATATCTCCATTCTAATTTAACTATACCCGCTCAGTGGCTAAATGACTTGAATGGGGTCCTACAGCTAGCAAATACCTGAATCAGGATTTGAATTCAGATCTTTCTGACTCTGAATTGAATACCAATCACTGAACAAATTCTACTCCACTCTAAATAACAGGAATTCAATACATTTAGAGGAAGAAGAACATCTCTGAAAAGAAAACTTTGTCCTGAGGAAACTAGCTTTTCTTCACAATTTAATTTTATTACTTATTTCCATCCTTGAAGATAATAATAATAATTCTAGTCAATGAAAATGATATTTGATGCCTTATTTGAAAATACTTATTTTATTTACTCTATTCTCTAGTGTTTTTGTGACATTTACTGAAACTACTTCAGTATGACTAGAAAAAAAAAAAAAAAATCTTCATGTCATGGTCCAAAGATACAGAACCATGTTGTCAATGAGATCAAATTAAGTGAAGGTCTTCTGATCACTATTCTCCTTAAATTCTTTCTGGTAATGTCCAGAATGTATTTTCTTGACATTAAATTCTAAGTTTTGTTAGGGCATATTATATAGTGGCTGGAGTATAGGACTTTGAATCAGGAAGTTCTATCCTCAGATACTTAATAACTATGTGACCCTGGGCAAGTCACTAACCTCTACTTGCCTAAGTTTTTCATCTGTAAAATGAGACACACTGAAGAATGAAATGGCAAACCAGTCCAGAAAACCACTGTCTATTGAGTCACTATGAACAGGAACAATATGGTCAGTTTGGAAAAGCAGACTGATAGGTTTTCATCACCAGGTCTATGTCACCCTAACCTCCTCTAGATGCCAGACTTGGCAACTATTAATTTTTCCAAGTAATAGATCATTTAGGGGCCTGCAATCCATATTAAATAACAAACCTGCAGCAATTAGCTTTCCAAATGAGGATGAATCCCACGATGGTCATTAAGCTCAAGAAAACACAAAGACTGATGTAGAATGACAATAGGGCAGAATGCTTGAGACCTTGAAACATGAACACAAGAATATTTGTAAGAGTGTCTCCAATATACTTATAATTCTAGTATATAGAATGTTACTTATTTTTTTAGATATCATCCACGTAAAAGTCCTAAGAAGCTTTTAAAGAAATTAAAAGATATTTTAAGGATCAAATGATATTACATTTGTAAAGTGCTTACTACAGTTTTTGGCATGTAGTGAATCTTTAAAAAAAATACTACCTATTACCATAATTTTTAGGCTCTTACAGTGAAATTTCTCCTAGAGCACAATTATAAATATATCCATAAACAAAAAATGTGAAAATAAGACAGAAATATATAACATTTAATTAATGCCCCACTGGGGTTGGGGGAGAGGGGAGGAAGAGTCAGGACATTCTTTTAAAATTGACTAGGATAGAGGGAGTGAGGAGAGTCATTCCATATTCCAGACATATACAAAACGTCTTAAGAGTTTCTTATATCAGTTTAGAATAATTATGGAATGACAAGTTACTGAATTCTCTGATCTACCCACGACCTTTTCTTATTATCTTCCCTCTGGGATAAAATGTTGATTGTATTTAAAGCAATAATTATGCCTAACTTCTAAAATTATATTCACCTCCTTAACATTTTTAGTTTGTGGTTAGATCTTATACAAGAAGATTGAGATCTCCCAGTAGTGTAGTTTTGCTATCTTTTTCTTTTTACAACTCACTTAACTTCTTGTCTAAGAATTTGGACATAACTTGGTGCATATATGTTTAATAATGATATCACTTCATTAACTATGGTACTCTATGTAATTCCCTTCATTGTTTCTTTTGATTAAATCTATTTTTGCTTTCATTTGATCTGAGATCAAGATCATTCTCTCTGATTTTTTTTTTTTTTTAATTTCAGCTGAAGCATTTTGCTCCAGTATTAAAACAGTAATTATAAGAAAAAAAAGAACTACTTACAATGGGGTAGAAGTTCTATGGATAAACTCTTATTCCCAGTCAGATGGGAAATGAAGCAGGTCACCTTAGTTTCATTGAGTCCATTCCAGTGACATATACTTCTCATAGTCACTGTCTTGTTGCCATGAGTTTCATTCACACTGTAGCAATATCCCTCTGGGACCCAAGAGATCTGGGCAGCTGGCTTTCCAGCAGAAGCTTCACATTTCCATCTGCAGACAAAGTTATTTCAGGAGGCACTGCAGAAGATGAGATGGAATTTTTTTTTTCCTTACCATAAGAGAGAAGTGGTAGAGTTGAAATGTTTACTTTTTTTTTTTTTTTTTTTTTTTTGCCCTGGATCTAGTTAACATTAAAAAAAAAAAAGAAAGAAAGAAAGAAAGAAAGAAAGAAAGAAAGAAAGAAAGAAAGAAAGAAAGAAAGAAAGAAAGAGAGAGAGAGAGAGAGAGAGAGAGAGAGAGAGAGAAAGAAAGAAAGAAAGAAAGAAAGAAAGAAAGAAAGAAAGAAAGAAAGAAAGAAAGAAAGAAAGAAAGAAAGAAAGAAAGGAAAGAAAGAAAGAAAGAAAAGAAAGAAAGAAAAGAAAGAAAAAAAAGAAAGAAAGAAAAGAAAGAAAGAAAAGAAAGAAAGAAAGAAAAGAAAGAAAGAAAAGAAAGAAAGAAAAGAAAGAAAGAAAGAAACTAACAGAAAATGCTCCTTACCTAATACATTGAGCTGATGACCAGATTGGAAATTCCCATTAGTGGTTACAATAATACATTTGTAATACCCATCATCTTCAATGCTCACTGGGTCTAACTGAAGTACAAAATTCCAATCAGGTATAAATTCACAGATTATCCTCTCATCAAAGCAGTTTGTTTTCTTGATTTCATTCTTATCTGATCTGTAGGCCACAATACAGGAACTTTTGTCTCTGCCAGGTATTTGCCATATTGCCATTACAACATTCTTCACTGAGTTAATATAGCAGGAGAAAACAGTCTTGGTATCTATCTGTACAAACACTGAAGAGTCAAACAGTTATAAAAAATAATAAAAATAATTTTTAAAATATCCACATGCCAATTTAATCCACAGTTCCCTTAGTTTAAGATGATTCCTAATAACTAACACTAATAATTTCCAATATTTCCCACTTTTGACAAGAAACATTAATACTCTGAGATAGAGAAATATGAGTCCAAATCGTAGAATTAGCCATTCTATCTTAGTGCACTTTGGCATAGGAAGAACTAACCTCAAAACTAGGAAGATCTAGGTTTAGTCTTCTCTAGCTCCTTAGTTAAAAACAAGGTAAGATATCTTTAATTTTTAGAAGAGAATTCCCATGGAAAACATGTCTAATTCATAGCATTTTTTTTTTAGACTCACATGAATATATTTAACCTGGTAAGTCTGTGATTTTTTTTTTTCATTTTGATGACTGATCAGAATGTTTCCTTTGTAATTCAATGTATTTTATTAAATACATTTTAAAATATTTTTGAAGGAATCCATAAGTCTTCCAGGTCTGCCAAAAAGGTTACAAAAAAAAAAAAAAAAAAAGATTAAAAACCTTGCTTTAGAGTAAGGATGCAAGCAGAGGCTGACTCCATATCACCTAACCATGTTAATGAACCAATAACTTTTGTTCTTCTCTCAACATCTAAATGCATCTGACTCATAAAGAACCACTGCTGCTCTGAATTTTACCCTGGCTCATGAAGAATATGTGTGTGTGCCACAGAAGTGAATCCAATCTAAGACAAAAAAAAAAAATCATACAAAGCAAAGTTTTGATATTTGTATTTTTTATACATATAATACTCAAAACTGTGGATGTTTAGACAATCTGTCTTGCTTATTGAGTTTGCTCAACTTTTTTGTTCCAATGACTTTCATCCTTTAGTGTTAGCTGCTACCTCAGGAAATACATTACCAGCTGCGATGATCTCAACATTCATGGGTTGCAAATACATCTGCATCTGAGACATGACTGAACTGTTAAGTCCATGGGCTGAAGATTCAGCATTGTATCCTAGAGGTAAAAGGGTATAGAGGAAAAGACTGATAAACCAGTGCATATGAAGGTACCTGCCAGGAGACTTTTAGGAAAGCCACTCATTCTAAATATCACTTCTACCTGCAGGCAATACAAATAAAAGCTAAATATGTAAAACTCAGAAAGGAAAAAATTTACCTAAAGGAGAGAAATATAAAAGGGACTGGATAATCACAGCTTCTAGGTTCTAAAATTATATGGACTCTGAATATTGACCAAATCATACTATGTTTCATTTCTGTCTCTTTTTTTTTTTTTTTTTTTTTTTTTTTTTTAGTTTTCTTCCACAAAATAACTACTATGGAAATGTTTAACATGACTGGACATTTTTAACTTAAATCGTACTGCTTACCATCTCAGGAGAAGGGGAAGTAGGGAGGGAGGAAGGGAGAGAATTTGGAACTTGAAATTTTAAGAAACATCTTTAAAAATTGTTTTTACTTATAATCAGGGGGAAAATAAAATATTTTTTAAAACCATTATTAACATCAGTGTAAAGCTATGTAACATTTTAACAGCTTGGACCAGGCTGAATGGTTTATAATGTGGATTGACAATTTCCTGTGTCATGGTTGCATGTAAAGCCTCATTTCCTGTAGTCAGACCAACATTGAGACCCAAAGATAGATAAGAGTCCCCCTTTTACTCTTTTTGTACAAGTAAGTATCCATGATAGCTTATATGCTATTAATAAGTCTTGTTAGTTTAAAGTTAGTTAACTAGCTTTTATTATTATTTATTATTATTATTAGACATATTTATTTACTTAAAACTTAAATACAAGTAATTAGCACTTATTAAATATTTACTAGGTGTGAGGTACTCTGCTTAGTACCAGGGTTACAAAGAAAGTCCACACACACACAAACCAAAATAAAAATTGATCTCAAGAAGATGACAGTATATTGAGGAAAAAAAAAAAAACATGCAAAGAGTATTATACAAACAATGGATATATAATGGATAAATTAGGGATAATCTCAGAGGGAAAGCACTAAGGAAAGATACAATTTTATTTCTATTCCTTGAGGGATTACTGGATTAACGCAGGCCATAAAGAAAAGCTACTTTTATGGAACTTTTCTCAGTCTGGGTTCTTGGAGAGCACAGAGAAAATTTCACCCATCAGCTAGATCAGTAATTAAACTGTAATTTTAATTTAATTTAATTAAACTGTAAACTGGACTATAATTAAACAACTTAAGGGCCAAATTAAAAATAGAAATATTTATTAGTGTGCTAGAAAGATTGTTCTGGCTGGTAGGAGTGTCAGTTTCTTAGGTACAATTTAGATAGCCTTTTCAGTACTGCTTAAATTACATAATCAGCAGCATTCCCCTATGACTTGAATAGACCTATGGGATACAGTCTGTTCATAGAGGAAAGTTAATTTAGAATGTTTTATGTTGAATATTGGGCGCAATATCTGTGGACTGAAAGTAACTAGAGTGCTGTGTGTGTGCATATGCACGTGTGTGTATGCATATGCATACATGTGTGTTGGGGGAGGCAAAGAGTCATTGAGTATTTAGCCTCAGCAGGATAGAGGTAGTTTTGTTATTTAACCTTTCACAGAATGCAGAATGGGAAATAGTTTGACCAAACCACACAATCTTATAAAGTTTTTTTTCCACACTACTTACAGTAACCATTAAAACAAACAAAAAAAAAAAAACAAAAAAAAAAAACAGGCATCAGAGGCAATAAGTTCTCTCACTGAAGTTAAAGACTGTGTGATGTCTTATTATGTTTTAGAGCAAAATGTCAAACCCACCCATTGCTACAACAAAGCAGAAATTACATTAAAATAGAATTGAGAAATATTTAACAAAACAAATGAAAATACAGTAGCACACAAATAATGGTTAATTGTAATTTTCCAAATCAACAAAGACCAGCAAGGATTTTAATGTAGTTTTTAGTAGTCTCCTTTCTATTTGAATTTGATATTACTGCTCTAGAGAGTAATCTTGTTCAAGGATGTCTTGTACTAGATATCATTGAGGTCTCTACCCACTGTGACTCTGTGACTACTAGCTTTTTTTTTTTCACCTTTATTCAATCAAAGATTCCTTTGGCAGTCTAGTGAAAAATATAGACCTCTTCTCAAAATTATTATCATGAATGCATAAAATAGGATCACAAAGAAAAACAATTCTATTTGTAACCAAGAATTCAGAGACTTTTTGCATAATATTCTCCTTTTTAGTGAGGATTGATTATTCAGGGTTCTGAGGCTATATGAGAGGAAAATTTGATCAGAATTTGAGAGAGATCTTGGTCTCCTTGCTTCTCAATTTGAGAAAACTTTCTCTTTAGAGAGAGGTTTCTAAAAAGAGGGAAAGATTCTGGCAAGAAGCTAACTTGTAGAGGAACTAATACTTAAATCATGTCCCTAACCTGAGTTTACTTACCCAGAGACTTTGGGGAATTTCCCTTTGGATGGAATTTGGAAGTCTTTTGCTTGAGGTAATCCCAAAGAATTCATTCACTTTGCTTATTATCTGGTGTATTCTTATCTGTATCCTTTCACTGATTTGTGTTTATTATTAGTTTGTATTTATTCACTACCTGTGGTCTTTGTATAACTGACATTTGATAGAAAAAAGTCAAGTCTTGGAGCACTTCTTCCCCAGTAAAAAACAGTGATCAGGAGCATAGCCTGAACATTAAAATTATTTCCCTTAGAATAAAATAACATATAGTGGGACAGAAAAATATAATTCTAGCCCAACATCCACTTTACCTGAAGATAGAGTGCCACCCTGCAGAATCAGTCTCCTGTTTCTGCTCATGGTAAGGAATCAAAGCCTCCCATGAAGAAATATATTCAGAGGGAACTCTAGAGATATCTATTCATGCTTCCTTGTGAGAAATTTATAGGCAGACCCACATGATCACATATAATTTATTTGAGCAACACAGCATATACACAGCTTACATTTTGAAATATAGTTATAAAAGATTTTAAAATCCCTAAGAACCTAGGAAGGGTGTAAGCATGCTGTAAAGCATAACCCAGAGAGACATTTGTGATTCATTGCCATGAAATACCAACCTAGTTACAAAGAAAGAAAAGTGAGTCAAGAAATTCATGTAATGTAGGCTCCTTGAAAGAAAAAGATTGTTTCAGGCTTTGTACTTTGATCTTCAGTCTCTTGCTAATGGCTTTGAATGAAAAAAAAAAAAAGAGTGGATATAGACAAAATGGAGAGTTTTCCTTTTAGGTCATTGATCTGATAGGAGGAAACACCAGTCCATTCTGAGACAGATGAGAACATATACAACAGGGTCTAGTCAAGGCAGGCGTGGGAGCAACTTCTATAGCAATCTCAGAAAGGCACTGAAGCTTGACAAGTCCCTTCTCCCCCTGCATCAGAGCTCTTTTCTGTTCCTAGACTGATGCACATGACAAGAGGGACAGAGAAAGCTTATGGCCAAATACTGAGAATATCAACCACTTACACGAAGCATCCTTCTCCATGACATTAGCCTGAACATTTCCTGGAGAATTTCAGCACATTTTTTGAGGGAATATCATTTACTAATCTTCCCAAATGCCACCTGGATAGGCTCAAAGCCAAATATTAAAGAATCCAGGGTTTTCCTCATTGGTAACACAAGCCAGATTTTACAAGATTTTACTTAGTACATCCTGGACTGTTGTGTTATGATCCAGGACCCAAGTGAAAGAATAATAAAAGGTAAAATGATGAAGTAGTTTAGATATAAATATTGACTGCTCATTATGTTCCCTAAGACCACTTACAATAGGTCAGACATCATTCAAGATAGACAAAAGATGAAAAGTATCCCCAAAAGATTAATTTAGCGATAGCCTCAGAAACTGAAGCTTAGAAAACAAGTCACCCAATCTGCCATCCTCCCAACTTCCTCAGTCATTCCAGAGCAACACCACAACTTATGTTAAAAAATGAAACATACACAGACACACACAAACACACACATAAAAACAAAACCCAACCAATTCTACATGTGTGTACAAAGTCTAGTAAAAATGATTCCAAAGCATTTTAAAATGCAATATCTCCTTAATAACTCAAAATAATTAGAAGGCCATTTTGATAGTAAGAATTTGAATTATTGAATACTTTTTGAAGTGTTAAATTTTATTTAATCTAATTACATTTTAGAAATTTCAATAATTCATAGAACAAATTAGGGACTAACAACAAAGCATAGCCAGAGTATTGCTATCAAATAAATATGTCTGTTTAAGAAGCAAGATAGAAATTATATAAAACTAATCTGTGTGCAATGTTCCTAAATAGTTTTTTAATAATAACTGGCACTTAATGCACCTTATATAGGTGCATCATTATATTGGTTAATATGGCTGGAATTTAGTGATATCAACAGTCTTAGGCCTGTCAAATAAAAAGCTAGGTCACTTATAAAAACATTATGCATAAAAAAATTGTACATTTTTAATCTAGTAATTGACCTTTATATTTTTCCCTATAAAAGTACAAAGGTTATTTCCTCCCCAAATTATCAAAAATCTTCATTAATGCATGAGGTTTTTCTGTTCTTTTAATTATATTCAGGCTTTGATTACATGAATGCTATGAAGTGGGATAATTAAAACATCTTGATAATAGAAACCAAAAAATGCTTTCTTCAGAAATATATTAATAATGAATGTTAGAGTGATTTTTCTAGATTGTTATTTATATAACTATACTAATTCTTCACTTCCCTTTGAATGTGTATAGTTATCTTCTGAGACTCAGATAATTTCAAATAATAAAATACTTCCTTATTTGTAATATTGGTTAAAACTGATGAGGACAGAAAATAGTTAAGGTGATTTAAGTCCTGATTTAAAAGGCATGATGAGAGAAAGGTTAACATTGATTTTATTCATCTTTGTGCCACAATTATTGACATGGGCCACAATACTAAATTATGAGATCCTAAGATCAGAACAAGGAAGAAAAATAAAATAGATTTATGGGCCAGAAATAGAAGAATAAGATGACACTGAATAATACAAATAAAAAAATCCATGGGAGAACATTCCAACTTGCTGTTTTGTTATCTTCCATGATAATTGCTTATTTAAAAAATAATAATAAAGGTCAGACTCCCACATGTGCAAAAATATTTATAGCAACACTTTTTGTAGTGTCAAGGAATTGGAAACTGAGTCGATATCCATCAGTTGGGGAATGACTGAATAAGTTATGTATATGAATGTTGTGGAATATTATTATTCTATGAGAAATGATCATCAGTATGATTTCAGAAAGGCCTAGAGAGACTTACAATATATTGATGCTGAGTGAAGTGAGTAGAACCAAGAGACATTGTACACAGTAACAAGAAGATTATATGGTGATCAAGTCTAATGGATGTAGCTCTTTTCAATAATGAGATGATTCACATCAATTCCAATAGACTTGTGATGGAAAGAAACATCTGCATCGAGAAAGAGGACTACAGAAATTGAATGTGGATTACAACATAATATTTTCAACTTTTTTGTTGTCATTTGCTTGCTTTTTTTCTCTTACTTTTTTTTTTCCTTTTTGATCTGATTTTTCTTATGCAGGATGATAAATGTGGAAATATGTATAGAAGGATTGCACATGTTTAACCTATATTGGATTACTTGGCATTTAGGAGAAAGGGGTGGAGGAAGGGAGGGAGAAAATTTTGGAACACAAGATATTACAAGGGTGAATGTTGAAAGCTATCTTTTCATATATTTTGAAAATAAAAAGCTATTATTAAATTTTTTTAATTAAAAAAAGGTTAGACTTACCAAATAGCAAAAGAAGGATAATGATCCATAGCTTCAAAGAAGTCATCTTTCCAAGAGATCTTGTTGCCTTATTTTTTTCCCTCTCCTTTCTTCCTCATAAACGTCTTTTTCAGCCTACTAGACTAAACTATTGCTAATTAGATAAGAGCTCCTTCTTGTTCTACTCCATCTTCTCTAGCTTGGATTATACCAAGCCATCATTACTGATAAATTCTTTTGTTCCTCTTCTTCTTCTTCTTCTTCTTCTTCTGCTTATAACCAGCCTCAAATGAAATATATCCTGTGTGTGATTCGTCTGGGCTGGTTCACAGTAGATTTCCTGTGTAGTATTTTCTATTTAAACTCATTTACCATTTCAGACATGAAAATATAAAATATTTAACCCAGGATAACATTAAAGCAAGATTATGTAGCTACTTCCAGCTCAGATTTTTTAACTATTTTTGCCACAAAATAAGTTTCAGAATTTTCAGAATTTTTTTTAATTGTAAGGAGGTAAATCTGTTCATGTGGTTGAGTTTAGTTTCATTTGTTTGTTTGTTTGTTTTTTCATCTAAACAGTTTTCTTTATTTTTTTGGTCAACAAATAGCACTGAAGTGTTCAATTCAACAAACATAGTATTAAGAGCCTAATCTATGTGAAGCACCATATACTGATTAGTCTCTTATCAAAGAGATTATATTCTCTATAGTCCAAAACTATTTAGAAATATTCAGAGCAATAATTGAGACAATCTTGGTACTGCAAGTGGTACAATTAATATAATAATGTATGCATAACCAGAAAATAATTATGAGAACTAAAGTATAGAGAACTATGTAATCAGAGTAACTAGTTTGTCTTCTCCTAACCAGAAAAACATGGAAGAGAACTAGGAAGAAGAATCTTACCATAAATTGGCTCAATTGTAGATTAAAATTTGCGTGGGTTTCATTCACAATTTGTTGGGGCTCAAAAATATTTGTAACAGTTTTACCTACTAAGAACTAAAGAACTAATTAACAAGAGCATGGATTCCTCTGGGAGCAACAAAGGTTTGAATAACTGTTTCTACTAAAGTACTAACTTCTGATTGTAGAGAGAAGAAAATGTTGAAGGTGTCAGATATATCCTGAGTTGTTTTTTGAATTAGATTCTTAATTTCTGCAGAAATATTTCTTATTAATGTAATTACTTAAAATATCCCAATGATTGGGAATTAAGTGAAAAGAAAATATTCACTTAGAATAGAATCCTTTACAGGATTTGTAGCTAACAATTTTTTCTTGTGGTGGTGCCATCAGCTTCCAAATTTTTAGCAATTGCTTTTCTTGTTGGATCTATTTAGATTGGGTATATTTAGATAAGAGGATTCTTGAGAAATTTAAACAATTACATTCACTGGCTATGACTAATCTGGATTCCAGATGTTATGGTTAGTCTACAGGCAGTAAAGAGGATGTTTACAAAGAGTAATAATGTGTAACAGCACCAGGATAAGAAAAGGGACAGTGAAAGACTACTCTTTTTATTCCTCACATTATAAAGCCAAAACAGCAAGATGGCACAGTGGATAGAGCTCCAGGGCTGGAGTCAGGAAGACAATACTTCATGAGCTGTTCTCCATATTCCTTGTGCTGTTCTCAGTGTTTCAGTTTCTGAGGAGTTAACCAACTTGATACAGTTACAGAAAGCCATAGTAACATTTGAAGAATTAACAAAGTAAAAGGTACATTATATAACAATACATGGTGCTGATTTTACATGAAAGCAGTGAATCCAGGAGTCCTTTTGTCTGACCTTAATTACAGTTGGAATAGTCAGTAGCATTTAGAACAGACTCTCCAAGTGAAGTTGAGTTCTGCCAACTTACCAGAAATGCTTAATGTAGATTGTAATCAGGTTAGAAGTTGTATAGTGAGAAGTCCAAATACCCCTCTATTCTGTGGTTCCTGTCTAGCAAAGTACTTTCAGTTTGTGTTATACTTCTCGTATCTAGGAAGCAAGAGATGTATTTCTTCCCAACAGTGATGTACACACTGGAGCAAAAGTTTGTATTTTAATGGGAGACTAACCTAACAGTATTTCAAAAGGAAAGATATGTAACTCCCTCTTCTTCCCCCTGCCCTCCTTGATCTGCTTCACAGATGGAATTAAACAAGGGGAGGTACATCTGACCATTAGAAGTGGTTTTCAAAATTAATTTGCCAAGGAAAGCTTTAAATTCTTTGTTCATATGTTCAACCTGACCTGAACTCTGAGAGTGTAGGGGGAATGAGAATGAGGGGTGACAGCTAGACAGGAATGCATTTGAAATAATATTGGATCAATGAAGTAGGACCCTGAAACAGAGAGTGTACAAAAGGGAAAAGCAAAACAATGAATAATTCCTTTAAGAAGCATTTTAGAAACAAAAGCAGCTGTGCTTTAGAACGAGGAAATGAGGGAGTTGGTCAATAATAGCAAGACAAAAACTTCATAATCACCAAATTTAGACATACATGTGAAATCAACCTGTAGATGTTCAAATAAGGTAAAAGTTAAAGAGTGACCACCAAAAACAACATTTCAAAAGGCATCTTGGTTGTATGTATAGGAAAAAGTGTAGGTGGCAGTAATATGAAGTACAACTGCAATAATATCTCGGGTCACCCATATCTGTCATAATGCATCAACACTTCTTGAATGCCAAAATGGCATCCTCTATGGACAGAAAAATGTATATGTTGATAGAAGCTCTGGGGAAAAAAGTATCTTGCCTTCCACAGTCACCCAAACCCCATATATCTTCTTAGCCTGTTTCCATTTCTCAGTTTTAGAATCATTGTAGACAAGATTCAAATTGTCTTCCTCAGAAAGAGAAAGACTTTAAAAAATGCACAGGGCTTTCTAGGGTGACACTCTTCCTAGTAGCATTAGTGTGGTTGTTCCTTCCTGAGACAGGATCAGCTCCATTGGTGTAGGAGCTACAAACATTTTTGCATATGTGGGTTCTTTCCCTTTTTTTATGATCTCTTTAGGATACCAATCCTAAGACACTGCTGGATCAAAGGGTATGTGCAGTTTCATAGTCTTTTGGGTATAACTGAGCTTTTATTCTGTAATCTATGAAATGTCGATGGAATTTGAATATCTCTTGAAGGCAAAGTAGAACCACTGAAAATTTCTGAGCAAGGAGAATGACATGGTCAAACTTGTTCCTTAAGATTTGTTTAGTTATAGCCATGACCCAATTGACAAATGATCAAAAAGTATGATATATGCCCTAAGGGCTATAAAATCATGCATATTCTTTGACATAATAATACCACTGCTAGCCATGAATTTAAAAAAAAAAAATTTAATTAGGAAAAGGGCCTATGTATCCAAAAAATATTTGTAGTAGCTCTCTTCTCAAGACAAAAAATAAAATAGAAATTGATAAGGGACACCTATCAATTGGGAAATGGTTAAATAAATCATATGTGATTCATGATGAAATATTATTGTTCTAAGGGAAATAACAAGCAGGATGCTTTTGATGCAGGGAGCCTGAAATTGAAGGGGGGACCCCTGAAACTTCTCTCTGAAAACTCTTTCAAGGAGAACATCTCCTTGAATTCTGGGCTCTGTAAAAGACCCTGCCCTAGGGAAACAGGATAAACAGCTTCATTCTACTATCCTGAGAGAGGGGCACCACCCCCATTGATAACACTCACTACTATAAGCTTCCCATTGAGATGAAGGTCAGCCCAAAGACATTCATTCAATTCCAAGATTTTCTATTCTGATTCCAGCCCCCATCAAGAGCTGCTAGCCTAAGTTTCTATTATAAAATGAGCCAACTAGGGACTCAATATTTGCAGAGGACCTATTATGCCATGCCAAGGAACTTCTTCTTGGCATAGCAGCAATCCTCTGCCTGCTGAAATTATATTCCCTTCCAGCACTACCCTCTCTTTATCTTTGTCATCTACTTCCCTAAGAAGACTTTATACCTATCTGTCGGGATTTCTCTGCTAGAAATTTAACTTCTCTGTCAGGACCTTGCCACCAAGGAATTCAGTCTTGCTATTCATGCATAGCAAAGGCTGACTTCCCAATGCCAATAATAAACTTCTTTTACCAGTCTAGCTTTTTGGGTTTGTAAATTCCTTTACAAAGGACCTCTGTGCCATCAGAAAGGGGTTCCCACAACTCCCTACCCTGCGCCGAATCCTAGGGGAATCTAGGGGAGCCAAACCTCTTCATTTGGTTCCCTGAACCCCGAACCTGCCACTAACCTCATCATTTAACTCTCTGATCACCAAGAACCCTAACTTCATCACTTTCAGGAAAACCTGGAAAGTCCTCCATGAACTCAAGCAAAATAAAATGTACTGTGTACAAAGTAATAGCAATGTTTTGGGTTAATGAGCTGTGAATGACTTTGCTATTCTCAGCAGTACAATGATCCATGACTACTCTGAAGGACTTATGATGAAAAATACTATCCATACCCAGAAAAGAAATCCATTGTGTCTGAATATAGATTGAAGTATTCTCTCTCTCCTTCTCTTCTCTCCCTCTCTCCCTCCTTCCCCCCCTCTCTTTCTCTCCTTTATTTATTTTTCTTGAAGATTGTTTTTAGGAGAGGAGGATTTATGTTTTCTGTCACAATGTGACTTTTATGAAAATGTTTTGCAAAACTTCACATGTGCTTGCTTAATGGAGGCTTGGGGTGGGGATAAGGGAGTGAAATCTGGAACTCAAAAGTTTAAAAAAATAAATGTAAAAAATTGTTTTAAATGCAACTGGTGAAAAAATTAAATAAATAAAATATAAAACAAAAAACAATTAGTTTGGTTGCTAAGTGGAAAGTGAATTGGAAAGAGGGGAAAAAAAGAATTTAAATGAAAAGATTATATCAATAATCCACTTAACAGTGAATAAGGGTGAAATCAATGTCTTGGAAATGAATTAGACATGGAGAGTGAGGGAGAAGGAAGAGTCAAGAGTAGCTCCAAGTATATAAACTGGAGTAACTGGAAAGACAGGACACCTTCCAATTTCAATAGATTTGTGATGTAAAATACCTTGTACATCCTGAGAAAACTATGGAGACTGAATGTGGATCAAAGCATAGTATTTTCACCATTTTTGTTGTTGGGGTTTTTTGGGGGTTTGTTTTTGCTCATTTATTTTTTCTTTCTCATGCTTGTTCCCTTTTGATCTGATTTTTCTTGTGCAGTATAATAAATATGGAAATATACTAAGGAGAATTGCACACGTTTAACCTATATTGATTGCTTGTTGTCTTGGTAAGAGAGAAGGGAAAGAACAAGAAAAATTTAAAACACAAAGTTTTGCAAAGGTGAAGATTGAAAATTATCTTTGCATGTATTTGGAAAAAATGAAATACTATTTTAAAAACTTACTAGTAAAAAAATAACTCTACATTATGCCTTCAATAGAAAGAGGGGAGTTTGGAAAACTTCCGATAGGAAATATCCAGAAGGCATTTGGTAAAATCTGGTCAGAAAAAATATTAAATCTAGATTTATATTTTTGGAAGTAATTTGAATAAAAATGATAATTTAACCTATGGAAACTAATTAGATGAGAGACAGATAGGCAAAGACAAAGACACACATAGAGAATAGAGAGAGAGGACTACCCAGAAAGAGTTGTTAGGAGTAGAACCTGGATAAAGGTCCAATAATGAGAAACTGAGAAAGAAAACCAAGAAAGCCATGTCACAAAAACCACCAAAAAGACAGAATCTACAGAAAAATGTGCTCATCAACAACATCAATCCTTCAAATAGGTCAAGAATAATGAAGACAAATGAAAGATCATCATTTTTAGCAATTAGAACATTATTGGTAACCTTAGAAAGAACAGTTTCAGCCAAGAAGTAGGGTAACAAGACAGATTTCAAAGGAGTAAAAAGTGATGGGAACTGAATAAATGGAGCCACTGTGTAGAAAGGCCTTCTAGAAGTAAATTTTTATAGAGCAGTAGCTGAAGAGAATTATACTTTTAATGCTATGTGAGGTAGTGTCACAAGTGAAATTGATTTAAGTCTGAGAAAGTAAAATGAGAGCAAATTAATTTATTAGCAAGGCTAGCAGTTGCACAATAAATTGGATCCAAGGCCCCTCAGTTGGCAACCTGGACACTGAATGATAGATAACAAAATTTTCTTATAGCTTATAATGAGGATTAAATTAGGTTACATAACCTTGAGCAATAAGGGCACTTATTCTTTTGGATTGGTCAAAGTATGACAAAATCAAAAGGTACTAACCATAAATTGTACCATTATTTCCCAGAACATTTGGCAATTAATGCTATTTAATTTCCTAAAATTATATGGACAAAGTTTTTACAAAAATATAATACTTTAAGTTACAAAATGAATGCTGTTCACAACATGGAATTGGTCTGGTTCTTTCATCAATTTATGAAGAAAATAAAACATAGTCCCTGTTTACCTCAAACTTGTTCAGATAATATTGATGTAGAACATCACATCAAAGATACATTCAATTTACACAGATGATTAGGTATTTCTCCATCTAATTTGTATCAGTCAAATGTTTCAGCTCACAAGCTCAACTTTATTCTGCTTTAGTCTCTTAATTCTATTTCCATCTAATGAATAACCTCAGATAAAGTATTTTCCTTTAACACAGTCACCAAATAATAATAATTATTATTATTATCATTATAATTATCCTGTGTGAATTGGAGAACTGCAGATAGGTAATCAGATCAATTAATTACACTAATTAAATGATTTCTCTTAATGCTATGAACAAACAATAATGTATTTGCCTCTAGATATGTCAAGTGGTACATAAAGAATATAGCACTGTTGGGAATATAGCACTTTTTAAGAAAATATTCCATAGTGAATTGATCAGGAAAACTAAAGGGCAAGGCTGAAAAGAAAGACAGCAGATCTATAGAATGTTATCACTCTCAGTGATGGGAAGAAGATAGAAAGGGGATAAGCTCTTATTAAGTACCTACTATATGCTAGTTACTGTGCTAAGCATCTTACAATTGTCATCTTTTTGCTCCTCAAAAGGAACAATCAATACAGGGTGACAATTTAAATTGAATCTGTAATTTGGAAAATTCATTTTTCTGAAATGACATTTTCATCACAACACTCTCCTGCTTGAAAACATAGTCCCTATTACCTCTGATATCAAATTTCAAAGAATGAATGAAAAACCTTTGTTAAAAATACCAAGTTATTATAGTAATTACCATTGTTGTTGTGGTTGTTATATCTAACATTTCTATAGAACTTTAAAATCTGGAGCAGGGAGCAGGAAATGTTGAACATTTATTAGATGCCAAGGGTTAGTGATACAAATAAAATAGATGAAAGCTTCTGCTCTCAAGGACCCTTCCTCAAATTAGAGAAGACAGCACTTATAGGAGAGTTATTCAACTAAAAAGTAGATGGAAAAACCCAAAGGTCCTAGCCTAGTAACTATAAGCAGGGATATGATGGTAAATACTTTACAACCAACTCTCTAAGGGGGGGGGGAGGGAATATAATCTGGACACACTTTTGAATTTAATCTGCATTATTAACATTTTCTCCATCACTTTCTTAAATCTAAATAATTAACAAATAAACCAGCCCCTGATTTGTAGCATTTGCTAATTGCCAAGGTGTAGATTTTGCAATGAATATTTGACAATAGGTAGTCTGAAGTTCAATGCTTCAGCACACCCTAGTCAGAGAATGATAGCAACTTCAGGAGTCTTTACAATCCAACCCAGTGTCTAAAAGTGGGTTGACAACATTGAGAAAGGGAAATTGTACTTATGGGTCAAAATAAAAGGAGTTCCCTTTTTAAGATAGGGATGATGAATAGGAGGAAAAGAGATGATTTGGGAAGGGTTCATTGTTTAGTGAAGAGGAGAAAGGGGGAAGTGACATTGGTGGAAAAAGTTGGAAATGGGCTTCAGAGTATGAGAAGAGATTTGGGCCATTCTAGGTGCTAGTTCCATCTAGGAACCACCAGATTAATCTGAGACTAGGGTACATTGCTGGTGGGAGCAGGGAAAATATAAAAAAAAAATCTACATAATTCTTGTTTAAATTCTTTCTTCGCTATTCCTCCAAACACAACTTTCATTTCAAGAGTCAGTTTCTGAGCCCCTCAAAAACATGTCATGCTCATTCTTGCCCATGTTCATTCCTTTATGATATTCTCCTTGACTGTAAGTCTCCCTTTCTCCTCTTCACTGATCTAAATGCTGCTCATCTAAATGCTGATATGTTCACATACCATCTTCTCTATGAAACTTTCCTTGACTATTCTAGTCTTCTTTGATCTTCATGATGCAGTGACAAGAATCCTGGACTTGCAATCAGAAAATCTGAATTTGAATTCTAATGTTGCCAGTTACTGAGCAACTAGGCTGCTCAGTGGATAAAACACTGGTCCTGGAGTTAGGAAAACTCATCCTTCCGAGTTCAAAGCAAGCCTCAGATATTTCCTAGCTGTGTGATTCTGACCAAGTCACTTCACCTGTTGGCCTTATTCCTCATCCATAAAAAGAGCCAGAGAAGGAAATGACTACTCTAGTATCTTTGTCCCAAATGAGATCAAGAAGAATCAGATATGACTAAGCAATAACAGTTGTCAATTAATAGTAACTTTGGGCAAGTGACTTCTTTATGAGACTTACCTGTAAAATGAAGGAATTGTGCTACATTATCTATACAAAATTCTAAGTTCCTAGAGTATACAAAGCCTATGTCATACAATTTGGTAATTGCTGATAAATAATTATGAATTATCCCATACTATTTACTATAGCTCCATGGATATTGCCATTCTCTCCTCAATTAAACTGTAAATTCCTTAAAAGAAAGGGTCACATATTTCTATTTTTTTCTAACTCTCCTATAGCACCTAGATTATTGCTGAAAATACTGAAAATATTTGATAAGTATTTGTAGATCAACCTTCATATTAATTAGTATAGTATTTTTTACTACATGATTCAAGGTGGTATAATGTTCTTATTTCCATATTATCATATCATTAAATCAAATCAAGTTTTTAATGCTCACAAAGATCATGGCCTCATGATACCAAACATTGTGTGTATGCAGGTGTGGGTATATACACATATACATATTCACATGTATGTACACATATATAGATATAATGTGTATACATTTTATTTATAACTACTCAAAAAAGGCAATAATCTAGAAATGACTAAATTAATGGCTAAATAAATAAATGATTAAATAAATGGTTCAATATTTTATTATGTTAGCTAAGAATATGAATTTGATTAGTCGAGTAAAGGGGAATTAGGAAGTATGAGTGCTGGAATGTCTCTGTAATCCATCAGCTTATAAAATCAACAACTGGTGGCCACTGAGTTTCCCAAAATCTCACTATCAGTGACTATTAGGAAATGTGACCTTTCTTTCAGTCTCTGATGTTGAGAGGTGTCAGAAGAGAGTCTTCTATTCCCCAGAAATTCCAGGAGATGACAAGCAGCAGTGAGTTTCTATTGCAGCAGTGGGTTTCTATTGCACCAGGATTAATCTGTCCTAACTGGTAAATCCTGCTTGGAATTCCAACCCAAAGTTTTCACTTTATGAAGTTGTAAAAATCTTCACCTCAGTCCTACTATCATAGAGGGGATTGCTCTTCTCTGTGTAGCTGGCATATGGCTCCACTTCATCCTAATTTCATATAGAAATCAGAGTTAAAACCTCAAATACAAAGACCAAAAAGTAATTACAGAAACTTGCCCTATTATTCTATTAAGGCCAAACTACTTAAAGATATCCATTACTCTCAAGTCCATATACAATTCAAGTTATGGATCTCATAGGTAAACAAACAGAAACAAAGAGATGTTCCTTCCATTCACTGGACACACATTTTTAGAGTATCTCCAATCTGCATGGCATATGTATGCTACAGAACTCTTAAAGAAGCATACTATTTATATAGGTTATCATGGTTAGAGAAGGTCTTGAACTAAAACTTGGTCTAGAATGATGGGTAAGATTTGAATAGTTAGGGCAGAAGGGGAAAGGCACACATAGTGCTTCATAAGTATTTGTTTATTTGACCCTCAACAAAGACTTGAGAGAAATCTTATAATGAAAATAGCCTGCCTACAGTACAGATATTTTTGGAGTTAGTGATAGATAAAACTGAATAGGTATAGATGGGCCCAGATTGTAGGGAATTTTGAAAGCCACATGAGGAGCTTGGATTTTATTCTGTAGGCAATGGAGATTAATAACATGTAGTGACATAATAAAATGAATGATTAGCCAGATTAAAATAGGAAAAACTAAAACAAATCAGAACAAGAAGTTAAAGATATGAAATGACTGAACATGTATCTATCATAGACAGCAAATTATAGTCACTTGACACTATGTTTAAAGATTATTGTAATATTACAAGTTGAAGCAATGATGGATTTTATTTAAATAGATAAAATATGAATGAAAAAGAAGCAGTAGATAAGAGACATTTTAAAAGAAAAATAATAATTGAAATTTGATGACTATTACTAAGGAATGTCTCAAGTTTTAGGCCTTGGTGACTATAAGAAAGGTAATACTATTAACTGAAGTCAAAGCCAAAGTCAAAGTCAAAGTAGGTAGGGTTTGAAGAAGATTAGAAAAGAAAGGATAAGTTCATTTCCCCCAATGATTTTGAGAATTTGGAAAAATATCAAATTTTGTGTACTTGAATATGAAACAAGGTGGATTTCAGTTCAGCTTGGATTGAGGTCTGCCTAAAGGTTGACTATAATAAACAAATTGGATCAGTCCAAAGTGATTAAAACAAAATGTGCTGTTTTCATACAAAACACCAATCTTAACATAAGACAATCAGCCTGAAAGATTAAAGAAAGGAAAAAGATTCACAGAAATTTCCCTCTTTATCTTACCTCTCCAGTTCCTGAAGTAGCTTCTGGTTTAGGGCATTTCCTGTAAACAAACAAACAAACAAATATATTTGTGTGTGGATGTGGATATGAGGGTGTATAAACAAAGTAAGCAAGAATGACTACAGTAAATCTCTATTTAGGTTTCAGGATGAGAAGCACTTAATTCCTGATCCTGTGCTGTCTTCCTACACTTGCTGTAATAGAAATGAGATTTTCTAAGACAAAAGGAAAAAAAAAAAAAAAACAAGCAACGAATATCTAGTCAGCTAACAGCAGTCCCTGAATGCTACTCTTGGGTATATTCACAGATCTCAGTTCAGGAAGAGCTTAATAAAAGCAGGAAAGTTGGAACATTCACACCAAGGATGTGGGAGATGGGTCATATCATGCGCTTTATTTCAAAATAAGAAGGGAAGGTTATTAACACCTATCTGAACTAAATGAAGATTATACATGATGGCATCTCTTCTTTGTATATATGAGGCATTGCTATAATTAACTTTCCAGCACAGATTATCAGTAGACATCCTTTTTTTCTAGGCCCCAAAACCCTGCATGACTGAATTCACCATGCTTTTACCCTATTTCCCATAATATCTTTATCCCTGAAATTTCCTCTGATTTCTCCATCAGCTAATAAAATTCCTTCCTTCATTTAACATTCAGTCTCCCAAATCTATTTTTTCCATGAAATCTTTCCTGATTAAATGGAATAAAGTAGCTTGCCCTCCCTAAAGTTATTCATATTAACCAAATCTGCCTTTTCTCTACTAAAATGTAAAAAAGACATTAAAAAATATTAAGCAATACCTGCACCAACTGGATTTCTTATAAAAAACCAATCCCACCACGATGCACAAAGGAAAAACAGAAAGGATCCAAAATAAATATTTTGAAGTCTGGAAACCTTTAAATAAAGATATAGATAATGTTTTAAGAATGTCAAGAATAGTTTTTTGTGACATCTTACCAACCTAAAAGTTCTCGGGAATTTTATTATGAAGTTGATTTATCAATAACATTTATAGCCTCATTGGATTCTTTAATCCACATTAGCTTTTCAGCTCTGTTCTTTATACATGATTGTCACCTCCTATTTCCATGTCTTTGCATAAGCATTTCCATTTCCTCTCACCTCTACATCATAAAATTCTTCTCTTCCTTTGAGATCTAGCTTCTTCTACATGTTCTAGATGAAAGCTTTCCTGATCTCCTCAACTGCTAACACATTTCTTCACTCACTCAATCAGTAAAATTTATTAAGCACCTACTATGTGCCAGACACTGTGCTACACATTTCTCCAACTACCTTTTAACTAACTACTTAGTATTTATTTGCATTTATTCTCTTTATTTTAGAACTCTTGTCTTGACCATTAGGATGTAAGCTCCTAAGGAGTAAAAGTTACTGCTTTCTTTATATTTGTATCTCAAAACCTAAAACCGTATCTGGAATAAAATAAGTGTTTAATAAATGCATGTAGATTGTTTGATTGATTCTAGGTTTATCATTTCCTTTTTGGTATCCTCATTATTTCTTTTTTAATATATTTTTATTTTCCCCTGTTACATGCAAAACAATTTTTTTTACATTTGTTTTTAAGTTTTTCAGTTCCAGAGTCTCTCCCTTCCTCCCCATACCACCCAATGAGAAGGCTCATGTGAAGTTGTACAAAACATTTCCATAAAACTCATGTTGCAATAGAAAACAGATTCCCCTCCCCCTCAAAAAAAAACTTTAAGGAAAAAAATAGTATGCTTTAGTCTGTATTCAGGGCTTAATATTTTCTTATGGTACCATTTAGAATCCTTACTGATGCAGAGAACTCAGCAGTTTGTAGCTGGACCAAATGAATGGTGAATTACTGATGCTGAGAATGAAACTAGAGAGTTTTCAGGAACACTAATATCTATGCTAATTAATAATTAACTATTAATTAACTAATAGCACTTATAAGCTACCCAAGATGAACCAGGTACCACTTACTAAAATTCGGAAATAAAAGCAGTATATAAAGTAATTGAGGGGGATAAAAAAATTCTGAGAATTGTAATGTTCATCCAATGTGGAATTTCCTTCCACAACTTACTTCATAAGACCCACAGAGCTTCCAAAAGCACAAAGAAGGTAAATAACTTGCTTAGGATCACATGGCTATTGTCAAAGACAATACTGGAATCCAAATCCTTCTGATTCCAAGTTCAGTATCTTCTGTGATGCCATGCTGTTTTATATTCAAAACAATATAAAGATTTAAAGCGGAGGGGGGAAGCAGACCTACCTAACAATTAGAGATGAACAAAATAAAATGAACTCCTTTTTTCTATGTATAATTCTGTATCCCTGGAAAGGGTCAAGGAGACTCTAGGTGATTTTGTCTCAGGGATATTGCAGAAAGGAGCATTGCATAAAATACTAGACTTCATCGTGGTTGGAAACATTATAAAACATTCTTGTATTCAACTATATAAAGCAATTCTGGTTTTTGGGAAGTGTGAACAGTAAAGGCTTGCCAGATAGTAACAGCATAATTCTCTGACTTGCTGAGCTCTGCTCTGGGAAAAGAGAATGCATAAAGCAGGTAGCAGTTCGTAAGCTTTGTATGTCTATGTCACAAGGAAGGACATGCTGGTGATAATAAAACATGTATCATAGAATTCTGAAGTAGGTTTCAAAGGGTTCAAAGCCTCCTGGTTTCCATGGCTTCCTTTACAACTTCCTGGTCATTTAAGGACATAAAAAGTTCCATTCATGCAGAGGTGGCTCACTCCACTTAAGAAATACCACAGAAATCACATATCCTGCCCTGCCCATATCCAAATGCCTTTCTGAAATCCAGGTATGTTATCTCTACAGTAGTCCTCCATTCTAACAATATAATAATTTTGCTGACTAGATGTGTTTCCATATGGGGATATAGGAAAAGTCACATCAATATAAGCTCTGTATCTCTATATTTTTGTAGCATATTCCTTCCATATTAGGGCAAAGTAAACCACCTTTTGTTAAATGCTCTAGGACATGACTTGTCTCATTTCATCATCAAATCCAACCTGATTTAATAAGGTCTTGGTGTAAGGCCACCCCCAACACCGTAATCTGCTCTTTAAGCAAAGACTGGATGACCATTTAGTCAGATATCTTAGAGAAAGATTCTTCTCTAGGTACAGACTACTAATTTCCTTAAGTTCTTTCTCTCTCTGAGATTCTGTGATTGTGTTGATTAATGTACTATCTTCTACCTGGAGGATTAGATGTAGAAGTCAGATTGCCCTTATCAGCCACAAGGAGGCCATCTAGTGGCTGGCTTCAGACTTGTGGCCTTGGTTTTGATCTAATTAATGTGTTTAGTCTTGTCTGGAGGAAGGATCTCAGTTAAAAGTTTTGAAGCTCCGTCACTGTGTTGACTAATAATGAACTTTCAGTCTGCTAAAATACTATGGATGTTTTCATAAAAACTGTTGTCTATACACATCTCCCCTTTCTTTGTGTGTTTTTTAGCCCATCGGTTGTAATTTACATTTATTCCTATTAAATTACATTTTATTAAATATAATCTGTTGTTTCAACCTTTTTGGATCCCAGTTCAACCATCCCATGTATTTATTATGCCAACTAATTTTGTGATATTTGCACAACTGATTATTGTGTCTCTATCCATGTCATTAATAATGAACAGAAAAAGAAAAAGGATGGAACTATTCAACACTGGTTCAGTCTATTAGTTTCCTTAAGTTCTTTTTCTCCCACCTTGTACTCATTCTTTAAATTACCATGCTTTGAACCAATTCATGGTTTCTACCTAACTGTGCTATCATCATGTCCATGACTCTTCATCTTATACAAAAAGAAATGTCAAGAGATATTTAAATGCTTTTCTGAAATTCTCTTTTACTACATTTACAGTAGTCCTCTGACCCATCAATAGAATAATCTCATTGTTGTTTTTCAGTCGTTTCAGTCAATCTTTATAACAACTTTTGGGATTGTCTTAGCAAAGATTTGCCCTTTTCCTTCTCTAGATTATTTTACAGATGAGGAAACTGAGGCAAAAGGGTTAGAGTGATTTGCCCAGAGTCATCAGCTAAGAAGTTTCAGAAGCCAGATTTGAACTCAGCTCTTCCTGATTTCAGGATAAAGGATACTTTATCCACTGTGCTCACTTCCCCAAAAAAGGAAAAGAGGGCTCAGTCTCTTTCCCTGGTACAGTGACTAATGCAGCACAGAGCAGAGCCAGAGCTCCAGCCATGGCTGCAATTTGGGACTTGCCTCTTTCTTGTCTTCTGCAAGGAGCATTCCCTGAGGTCTATGTCCTTACTATCTTTGACACTGAAATGGAAAGTTAGCAGGGAAAGCTGGCACCATGGGGCACGGCTAGGCTGGCCACTCTCTTATCCCAACACTGGTGCTTCTCCACTAGCAGCCCAAACAGCTTTGGGAACCTAAGAAGCGAAGGAATAAAGCCCTTCTGTCCCAGTGGGCCCATCAGCCTTATGGGGAACAACAAAGATCTGAGTAAGGAGAGGCATAACCAGAGAGAGTTGGCCAAGATGAACTGTGAGGTTAGAGGGGGGCCAGGTATGGCCAATAGAATCACTGCTTTTGGTGATCCTGAATGTTCTGCCAAGACCAAGGAGGGGTGACCAAGATGGATAGGTCATAGTGGAGAGTTCTGACAAAGGGTAACCCACTAGAGAAGAAAATGGCAACTACTACAGTATTTCTGCCAAGAAAAATCCACAGACATTGTGGCATGCTATGGTCCATGGGGTCACAAAGAGTCTGACATAACTGAACAATTGAACTACAATAAAGTGTCATCTACCAGCATTTTTTTTTACATTTCCCCTAATTTAAGCATATACTTTTAGCAAGAAAGACTTCCACAAGAGGTCTATAGAGATTGAAGACTTCCATTCCAACATTATGTTGTCTCTATTAAGGTGACCTATAAAAGGAACTGATCAGCTATTTCCAGTATCTGGCTAAGCCATCTATAGTATATTCTTTCCATGAGACTGATTTTGCTTGTTCCTTCTTATTGATCTTCATCAAATGTTTTTCACCAATTGTTTTCAATTATTTCTGCAAATTTCCATACAGATTTGCATTTTATTTAAGAATGCAATCTTTCTGTACATTCCATTTAATCTATTATCCTCAACATTTTATTTTCACTCACTTTATATAGCTGAATTATTGCCAAATATTGATTTTTATCTACATAATATCTCTTGTATGAATGTCCTCTCCACACACACAGCTACCACCATGGTTTAGACCATCATAACTTCTCACCTGGACTATTGAAATAGTCCTCCTCCTAAGTGTTCCCCCTCAAGTCTCTCCCTATTCCAAACAATCCTCCATATAACTGCCAAAATTATTTTCCTGTAAAAAGATTTGACCACATTACTCCCTCCAATACAATCTAGTGATACTCTCTTACTTCTAGGATTAAATGAGTTTTTTAAAGTTTTCACAATCAAGCCCTATCTTATCTATCCAGTTTTCTTATGCATTACTCCTCTCCATACATTCATTGCTTAGACTTACTTAGCTATTTGCTGATGTCCCTCACTCATGAAATTTCATCTCTCCTTCTCAGTGCCGTTATTCTGGCTCTCCCCACTGCTGGGAATGGTCTAGCTCTTCACCTCTGCCTCTTGGAATTGAAGGCTTCATTTCTCTACTCAAGTTCCACTTTCTCAAAGAGGCCTTTCCTAGTGTTTCTCTTTCCTTCCTTGGTTGTTAATATTTTCCCCTCCTATGATATTTGTTTGGTCTTTTAATTTGATAGGTCTTTTAATATGCTGATATATGTACATGTTGATTCATTAAAATGAGTTATTTGAACAGAGGGACAGTTTCACTTTGTCTTTATATCTGAAATTCCTAGCACAATGTCTATCTATACTAGAGATTTAATATATGATTATTTGATGATTTCATAGATACACATTTATGTTGAAACATCTATGCATGTATGAATGTGTTCAAACATATATCTATATATGTGTATATATATACATATATATTCCATTAATGTAATCCATTCATGAGTCACAACCCATAACATCTTAGTGATAACCATGAGTTCATATTTACCTGCTTTTAATTGAAGTCTCTATTGATTAAACTATCCAAAACATTGACACGAGGGCATGAATTTGATTTTTGTGTATTTTCCTGATTATCTCTTGTGCATTATTCAGCATCCCCTCTCCTTTTCTCCTTATGTTACAACTGCTGCTCTCTATGGTATCAGGGCTAGTTATTTTAAGTGAGCAGTCTTACATGTCACCTTCAATTCTCAGTTTAATACTCCCTCAGTCAAATCAAGCAAATAGGTTTTTCCCTCACCCTGCTTAAATGAGTTCCTTTTGTTTTACCTGTAAAAGGAGAATACATAGAAAATAAAACTAACCATCAATGCCAGAGGAATGAAAGAAGAAAAGATTTATTCCATTTATCCCACTATTTTTGTTCTATTTAGTCATTTTTCACTTGATATTGAGATAGCTTTAAATATACAGTTCTTATACCCCTTAGAATACCACGTTTCTCTCCTAATATTATTTCTCTAGAAGAGTGAACAGTGAACCAAACACAGTATAAGAGAGAAATGCTACTTACTATGGACTTCATGGTTTATGTACAGAGTCCTGTTCCCAGTCAAATGGGAAATAAAGCAGCTGATATTAGATGCATTGAAGCTATTCCGGGTACAAGTGCTTTTCACAGTCACTGTCCTGTTATCATGAATTTTCTCCTCAGTGAAGCAGTCTCCTTTTGGTACCCAGGAGATCTGAGCAGCCGGCTTCCCAGCTGCAGCCTTGCATACAACAGTCCCATTTTCCTCCTCAGACAGGTTTACAGGAGGAGGCACTACAGGAGAGGAAGAGAGATTTAGAGAGATCTGGTGGTTTTCAGCAAGTTACCTGTTTTCCAGTCCTGGACCTGGTTGCCCATAAGATCCTGCTGAAGCTGAACCTTACCTAATACATTGAGGTGATAGAGAGATCGAAAATTCCCATCAGGTGTTACAAGATCACATTGATAATATCCCTCATGATGAATAGTCACTGGCTCTATCTGAAGGCTGAAGTTCCTCTCAGGTCCAGATTTCCAGTTTATTCTAGTACCAGAGCAGTTTGTTTCCTTAGTGATATTGTAATTTTTGTAAGCTATGATACAGGAAGTTTTGTCTCCGGGGAATATGGTCCATGTGATCATTACAAATTCTTTTGCTGAGCAATGTAAGCAGGAGAGAACAGCACAGGTATCCATCTGTACAGACACTGTACTGGTAGCTGGACATAAAAACAAGAGATTAGTGAAGGCATTTCTGAAGCAGATCCTCCCCCAATATCCCACATGAGGCAGTACTTGCTCCTGATCTCACTCCCAGCACTGTCAACTTACACATCATGGTGTGAACACTTAAAAAATAATCACAAAGTGAATTGAGGAAGAGCAAAGAGTTGGGACCCCAGCAAATGATTTTTCTCCCCAGCACAGTTGATAAATCAGGCAATGAGGTATTAAGGCATTAAAAGAAGCACAAAGACATGTCCAGGTATTAGACCTTCCTCTAAAGGAGTTCACCCTGACAAAATTAAAAGGGCAGCTGGTCTTAGTTAGATGATTATCCATGGCTAGAGGAGAGAGAAAGGTGGAAGGTATGGAGGAAGGAAGGAATTGGAAGAAATTCCCCCCTCTCAATCCAACTTTTCAAGCCATGGAGTCTTGCATCAGAAGTAATTGACCAATAGGAGATACTGAATCCATTAAACACAGGAATGGAGAAGAGAAGGGCAGGAAGCACCTTTAAGGAAAAGTAGCCTGGATAGCTGAGAACTGAGAGTGATGAAAAGGAATAGACCTAGTAATTAATACAAGCTGAAAGCCCCATCTTCCAACAGACACTATGCCCAAGAGAGCAGCAACATATGGACTCCTTGAGAAGACAAAGGACATAGGAACTGCTGCACTGCCTGTGTATGCTCTCCCTGCCATAATTATTGAGGAAAAAAACATTACCATTGGTGTGACATTGTTGGGACACCTGAGCAGCTGGCATGTTTGCTGATGGAACTTGAGTCTCTGCTTCTGTGCTTTTATATTCTAAAAGGGAGAAAATACACATTGATACATCTTATTGAATCTGAAACTCTTTTATTTTCATAACTTCCAGACTATTTTTGAATGGAGCTGCCAATGAGGTGATAGAAATAAAAGAAACAGCCCTAAAAAAATGTAATGCCAGAGAAACTGAGGCAAGATAGAGATTAAAGTGTTTTTAATATTTTATTTGGATTTCTGAAAGGGAGAGATTTTCTGGAAACCAAAGGATCCATTTTGGTCCCAGAGCTGATGTTTTAAAGCATTCAGCCTCAGCATCAGCATCAGCACTGAATGTGAGATTCCAGAGGTCAGGAAGACAAAAGGGTGGAGTCAGAACACTGGTAAACATGGGAATTTCCATGAACGAATCATCAGTCTGGTTCTGACAGGAGGGGGGGGGGGTGAGGACCATAAATTCTGATAAACTGGGAGTGAAGGGGATAGTCCATTAGAGATAGAAAGTCTGGAAGTTAGAGATAGAGGATGCCAATTAGGTATCTGAGATAGGACATCTGGAGTTTTATCTTTTGGGATTCCAGAGTGGCCAGATCTCCACAGCCCTAATTAGCTCAGTCCTAATAAACAAGAAAGGGGGGGTGCAACCAGGGGGATTGAGGCAAATCAATTCAAGGAATTGAGGCAGAATAATTTAGGGAAACTGAGACAGTACAATAAAAGGAAACTGTGGCACAACAAAAACATCTCAAAGTCCACAAAATGTGTCAATTGTCTTTTTACTCTTGGCCTAGTGTTCTATTCATTGTGCCACCTAGCTGTTCCCAATTGATGAAGATATAACTTGATATTTCTCTCTTTTCAGAGACTTGAAACAAACCTAGCAGACATGAGACAAGTGATTCTGGCAAATATCAATTCTTCATAGTAATTTCTCTGATTGTAGAAAACATCTCCCAAAGCACAGTCAACTTCAATTTTACAAAATCATAGAATACTACAGCTGAATAGATATAAAATACATAGAATACTACCTAAAGAAACCCTCAGAAATCAACTAATTAAACCCATTCATTTTATTCAGTTTTCTATTGGTTGACTTATAGGTTTCTCTAAAGTAAATTCTCAGAAGTAAATTCCTTCAGGGCAAGAACAAATTTTCAGTTTATCTTCCTATCCCAAAGTCTAGAACAGTGCTTTACATAGGATAGGTGAATATTAAATTCTTGATGACTGCTTCATTACACATATAAAATATATTTTGATTGGATAAATGCTACTTTTTTCCTAGGAGACTCAGTATAAGATTCTGATATTAGTTGTTCAGTCATTGCATTAGTGTCTGATTTTTTATGACCCTATTTAGAAGCTCTTGGCAAAGATACTAAAATGGTTTGCCATTTTCTTCTCCAGCTCATTTCACATTTGAGGAAATTAAAGCAAAGGTTAAGTGACTTTCTCAGGATCATATTTCTAGAAAATGTCTGAGGCAAGATTTGAACTTTATTCTTCTTCCTAACTCCAGGGCTAGCACTCTATCCACTGTGTCACCTAGCTGCTCCATGGTCCTGATATAAAAACATTAATTTTGAGGAATATTTTACATCATATTTATAATATACATATATACTACAGTTTGTTCAGTTATTCCCTTATGATTAGACGCATGGATTGTTTCTCATTTTTTCTTTTCTTTTTTCTTTTTTTGCTATTATGAACATTGCTATTAATTTTTTTATAAAAATATATCTCTTGTCAATAAAACAGGATATTAGGGTATAGTCCTAGTAGTAGAATCACTAGAATAAAAGTTATGAGCAGTTTTGTAGTTAGTTCTTTTTTGTATAATGCCATATTCCTTTCCAAAAGAGATTGAATCAGTAGTACTAGTGCTTGTAGTGCTCATAACTTTTATTCTAGTGATTACCTATTATAGAATGTTTAATAAAATTCTGGTGTATGAAAGTGATGGAATACTATTGTGTAACAATATTATAACACTAATCATATGTGAAAGCAGCTACTCTAATCAATATGATTTACAACAATTTCAAAGGAATTATGATTAAAAATGCTATCTATCTCTAGAGAGGACTGATTAATTCTAAATGATATTAAAACATATTTTATCACCTTTTTTCTTTTTTCACCTTACAAAATGGCTAAAGAAAAATATATTTTTCATGACTTCATATGTATAATGGTTATCATATTTCTTGTCTTTTAAATGCTTGGGAGAGAGGGTGGATAGAGGGAGAAAATTTGGAAGTGAAAATATTTTGTTTAATTCTTAATTTGAAATAAATTTAATTGACTCAGATGGAAATTGAAATAGATATGGCTGCATTTTGTTCTAAAGTCAATATTATGTTTTTGTTTGTTTGTTTCTTTTAATAATAAACAAACAAAAGACACCTAAGGATCTTAATTCCCTGTTCCTTGCAAGTGCTTATATAAATGATAAATAAAGCTACACACACACACACACACACACACACACACACACACACATGCATTTTGATAATCAGAGGCCTTTAAAATAAAGTATTTGAGCCAACCCTTAAGGTTTCCAAGGAGTGAAAGTGAGGAGACATAATTATAGGCAGTAATTAGTAATTTTTTGGAATATTACATCTGATATTTTTCATTCTTTTGGAATTAAGAATTTAAGAAATCTTGAAAATCAATCTCTGTATAGTTCTAAAATTGTATTACCTTCAGCACAAAGTTATTTAGTCAAATTGAACTGTTTTTCTCAACATATTCTTAAGTGGTATTCTTCTTTATTTATATGATGCTTCCATTATAATCACTGATGAGGCTAGATTGTTACAGAAATGCTGAATCTATTTCTTTCTGAAGTTAAGAATTGTATTTATCAAATTTTCCTTACATGTGTATTTTGCCACTATTAAACTCTATATTTATGTAGGAGATGTGTCCCAAAGGATGGCTGCTTCCATTGGTTCTAGGGTTGATTCTGTGGATCTGCACTCCTAACATGATAGGAAGTGTTGGGGGGGGGGAGTATCATAGTTATTACTTTACACAATTGTGAAGAAATTCTATATCTCTAATTGTCGGTATCTTTTTTTGCTCCTTTAAATGTTATATAAACATTTTTTCTTTGTGCTTCACTTAAAATCATACAGCATAGTTAGAGTTGAAAGAGACTTTTGAAATAATATAGTCTAACTTTCTATTTTGCAGATGCAGGAAGTATCCCAGAAAGATTAAATGACTTGCCCTAAATCATATAATTTTAATTTTTAGAACTAAAGCAAGAAAATATATCTCACAACTCTGGTTCAGTTTTCTTTTTCACTCTAATTTGTGAATTCCTTTTAGCTTAAGTTTAATTATTTTTTAGTCATGTAATTATTGAGGCTGTTTTGGTACAATGGAAAAAGAACTGAATTTGGGACCAGAGAATTGAGTTTGATTCCAGTTCTATTACTTATTGTGTGGTTTGGGGCAAATTATGTAAAATTTCAAGACTTTAATTCCTTTACTGTAATGAGGGGATCAAACAAATGGACTTCTAATCCTTTCAACTTCTAAACATATGATCCATTTTGTCTATCAATTTAGCAAATATATTTTATGTTAATATATGTTATATATTATAATAGATATAAATAGTACATTACATATCTCTGTTTATATATTATAGAAATATGTATTACTATAACATATATCAATATTACGTTATATATCAATGTCATTAATATATTAATATCTTTAATTCTCTAGAACTTTCTTCTAATGGTTGCTTTGAAAATTACTTAAAAATCCCTGCAGTTAAAAATACATATCAGAAATATTAGCCCTTTGCAATTATGATGTTCAAAAACAAAACCACAACACCAAACACTAGTTTCTCAAAAACAGATATAGTTGCTTCATCTAAGACAAAATCATAAGAAGTATAATCACTTTCTTATTTTAGTACTATTGAAACCTCTGACTCACTTTGAACACTAAAATTTTCCTTTCCAAAATTTTCATTACCATATACCTAGATGAGAGCATTCCACCCACATTATAGACCTTGGACAGGCATGACTCTGCAAAACCTGACAATGCAAAAACTTCCATAATTGGGGTGCTTCACATCATGGAAAACGGTTATCAGAAATAGCACATCGCTTCTTTATGAGTCACTTGTTAATCTGTGTAAATACAATAAAGTTCCAGAAAACCCCACTTTCAATATTTTCTCAAAACTAACCACTGATCCAGTAACGGGTACTAATTGAAATTGCAGCGTTGATTATTCTGGCTTATTATTATGTGACTAGAGTTTTATTACTTAAGTTTGTTTGTTTTTTTTTTTTCTTCTATTTGCCGGGAAGAGTAGGTGGAGGAAGCTAGACCAATCTCAGAAGATTTCTACCTATGACAATTACCCTCACTGCTTTTTGATCAACTTACAGGTAATTATGGAGAAGGCTTTATGAGGAAGAACTAAGCACCTAGGTTATTATAAATTAAGATGAGAATTTTGACTATCCAGAATCCTTCATTTTGTCCCCAAATTTTGGAGAACAAAAGCAAAGATTTAAACTCAAAATCTGAGGCCCTAACTTGCTTTTTAAAAAATAATTATTATAACAATTATTATAACAAGGTTATAATCTCTTCCTATATTTTTCTGAAGAAAGTGAGAAATAACATTTTTTTCCTTTTAAAACTCTCCTCTGACACAGGTCTTTTTAGGTGTCCATATAGGTCACTAAACTTCATTACATTTTATTTGTCCAAGTATATCTGGACACGATTACCTTATTGTATCTTTATCAATTTTTAAAAGGTTACTTGAGATTTTTAAATATAAAGAATTTAGGACAGACTTCCAACTCCATTCTGCTTGTCTGAGACCCTTCTTTCTGCTCTCTTTTGTGCTTTAAAAATGTTTCAATGAAGTTCTCTATCCCAACCCCACTACTATCCTCCTTAGCCTTCAGTCATTAGTCAAACATTTAATTCAATTAACCATATTCATTTCAATCAAACTGAGCTATCCTACTCCTTTATTGTGGTATTCTGATAAAATTCATTATTTCCAATTATTTGCCAATTATAAAAAAAATTACATTGCTCTGGTATATTCTAAATATACCTCCTCTTTTGGGTCAACTACTATGAAATTTAACTACCATTGCTTTCCTGACATCTACATCATTTAGAGGAAGTTAAAACCTCAGGCCAAATCCTAGGAAGATTTTTAAAAATCATCTTAAGTTCTTTGTCCTGGACATTGGTCACTGATTCCAGTGATGCATGATACTTCATTAAATTATTCCAGACAGATAATTTAGAATTACTTTTGTATTCACTCATACACTTTTATAAAATAATACAAATCAATATCACTTTCTGCTTATGATCTATGGGATATACAAATTTTAAAAGAAATGTAAGCTTCATAAGTGCCAATTTTGTGTGTTGTGTCAGAGTCTTTGAGAGCCTATTTTGGGTGTCTTTTTTTCTGTCAAAGATACTGGAGTGGTTTGGAATTTCCTTCTATAGCTCATTTTACAGATGAAGAAATTGAGGCAAACAGAATTAAATGACTTGTCCAATGTCATCCAGCTAATAAGTATCTGAGGTCAGATTTCAACTCAGGTCTTTCTGACTCCATCCTTGGCTCTCTATGTGCTGGGTCTAACAATTTTGTATAATTTGTTATTAATATAAGGATTTTTTTTCCAGTTTGTGATATCACCAAGTCCATTTTTACTGCTTTGGTTAGTTATTTACAAGTGTTAAATTATCTAATTCAACGCTTTCTGAATAAATTATCATTCATAAATCAATAAATTATCATTCATTGTGGTTAACAATTTTAGCATAAGCTACATTTCTAATAAGGTCTCAGCTTGAATACCCATTCTTCTGGCTCCTTCAGCTCAGTGGTCCTATACCTCAGAATCAGTGATTTAGTAGAAAAATGTTTTGATTTAAATGTTGAAGGACCTGGTGCAATTCTGTTTGCTGTTTGCTGGTTACCTCTGTTACCTTAGAAAAATAACAACTCTTCTGGCTCTCAGTTTTCAGTTTTTCTTGTTTACAAAGTAAGATGATTGAACTAAATAATTTCTAAGGTCTTCTCTGTCTCTAAACCTATGAACTTATTGCTTTCCCTTTCTAGAAGTTCTGGATTGCCTTTTTAAAAACTTGTTTTTATTGCTGCATCATGTCTTATGGGAGAATGGATAAACAAGTTTTCCTTACTTATAACAAAGAAAAAGAATTAAGAAAAATAATACTCAACAATGAACCAGTCTGAAAGTGTATACAACATTCAGTTCTGCTAGTCCCCTTCCTTTCTAATGGAAGAAGGAAGATAGTCTTAATTTTCTATTCTCTGGGACCATTAGTGATTTTTTTATTTATTTACTCAGAGGCAGTTTCCTTTGAAAAGTCTTTCCTTTATATAATTGTAGCCATTTTAGGAACTTTAAGGTAGGCTTAATTTACAACAATTCATATAAATCTTCCCATTTCTAAATTTCTCATATTTGTCATTTCTTATAGCTCAACAATATTCTAATATATTCCTAGACCACAGTTTTTCCAGCTATCCTTTAAGTGATGGACAACTAGTTTATTTCTGGTTGAACTCGATTTTAAAAACCAGAATAACATAATAGTATTATGTATCCAAAATGTTTTTTATTCTTCCACTCAAAATTTCTCTTTTCACTTGAAGAGATAAGAAAACTTGGAGCAAGGCCTTTATCTTTTATACTCACAATTTAAAAGATCAATTTAAAATGCCTTTAAATATTGAAGTGGATTTCTTTACATCTACCATCTTTTTATTGTCTGTAAAACAACTGGTAATAATTCAGCTGTTATCCATTCTTCTTTTATCCTTGGCAAAGAGGAATAATGTTCATGATTAGCATTTTAATTTGAATTCCTAAGGAGTCGTTAACTTGCAAGACTTCCTTACAAAAATTTGATGCTAAGTATGATACCAAGGAATAGATGCCTTCTAACTATGTGGCTTTGGGAAAAATGCATAATCTCTTTTTGTTTTCAATTGTCTCATTTATAAAGTACAAAAAAATCAATACTTTATCTGTCTGAAAGCAGAGGACTGAGCCTGGTGATTTTTAGAGGTGTCTTTTAGAATCAAGAATTTTACAATTCTATCATGGAATTTGACCAGTAAGTAAATGTTACATAAGCTGGCACTTTTTTATTATTATTTTTTATTAATTGTATAATTATAACATTTTTTGACAGTACATATGAATAGGTAGTTTTTTACAACATTATCCCTTGTGCTCCCTTCTGTTCTGAATTTTTCCCCTCCTTCCCTCCACCCCCTCCCCTAGATGGCAGGCATTCCCATACATATTAAATATGTTATAGTATATCCTAGGTACAATATATATATATGTATATATATATATATATATATATATATATGTGCAGAACCGAATTTTTTTGTTGTTGTTATTGCAAAGGAAGAATTGGATTCGGAAGGTAAAAATAACCTGGGAAGAAAAACAAAAAATGCTGACAGTTTACACTCATTTCCCAGTGTTCCTTTTCTGGGTGTAGCTGATTCTGTCCATCATTGATCAATTGGAATTGGATTAAGCTGGCACTTTTAATGGTTAGCATTGGGGAGTTTATTGTCTGATGACAAAGATAATATATTGAATTTATGCAATAGCATAAACTTAAATTCTGGTTTTTAGTGATCAGTCCCTAGAAATGCCCTCATCATGCACCCTGGAGTGATTTCTTCTTTCATGGCACTACTAGGGGAAATGGGCTACATCTATGGATGTAATATTGTTAGAGTTCTGTTGCCTGCTACCATTAATGGTTTCTTATTTACTCAGAGGTCAGCTTCCTTTGAGGGCTTTTTTCTTTTGCATGTTATAGTCATATAAGGAACTGCATCTACATATAGGTTTACATACTAGATCAAGATGTTTCACCTGCTTTTTGGGAGTTTGCCATATTAACACCGAAAAATCAAACGCAGCATTTGCCTATCTACCACAGGAGAACATGGGCATCCACATGGATGGGATCAATAATCTACAGAAATATTTAACCATTACTCTGTCCATGTTCTGGCTGCCACAAAAAAAAAAAAATTGGATTAAACATAATCTCTCCTCTTCAAGTTAAATATTTAACTGCTTTTTTGACTCAAAAACAGAATCTAAAAACATCAAGTGAATTCTAAAAGATTCAAATAAATTATGAAAATTTCCAGATTTTAAATACCTAAAGGTCAGGGACTGTCTTTTGCTTCTTTTTGTATCCTCAACACTTAGCACAGTGTAAGGCACATAGTAGGCTCTTAATAAATGTTTATTGGTTGATTTTTGTCTTCATAAAAAACAAATATCTGAATGGGTAAGTACAATTTTTCAATTTTCCTCAAGATATTTTAAAAGTAGTGAGCCAGGGTTACAGACTATTGATTATTGGGTTTTTTTCCTCATTGATTTTTCCAATTACCATTCTTCTTTTTTTGTTGTTGTTGTTTTCAGTCATTTCAATCATCTTCAACTTTTTATGACCCTATTTGGGGTTTTCTTGGCAAAGACACTAGAGTGTTTTGCCATGTCCTTCTCCAGTTCATTTACAGATAATCAAACTGAGGCAAAGTTTTATGTAAGTGTCTGAGGCCAAATTTGAACTCAATTAAGATGAATCTTCCAAACTCCAGGGGTTTGGACTCTATGCACTGAGTCATCTAGCTCAATTATTCCTTTTTTTCTTTTCCCAAATAGATCATCATTAGACAGCATCTGCTTCTTTTTAAACAAAAATTCCAGTTAGCCATTTTCAGTGAATAATTAGAAATATTTGAAATGTAGTAATAAAGCACTATGGACTAAGTGATAAGTGGAAAAAAAGAAGTGCTGGAGACATTCTCTTAATTCTACTCATCAGACATGAAATTGAATTAACACAATTCAATTACTATGAACTATAGTGGGCTCATTTTTAAATGAAAAATAATGCTTATCAACTTGTATATATTCAATGAGGGATTATTATGTATGTGACATATAATACCTTCCAAAACATTACATAAAGACTAAAATGCCATAAAATCATAAAACACACTTTTTCTAAATTCTCTAATCTCTGAGATCTTATCTCAAATTACTAGTAAATTTTGGATGAGATCTTAATCAGTGAAGCAAAATCCAGGAAACTCAAACACTACATTAAAGCAAACTTTATTTTGTAACAATGTACCATTGATATTTTCTGGACATTCTCACAATTTTTCAGTGCAAACATGTACTCTGACTCAAGTGCAGTAGCTAGGGAAGCTGTAATCTAAATTTGCACTTGAGTATTCAAAATATAAACCTTAAAATTGCTTCAAAAGCCTAATGAAAAATGTGGACAAACCATTTTCCAGACAAGCATAATCTACCCATAACCATATGATAAACACGTTCCAAGTCAATAATAAAAAGAAATGCAAATTTAAACAACACTAAGGTTTTACTGCACCCCCTCCAAAGTTGTAAAAAAAAAAATACTAAAAAAGTGAAAACTATTAATGCTGTAGGTGCTATGAGAAGAAAGACAAATATATGCTATTGGTAGAACTGAATTGGTCCAACTAATTGGAATAATAATTTGAGATTACTCAAGATCTAGCATCTTAGGCTCATATTTTTTGGTGTGTAGTCAATAGAAAAGCAAGAAAGAAAGGAAAAGAGAGAGGGAGAGGAGAGAAGGAAGGAGGGAGGGAAGGAAAGAAAGGAAAGAAACAAAGAAAGAGGATAAAAGGAGAAAGAAAGAAAGGAGGGAAGGAGAGAGGGAGAGGGAGAGAGGGAAGGAGGAAGGGAGAGAAGGAGGGAAGGAGGGAGGGGAGGAGGAAGGGAGGAAGGAAGGAAGAAAGAAAGAAAGGAAAAAAAGGAAGAAAAAAGGAAGGAAGAAGAGAAAAAGAAAATAAATTGGATGTCTGTCAATTGGAGAATGCCTTTAAAAATCTGTGGTATATGAATTAAACAACAAGCATCATTATATTTACATGTAACAAAAAAGTGAATGTAATTTTAAAAAATCATACAGTAGGAAATGGAAAATATGACAAATTCAAAGAAACATGATATGTATATATGAAGATTGGTAAACATTATTTTTCATTTTAAAAATAAGATCACTATAGTACATAGATTAATTGAATTGTGTAAATTCAGTTTCATGTATGATGAGCAGAACTAAGAAAAGAGAAATTCTCCAAAGAAACATGTGTAATTAATAATCTAAAGGAACCAGAAGAATAGCATACACAATGACTACGGAAAATTAATGTCAAGATAACTAAAGTAAGCTGACTTCTAAGTAATTGAAAATAACAACGATGATCCCAGTGAAAAGATAATCACAAATACACACACACACACACACACACACACACATCCTTCCATCCTTTGAGAAGACAGGCACAGAATTATCAGTGTTAGTCAAGAGAATTAAATAACTGTGCCTTCTATGTACCATGCACTGCTAAGAGCAGGGTATACAAAGAAAGACAAAATCTAGTCCTGCCTGCAGGGAGCTCATAAAGTAATAGGGAGAGAACCTGAAAAAAAAAAACTACATATAAACAAGGTAAATATATAGGATATGTTGAAAATAATCAACAGAGGGAAGAAACTAGAATTAAGTAGAATTGGGAAAGGCTTCCAATAGAAGATAGGATTTTAGATGGGACTTGGAGGAAATTAAAAAGCCAATAGGAAGAGATAAGGAAGAACCAATGAAAATATCAGGAGTTAGATGTAGTATCTTGTTTAAGGCATAGCAAGAAAGTCAATGTTGTTAAATTACTTGAGAATATAAGGAGATATAGGGTATAAGAAGATTAGAAAATTGGGGGAGGAAGTTATAAAGGGTTTTGATTGTCAAATAGACAATTTTAAATTTGATTATGGAGATGATGGGAAGTCAGTGGACTTCTTGAGAAGGAGAGTGACATGATCTGCTATAGGAAAATCACTTTGACTGCTTTGTGGAGAGTAGACTGGAGTAATAGGAAACTTGTGACAGGAAGATCAGTAAGCTAGAAATTGCAATAGTCCAAAAGTGAGATGCCATGATCCTACACCCAAATTATGGTGGTTAGTGTCAGAGAAGAGAAGGGGGGTTTTGTGAGAGACACTACAAAAATAAATTCAACAGATAATAGATTGGATATGGGAGGTAATTGTTGTCCTGGACAATAATAGAGAAATTTGAAAAAATGGAAGGTTTGGAGGAAAAGATAACAAGCTAAATTTTAATATGTTAAATTTAAGATGTCTACAGAAAATCCAGTTGGAGATGTCCAATAGGCAGTTAGAGATACAAGAATGAGGATCTGCAGAAAGGTCAGGAAAAATATATTTGAGAATCATCAGCAAAGAGATGATCATCGAATTCATAAGAGCTAATGAGATTACCAACTGAAATAAGATAGATGAAGAAGATAAAAGAGCTCAGAGTAGAATTATGAAGACAAAATTTTGTATATAGTGTCAGATATAGTCACTGCAGATATAATCACATTTATTGTTTTTGCTTAACAATATTCTTTGTTATAAGGAAAGGATCAATTTTGGGATGGGGAGGTGGGATGTAGGACAGGACATTTCCATATCTAGAAATGACTGTGGCATAAAAACAAAAGGTAACAATAAGATTGATTCCAAACAAATAAGATAAATTAAAGAAAACTTTCACTGAACATTTTTAATTTCTTCTTAACATTTATATTCTCTAAATCTCTAAACCTGAGAAGGTAGGGAAAAATTTCCTGGTACCATTTTAAACTCTAAGATGAGCTACAAAGAACCAATATAGGGATGCCTTTTTTAGAGCTCATAAAAACAATTAAATGATTGACTTATATGCTTTTATTTAAGTGCAAAGAAGTAAACTAAATATCTAAAAAATATTATGAAAGCATTATCTGGAGACTATTGGTATTTAATAAGGGATTCTTATATTATCCATGAAGTGATCCATGAACTATCAGAATTGTATTAGTATTTATTATATAGCCCATGGTTTCTTCAATATGACTCAAGCTTAGGCTCAAGATACATTGTGAAATCTATATCCATTTTTAAAAAACACAGCACATGAGTCATGTTTCCCTTTTAGGAAAGCAAACGGAGGCATATTAATTGGTAATAATACTCAAACAAAATCACAAAGCAAATAACAAGGAAACACACACACAAGTGGGATACTTTCCCACAGATTACCACCATGCTACTGGTAAAAGAGGGGATTCATAGTCTGGACAATTCATATTCCCAGGGTTGCAATTCAGTTGGAATACTTATCTAATACTGAGACTCTTTGCTCTTTGGCTGAACTTCTGATGTCATGAATTGATCTACTTTAACTGTTGAGCTGATGGCTGCTAATTCTTCACTGAATTGTAGTTGCTAGATAATCTCTTCCTCGAAGCAAAGTACCTACAACTCTTGTATAATATCCCATAGTCTCAAGTCTAATTTTTTTTAAGTCACACTGATAGCCACATCAAGCTAGTAGAGATATAATCCTTTAGGTCAAATCTGTCTTTTTGACAGGCCCAGTGATATTTGGGTTTTGTTGAATATATTTCTTTCAATTCCCCTTCTTGTCCCTAGCAACTAGCACTTATACAAGATATTTTAAAACTTTATTCAGCAATCCTCCAAGGGCAGAGCTGATGTGGTGATTTTGGTTCTCCATCCCTCCTTCCTCCCATCTACTTTTTCAAATCCAGTTCTGAGAATAGTTCCTGGTATGTAATAAGCATAGTATGTTATCCTTCTGATAAGCTGCTTTAATCTCTTTGCTAATATTTTCTTTAAAAATTTTGCAGCAATATTCATTAGGAGATTGGCCTGTTATTTTCTTTTTCTGTTTTGGCTCTTCCTGGTTTAAGTATCAGTACCATATTTGTGTCATAGAAGGAATTTGGTACCTGTTTTCTTCTTTACCTTTTTTTTTTTTCAAACAGTTTACATAGTATTAGAAACAATTGTTCTTTAACTGTTTGGTAGAATTCACTTGTGATACCATCTGACCCTGGAAATTTTTCTTAAGTAGCTCATTAATAGATTGTTCAATTTTCTTTTTCTAATATGGAACTAATTAAATGAATTATTTCTTCTGTTAATATGGGCAAAAAGTAAACCCATTCTTAATAATTTTGCTGAGCTACTTATAGCAAACACATGTTTGTGGGAAGGAAGACCAATGTGGTCTTTTTCCTTGCTGAAGCTCTCCATAGTTTGCTAAAATAGAAAGAGGTTCTCTCCAATGCTTGCATTTTATAATTATTTTTTGCAGAGAGGCAACATACTGTGTCACAAAGAGCTATGGATAAAAATCGGAAGAACTAAATTTTGCTTTACTCCTAAACCTCACATTCAAGGTTTTCGTGAATTTTTTTTCAAATAACCTGAGACAAGTTACTTAACAATTTGAGACTTTTTTCCTCACCAGTTAAAAAAAGTACACTGAGCTAAATGATCTCTGAGGTCCTGTCAATTTAAAAATTCTATGAATCTTATTGCATATATATACACACACATATATATGTGTATATATATGCATGTGTATATGTGTGTGTGTGTGTGTGTGTGTGTGTGTATGTGTGTGTGTATAACTTGTACCAATTGCTTACTGTTCTAGGGAGGGGAAAGATGAGAGAGGAAGACAGAATATCTGGAACTCAAAAATTTAAAAAAAGAATGCTAATAATTATCATTGCATTTAATTGGGAAAAAAGAAAAAACTATTAAAAGAAAAAATAATCAAATAAAAAACTTTGAATACCTAGGTAAAAGAAATTTTGATTTCTTAGCCTTTAAGGTGTACAAGCAGAGAATGGACAAACATCTTAGAATACTATATACTATAATATTATTGTAGAAAGGATTTCCAGGTGAGAAGTTAAACATTTAATCCTATTTTAAGTCTATAATTTTAAGAAAGCAAAGGAGAGGCAGCTAGATGGCACAGTGGATAAAACAACAGCCCTGAAGTCAGGAGGACCTGAGTTCAAATCTGGTCTCAGACACTTAACAAATCCTGGCTGTGTGATCCTGGGCAAGTCACTTAATCCTAATTGTCTCAACAAAAAAACAAAAAGTAAAGGGTCAGATAATAAGGATAAAAGGTAAGTCAGATCCCACTGATTCACTCAATATTCTCATCTAAATTCTCCTATTCGGTTCAACATATGGTTGGCCTAGGTCAGTCATTTAACCACTGCTTCTCTGCCACTAAACCTCTTTCCCCTAAGGATTTCAAATTTTCTTTTTTTATTTTGGTCCATGAGAGATGCCTTTTATGCTACAGTGAACTTTTAAATTACTATACAAGAAAAAAAATTAATTAACATTTAAGTAATTAATTATTAAACATAAATAATTAAATATTAAATAAATTAAGCAAATAAGCTTTTATTTTCAGAGATTACAGAAAAGCTTTTTTTTTTTTTTTTTTTTTTTTTTTTTTTTCTCAAATGAAGGAAACATTAAAACTAACCCTTCTCATCGAAACATCTTGTGGCCAAACCTTCATTTACTGAATGTGTTAGTTCTAAGTGCTTACTTCCAAAAAGGAAGGAAGCTTAACTACAAAGTATACAGTTTTCTATTTTAAGTTATATTTAGCAGTTATTTCTCAATAGAATTTTTCCAAACAGGGCAGAAAGGATTATGCCTAAGAAAAGAGAAAGTTTAGGATAAGGTTAAGAAATTAAAAAGTAATTCAAAAGATATAAGAGCTATTCATCTAAAATAGAGGCTGTTGACTGTGACACTGTAATAATTTTATCTTTATTCTTTCAGTCCATCCTATTAATTCAGGTTTGTTAAAACATTAGTTGGTCAGGAGACAGCCACATCGGCAGAAAGTTAAACAAGCTGTTCTCAGATGCATTCAAACATCAACTTTTTTTTGTGGGCTGTTTAAGATGTTTAGGTCATAAATGCAGAAGTGTGTCACTAATTATTCAAATATCACATATTTGTGGAAGATAGATAGGTATACCTTAATTTTATTTAGTGAAGTTTATAAATGTAAAACTTGAATTTTCCCCCTGAAATCCTTAATGTTATATATATATATATATATATATATATATATATATATAGTGGATCTAGACTACTCTCTTTGTATGTTGTGATGAATAAATTAAGGAAATATAACTTTAAAAATAATAATGAAAGAATAATATCTTGGATAGCCAAGCAATATTTATTTATGTACAGTTTAACTAACATTCTGAATTTCATGCTCCTCACCAAGAAAGCAACATTAAGGAAATATGATTTTAAAAAATAATAATGAAAGAGTAGAAAACAAAAAACAGAGATAGATATAGATTCCACCAGAAGTGTGGAGTGATTGCAATTTACAAGGGTAGAGATAAATGCCCCCAAATACATGACAGGTCCTTTAAAAATGAAAATGTAACTAGGATCTGTACTTGAATCTGAGCCCAGATCCTAGAAAAATGTAAGAAACATCTCAAAGGATGCATGCTTGGGCAGTGTGGGAACCTAAAGCATTAATGACTTCAATAAATGAGGTCTGGTGATTAGTCTTTGGAAAGTAAAAGGTTAAAAAAAATGAAGGCTGAATAAAATAGCATGATATATCATTTGTGTATATCTTTCTTAATATCAAAAGGCAATAATGTTGCTTTCTTGGGGATAGGTATGAAATTCACTGTTACTATAAATTGTACTACAAATAAATTATACCTGGGTAGCCAAAATATTATATTGTTGTTTGTGTTCGGTCTTTTTAATGACCCCATTTTCTTGACAACAATATAAGAATGGTTTGTCTTTTCCTTCTCCAGCTCATTTTACAGATAAAACTGAGGCAAACAAGGTGAAGTAACTTATGCAGCGTCCCACAGCTAGTAAGCGTCTGAGGCTGTCTGAACTCAGGAAAATGAATCACCTTGACATCAGATCAGGCACTCTATCCACTGCACCACATAGCTGCCCCTATATATAATTTCTATTATACTGTCTTTTTTCTTTCTGAGCATTGATTCTTTGAGTTTCCTTCTTCTTCACTGTGAGTATTCCCTCATTATCCCCTATAATACCTATTTGTTTAAACTACTCTCATAATTCCAATTATTGCTTTCCTCTTTGGGGATTATTCACCAATTCCCAGGCCTGATTTGTGCTCTCACTTGTGCTATGAGTTTGTATTCATTATTATTGATTAGGCATGTTATACCATTCTACCATTACAATTCCAATATTTCCCAAATGAAACTTCATTTTGCTCACCACATAGGCTTTCTTTTCCAACTACCTGATTTTTTTTCATGTTATCAATAATTCCAGTGTCCCAAGACTGACTGACCTTTTAGCTCTTTCATCTGTAGTCAATCTTTATTTTATTCTCCCAAATTTCAACCTCTCTTCTCCGTTCCCAATGCTGCCGTGGCTATATCAAGTGCAACAGCAAAAATACTTCACTGGTCTCTGTGACTGCAGTCTCTAGCTCATACAGCTCAGTTACTGGCTCCATAGCACCAAAGTCTATTATGACCAGATCTGCTTTTCTCTGCTTGACTCATTCCTTGTTCTCTTTATTCTTTTAATTTTCCTTTAATATATACATAGACAAACTATTGATTATTATAAACTCAGTAGTTCTCAACAAAACAAGTGACAAAAATCTTACCCTAACTTACTGTTCTTTAACAAGACAAAAAACAAAAGAATTAACAAATAATAAGTTTTTGTTTCCTGTCCCTTTCTTGGCTTATTTGAAATAAATCTAATTTTGATCTCGTTTTCCTTTTTTTCTTTTTTCTATTTAATGATAGTTAATGTGTACACAGTTATAATTCTAATGATTTCACTATCATGTAGATCACTTCATATTTTCTTGTGTATTCATCATTATATATTATATATCATTATTAAATATTGTCTTAAATTATATTTCATAATGTTATAGTGATTACTTATGATCATTTTATAGAATCACAATATTCTATTAATATACAAAATTTTATCCATTTTCCATATTATACCTAAAGCAGCTATCAATATTTTTGTACAGATTGATCTTTTTTTTCATTTTTAAAAATAATTTTGGAAAAAAGTCCTAGAAATAGAATAATTGCATCAAAAGGCATGATTTGTTTTGTGGCCCTTGTTGCAAACTGAGATATTGCTCTCTAAAATGTTTATGCCTAGTTATAGTTACACTAACGATGTATTAGAATGCCCTTTTTCCCAGAGATCCATTAATAGCATCATCTCTGCAACTTAAAGTCTGAGAGGTTAAGTAACTTGCTCCAGATCACAAAATCAATATGTCTCAAAACCTATCCTGACTTTGAAGCCCACTATCCATTATACCATACTGCCTCCCAAAATCTTCTCTGTGTTTTTATAATCAAGTCCATTTGTTTTGTTTCCAATGATTTTTTTTCCTACTCATTTCATTAATAAAAGTGTCATTTCTCTGCATAGTTGAGGCAAATATTTTATTCTTTTACTTCAATTTGTGCTACCATATTTAAAATAAGATTTGGAATGCTGGTTCTGTCAAAGTTAATGGTGGTGTATGATTTAAGATATAAATGCAAACTCCATTGTTTTTCTAACTCTCTTTTTATTTTTTTTTATTTTTTTTTTCAATATTTTAATTCAATTTTATTAATCTTTTCTTTTACTTTTAAAATTTCAAGTTTAGTGTTAGACTGAGGCTTTTTAATTTGTTCCTTTGCTAGCATTTTTAGCTGCAAGCCCAGTTCATTGACTTTCTCTTTCTCTATTTTATGCAAGTAGGTCTCTAGAGATATAAAATTTCCTCTTATTACCGTTTTTGCTGCATCCCACACATTTTTTTTATTATATATATATATATATTTTATAATATTATCCCTTGTATTCATTTTTCCAAATTACCCCCCCTCCCTCTATTCCCTCCCCCCGACGACAGGCAATACCATACATTTTACATGTGTTACAATATAGTCTAAGTACAATACATGTGTGTGAATATCATTTTCTTGTTGCACAATAAACATTAGAATCCGAAGGTACATGCAACCTGGGCAGACAGATATTAGTGCTAACAATTTACATTCCCCTCCCAGTGTTTCTTCTCTGGGTGTATCTACCTCTGTCCATCATTGATCAACTGGAAGTGAGTTGGATCTTCTTTATGTTGAAGATTTCCACTTCCATCAGAATACATCCTCATACAGTATTGTTGTTGAAGTGTACAGTGATCTTCTGGTTCTGCTCATTTCACTCAGCATCAGTTGATTTAAGTCTCTCCAACCCTCTCTGTATTCCTCCTGCTGGTCATTTCTTACCGAGCAATAATATTCCATAACTTTCATATACCACAATTTACCCAACCATTCTCCAACTGATGGACATCCATTCATCTTCCAGTTTCTAGCTACAACAAAAAGAGCTGCCACAAACATTTTGGCACATATATGTCTCTTTCCGCTCTTTAGTATTTCTTTGGGATATAATCCCAGTAGTAGCGCTGCTGGGTCAAAGGGTATGCACAGTTTGATAACTTTTTGGGCATAATTCCAGATTGCTCTCCAGAATGGCTGGATTCTTTCACAACTCCACCAGCAATGTATTAGTGTCCCAATTTCCCCACATCCCCTCCAACATTTGTCATTATTTGTTCCTGTCATCTTAGCCAATCTGACAGGTGTGTAGTGGTATCTCAGAGTGGTCTTAATTTGCATTTCTCTGATCAGTAGTGATTTGGAACACTCTTTCATGTGAGTGGATATAGTTTCAATTTCTTCCTCTGAGAATTGTCTGTTCATATCCTTTGACCATTTATCAATTGGAGAATGATTCGGTTTCTTATAAATTATGGTCAGTTCTCTATATATTTTGGAAATGAGACCTTTGTCAGAACCTTTGTTTTTAAAAATATTTTCCCAATTTGTTACTTCCCTTCTAATCTTGTTTGCATTAGTATTATTTGTACAGAAACTTTTTAGTTTGATGTAATCAAAATCTTCTATTTTGTGATCAATAATGATCTCTAGTTCTCCTCTGGTCATAAATTCCTTCCTCCTCCACAAGTCTGAGAGGTAGATTATCCTCTCTTCCTCTAATCTATTTATTATCTCCCTCTTTATGCCTAAATCATGGACCCATTTTGATCTTATCTTGGTATATGGTGTTAAGTGTGGATCCATATCTAATTTCTGCCATACTAATTTCCAGTTTTCCCAACAGTTTTTTCCGAATAATGAATTTTTATCCCTAATGTTGGAATCTTTGGGTTTGTCAAAGATTAGATTGCTATAGATGTACCCTTTTTTGTCCTTTGTATCTAATCTGTTCCACTGATCTACCGGTCTATTTCTTAGCCAATACCAAATGGTTTTGGTGACTGCTGCTATATAATATAGCTTTAGATCAGGTACACTTAGACCACCTTCCTCTGAGTTTTTTTTCATTAGTTCCCTTGCAATTCTTGACCTTTTATTCTTCCATATGAATTTTGTTGTTATTTTTTTCTAGGTCATTAAAATAGTTTCTTGGGAGTCTGATTGGTATAGCACTAAATAAATAGATTAGTTTGGGGAGTATTGTCATCTTTATTATATTCGCTCGGCCTATCCAAGAGCACTGAATGTCTTTCCAATTATTTAAATCTGATTTTATTTTTGTGGCAAGTGTTTTGTAATTTTTCTCATATAATTCCTGACTTTTCTTTGGTAGATGGATTCCCAAATATTTTATACTCTCAACATTTGTTTGGAATGGAATTTCTCTTTGTATCTCTTGCTGTTGCATTTTGTTAGTGATATATAAAAATGCCGAGGATTTATGTGGATTTATTTTGTATCCTGCCACTTTGCTGAAATTTTGAATTATTTCTAGTAGCTTTTTAGCAGAGTCTTTGGGGTTCTCTAAGTATACCATCATGTCATCTGCAAAAAGTGATAGTTTAATTTCCTCATTTCCTACTCTAATTCCTTGAATCTCTTTCTCGGCTCTTATTGCCGAGGCTAGCGTTTCTAGTACTATATTGAATAGTAATGGTGATAGTGGGCAACCTTGTTTCACCCCTGATCTTACTGGGAAAGGTTGCAGTCTAACTCTCTTTTTAAAAGCTAAAGCCAAGAGCCCAATTCAACTGTGTGATCAGCTTGGCTTCAACCATCCTTAAAGTGGAATAAATTAACCAAAGAGTACCCAAGATTCTTTGGATAAGGAGCTATTGGAGGGATGGGTGGAAATAATGCAGCATTTGTTGTCACATGATTCAAGTTTGAACCTTGCATCTTCCATTTTATAACATATATATGTATATATATATAAAACATATATTTTTAGATCCCTCCCAACTCTAGCTATTTGAGCCTGTGATTAACATCATAATGAAGAACTGAACCTGATCAATTTTATTAACAAAAAGTTAAAATCCTCTTAAGGAACTATTACAGAAAGGGTAGTCTTTGCTATCCTTTATTTCAGTATAGATTATTTAAATAACAATTCATAGCATATTCCTATTAATTGCAAATAATTTTAGTGTAGTGGATAAAGCACTGGGAAGGCTGTAAAATAAGCTAGAAAGGAAATGGCTAACTACTCCAGTATCTTTGCCAACAAAATCTCCCAAAAAAGGATCACAAAGAGTAGGACACAACTGAAAATCACTGAATAAATCATATCAAGCCTTTTTTTTTTTCTATTATGCATTTTCTTAATCAGCTAGCATAGAGATAGTAGTGCAATTAGTATCAATGGTGCCTGGAGTTTTCTAATTATTTAACATATCCTAATAATAATGATGATAGTAATTTACATTTATATAGGACTTTGAAGTTTTTAACATTTACCATATATTTATCTTACCTGATCCTTTCCCAATCTCCCTTTACTCTGTTGATTATTTCCTATGTATCTCATATATACATAAAATAGATAGCTTACTTGCACATAACTATGTTTGATTTTTGTTTCCTCATTAAACTGTGAGCTTATTGAGGTTAAGGACTATCTTTTACCTTTCTTAGAATCCTTAGTGTTTGGCATAGTATAGTGAGTAACAAATGTTTATTGATTGACTGACAATAACTTTGTAAATAACAGGAGCTATCAATCTAGCTCCAATATTTACAAAGTTATTGTCAATCAATCCCATCCTATTCATACATCCACTTCCATTTATACAATTCTTTTAACACAGGAGTTTTTCGCCTCTATGTCATTGATTCAATTCTGGTGAAGCATGTGGACTCTTTCTCAGAATAAAAATTTTAAAAACAACAAATAAATAAATAAATAAATTTTGTTGTATTACAAAGGAAATCAATTCTATTGAGATAAGAATGTAATTTTTTTTTCCTACTCACATTCAAAGACCCTAGGGGTTTCAGATTAAGAATTTCTACTCCAAAGCTTAGTAAATAATCTTCAAGAGTTACTATAACCATAATATTCATTAGCCCACAGTCAGTCAATTTGTATATATCTATACAAATTAATCCTCAATTTGGTCTTCAGACGTTTAAAGGATAAACCACTGTCAGATTTATCCTCCTAAGTCCACCAGCTTTCTACATGTCAAGCTTGTCCTGTAATTAGTATACTCTTCAAAAAGTGAGGTCATTTCTCTATCTCAGGCTGAGAAGAATTGGAAGACTTTAGTGACACAGTGAATATCTTTGCATTTCACTCTTTTCTTGCTACTTGACTGACCTCTAGTGGAAGATGAAAATTAAGACAAAAAGACAGAAAAGGAAAAAAAGTAAAAGGGTCTGCTAGGAATACCTATATCCTAGATAAGCCCTTCTGAAAATTACTGACTTATAAATGGCAATAATGAATTTAATTGAAATATGGAACTTTAGTCTTAATACTAAGGAGAAATTAGCTAAAATAATTTATGATTAACTCCTTCAAGGCTATGTTCACAAACTTAGATGTTTAAAACTAGATAAATTAAAATGTTAAAAATATGGGAAATATAATAAACTATTTAGGTCTATTTTCTTTCAAGACAATATTGAAAACTCAATTCTATTGCCTGCTACATTTCTTGAAATAATAAAATTTCTCCCACTAACCCTGGTTATAAGCAACTAACATGATCTGTATCAAAGTCACGGGCTCAAAGACAATGATAGTTCAGTACTGGTGATAGTATTCTTGAAACAATCTCCACAATAATTTGTTTATTTCATATTTAATTCACTCATTCTTACAAAACTCTACTATAGTACCAGATGGTCTCCATTATCAAGGATATTGGTCTCAGGGACTTAAAAAAACAAACCACTTATTCCAATAAATGTACATTAACAGGACAGTTCCCAGAATTATCTTGCGCACTAAACAGCAACCCCAAATTCTCCTACAATCCACACTTTAAAAAAAAATTATGTCAAGTTTCTGGAAGGTCTATTATCTTATAACATATACCAGAATTTATCATATTAAGTAACTGCATACATTTTTATTTAGTATTAATAATAATTAGAAAAACATAGCATAGGCAACAGAAAGTTGACTTCAAAGCCAAGAAGACCAGGGTTGAAATCCTATTTTTTCACACCTACTGGCTTTGTGAGACTAGATAAGCCACTTTTCCTCTCAGTGCTCTAGGCCCCAGTTTGTTAAACTGTAGTTCCCATCCCATGTGGGTTTTCAAAATTAAATGTGAGAATGGAAAAATTATAATTTATAGTTTGATTTGTTTGATATATGACTCCTATATATCTGGAGTCATGTAAAACTTTGTCAAGCAAAAAAGGGTCCAGAGTGGAAAAGGTTTAAGAAGTCCTGCTCTAGGCAACTCTATAAAACTATTAGGTTTTAGAGAAGGTGCTGACCTACATAGGTAGAGGGAGTTTCCTTATCCTGAAGTTCCCTATATTAATGGAATCACAGGAATAGTTCCTTTCCCTAAAAATAATGCTAATATGTGGCATTTATATCATGTTATAAGGTTTGTAAAGCTCTTATTAGTTTTCTTTAATAGCTCTAAAATAAAAGTCAAATCAGCAAGAGTTTATTAAGCACTTTCTGTGTGTCAGGTACTATGCAAAGTATTGTGGTTACAAAAAAAAAAAAATTAAAAGGCAAAAGATAGTCCTTGTTCTCAAGGAATCCACAGTCTAATGAGAGAAACAATATCCAAACAACTATGTACAGATAATCTAAAGACCATATACATTGGAAATAATGAATAGAGGGAAAACACTATTATTTATAGGTGGGATTTTAGCTGGAATTTAAAGAAAGTTCAGTAAACCAAGAGACAGAGACAAAGAGGCAGAGCCTTCCAAACATGAGAGACAACTAGGGGAAAAAATGTATAGAACAGGAAAACAAAGTATCTTGTGCAAGAAAAAGTAAGGATCTCAGAGTATAGGTAGGAAAGAACATGGTAGAAGACAAAAGGTACATTTTAGTGACCTTTCTCTTTTAGTATCTCTGTGCTTTAGTATTATTTAGCATTTCTATTATTTAGAATCCGGAAAACATTTTGTTGATTAAAGACACATTGGAATTATAGATTATAGATTAAGGTTTGTAAATTTTCCTAAACCATGGTGGATTTTTTTACCTTAATGTGAAATTTAGGGGGGGGGGGAGAATGATGAGATAATCTCTTATTTGCAATGTACTTTTTTCACTACTCAGTGTTGCTTCTAAAACTTATTGGTAGTAGAACACTGGGCAAATCATTTAATCTCTCTGAGGGTCAGTTCCTTATCTATAAAATGGATAATAATACTTCCAGTTTTTCACAGGAAGGTTGTGACAAAAGCATTTCATAAACCTGAAAGTGCTTTAGAAACATTTTTAAAATGTGATTTTCTTTTTAAAAATTATTTTCTCTTGAATGTTACCATCAAAAATATTTCAATTAAGAAAAAAAGATTATACATTAAATCTCAAGCTTCTCTGTTGTACAATTTAGATTTTTAAAGTGTATATTATATTTAACAGAGTGATAACAAATAACCCTGTTTGTGTCTCCTTTTTATTTGTTTCTACATATTTTTATTGATGCTTTTCCCTTCTTTTTTTCCATCTCTAACACTACTCACACTAACCCATTCTTATTCCCCAAAAACCTGAATTTTTCATTGAGCAATTATTAATGAAACTTAACAAAGTATTCTGTCAGAGGCATGAAGTCACAGAAATAACTTGAAAGTTATGCAGTCTGATGTCAAAATAAGTTTAAACTGCTGAATTATTTCAACCTTAAAGACTGTTACATGGTACTATGAATATTGCTGTTCTTTGTTTAAAAAAGAAAAATACATAAAAGTCAGAATATAAAGTAATATAAAGTTCAAAATGCTTACTAAGATATGCATTCAGGCATATTTTTAACATCAACTATTTTGTATTTTTACCTTCAGGTTTTAAATTATCCCACGATACAAAGGGATGTCTCAAGAGAGTAGAGAAGACTTCAGGCTTAACACTTGGGGAAATGCATTTTAATCATATTTGATTATTAAATGTAGTTCTCTTGTACCCACTTCTTTCTACTCAAAGTGAAACCTCAAAATCACCTCCTACAGTAACTCCTACCAACCCTTTACAGTGAAACCAGGACTCCTGAAGAGTAACTTCTTGCCCCTCAAAACTCCCACAGAAACCCACAGGTTGAAGAATATCTCCTCCAACCCACAATTCTCAATGATGAATACACATCTCCACCACAGATAAGATGCCATAGTTGTTCAGTCATATGAAACAACCGTGTAGTCTGTGCATGTAAAACAGTCATTTGTTTCCAACTCCTGTTAAACCAGGAGGCAAAAGTTGTTCAGACTATTTTAGAAAAAATAAAATAAAAGGCTTAAAGAAAGCATGAAAGGTACCCCCATGTATATGCATATGCTGTGTTTGTATATATACGTGTATATAATTTTTTTTAAAGTGCCACAGTACTCAAATGAATTTTAGTTTAACAGTCCATAAGTTTAATTTAGCAGTCCTTAAAATCAAGACTTACTAATTATTCTCTAAATATTCTTTCAAAGACAAGTTAGACTTACCAACTACTAGGAAGCTAATCAGAAGGGCCAGCAGCATCAAATCAAAAGACTTCCAAAAGGAATTCATTTCCATATTTTTTTCCTTTCACTCTGTACTCTCTCGCCAGTCAGCTAGCAACAGAATTGTAGACATGGTGAGTCTGTCTAACATGACCCCCTCTTCTCTTTGCTGGTAGCTCCCAGCCCATAAGTTCTCCTACACCCTTTCTCCAACCAGCCTCTTCCTTCAGCAATATGTGTTTCTGACTGATTAGTAACTTAAGGCGAGTTGTTCTCTATGACTTGACACAGCAACAGATTTCCTGTAAGAAATGCTGAGACGAAAAAAACCAAGGAAGCTGATTGACAAGGTTATCTGCATGCTCATTGGTTCTCTACTAGGTTCTGTTGTGAACAGATTAACTTTTCAGTAGGGTACTCAAATGAAGTCAAACCGGATTTCTCTAACTTAGGTTTGACAGTAAAACAGGATATTTATTTATACCTGACAGTTGTCATTGGATTATCCCCAGCAGGGTAACTATTAGAAGTTTTTGGTTTTTTTTTTTTTTTTTTTTTTTTTTTTAAGTCTGAAAAGTTCCATGATTTTAATGACAAAATTTAAATAAAGATTTTTTTTTTTAACCTGCTAACTCTTTTTCTCATGCAAAATAAATACACTCCTCAGTGGGAATTTTCACCTGTGACTAAAAACATTGTTGTCATTCTTTAGCCATACATTAGCTATTTTTAAAATTTTTAAATGACAATTACAAGGAGAAATCTCATTTTAGTTCTTCATGAACATCCCAACTTGTCAAGATACCATCTTTCTGATAAATTCAGTAAAGACAGTACATTTAAATTCTGCCCAGTGAAAGATTATATCATATCTATAAAGGTAAATAATGAACTTCTATTATATTGGAAATCTTTGATCCCCTCCTCCCCATAAAGAACTCTCCAATAAGGCAAAGAAAAAAAATATTCCCAGAAAAGAGAACAACAAAAAAGCAAAAAAATAAATAAATAAACCACCTTGCATTTTTGCTTTTGAAATTAATCTTGTTTTATTTTCTAAACATTTTTTCAATCTTCCTCTTTCTTCATCTCCTTATCATACTTTCCCTTTGCACATTCATGTACAATAAGTTAAAAAGTGAACTCCTTGAGGGTAAGAACTGATAGGTCTATATTAATATCTAATAAGACATTTTACACAGAATTAAATAATTTTAAAAGAAAAAAATGACATTTCTCCAATATGTATATAATACCAAGCATCTAATATGTAAATATTATTAGGCAACAAATGTTAATAGTTAATATTATTATATACTATATAATATCATATATTATAGTATATGTCATATACTATAATATATGACATCAAGCATCTAATATGTAAATATTATTAGGCAATAAATGTTGATAGTTAATATTATTATATACTATATAATATCATATATTATAGTATATATCATATACTATAATATATGATATTATATACTATAGAATAGTTAATAGTAAATATGGTATAAGACATACACATTCATCTAAACAGTTGCAAGACCATAATTAGAGTGTGGTGACCAGAGCTTTGTCATCCTATGACATTGGAATTTAAAAGGCACTAATAGCAAGAATATTTAAATAATTCAATGGATCTCTGATCTCAATGATGTGATCATGCCCCTATCACTGGTATGAGCCATTCATATTATTCCCTTTTTATGCTATCTTTTTGCATGGAAAGAGAATGTGCTAGAGGTCTTTCCCTGGAACTCTCTTTTTTAAATTTACTTATTTTTAATACATATTGCTTTATGAATTATGTTGAGAGATAAAAATCATAGCAAAAGGGAAAAGCCAAGGGAGAGATTTAAAAAAAAAAAGAAGTGAACATAGTATGTGTTGATTTACATTCCATCTCCATAGTTCTTTTTTTGGGATACAGATGACATTTTCTGTCCAAAGTCTATTGGGATTGCTTTGGGTGGATCTCTTAACTTCACATTGATACCAATAGAGCCCAAGTGTTAATTTTTGGTCAAACTTCAATCTTGCCAATCAGTCAATAAGTATTTATTGAACACTAGATACTTTACTAAGTTGGTTGATTGTTATCCTTAGTTCTTGAAGAGGACCAAAATGACATCACTCTGTTAGAGTCAAATGAGTTGGACACTGTGGATGATCAGACCAATATAAGCTCAGAATGATCTGTCACAGATCGGACACACATAGTCCCTATAAGTATTTAGAGTAGCTTCTCTAATTGTGCATCTTGAGCTTCTTCTGAGCTAATTCAATTCTACTTTGCTTATAGAGCATAGCACCTTCTCTGATGAGGGTACACCTTGGTAGGCAGTCCTGTGCCAGTACCCCTATCATTCAATCAATTCTAAAAATTTTAAGAGAGACCTTGGATACACAAAAAGAGTAAAAAGACAACCCCTGCATCAAGAAGCTCTCAGCCTAATGAGAGAGAGACAACATGGATGGAAATATGTCCAAACAAACTAGGATAAATAAGAAAATAAGTAAGAGAAGGAAGGCACAAGAATGAAGAGGGGTTGGGAAAAGCTTTTTGTCAAAGATCAGTTTGTAGTCAAGACTTGAAGGAAGCCAGAAAGCCAGCACAAGGAAATGAAGGAGAATATTTCAGACACGGGGACAAAGAAAATTCCCAGAGCTGAAAGATGGTATGAATGTTTCGTTCATGGAACAAAAACAATACCAGTGTCATTGGATCAAAAAGACTGTGTTGGGGAGCAAGATAGAAGAAATGACTGTCTTTTTTCTGGTTATCTATCTCTGACAACATCCTTCCTTATAGCACTTGCCTTCTAGATTTGAAGTCAGAAGTTTGAGGTTTGAATATGGGATCTAACAATTTGTGTGATTTTGAACTAGTCTCATCCTCTCTAAATGAGTTTCTTCATCGTCTTCTCTCCATTCATATTCATTATCTTTGGCCTAGATTATTACAACAGCCTTCTAAATGATCTCCTTGACTCAAGTTTCTCCATATTCTTTTTTATGTTTTATTCAATCAAATTGACTTCCCCAAAGTGTAAGTCTGCTTGTTTCACCCCTTTCACCCTCCCACCAACTCAGTAAATTCTAGAGGTTCCCTATTTACCTATAGGATCAAATATAAAGAAAGTCTTATGTTTAACATATAAAGATCTTCAAATGGCCTCTTTCTCCTGTAAGGTACTTCCCCTCTAAGTTTGAACAAGTCAGTTGCTGATAGAGGCAGGAAAAAAGTACTTTTGTATTAAGAAGAAATAAATTAACTTGGGAGAAGGATAAAATAATGTCCTTTTCATAGGGAAATAATTTAGCAGTTAAAATGGGCAGGAAAAATATATGTATATTTTTAAAAGCTGCTAAAAATCTATATGGGAAGTTTTTAGATAAGTGGTTTTGTTGCCAAAAAGAAGAGGAAATAAACTTTTATATAATCACATAGAGACTATGAGATGATTTTTAAAAAGTTCTATTGATTTTATAAGTAACAGAAAATGGGGGGAGGGGGTTCACAAACCATTTTTAAATTTAATTTTATGAGGAAAAGGTAACTCATTGAGTATAACAGTTACTGATTTGAGTCACTGAAAGTAGTAAAGTATCTGAGGGAAGTGGTCAAAAAGTCAGGAGAGAGCAAGGGGTGTGAAAAGCCAGCTTTAAAGGAGTTGTGTGACGAAAATGGTAACAGGAAAAGAATTATCTGACTAGAAAATTTCAGGTAATAATTCCTGATTGACCAAAAAAAGCAGCTACTCAAAAAAAATTTGAATTACTCTTAAGCACCATTTATAATATGACAGATAAAGCCTTTCAACTGCTGTCACTCTCTCTGGGATGAGAGAGAAAGGTAAAAGACAGAAATAAAGTTTTGTAATTGATTTGCTGTTGGGCTGAATAGCTGACACCTGGATCGATATCATAGATTCCTGATATGTGAAGAAATGGTTGGACTTGTCTATATTTCCCAGAAAGAGGAAGTTTGATAAACTTTGCCGTTTTCTAGATTAAAGGGAACTGCTAGGAACTTTATACTTTTTGATACATTTTTAGTGTGACTTTAAGTTTAAAGAGTTTGTCAGTGTTCTTCAGTTTGATAATAGAAGCAGAGTGGAGGAAGAACCAAGACGACATTAGAAACAACCTAGCTGATTATTCCAACATTCCCTTTCAAACAATTTTAAACTAACTCCTCAAATAAAAATTGGGAGTGGCAGAACCAACAAAAAGTCAGATTAAGACATTTTTCCAATTTAAGAAAACCCAAGAGGTCAGCAGGAAATCTTTGTAACATCAGGGAGAGAGCCAGTCTAGAGCAAACATGGTAGCAGCAGCAGTAGTGGCCCCGAGAGGTGGCCATGGCTGGGCAGCTTCTTCAGGAGCTTTCAACCCAGAAATGGTAAAAGGGTTAGATAATTGGTCAGAAAGAAATTATAGCAAACCCTTTGTTGGTACTCAGTATAGCTGGCACTAATTGCCAACTCTGTTTCCCATACATGTTACAGTCCAGAGTGGAAAAAAGTCTTTGGGTCATCACAGAAGATCTCTGATCACAATTCCAAGGTAGAAAAGATCTCTTCTAGCTGCAGAGAACAGGGAAGCTGGTCATGATTTTAAGGTCAAAAGGAGTGCTAGCATTTGTGGTTTCAGGGAAGCAGGCGCTCTTCCCAGGTAAAGACCAAGTATAGACTAGGAAAGAAGTGTCCAAATTTCTTCTCAGCTCATACTACCTTGGAAGAGCCAAAAATTCGAAGAACCCCAGAACTCATTCTGAAAACTGTAACATGAAAAAGCTGTAGTTTAAGATCTTGCCTCCCCAAACTGAAATTGAGACTATTGGTCAGAGAAAGGAAAATTAAAATTCTCTGGAATCATTTCACAGCTATGAGAAATGATAAATCTTATAGGGGATGAGGGAAAATATGTACACTAATAAACTATTGGTAGAGTTGTATAATGATGTAACCATTCTGGAAAACAATTTGGAATTGTACCTTAAGGGTTAATTAAATATAAATATAAAGCTGTACATATCCTTTTTTTTTTTTCAGGATTTCATACTTTTATTAGATGTACTTAATTGAAATAGTAGGATAGCTAGGACATGATGTGGATAAAGTTCCAGCCCTGAAATCAGGAAGGCTCATCTCCTTGTCTTTTTTTTTTTTAATTAATAGTTTTTATTTACCAGATATGTGCATGGGTAATTTTACAACATTGACAATTGCCAAACCTTTTGTTCTAATTTTTCTCCCTCCTTTCCTCCCCCCAGATGGCAGGTTGACCATTACATGTTAAATATGTCAAAATATAAATTAAATACAATATATGTATACATGTCCAAACAGTTGTTTAGCTGTACAAAAAGAATCAGACTTTGAATTAGTATACAATTAGAAGGAAATCCAAAATGCAGGTGGACAAAAATAGAGGGATTGGGAATTCTATGTAGTGGTTCATAGTCATCTCCCAGAGTTCTTTTGCTGGGTGTAGCTGGTTCAGTTCATTACTTGTGCATATCCTTTAACTCTGCAACATCACAATTAGAAATTGAGGGAATACTCATCAATTGGAGAATGACTAAACAATTTGTGGCATATGGCTGTAATGGAGAATTTTTGTGCTATAAGAAATGAGGAGGAGGGTGGTTTAAAAAAAAAAACCGACATGGGATGACCTATATTAACTGATGATGTGAAACAAAGTGAGAAAAATTGGGAGATCATTGTGCATGGTAGCTGCAATGTTGCAATGATGATTAACTGTGAAAGACTTAGTCTGATCATTACAATGATCCAAGACAATTCTGACAGACATATAATGAAAAAAATGCTATCTCCAGAGAGAGAACTGATAAACTACAAGTACAACTTAATTTTCTCATTTTTGTTAATTTTTGATTTTTGCAATATGGCTAATATGGAAATATATTATACATGATTTCACATACATAATATAATTTTGCATGCTCTCTCAGTGATGTGGGAGGAGTTTGAGGAAGGGAGAGAATTTGGAACTCAATTTAAAAAGAAAAGAATGTTTAAAAGAAAAATATTTTTTAAAAAAACAGAAGAAGCCTATAGGAAAGCAGGATCTGAAGAACAGTTGACAGAAAATTGAATTTATGTGTTACAGATAAATAGATCTGCAATAATAAGTAGATCAATGACATCAAAAACTAAAATCTAGAGTTATGAGTTACTACAGTTTCCTTTACTCAATTCCATGCCATTTTTCTTTAAGCATGTGCCTAATCTTCTTTCAGATAATGAGTTTTTAAATGGGAGAATGCAGCCCAGATTTATGTGTGGATTGTAAGATATTTCCCATTCTTCCATTTGCTTTATATGAAGTGCCTGTGATTTGCTAATTATTATTGCTTTCATTTTGTTGTTAAGCATATGGTTATGTTTAAGAACTAAAACTTTCATTATTAAGAATGACTGGTTTTATATAATTGGGAATCACACCAGTTGGGGGGAGGGGAGTCTGAGATCTATAGGTGATATAAGGAAAGCATCATCCCCACAACAACAACGTTTTGTGATTATGTATTTGCACATAGTTAGTACATAATAAATCCTTATGACCAACTGATTTCTTCTTAGCAGCTGCTCACCAGATAAGCTCCTTCTTAATTTAGCTCTATTTTTACTACCGAATTGAAAGCCTTTCCAACCGGGGTCTAGTAATGTCCTGAATTATTTTTCTCTACCCCATGGGATAATATACTAGGGTGTCTCTGACTTCAACTTGAATTTGTCTGAAAACTTAATATAAGGCTGTGTTTTATTCCACTTACCTCAGGTATGTTTTGTGAAGCTTGCCTGAACCAACATTGCTAATTACAAGTCAAAATGGAATTTATTTGATTATCCATACTAATGAAGAAAAGCAGGAGGAGGCATAAAATGTCCAAAATATCTATTACAATAATGACTTGAATTTGGGGAGATATCACTTCTTGCTGAGTGTCCATTTCATTACACTACCATCATTTGGAAAGTAATCATAATCATTTCAGATTCATAATGCCTCTTCACTGTATTGCTGAGAATAGCTAAATCATTCACAATTCTTTACTGTACAATATTACTGCTACTGTGTACAACATTCTCCTGGTTCTGCTCACTTCACTTTCCTTCATGTAAGTCTTTTCAGATTTTTCTGAAATTATCCTAAATTGTGAAGGACTTTCAATTACAAGAAAAATGTATATTTATCCTAAAGGCAATAGGGTTCCATTGAAATTTTTTATTGAATAGGGGAGTAACGTTGTCCAATCTGTGTTTTAAGGAAAAACATTTTGACAATACTATGATAAGAGTCTAAGGAGAAGACAAAAACAAGTATAGCCAGGAAGAAATGAACTAAGGTGATGAGACAATATCCAAATCCTTAATCTACTGCCTAAGTTCTCAAATTGCATGACCTTCCAGAGTCTTAGTCTTCCTTCCCTATACTTCAAGTTCCCAACCTTTCCAGATGCCCTGGATGTAATATTTCAGTGTATTAGGAAATAAATATTACATGATTTGATCAATACTTATTGAAGTGATTATCCTTTTGGATACCTGGATTTACTTGCTCTTTCATAATGTGCTTGACCTCTTTTGCCTTGAAAACTGGCCCATAAACTTATATTCTATGGTACATCCCTCTCCTATCTGATTCCGGTCCTTTCCAGACAAAACTGTCTTGTTTTCCTCAGCCATTTCACCCTATCCAAGAAACAAAATAGCAAAGACCCACTAATATGGAGACAGCAGGAAATTCAAATTCTCTATAGTAATAGTCCATCCCTTATCAAATTCTTCCATTTCCCTTAAACATGTTGATGTTTTTCATTGTTAAGGAACTGGAGTGCCCCAGTGGAATAATATGAACCTAGGTACACACACACATACACAGATACACACACACACACACACACACACACACACACACACACACACACACACACAAGTCATGAGATTTGAACTCCACTGGATAAAATATTCATCAGGAATATGATACAGGAAGACAACACTACAGTGGTTTCATCCCCAAAGAAATCTCTATTTCCTTGTTACAATGACTATGACTTATTTTCTCCTTTCTCCTCAACTTTTTTCAAATGAACTTCCAGAAAGATTTCTCTGTAATGACTCTAAACTTGCATGAGGCTCTCAAAATGAGGAAGACTTCAGTTCTCTAAATCATCTCATTGCATTGATATACATGATGTTTCTCTGGAAAGTGACTCACTTGTGTTGAATATTTATCTGGATAATATTATTTTGCCTACATAATAATCTTCCCTAGAAAGACATAACATTTATACCAAATAAGGGCCATTCATTATTCAGTGATTTCGTTTTAAGACTTATATGTAACAATGAGTGCTTTTTGAAATAGTTCTAAATACAGTGCGATGAAGATTAAGTGGACAAAGTAAATTAGTTAAATTTACTTACATATAATAAGCCTTGCAATTTTTCATCTTTAAAAAGCTTTTTAACATGTGAAATTTCTTGTTTTTGTTTCAATATCTTGTTTTACATAATTAAGCATTGAGTTTACAAGATTTTGTCACATATTCTTTAATTTGTTATCATGAAATCACATCACATTGGCTATTAAGTAAGTCATGTTTGAAGAAATGTCTATTTTTCCAGTTAGCCTTCTTTATAATCATAAGTTTTCTGTTTCTAGATAATTGAAGTATTTTTATCTTCATCTTTGGCTATATTTCTTAATCTTTCATGATGTATGGTATGATACAAGCTTCTGTTACAATATCCTTTCTTTAATGATGAGCAGGCTGATTTCAAAGAAGTCTAGAAAAACTTACATGAACTGATACTGTGAAGTGAGCAGTAACATTGTACACAATAATATCAAGAGTATATGATGATCAGCTGTGATGGACTTGGCTCTTTTCAGCAATGAAATGATCCAAGATAATTCCAATAGATTTGTAATAGAAAGTACCATCCACATCCAAGGAGAGAACAATGGAGATCAAATGTGTATCAAAGCATAGTATTTTCACCTTTTGTTTTTATTGTTGTTTGTTTGCTTGTTTGCTTTTTTCTTTCTTGTGCTTTTTTCCCTTTTGATCAGATTTTTCCTGTGCAGCATGACAAATATGGAAATATGTTTAGAAAAATTGCATGTTTCACTTATATCAGATTGCTTACTGCCTTGGGGGAGGAGGATGGCAAGGAAACAGAAAAAATTGGAACACAAGGTTTTGCAAAGGTGAATGTTGAAAACTATCTTAGGAAAAATTAAATACTATTTAAAAAACAAAAATTATTATTCCTCCTTTATTTGAGGAGATCTGTAATTGCATAATAATTTTGCTTCTCATCATATATTTATATCTGAGTTCATCATTCTCTTAATGATAATATGATTCCTAGGCCCACTGGGAGTAAAAAAAATTTTTTTTAAATGTTTTATGGTTGTTATTTTGTAATATCTGAGGAAAATACCAAGATTTTATTTGGACTTGTTCTGACAACAATTTTGGCATAACTTTTAAAAAGGGTTCATTGTAAAGACTATATTTTTCTAATCTTCAGTATTCCAATTTTTTTTGCTATCTTGCCCCTGACCTTTTTTTCTCCTCTTCATAGAAGTAATTAGCAGTTGTTTCATTACTGCTCTTATATTTAACTTTGATTAAATGCAGACACCTATGAAAAACATTCTTGGTTTATGGCTTCTGTCTTTGCAAATTGTAAGTGCAATCAGGAATTGCATGTTTTATATTGGGCTCAGCAAAAATCTAGACTATGGTGTTTATGTCAATAACCCCTATCAAACATGTTTCAGTTGACAAGATTCTAGATTTGAAGTTGGGAAACCTGATATTTAATCTGGACTCTGCCACTTACTACATGGTTAAAGGAAAAGTCCCTTAGCCATGCTAGTCCTGAGTTTCCTTATATATAAACTGATGGAGTTGTCCTAGGTGGCCTTGAGTTTCTACTAACTCTCAGTTTATGATACCATAATCCCACTTGTATTAGTACTGTTTTGAATGCATATAGGAGTATCTATTTGTCTGTAAAAATATAGTATCTCTCATTAGAGAGTAACATAGTTCCTACTTTTATCACTTCCTGAAATGAAATTATCTATTTCAAAGGTGTGGCCTTAGACATTTCTTTATATGGTAGCTAGAATGGTTTAAACTCACGTGAGTAAATTTAGCATATCTATGGGTGAAGAAATCAAACAGATATTGCCTTCTGAACTAAATTTAACTTAACTTTTATTAATAAGCTTCTTATTAAGACAGTGTACTAGATACCAGAAATATACAATATACATATACATATACATATATGTATATATATATGTATATATATATATATATATATATATATATATATATATACTAGATACCAGAAATATACAATATAGATATATATATATACACATATAGCACACACAATGAAGGAACTTAACATTCTACTTTGTGAGACTTATGGTTAAGATGACAATGTAGAAAGTTATAAAGGACCCTAGTTCTCTCACCAACAAAGATCTAATCAAGCACCAGATGATGAAGCAATGACCAAGAAAATCAAAAAGAAATAGCAGTAAGCATCAGATACAGTTCTACCAAAAAAATTAGTCAAAAACCTGGAGACTCTGGGAGAATGGATGCATCAGGGATGGTTAGAAGCCAGCTACAGTGAGCTATAGTGAAAAGCCTGAAACCTCTAAGTACTGTGTGTAGGGAAAGGTTGAGGAGGCGTGAACCTGACTTGATCTCATAGAGCCTGAAATGTGTGGGAGCTCTGAGCAGGAACACACCCAAGAATATAGAAGATAAAATGAGTTCTAGAAATTCGGTACTGAAGTTAGTGAGATCAAGATCTTAGACTGAAAGAGCAGCAGTAAGGGGTAAGAGGAAAGGAAGATGGCAGAACAAGGCAGAATCAAAGTTATAGCAAGAAATAAGGATAATTCAATGACTGGGCATACATGCCAGGGGTCCTTACAGAAAGTCTGAATTTAGCATGAGTTTTTGTTATTGTTCAGTCAAATCATACTCCTCATGATCCCATTTGGGGCTTTCTTGGCAAAGATGATGGAGTGGTTTGCATTTCTTTCTCCAGGTCATTTTACAGATGAGGAAACTAAGGCAAAGAGAATTAAGGGATTTGCTCAGAATCACACAGCTAATAAATATCTGAGGCCTAATTTGAATTTAGGAGGATGAGACTTCCTAATTTTCAGGCCAGAATTCTAACTACTGTGCTATATAGCTTCTAAACAGGTTGCTAATATCCAACTGGGACATTTCAGGGCCATAAAAGAGGATGGAACGAATTCTGGTTTAGTTTAGGGCAATGTGAAAGAGGCAGAGATAGCCAATACCTTGACCAAATCATCAGGAAAGGCAGAGAAGTCAGGGAAGGCAGCAAAGAATAGGACATGATCCAAGCTACCCCATCAAGAATTGCACCAGTAGCATCCAAATTACAAAAAGAACAGGACCAGACAGGGCTTGCTCATCCTAAACAAGAATGTAAATAGGATCAAACATTTATTCTTGCACAAAATCCCAATTAAGAAGTAATGAGTGAAATATGAGCAATCAGAAAAGAAGGAAAAACAAAATGAAGTACTATGGGTTAAGAGATTACCAAGTGGCCATCTCAGAAAAAGAGGGTAACTACAATAAGCACAAGTATAACCTCAGAGGAAGGAATGGCTTAGCCACAATAATTCAAAGAGTGAATGAAAAAAATGTAATGAGATTTTAAAACAGAAGTGGAAATTAATTTAGAGTTCCTGAGGACACAGAGTGGATAAAGTTACGTAAGTGATAGAAACCCTGAAAAACAGAATACAGCAAAAAGAATAAGACAACAAGAATTATTAGAACAAAAATTTAAAAATAGAACAAAATTAAAAATTAGAACATGTAAGGTATTTAATATAGAAAAACGATATATACACAAATTATCCTGTACATAAGAATGTCCAGGTATTTACTTGGGAAAAATCATCAGGAAAACTCCCCTAGAAAGTACTAACATGCCAGCAAACCTTTGATACAATCTAGGAATATTTGTGACCATATTCAATGGAAAGATCTAGACAAAGGTCTATGAAAAATTTGAAGATAAGGAAGATAACTTTCAGCTGGGAGATCAGGACAGAAGGTGATATTCATGAACATAAATCATTTGAATTGAGCCTTGAAATCATCATCATCTAATTATAGTTCAAGATAAAAAGATGGGGAAGTATGTCTCAAATGTAAGAGATGCCATTAATAAAGGGAGAACAATAATGTTCTAGTCTGGATGTAACACAGAGGATATAAGGAAATAAGAAAGGCTAAAAAAGTATTATAGAGCCATGTCACTTGAATCAAAAAGAGTATCAAAGCAAAAAGAACTATGAGTAGATTTATTAGGGCCTCTTCTAGCCTGGACAATTATCTATTGATCTGTCTTACAGATGCAAGACATTCCAATATTAAAAGTATTAAACAAAAAGTCCTGAAAATGGTAGCCTATTAGCTGTACTTAGAGAATGCTCTAGAAGAAGTGTCCTTAGTTTGTTGTTATGTCATAGACCCTTTCAGTAGTTTGGTAAAACTTATGAATCTCTTCTCAGAATTATGTTTGTTGCCTTCATTCTTAATAAAAGGAAATATGAATTTAGAGTTAATCTTAGAACTTGGTGAAAATAGAAATATAATCTTTTTTTCAATTCAAATTCATATACCCTTTGAAATCTTATCCATGGATTCCAGGTAACGGACTTCTCTAGAGTTTAGAGTCAAGAGAATTAAGAGTTAAATCAGAAATTCAAGTCATGAACAAACTTTAGTGGTTTCGTGATTTCTTTCTTTCTTTCTTTTTTTTTTTTTTTGTATGACCTCATGACCACATATCTGGCAAAGTTTTCTTTCAAATTCAATAAAGACTATGTATGAAGAATAGATTCCTAACTCTGAGAACTGGACCAAAGTTAGGCATAGGTTCTCCCTCCACTTTCTTTTCTCCTTCTTTCATCCTTTTCAACAATGTTGTTGATCAGTCATTTTTCAGTTGTGTCTGACTTTTCATGACACTGGGGTTTTCTTGGCAAAGATATGATAGTGATTTGCCATTTCCTTCTCCAGTTCATTTTACAGATGAGGAAACTAAGGCACACAGGGTTAAGTGCCTTGTTTACAAACACACAGCTGGTAAGTGTCTGAAGCCAGACTTGAACTCAAGAACATGAATCTTCCTAACTCCAGACCCTGAATTAAATTGTGCCAGCTAACTGCCCTTCAACTAAATAAATGCTCAAAAATCCCAAAATCTAAATCTGGAAGATGAATAAATAAGTAATACCTTGATTCCCTAGAGCCCCCTTTTCTATCCCCTTTTCCAAAGTGAGAGAGCATTCCCAATATACATCAGAAATGGTACTTTTCCTATACAAGTGGGGAAAACTGAAAAGGTATACTGAAAGCTGCCATATCACCACCTCAATATAGATAAAAACTTAGAGGACCACACTTTCCTCTTGCTAGCCAATTTTAATGGATATTACTTAAAAACATGTCATTTACATGAATTTTCTCTTTGTTTCATACCTAGTAGATTACAGATTATTCAAATATTGAATTACCATGTGATCACTCATCTAAGGAGACCTTTGCTACCAAATGTAGGAAGTGAAATGGGTAGGAGGAAATGATTGTCTGTTTTATTTCAAAACTTTTTGAGTTCTAAACATCTCTCACTAGAACTTGCTGAAATGAGTGGCCCTAATCAATGTAACATCATATGCTATGCAAAAAATCCTAAATTTAAACATTTTCAAGGCTTCCTTTTCCCTCCAGGGACCTCTCCCTGGAGAGGCTCTAGAATACTTTGTGTGTGCTCTAGAATCCAAAACTCAGAAAAAGAAAATCTCCTCCTAAGTTCTGAGAGCTTTCTACGTCTCTTATATGTTCCAATTTGCCTAAAAATTCATCTTATACAAAACATATAATTCATGGTTTATTAAAGAAAAGAAACAATCATCTAAATTGGGTGAAAGCATCCTATATGACAGATACCACTGAGTGAACTAGAAATACCAACTTTTGAAATCCTACTCAGCATCCTAATATAAAATATACCCTTATGTCTTCAAGACTAGACATAAATTACCCTCTTCATAGCAGAAAGTTAAGTAACTACCAGACAAATATTGTTAGATTTGCTTAGTGATGTAAAAGATGTTTTTGATTGATTGTTTTCCTTTGTTACCAGGATTGATTTAACCTGAAGGAAGTTGAAATGACTATTGTTAAGAAAAAGACAAGGACCAATAAAATATTTCTTTTTTAAAAAGACTAGACATGAGATAGATATGAATAGAAAATTTTGTCCTCGATAAATATATCTATTACTTTTCTAATCACTTAAATATAAAAATGACATGCATAAACACATATCAACTTTAATTTACAAGAAGTTTTACTCTTCCAGGTATCAGCTATCACATTATTCAAATAAAACTCAGCCACTGGAGCCTCCCCTGAATTAAGATTAAATAAATGGAAGAGAATGGAAGAAAGTAACTTTCAAATCTATGGCTAAGGGAACAATCTTTAAACGAGGAAAGGATAGAAGAGACAAGAAAAATAAAATAATTAATTCTGATAACATAAAATCATAAAATTTTGCCTCAACAAATTCAAAGCAACAAAAAAAGGAGAAACTATAAACTGGGAAAATGCTAGTATCAAATTTCTTTGATAAAAGTTTGATGTCTAAGAAATTCAAAGAATTGACAAAATTTATCTTTATAGATAAATGAAGGCTAAAAAATAAAAAATAAAGGCTAAAACAACTTGGTATTATGAAAAAAGTGACTTAGCTTTTTCATATCCTAGAGCTAAGCCTTAGCAGAAAAGAAGTTAAGTCTTGGATATAGTGCTGGGAAAATGGGATAAAGAACACAGCTTGAACATGAAAATTATATCTCCTTGGCTGATAATATTTAAGAAAGCAGTTTATACATGTGAGTCTTGTATCTCTTCTCTCTGAGGAGAGCAGGTTGGCTGGAGCACCCAGATCTCCTGCTTCTATGTCTATCAAGAATTAAGTGTCATATCTCATATATGTAGAAAATCAGGTCAAATTTATAAGAATGTAAAGTTCATATCAAGGGATATGGATAGGCAGTTTTTGAAAGAAAAATCAAAGCTACATATACTCATTTGAAAAAATACATTAAATCATTATTGATTAGAGGCATGCAAATTAGAATAACTTTGAGGTAACATACCATATCTACCAGATTAGTTAAAATGATTGAAAAGAAAAATGACCAGTGTTGGAGGAAATATGGAAAAATTGGGATACTAATACACTGTTGGTGAAATTGTGAACTAATCCAACCATTTTGTAGAACAATCTGTAATAATTTCTAAAGAATTATAAAACTGTGTATACCCTTTAGTTCAGCAATACCACTATTTGGTCTGTTTCCCAATGTGATCAAGATAAAAGGAAAAGAACCAATATGTTCTAAAATATTGATAGCAGTTTTCTTTGTGATTGCAAAGAACTGAAAATTGAGGAGTTGCCCATCAATTGAGGAATGGATGATTATTACTGTGCTATTAAAAATGATGAGCAGGTAGGTTTTAGAAAACTATAGAAATACTTGCATAAAATAATGCAGGGAAATGAGAAGAACCAAGAAAGCTTTATATACAATAAAAGAAATATTGTTTGAAGAATAACTGCGAATGATTAAGCTATTCTGAGTTAAATGAATATTTAAGTCAACTATGAAAAATTTATGAAAAAAATGCTATCCACCTCCAGATAAAGAACTAATATATGTATGTATTATATGGTTCCACATAAATATCTATATTGAATGTTGGCCTTCTCTAATGTGGACCTGGGAGGAAGAGGACACAACTCAGAACTTAAAATGTAACAAATGAATAAAATAAGTATTTTTTTAATTAAATGAGGGGGAAAAAAAAGAAAGCCTCCTTTGGAGAAGGAAGCAGGGAAAAGAGATACTAGAGATGATTATTCTTGCCTTTCTAAAAGGGATCAATGTGAATATAAATAGCTTACATTATCAAAATCAGAACCCACACACTATACAAGGGAAAATCCAGTGTGGAGAAAAAGAGGCATATAAGGAAATCACCACAATGTTTTAAAACAGGGGTGGAGACATTAATTATAAAAAAAAAATTTACTCTGGGGGAAAAAAGATTAAATAATCTTAAATACATCTTCCTCCTCACAGCTTTTTCATCTTATTTGAAATCACTCCTCTTCCTCCTTGTCTTTTCATTTTTGCAGAGTTCACTGATGAGTGATTGATCTTGAAGAAGCACCCAGAATTCAAACAAAAGTAAGTGTACTCAGCCTCCTACCCATAAGAAAAGTTAACCTATCTCTGCAGAACACCTTCTGCAAGCTGTTCTTCATATTGTCCTTCCTAATCCCTCTATTAATAATGGGAAGTTAGATTTGTACCACTTAGTTTCTATTTATGACCGCTTTCCATATGTCTTCAACTCCTTGACTTAGTCTCCTCAAACCATCAAATTGCATCAGTTATCATCATCGATACCAAAATATATATGATAAAGAATAAAAATAAATATAATAAAGGCACTCAACTAACTTTTAACCGCCTGATAAGTATAATGAATGAACAACAACAACAAAAAAAAACATTTCTCTAATATAGCTGTATTTTTCATTGTTTTTTAAGTGAAATTTCTATTTAATGTTCAAAATATCCAGACTTGGAGTATTTCCATATACAAGACCCAAACAAGACCCAATTTTCACCTAACCCAAACACACAGAAAACAAAAACTGACAGCAAACTGTCCATGAAACTCAAGATTGCCATTACTGAGGGGAACAATCTGCCTCAATTCTTTGACTTAATGTAAGTAATGGCCTCTCTCACTTAAATCCAAACCACTTGCCAGTCTTAACATCACCTTTCAGACTTTGAAGTCCTCTTCAGAAATAAAGGACAAAATGAAAAATCAGAAGAGTCCTGTTAAGATGCTTCGAGGTTACCATTTATTGAGCAGTCAAAAGGGAGCTGCTTTAGAAATAGCTTCATTTGTGGTTAGTCAGAAGTTGTTTATTTCTGGAAACTCCCACTCAGCTGAAAGTCTCAAATTGACAATGTACTTACATATATATATTTACTCCCACCTAGCATAAGTTATAATTTTTAATAGCTGAGGAAAGCTCTGTTCTTTTCTATGAAGAATATTTTTTAATCATGTATCCACCTTTTCACTATTCAATAATACATATTTTTGTCCTCACTGCTATACTAGATATTTTTTCTAAGATCTTCGCAGTACCTATGTCATAGATATATTTTAATATAAAAAATAATCCCTGTCCCCAAGGAGCTTATAAACCATTTGGAGAAAGAAAATAATTAAAGAATAATATATGAACAAGCATAAGATAACATAATCACATAGATTTTAAGATGAATTAAAACACAGATAAGATCAGAATGAATGAGTTAATCAGGAAATAACTTTGGTGGGCAGTGATTTTCATTCTGATAATAATGAAATAACAGATGACACTGGTGTAGAGGAAGAAAGAGCATTCTAGATGAAAATAGCAAGAGCAAAGACTCACAGACAGAAGTTAATAAGACATGTGCAGGGAACAGCAAGCATACAGGTTTCCTGGAGCATAATGGGCACTTTGGGTAGTGAGAAATCAGAAAGGAAGAAAGGTTCTTCTAGCTCATAAGACTTAAAACTAAAAGGTCTAGTACAATTCCCTCATTTTTCAGACGACTGAGGGTCAGAAGGATTAAATGATTTGCCTCACAAAAGTCATATAAGTGGCATAAATGGCAGAGCCAGGATTCAAAACCAGTTCTTTCTGATACCAAATCTACCATTTTTCCCCCTGAAATCACACAAGGAGATTATCTCAAATTAGATTTCATATTGTGGGCAACTCATCATTGCCTTTTGGTTTTATTCCACAGCTCACCCCTTAAACCACCATCTCCCCCCAGCATCTCACACACACACACACACACACACACACACACACACACACACACACACACAACAAATACAGTGATTATATCTTACTATTTATACCAGATTTCACATTTGATAATCCCCCTATTTACTGTGAGGAGAAACTTGTGTTTCATCACCAATTAACTGGATCATTACAATTAATCACAGGTTGGTTACATTATTGTTCTGCATACATAATTCTGTAGCCATTCATATAAGTCTTACTGTGCTTTTCTGGATTCTTAATATTCATAATTTATTCTAAGATGCAGAATGGTATACTGGAAAGATAAATGAACTTAAGAGTCACAGGACCTGAGCTCAAATCCCAGTTCAACTAGTAATTATTTTATAACCTTGAGAAAGACATTTAATCTTTCTCAGCCTTGGTTTCCTCATCTATAATCCAGCTTCTTAAACTGTGATTTGCAACCTCATATTGGGTCTTGTAACCGAATGTGGGAGTCACAAAATTATAATTTATTATTAGTAAATGTTTGATTTGTATACCTCTTTTATATCTATATACCCAGGGTGGGTCATGTATAAATTTCTTGGGCTTCAAGAAATCACAAAGTTTAAGAAAGCCTGATCTATAAAATGAGGCTGAACTGGATGATCTCTAAGGCCCTTTCAACTATAGAAAAGCTGTAATCCTGTAATCCTAATATTCTATTACATGTATATGCCACAATTTATTCATTTGCTCAGCCATTCTTTAAAGATGGGCAGCTATTAATGGGCATTCTTGGGCTGATGGGCACCTACATGTTCTCGTGTTTTTGCCCTGATTCTTGTTTTTTGGGGGTTTTTTGGTGCTTTGATTCTGCTACAGCAAAAGTATAGTTCAGAATATTTTGTAACATAATGGGCCTCTCCTTTTTGTCTTTTAGCTTTATTTGTATCTCTAGCATTTAGCACTATTCCTGGCACATAGTAGGAGCTAAATAAATACTTGTTGACTCTTAAATGATTGTTGTAGCAGACAGAGCAACACTCACTTGTGGGCCCCTGAGAAAGCTACTGGTCTCCAGGCACTCAAATCACAGTTTATAAATCAGCAATAATGTATTTACTTTTGCCAGAAAACTAGAGAATCCCTTTGTTCAAAACAAAAGATATAATCAAACAGCATAGCAAATAAAGTGATAAGAAAATAGCCATTAGGTGCCCATGGGGTATGTGCTCCCAAAGGTGGTTACTATATCACCAATGGGGCAAGTACATAGAATACCATAGAAAGTACATATATAAGTAACATACATGAAAAACAAGGCACCTAATAGTGGCTAAATCAGTAGTCCTCTAACTTTTTAAGTAGGGGCCAGTTCACTGTTGCTCAGACTGTTGAAGGGCCAGACTATAGTAAAAACAAAAACTCTCACTCTGTCTCCGCCCCTCAGCCCATTTGCCATAACCTGGCCCAGTCGCATAAACGTCCTCAGTGGGCACATCTGGCCTGCGGGCCATAGTTTGAGAACCCCTGGGTATATTGCGCATGAGTCACATACTTAAGAAACAGATAAATAGTTGGTAGGCACTGGTAGCTGGGGAAACCCCCACTTTCAGATATCCTGCAGAGATGTTTTATTATGCTACTTTCTACTGGGCATCATCTCTCTAATCTCTTCTGCTTAACAACTCTATTGTCCACGGATTATCTAGTGTGGTCACTGAGCTATGATCTAAACCACCTATAAGTTATAATGACCCTAAGAGGTAGAAAAGCACAAGAAATCCCCCTCAGGATAAGATTAGGTCTCTTTTTTTATACAGACCTGTGTTTTGCCCATGGTGCAAGAACAATTTCTGATTTAAGATTTTAAAATTCCTCTTTAACTCCTGTTACGTCCCTACTTATGTCTCCTAATCATTTGGATAGGCAGATTTCAAAGAATACTCACTTTCTTCCCACCACCACCTCCCAAGAAAAAAAAAAATGAACAAAAAAAATCCATCAAGACAGAAATAACTATACCCAGAGAAGGAACACTGGGAAGTGAATGTAAATTGTTAGCACTACTGTCTATCTACTCAGGTTACTTATACCTTCGGAAGTTAATACTTAATGTGCAACAAGAAAATGGTATTTACACACATATATTGTATCTAGGTTATATTGTAACACATTTAATATGTATGGGATTACCTGTCATGGGGGGGAGGGAGTGGAGGGAGGGAGGGGATAATTTGGAAAAAAAAAAAAAAAAATCCATCAAGTACAAAAATAGAAGGACTAGATACAGACCAGAACAATCAAATCCATCTCAGGACTGAGTTATACTATTTGATTGGTTTGCAAGAACAAAAGGTGGACGAAAAAGGTAAGCTAGTCACTTTTCATCCAGGCCCACATTTCTCGTTATTATCTATACCTACCAACGACAAACCCCTGATTTTCATACTATATTTTGGCCTGCACCAAACCTTCACTGGCTCCCTTCCCTGATTTTGACCTCTTGAATTCTTTATCTCTTCCATGTCACAATTTTTCCTATCACAGTTTTGACATATCGAAAGTTGGCATAAAAAATTAGATGAGAATTTGGGGGAGTTTTGCCAAAGTCTCTGACAACATTTGAAGGCCAGCAGACAACAGAGAGTCTATGACCAAATACTTAACCCAAATTTTAGAATAAGGCAGGGATCCTCAAACTACTAGGGCCAGATGTGGCCCACTAAGATTTATGCGGCTCTCCGGGTTATGGCAAAATTAGACCGGAAGTAACCTTCGACCTAAACTTGAGTTAGCAACACACACTTCCAGCCCTGGGCTGAGATTCATAGATTTTGTTTTTACTATAGTCTGCCCTCCCACAGTCTGAAGGACAGTGAACTGGCCCCTATTTAAAAAGTTTGAGGACCACTGGAATAAGGTATTTTAAACAGTAGAAAAGAGAAAAGAAAAAAAAAAAAATTAGCCTTCTTCTCTGGTATGAAAGGAGGGCCAAAATATTATCTTTTTTGGATTTTTTCAGACCAAAGGGGTAAGGCACCCCTATCCCCCACCCCCACCCTTTTTTTTTTTTTTTTTTTTTTTTGCCATTTTGCAGTTGGCAGAGAGAATTAGAGCACTGATGGATGGAATCAGTTTCACTGCTTGGTCCCACCCTCTGTGGAGGTTATCCCGTCAGAAATCCAAACTTTGTTAAACCCGAGGCCCTCCCCCCCCCCATAGAGTCCGTGGGCAGTCCCATTTTGCCGTGCCCAGCCAAGCACGCCGAGGCATGTTAAATTTCCCTTATCAGACTGCTGAGGGCCCATCTTTGCTGAAGGCCCTTTGGGCCAGTCTGCCACAGCTTTCTGCCTTGGGGTGTCTTTCCCTTCGCCCCTCCCCCTTGCCCTGTCTCAACCCTCCACTTTTGTCTCCTCTGATCCCCCACCATGCGTCTCTCCTCCCAATTCACCCACCATTCTTATCACTAACTCTTCTGGGGTTCTAAGTCCCTCTTAGGATTTAGTTCTTTTAATTTACATTTCTCTTATTAGTGATGTAAAGAACTTTTGTTTATAAATATCAATAGTTTGGAATTTTTTTTTAAACCATTCATATTCTAGTGTTAACTCCCAAGGTAACAGTTTTTCCACTTGCTTTTCTATTACTGATAGGGATAGGGCCACATTCTCCGGTCTGACGTTCTCTCTACTGCCCCCCGATATTATTGCCCCAATAATAATAATAGATAATATTTATATAACACTCAATCTGGTGCTCTATTCATTGTACCACCCAGATACTGGTTAATTTTCCTTAAAAGTACGCAAAGTTTGCTGTTTGGCACACTAAATTAGCAGGTTAGGAAAAGACAGGGACTTGGGTAGGGTGGAGCTGGAGGAAAGTAGTACTGAAAGACTACAACTCCCAGGAGGCAGTGCGAGAAACCTGCGCACGCGCCACGGAGTTCGGCCGCCCTCGCTAAAGATGAGCGTGCCGGGGTTGTCGGCTGCGCTGGCGGGCTTCGTCCCGCGGCGGGCATTGGGAGTGCGCGCACCATTAGGGCCCGGGGCCGTCTCCCAAGTGCTGCGCCTGCCCGAGAGACAGCAGAAGGGACTAATGTTTCCGTTGCAGGAACTGGAGCGCTGCATGGTCCCTGAGGCGAATGCTAAGCTGCACGTGAGGACGTTTGACCCGAGCCTGGAGGACATCGCGAGAGCAGAGGCCTCCTTCTGCCCCGCCCCCAGACACCGAATCGATTATATTAGCAGCGCCGAGCGCCTCGACCACGCCCCCGCCCCCTCCCGCCCCGAGGTGAGGGAGGAAAGGAGGGAGGGTAGGACGGCGCAGCCTCCTTGCCTAGCGCGAGCTGCTCCCGGGGCCCAGTCTAAGGTAGTCAGGAGGATGGGCAAAAAATAAGCATTCACTCATAGCTCGGTTATGTAGGTTCACCCGTTTGATACGACACCCCTGGGAGGTAGGCGCTATTATTACCCCCATTTTACAGGTCAGATAACTGAGGCAAAAGTGAACTGGCTTACCTGTGTTCACCTGGCTGTAAAGTGTCTATTGTCAAATCGAATTCGGGTCTTAAAGCCCTGGGCTCCTACCAAGTACTTTAAGGCTGGCGAAACCCTATCCCTACGAAAGCTCTTTGAAGTGGTCGGCGGGACTGACCCCAATTTACGGGAAGCAGGGATGTAACTGGATAGAGATCTGAGTTCAAATCCACTCTCCGACTCTTACTGGCTCACATGACTGGGGCAAATCACTTAGCCGCTCTTGGCCTCAGTTTACTCATCTGCAAAATGGGGATCTACCTCCCAGGATGATCGTGAGGCTCCAGTGAGGCGATATTTTACATTATACATGCCAGCTTTTAGTGACGATGGGGGTGGGGAGGGACAGCCGGATCAGTTACCTGTCTCCTAGGCTCTTTTTGTGTCCTCCAAATGGGACCCCATTCCAGCCTTGGGGCTGAAAGTCCTAAGTCTTACCTCTCGTTTTATTTAATTCCTACGCCGTGTCATTTCATCGGATATGTTGGGTGTGGGGCACTGGAGAGGGGTTTGCGGAGGGGGTGAATCCATCTGTGTTCTCCTAATCAAATCTCTTCTTTACAGATGAAGAAAATGGGGGGGGGGGGGTGATTTGTTAAGGGACTTCTGTGATCACCCAGCTAGCGAATGCCCCAAAGCAGAGTTCAGCCAGGTGTAAGGAAGCCCAAGTCCATCCACTGCCCCACACTGCCACTCAGTCACTGAATAACTCCCATTATATGATAACTGAGACCCTTCACAAAGACTCTTTGGGGAGGAGGAGCCCTGTAAAACTAAATTACACTCTTTTTTTTAACCTTTTAATATTATTTATTATTTAATATTATTTATTTTTTCAAATACCTTTGCAAAAACTTTGTGTTCCAATAAATTGACATTTTGTACAAAGCACTTCCCACACCACCCTAACCCCCTACTTACTGGGAGGTAATGTTGCTGGAGGTCACATCTATAAGGAGAGGTGGTATTGGAACCTACTTCTTATTGCAAGTCTAATTTGGTTCTGGTTCACCGGGTGTCATATCTCCCCTCCCAGCCCCAACATCCTCATCACAAAACCATACCTGCCCTTGTGTCCCAAGGGCCTGGAGTCAAGAAGTCCTGAGTTCACATCCAGCCTCAAACACTCAGCCATGTGAACCTGCACCTGTTTCCACACATGCAAAATAAATCCGAAGGGAATGACAAACCAGTCCTGGATCTTTGCCAAGAAAGACCCAAATGGTCACAAGAGCCATGCATACATGAAAAACAACACAGTATCCCACAGTGCATGTGTTGTTCAGTTCAGTAAGCACTGATCAGCTCCTTCCTCTCTGCACCAGACCCTCCTTTTTCCCCATTTCTTTTCCCCTATTTGCTGGCTCGATATCTCCACCAGGCCTGTGACTATGAGTGTTTCCCAAAGTTCTGAGCTGGGCCCTTTTTTTCTTCTCCTTCTACCTCATTTCCATAATTTCATCAGCATCTGTGGGTTTATCTCCTAATCTTCATGTGTATGACTTCTAAGAGACTACATAGCCAACCCCCATCTGCCCTGAGTTTCAGCCTCATCTCTAGTTGTGTTTTGGAATTTCATACTGGATATCCCAATTTTATTGGTCTTTTAAGAAAATAGTTCTTTATGTATCAGCTCAATAATTTCTGTTATTTATTGATGTTCAAATGGAAACAGATTCTGATACATTTTGATACATTGTTTGAAAATTCTCTGGGGTATCTTAAATGCCTACCCTATACCACCCTTTCTTCCAGACTTCGCTCTTTCTGTCAAAGGCTCCACCATGCTTTCATGATCTCTGCTGTATCTTCAGTTCTTCATCCCAAATAGTCACTCATTTACCAAATTTTGCCATTTGCCTGGTGAACCAGAACAATTCTTACAATAAGAAGTAGGTTTAAAAATTTGGCAAATTTGCAGTTTATCTCCTATCCAGTCCTGTGTCTTCCCTCACTCTAAGCTACTCCATAGTTTAGGTTCTGATTATCTTTTAATCAGGTTAATGCAAAAGCCTCCTAACTGACCTTAGCTTTTTAATTTTTATTTTATTGTTAATTTATGGAATAAAATAAGCATTTCCATAACATAAAAAGACGGTTACTGCAAATCTACAATGTACAAATTCTATTCCTTTCAAATATGCAGCAAACCTAGGTGAATTTCTTTTTCTCCCTTTCTTCCCCACTACCGTGAGACATAGATACTTAGATACATATAAAATCATTTTATACTTATATTTATCATTTCTTTTTCTGGAGTCAGATAATGTCTTTCTTCATCTGTCCCTTATGGTTAATTTGGGTATTTATGATAGACCAAATAACTTACTAGCTCAAAGTTGTTCTTAAGACACTGAAGCACTAAATCTGAAGCAGCCTGGGTTGTATCATCATGTTTCAGACTATCAAACCTTTTTTCACACAGCTTTTAAAATTATAGTCATCAAGTACAGGTATGGCCGCATCTCCCCACTGCTCCGTAATCTTCACTGGATTTCTATTATTTTTTGGGTAAACTGTGTGAATCCAGATGGACAATCTGACTCCAGACATTTTTTCTAGACTTTTTCCTTATCACTTTTCATGCACTCTATGTTCCTTTCCAGATTCATTAGACATTACTTCCCTTCTGCAGTCCAATTCTGCCTTTTGAGTTCACTTATAATTGGATTATATAGAAATTTGATATTCTATCTTATTAATCTGATATTTTACATTTTTATAAATATTTATGTTTTCCATTTGCTTGCAGGAAGGTTTGGAAGCATATAATTGGCTATAGTAGTTGTCCTATTTCCTTTCCATCCTAAATTCTTATTAATTTTCACATTTTGATGTTTTTGGTTGTAATTTTCCTTTTTATAATTATGAACTTGACAAAAAATTTTTAAAAATCAACATCTCCCCATGTAAAGGAGAGAAAAAGGAGATTTGCATAGAACACTGTGAATTTCTATCATGTATGCCTTCCTTTTTACTGTATATTTTAAGTATATATATGGTAATTCCAATTCTACCCTACTTGTCTCAACTATCCTCCAAAATTTCTTCTGTTGGATTTTGCTTATTTTCAAATGATTCAATGATGATCTACTTTTTGCAAAGCAATCTAGGTTACATGACTTACCTAGTGTCACATAGCTAATAAGTTTCAAGTACTTGAGGTTGACTTTGAACTCAGGTCTTCCTGACTCCAAAGATGGCACTCTATCCACTGTTGCAAGTAGCTGCCCCTCTTTTTTTCTTTTCAAAGCATAGCTGTAACTATTCCACTCCCTTCATCTCTTTTTCTGGATCAAATTGTTAACAGTTTTGTTGCCTTTTAAAGAAAATAGTTCTTTATTTTATGTATCAGCTCAATAGTTTGTTTTCTATTTTATTTATTCCTTTGATTCTCAAAATTTTGCTTTTGTGCTTGTTTGGGATCTTTAAGTTGGTGATTTCCAATTAGATTTTTTAGCTCCATGCACAATGGTTTAAGCCTATTTTTAAATTTGAACACTGGGGGAAAACATCTATTTTCATAGATGAAAATTATTTTTCATAGTTTTCAATGAAAACTATTTGCTGGCCCTCTGACCAAAAGTCAACTAGAACAAAGCATTTTTTTTCTTTGGAACAATTACACAAATGCTTCTCATTTTGCTTAGTGTTTTTTGGCAGACTAGGAGCACACCAATGCAATCCCTAGAAAGGCAATACATGCTGCATTTCCTGATCAATTTGACTGTGTCTGAACTGATTCAGCTGACAAAGCTCTGCTGGTTTACTGCCACAGTGTCTTTGGGACATGTCACCTTGAGTAAGTTTCTGAATCTTTAAGAGTCTGAGTGTCCTTGTCAGTAAAATCAGAGTGTTGGATAGCTATCCCAGCTTTATATCTATGCTTCTGCCCTGCAGGAAATGGTTTTATAAATAGTTTCAGATTCTCACTTACATGCAGTGGTTGTTAAATACTAAGGCAACCAAAGGAATAATTGAGAAAATAAAGTTCAAGGGATGCTACTTGCTTTTTTTTTAAAGACAATTTTCTTGAAATATGTAGCACCTAGGGAGTGTTCAGCAAATATTTTGAATCAAAATAAAATTTTTCTGTATAACATATTAGGGACACACTTGAAATACATCAGAAATGATAAAGCTACAACTTCCAAACACTTTTTTTTTTTTAAACCTGTAGTAGAGCTCATATGTTCGTGAATATTTTCTTTTTTTTTATCCCAATAGTTTCAGCTAAATTTAATTTTCTCATCCCCTGAATTTGGGAAGGGGGGACAGTAGTCTTTACAGAGGTTTATAACTGAGGGAGAAAAATACACAAGTTATACATTATTATTTTATTCTCTTTTTTGGAAGGTCTGCTTTATAGGAAGAAGCAATGTTGGAAAGTCATCTTTAATAAAGGCTTTATTTTCCCTGGCCCCTGAAGTTCAAGTCAGAGTTTCAAAAAAGCCGGTATGTTTAAAATATTTGAAGTTGAATGGAACAGATCTGTATTTTGTAAAATAAGTGATGATGGGTGGGAAGATGCAAAAAACCTTTTTCTCTTAAGTTCCCATGAACCATATTCTTTGATGGTAGCCACCATTCATTTGTTACATGGGTTAATTCACCCCAGGCAAATGACTTAGATCAGGCAAGAAAGGAATGGCAAATTCATGCTTTAATTACTTGTGTACCTTGGAAAGAAAGACATTTTTTATTTTTTAGTATGCTTACCAACAATTTTATCTCTTTCCAAAATAGGGTAATTTTTTTTTCCTTTTGTATCACTTTTTCCTCCTATGGATATCCTTTATTTCCTTTTCTAGGAAAAGTCTATTTATGATTCCACATCTATTTCAGGGCCTCTGATTTCACATAATCTCATTTCTTAGCCTCTATTATACCATGCCAACTTTTCTATACATATATAAATAGTTTATGTGTATGTGTTTATATGTTTATATGTATATATATGTAGTTTATATGTATATACATATAAATACATATAGTTTTATACTTATATACATATGATACATATAAATAGTTTACATACATAAATACAGACAGCCACCAATCTTCTTATATATCTCTTGTGTTAAGGGCCACCTCTCTGACATTAACAGGGCAATTAGGTGGTGCAATGGATAGAGTCCTGAGCCTGGACTCAGGAAAACCCTAGTTCAAATTCCATCTTGAACAATGATTAGCTATGTGATGCTGGGCAAGTCACTTACCCCTGTTTACCTCAGTTTCTTCATCATAAATTGAGTTGGAGAAGGAAATGGCAAACCATCTTTGCCAAGAAGCCCCCAATTGGGGTCATGAGGAAACTGAAGCAACTCTAAAACAACAAATGAAGTTAATACAGGATCTTTCTTTCATGCTATTAATGGGAGTTTCTTTTGCCTACCCTAAAACAGATCCTTTGTCCATAACCTAGTCCTCACCAATTCTTTTCTATTCAACCCCAGTTTCCTGATTCTTAGCACCTCACTTCAGTGCCCGTTGCTAGAAAGGGCAAGAGAGAAAATCTCATCCAAGTACTCTCAAAGAATTCTTCCACCAATTTTCCTTTCTCGTACCTATTTGGTCACCTACAGAGCCAGATGGAAAATAAAAATTTATTGTGAGAACTGGTTCCTTCCTTTTCTGTAACACAGCTTCCTCAGCCCCAGAGCATTATTGAGAAGGATAAAAGACGGGTTTCTGAGAGTGTAATGCATACATGATTAAAATGGGTGTCAAGGGTTCTGAATTCTTATTCTATTTCTATTATCCCTGAGATACTATATGATCTTTAATATTCAGATTGGCTAGACATTTTGATTTGGAAATTTTCTTAATTCATCTTTTTCCCATTCGTTTTCATAGGGACATACAAAGAAAATGAATTTTTTCCAAGTTGGAAAATATTTTACGTTGGTGGACATGCCAGGTTATGGTTTTAAAGCACCTAAGGATTTTGTTGACATGGTAGAAGCTTATCTGAAAGAACGACCAAAGTAAGGAAAAACTTCCTAACAATATGCAATTTTTTAGTATTAAAATAACATTTTAAAATTGAATTATGTCTTTTGGTCCCTGAGAGACTAAAAAGTTATGTTACCAACAGACATTTTTAATATCCCTTTTTGGGGGGGATGGAATAAAAGGGAGCTGTTTGTAATTTTCTAAAATACTATTTGGGACCAAAGTATTTTCTTATTTGCTTCAGTTTTGTAGGTGAGGATAATTAATCATTTTAAGTACTTTCTCAAGACTAGAAATACTTCACCTTGGTTTGTTTTTATTATTTAGAATTGTTTGGGCTTTTTTTAAAATGTTTTCATAACCAAACTTGATAAATTCAGAAAGAGATAAAGTGTCTGATATAATTTTTGCCATATAGAAAGACACCTTAGTAACATTTCTAGTAGAGTTCTTTTTTGAGTTTCTGAGAGTTAGTCAGAATATAGTTGGCTGCTTCAAAGGCTAAACATTTTGTGTACATACCACTGCTGTATTGATGAGATGGATAGTACCACTTCCAAATATTTTTCTTTTTAACAGTAACCTGGAAATCCAGTGCCTCTTTATATGTGAGACAGTTAAAAAGCATATTAGATAAAGCATTGTTGAGTCAGGATAACTTGATTTCAGATCCTGCCTCAGACACACAGGAGTAATGTGACCTTTGGCAAATCATTTAATCTTTTAGTCTCAGTTTTCTCATTCATAAAAATGGAATAAGAATAGCATCTATCTCATTGGGGGTGAAGAAAAAATAATGTGAAGAACTCTACAAGGCTTTATTAATATTATGTAAATGTTAGCTATTATTGTGTGTAATAGTCACACCTTAGTAATATGCTCTGTGTTATTGGTCATATTTCATATATTTACTGGTTCCTATTATCATATATGTCCATTTGAAATGGCAAGCTATATAAAATATTTCTATAAGCATATGGTAGATATTAATATCGTTAATCTTCAATATTATAATGCAGAGTGGCTTTCCATTTATTGAGTGTAAAGTTATTCATAAGTATGTATGTGCTAAACAATAGACTTTTGGAGGCAAAGACCAAATTTCCTGGTGAAATGATATTTTTACTTTTGAGAATTTCCAATTGATTATGGCCAGAGGATAATTTAAGAATATCCCAAGGAAAAACTATTCTTGTTAATTTGAGGACCGGGAGATTGTGAAGGAGACAATCGTTGAAAATGTTATTGTATTCATCTTTGTTTTTAATTTTTACAGTTTGACCAGAACATTTTTGTTAGTAGATGGTGTTGTTGGAATTCAAAAAGCAGATAGTATTGCTATAGAAATGTGTGAAGAATTTTCCGTGCCCTATGTGGTAGGTGATAATTATTTTGTATCCTTCTTTCATTCACACATATTCAAATGTTTCAATAAAGATAGGTTTATGCTTCTGACTAAATGAGATCTTCAGTTTTAGAAGATGAGATAAAATTTCTGTTGAAGCTTATAAAAATATGTTCTATAAAACTTGCACTTTCCCCCTCCTTCCTGCCTGAATCTTTTGATATTAAAACTGTACTCAAACTAACATGAAGCCCTTATTCATCTACTATTCATAGGCACTTAAAACACACACACACACACACACACACACACACACACACACACACACGAGCATGTATTCTAAAAAAATATTGTCAACTATTGTCATTTTCATGCAAAATAGAAGTTCCATAGTTGATGCTTATCACAATGATTCCAATTATATATTTTACACAACCTGCATTCAGATTATCTGACTCACATTCTTGAAACATAGAATAACAAGTTCCAGACCATACACATTTTTTGTACAAAATAAAATCCTTCTTGAATGTTACCAACTCTAAAAGAACAATCAATTTTTCAAAGACTTTGGGTTTTTTTTTTTGTTTGTTTGTTTGTTTGTTTTTGTTTTTTAAGAATAATCTGTCCCAGGTAAAGAGGCAGTTGGAATAGTTCCTAGTAAGCCTAAATATCTAGAGGAATATCGGAATAATTCCTATCTCACCTACTCTCTTGCTCCAGTCACTTTTATTAAAGACATATACACAATAGATAAATCACAAAAGGTTGTTATGTTTTTTTTTTAATTTCACATTAATATTTATAGCACAACAGTATTCCATCACATTTATAAACCATAACTTGCTCAGTCACTCCTTGATTGATGAGCATCTCATCAGTTTTCAATTTTTGGATACCACAAAAAAAGCTGCTATAAATATTTTTTATTTTATGGGTCCCAGATCCTCCTGCATACCCTATGTTGAAGCCTGATACTAGTTCAGATTCTCCTTCAGTTAGGTCAAAGGGTGCTCGATTGGTTTCTGCTAGTGTGGAGATGTATCATATTATGGCTAAAGGTCATGTTGTAATAATCAGTCATCTCTTGGGTGATTGAAAGAGTTTTTTAAAGTAAAAGATCCGTTGATTAATATTACAGACAGGAGAATGATAGCGAGTGACACTTCATATGAAATTGTTTGTACAACTGCTCATAAGGCTCCAATTAGTGCATATTTTGAATTTGATGCTCATCCAGATCATAGGATTGAGTATACTGAGAGTCCTGATAGGGAGAGGATAAAAAGAAGTCCTAAATTTAGGTCTAGAAGTGTATTTGGTATGGGTAGTGGGGTTCAAATTGTTAGGGCAATTGAGAGGGCTAGAAAAGGGGCGAGAATAAATATTAAGATGGAGGAGGTTAGGGGTCCTAGAGGTTCTTTGGTAAATAGTTTTACGGCATCAGCAAATAGTTGTAGGAGACTGTAGAGTGCTACGATGTTGGTTCTTTTCGAAATTGCATGTAGCCTAACACTTTACATTCAATAAGAGTAAGGAAGGCTACTGCTAGGATAATTGGGATAATGTATAGTAGTAGGTTTAAAATAAACATTCATTAAGAAGAGGGTTCGAACCTCTGGGATTAAAGGCTTAAGCTTGATACCTTAACCAACTCTGCCATCTTAACAACCCTGTTCTTGGGAGGAAATAAATTGAATTAGAATATTAAGATTAATTCATATGTTAGTTCTAGGGCTCATTAGGGATGTTGGCCCCATTTCTCTTGTCCTTTCATACTGGGAGAAATTACTTACAGATAGAAACCGACCTGGAGTTCTCCGATCTGAACTCAGATCACGTAGGACTTTAATTGTTGAACAAATGAACCATTAATAGCGGTTGCACCATTTGGATGTCCTGATCCTCATCCTCCTCTTTCTTCTTCTTTTATGAAACATGCCAATTTATTGAATGTAAAAGTGCTGTAAGATAGAGTCTCAACCTTTTTTGCCTCACACAACAAAATCACATCCTTTTAGTTAACTTTTTTTTTTTTTTAATGGCCATATGCTATATAAATATTTTAAATCCATGGTAAGGTAAACACATATAGTTATAAAATCATGGTTCTTCGATGTCAACTAAAAGTCTAAAGAGTTATATAGTATTTTAATTTTGAACTCCAGTGTATCTTTTTTTTTCTTCATAAGAATAAGCCCTGAGGTAGAGAGACAGTAGTAGGCCAAAAGGCCTAGAGCAAAGTTAGGCCACATAAGGCTGACCAAATCATTTGCTAAGGCAACCACAGATGATAATGAGCTGAAAGATAGGTACTATCAACCTCCTACTGCTTGAATTCTACTGTTGATAATTTTGTGTGGCCCCTAATTGATGTTATAAACATCCAAATGGCCTATGGCAAAAAAAAAAAAAAAAAAAAAAAAAAAAAAATTCCCCACCCCTGGCCTAGCAGAGATGGGAATAATTCTCAGTAAAAGTAGATATACTGATATTCAAAATCTGACATTAAATTCTATGGGACTTGGCCGTTGATCTCGTGGCAATGATTTTTTTGTTTGTAAAAAAGGACTAATAATATTTGCATTGTCAAACACAGAATTTCTGTAAAGAAAGTACTATATAAGCATGAGTTATTAGGATTGTATTGTTTTCAATCACATATTGATTCACTTAAATTTTTTCCAGCTTCCATTCACTCTTCTTTTTGAAATGAATTTCCATAGATGGTGTTAACAAAAATTGACAAAGTTTCCAAAGGTTATCTTGCAAAACAAGTTCTTCAGATCCAAAAATTCGTTGACACTCAAACTCAGGGATGCTTTCCTCAACTGTTTCTTGTCAGGTAAGTTAAATTGCTGTATTTTTCTGTAACTCAATTTCTTTTAAAATGAATTTTAAAAATTAATTTAAAAAAAAAATTCTGATGTTAAAGAATTAGTTGAAATGGGGCAGTATTGGTGAAGAAGGCTAGTAGACCTTGGAGATGAGTATGACTTTTTAGTCCACCATCTTTCCTTGTGATTACCAAGAACTTCAGCAACCATTTTTTTTTTTTGAACTCGTGTTTTTTTTGTGGGTTTTTTTTTCCTTTACCATTTTTACTTTTTTTACCATTTCTTTCTTTTCTGCCTTTTGCTCTTTATTTGCTTGTTATCTAATAGTTCTTCACTGTCACTTTATTTTGACCTTGCTTCTTCCAATTCATATTAGCAGTCACTTCTAACGAAAGGTTAGAGTTTAAGTTTGGACTCCAAATGTTCTGATATGGATAGATGATTAATGCATGCCTTTTGAACAGCAGGGAAATACTGTTCTACTTTTTAGTATAGTGTTAGCATATTAAAAAAAAAAACCTTGCTGACTATAAAAAAGTATTTTTTATTTCTAAGATTGATTTAGCCACTGGAAGCCAATGAAGCAGAGGATATTATTTCTCAAGTTGATAATTTCTATTAAAAGAGCATTTATTAAGTACCTCTGTGTGCCAGGCACTAACTTAGTGGGAATACAAAAACCAAAGTAAAAACACTCCCCTCTCAGAGAGGTTACATTTTAAACTGGGAAAATAGAACACATTCCCTGATAGATGATCTATATATAAAGTACAAAGTGATTTTAAAGGGAAGGACAAAGAAGGGAGGCAACAAGTCAGGGAAATCCTGAAGGAAGTGGCACTTTACATTAACATTATAAGAATAGAAGATGAAGGCAGGCAGGCATTATAGAACAAGTTCTGAAAGAAGCAAGAGGGGAAATGTTCTGAATGGAAGACAGCAAGTATAGGCCAGTTTAGCTGGATCATAGAGAGAGGAAGGGAGAGTAATTTGGGTCAAGTGACAGGATGCTTATTAAGCACTTTCTATGGCTAAGCATTGTGATAAGTTCTGTAGTTATAAATGCAAGTGAAAAAGAGAGAGGGTCTCTTTCTTCAAGAAGCTTATATTCTAACAGAAAAGGGAGCCAGAAAACATGGAGGTGAAGCCTAGAGTCAGAAGTGGAGCTGAGAGGAATATAGGCAGCCTAAGCCTGGGAAGATGGGCTTGCTGTCACATTGTTAATGGAGTTTAATGATGGGAGGAGTGTATTTTATCTCCTAGAGGCAATGTGGGACCAGCTTCACTGATAGGGTCGAGTGGCAAAAATGTGAACCTTGAACAACAGAGTCTCCCTACCTCATAAAAATAAAGCTTCATTTCACCTGCCATTCCTGCAGAGATTGGAAACCTATAAGACTAGAGGCACTGTAGGTATTTACCTTCCACTTAGATTCTTTTTCAGTTAAAAACATTTATTATCTTTTATGAGCTAGGCACTGTGCTGAGTGCTGGGGCTATAAATAAGAAAAAAAAATAGTCTTTGCCTTCAAGGAATTTATAATCTAATGGAGGAAGATAATAGACAGACAGACAAGACACACACACACACACACACACACACACACACAAGCTGAAAAGGGAGTTGGGGGAGGACATCAGAAAATACCCAATTCAGGGGTATGATGTAGATTTTGAACCAAACAAAGCAGCTAATGGAAAATAAAGAATTTATGGTGAGTCCTTTGTAAAGGGAGACTTTAGAAGTAATTCACTGCTGTACCCTCCAGTCAGGGGGAAAGACAATTGAGGGCTGAGGATATATAAAGGGATCAGAGCTGGATCATTCCTTTGTCTTTCCTTTGGGAGGTAGATTTTCCTCTTCTGATACTTTTTCATCCTATCCTTAACAGTAAATTAGAGACTAATTTTACTTAGAAGAATGACATACATAGCCTTTAAGCATAAAAAGAAAAGACATTTTTAAAATGATTCTTTGTAATAGACTAAGCAAAACACCAATTTAGAAACAATTCTATATTGTTTCTAAATGTATATTCTATGTATGTCATCTTAGGCAATGCCAGTCTAAGTCAGATTTAAATTTTTATGTCTTAAGTGTTTGCCTAGAATTCTCTATTTACTTTTATTTTCTATTTTATTATTATTTGCTGAGGCAATTAGAGTCAAATGACTTGCTCAGTCAGAGTCACACAGCCAGTCTCAAGAGTCAGAGACCCTTGAAGTTTAGGTGCTTCTGACTCTGGAGTTGGTGCTCTATGTACTGCGCCACCTACTCCCCTCCCCCATTTACTTTTGATGTTAAGATAATGATAAAGGTTGACAGGAAGATCTCAGGAAGTTGTGAGTTAGTAGCACAGTAGTATGGGCAAATTCAAGACATGCTATTGAAGAAGGAAAAAACCACAATCCAAACTGTAGTTACAGGATGTTGGAAAATCCAGGGTTCCCAAGGAGATCCTGGGAATTATTGTGATTACCCCAAATATGTTGTGATTTAAGATACTTACATATTATGTAAAAATACATATAGTGTATACATAAAAAACTTTGTGCCATTGTGAATGGGCAACTAAAAATGACTGAAAGTTTGAAGACTACCACTATTAAGACTTAAAACTAAAGAAATATGACCTGGAAAAAGAAGGTTAGAAAGGTATTTAGCAAGGATAGCTTTAGCAAAGATATATTCAAAGTGGAAAAGCTGCCTTTAAAAAATAGTCAAAAATCTGACGTGAAGTGTCGTCAAATCTTTTTAGAGGCTTCTAAGGTAAGGAAGCTGATCAAGGTCCATATTACAAACAAAACCCCTCACTCCAATTGCTAGTGCCCTCCCTCCCAAACTACCTTGTTGGTATTTTTTCATCTTAGGTTTATGCTGTCCGAATTTTTATAGATACTTGTCTTCACCATTAGAATGTAAGATGCTTGAAACTGGGTAGGATTTAATTCCTTCTATTTGTATCCCCATTGACTTACACAGTTCTAGATACAGAGTAGGTGCTTAATAAATACTTGTTGGTCGATTGTTCAAGTCCCATGATTGTAGCAGTGAAGGGCATACTTTAAAGTTTGAGAGAGATATTTGTGAAAAATAATCACTATTTCACAAATGGAACTCCCAAGAGGTGATACATGCTATAAAAGTAATTTCAAAAGTTTAAATAAATTGAGATTAATATTATTCAGAGAAAAAATATCTAATTGTTCTTTTTCTTTTCACAGTTCTGTGACATACTCTGGAATCCATCTGTTGAGGTGCTTTTTAGCTCATATAACAGGAAATCTTCACATCAATAGCTCATAGCTTGGCTAAAGACTCAAAAGCTGGCTGTGTCATCCAGAACATCAGCATTGTTTTAGATGTTGTCTGTCTTTAACAAGAGGACCACTTGCTGTTCAATTCAGAATAATTATTTTGAAAACTAATTACCTTGATGTCCAAGAAGAGTCTATAATAGATCTAATTTTGGTGTTCTAATCAGAACACTTATTTTTAAGTTATCTTTTTAACAATCTGAAACTTTAACAACTTGTTTTGCTCATGACTCATGGTTTTTCTTTCATTTAAAATCATAGCATATTAATTAAGCTGACAACAAAGAAGGGTTCCCAGATGCCTCTCTCTAGACTTTCAGATCTCTTCACTCCTCTCATCACCCCCTCCCTGCCATTTACTTCTCTAGAAGTTATTAGAGTAAACAGCTCTTTATCAACATGGTTGAAGCTATCATGACTTCCCCAATACTAAATTCCCTGGAAGAACAGGGAACCAACCTGCAGTTGTGGGAGTGGGTAGAAGCTGGAGAATGTGGAAATCTCAAATAGAGTTTTGTGGTACATCTTCAGAAAATACAAAATTTGGTATCTTCAACAAACTTTTGGGAAATATTTACTATATATAGTACAACTTAGCAGGCTAAGCCATTACTAAACACAATTAAACAAAACCTTTATTGTTATAATTTCCATACCATCTAGTAAAAGGCAAACAAGGCAAGAAAATCTTATTAACTTTAAAATAGAAAAGATATATATATATATATATATATATATATATATATATATATATATATTACTTGAAATATATATATATTACTTGAAAAAGCAAATAGAAAAATTTTAATCAAAACAATAATAGTATGCCCTGTGATATGAAAGCTTGAAAAGAATAAAACTAATACACAGTCTTTGCAACTTAGATGCATAATGACACCATTTTGCAAATGATCAAATTATAGCACCTACACTTTTACATAATTAGTTCTCATTAAAAAGGTCAGAGTTCCTTTTGGCCCAGCACCAATCAGAAAGACAAGTTCTTATTGTTCTTAAATAATCAAATACAGTTGTCTGAATCATATTTGGCATTTCAAAGTGAGAAAGAACTTAAAAGACTAGATATAGTTGATGAAAATCAAACTGTAAAGTTACAGAACTGTGACTTTTTCAGAACTCATTTTTCATTTCTTTAATAGTCAATAGTGAGAGGTAGATTATGTCCATGTTATATTGACATTGATAAAATGGACCCATTTTTGCTTGTAGTAGTTAATTCCACCATTAGAAGTACTGGTAAGTAAAATGTTACCCATTTTAAATAGCAAAAATAACTTGGCAACTTTGAAAGCTATTCTCCTAAGAACTTTGATCAACATAGTGACCAACAATGGTTTCAGAAGTCTGCTGCCTACCTCCTCCTAACCAAGGGGTAAATGGAATCAAGATGCAAGAGACATTTTGGAGCACATGGCCAGTACAAGGGTTTGTTTTAATGACTATGCATGGTTGTTTGGTTGTTACCAGGTTTTTGTTTTTTATGGGGATTGAGGAAAAATAAACTGATTTTTGTTAATTGGAAAAAAATTGGTTAAAAAAAATAGAATTAGCTGTATGTGGTGGGAGAGGTATGTATATATATATATATATTTGTGTATGGCGTATATATGCAGGTCACCAAAAAATAAAACTTGGTAACTAGAACTACTGCTTCCAAATGTCACTTTTCCCTTTCCTTTGGAGCTAATTAGCACATTATTTTTCCCTTCAGTGGTTCTATTATTTTTCTGTACCTTCTCAAAGAAATATGGATTTTCTTAGAGATAAAAGCTCTTCTATTATTAGTAATCTATATTTTCAGAAAAGCCTGGGTTGGTATCTCAATATATTTGCCATATTTCTGTCTGCCAATATTACCATTAATTAAATTCATGAGTCAGGGCCTTCAACATAAATTAATAAAAACAAACTTTGAAGAAAAAAAATGGATTCATCATGTGATATAAAGAACAACATGTTAGGAGATCAAGACTAATCCTAGCTTGCACTGATTTAAATGTCATTTGTTTTCAAATCGTTTAACCTGTTTTGAAAGAAAATATTTGTTTTAAGCACCTAACTTGTGCCAGGCTGTGTGTGAAGCATTTCACAAATAAGTCATTTGATCTTCCTACCCTGGAAGTTAGGTGCAATTATTACTCCTCCCCCCCTTCCCTCTATTTTGCAGCTAAAGAAACTGAGATAGAGATTTAACTTGCCCTAAGATCATGAAGCAAGGAAGGATATGAAGATGGATTTGAACTCGTGTTTTTCCTGACTTCAGACCCAGTCTTTATCCACTATGCCATATAGCTACCTCCTATTGTTTGTTTTGATTTTCTCATCTGCAAGATGAAAGCTTTAGCTAAAATGACAGTTCTCTTCCACTGATATAGCATCATAGGCTTAAAGTAGTAAGGGATCTTGGAAGTCATTCAGCTTAATCCCTTCACTTTACAGAAGAGGAAACCTAGAACCCAAAGAGTGAAACAACTATTGATCTGCCAACTGATAGTAATGAAGATTTAGAATTGGGATAGTAGATATTCTCCCAAATACAAGAACACAAATTTTTCAAAGGACAAAGGAGCATATTCTAAAAAACATTATCAAACCTGTGAAAGTAAAGGGAGACAGCACCAGGGATTTATTTTAGTGATGAAATGATTTGAATACTACTGACAAAGACCAGCAGTGTTTATTTTTTATGACAAGAAACTGCACACAAATGGGCTGCTTCTAGTCTTTGAGTCAGTGATTTTTCAGAAAGACAACCATATATATTGCTCTGGTTCATAGCCAAATAGCCTTTATTTTAAAAAAAGAGAAGCTAAAGCTCACTGGCTAGCTTAAAAAAAAAGTTTCCAGTGCAACTCAGTATCAAGTCCTCAACTATATCAGCTACCTTAGAAAATATAGTAACTGATTTAATACAGGTTGAATCCCTAAGAGAAAGTTGTCATATTTTGGATGCTGTTACTAAGAAAGGGAAATGTATGTGTATTTTAGAAAGACCCATTAAAGAGTGAAAATGGAAAAAGACCAACGCTTCACTTATTTAGAAAAGTCCCTTATGCAAAAATGTATTCCTTGATGTGGTAAAAGATTGGTCACCCTGTCAAGAATGGAGGCACCATGGTTGTGTCTACAGCTGCAGGGAGTCTGCCTTCCTCCCCCTCCTGATGCTCCACATAAACAGTGGCTCCCACAACGTGTGCTAGTTGATTCTTTAGAGTGCCAGGGAAGTTGTTAGCATGCAAGGTGGGTATAGTTAAATTTGAGTATTTGGAGGAGCGAGGAGGAGGTAATGATAGCAGAAGTTATTGCTTTAGTCCAACTGCTTGTTTAGCTTCCTAAATTCCTGACTTGTTAACACAGAAGGAGCATTTTTTAATATTTTAACTTTAAAATAGGTCCCTTTAATGCGCAATTAGTAAAGTTGGTTTTAGTTGGATTTCATATTCCTAGACTACTTATTTTAAAGCTCAAACATAAATAACTGGACTCACTCAATAGAGGCTTTACCCACAATAATTAAATACTAGACTAGTAAGGTATTGCCCTTTTTTTTTGATAGAACCGATAGATAAAGCCTGGATGTTTTAACAAGGACTGAAATCAGGGTTCAGGCAAATGAAAAAGAGACAAAGAAACGGGGAGGTGAAAGGGATGGTAACAGTTCTTAACCTAAGATCTATGAACTTTTTTATTCTATTGGTGACTATGTTTCAATATAGCTGGCTTCTTTTGTAATCTTATGTATTTTGTTGAACATTTAAAAACATTTCTCTGAGAAGGAAGAAGGTTGTAGACTTTGCCTAATGGGGTATGACACAAAGAAGAGTAAGAATCCCTGAAGTAGGACAAGGAATAGCAAAGAGGGGTAAAAAAGCAGAAATAAACATCACGTTTGGGAGGTGCTTTTCATGTCTTGTTTCATTTGATCCCCAAATATCCTGGGAAGGGGGTGCTATTATTAATACCATCCTAAAAATGAGGAAGAAACACAAGCACACTGGCTGACATGGCTAATTAAGAAACCAGGTAGAATTCATACTCAAGCCTCTGTGTCTCCAAGTCTATTGGACCACCTGACTATCGAAGTTGCAAAACAGAATTCTTCCCTGTGGATCTTCTGGTCACTTGTCCTACATTTTCAAAGAGGACTAATGACCAGGTGATGTCCTGACTTGTGTGTGAACTGGATTGGAGGCAAGCAGAGCTGCACACAAGTCAGCCTTACTTTTTTTGTTGTTGTTGCTGGGGCAATTAGGGTTAAGTGACTTGCCTAGGATCACACAGCTAGAAGTGTTAAGTGTTTAAGGCACATTTGAACTCAGGTCCTTCTGACACTGGGGCCAATGCTCTAATCACTTCACCATATACCTGTCCCCATCCTTACTCTCTTTTCCAGAGTCATTATAGTTCAGTGACAAAAGCCACAGCGAAAATGTCAAATATAGCCTACTAAAAGAACTGGAGATTCTTCTGCCTAATTCTAAAAGCCAAAAAATTTATACATACATACATACATACATACATACATATATATACACAAGCCAGACAGTTTCTACAATCTTTAGAGGAATAAAATGTTCTCTCTCTCCTGTCTTCACCCCTCCCCTCAAAAAAAAAAAAAAAAAAAGCTTTTATTCAAAGAGAATAGAAATATAAGTAAAAATATAAGAAAAGTATGTACTAACTCCATATACTGAAAAGATTTAACTTTTCAAAACACTTAACCTTTGAGTAAATGGAAAAAGAGGAAATTGATTGAATTTGACCCCAGTAATAAGACCAGTGTTAACACTAACTTTTCTTGGTGATCAATTCTATTTATATCATGTAAAAACTTGACAACATAATCATCTAAAACTAGAAATTTTGATGCCCTATGAATGAAAACAATAAGTGACAATGTCATTGTAATTAAGCCAAGTAAATCAAATAGAGACTTTTTGGATAATACCTTCATTTTCCAGTTTCACAGCACACATGCTAGATCCATTAAAGCCAGCCTAGGAATATGGGTCTTGACCAAGGCAGATTTTTTTTTAGGTACCTAGTTTGTTCCAATACACAGATTTCCTCAAAGCTAATCTATCTAGAATTCTTGGTAAACAGATCACACCAATCCAGAGATCTTCCAAAATTATTTCAGGATTTGGAGGCCAATACTTTTATTGCTTCTGGGTACAATGCAGAACTCTCACCATACAGAGGCACAATATGAAGACCATCTAGCAGCCACAATTATGAGCTGCTTCCTTTCTTAATAAATTATAGCAGTTTCACACATATGAACTTCTAAACCCCCAATGAAGAAAAAATATCATCAATATCATCCATGTCTCTGACAGTTTCTGCCATAGTGTTATTTTCCTTTACTTTAGTCAATGTTGGTGACTTTGTGGCAATGCTACAATTTTCATTAAGATTTGCATTTCTGTTGTCCAATAGTTGGCTCTTTTTTGAAGTCATTTCAGGTCTATGAATTTTAAGGTCTGAGAATGTTCTTTTAGTACCTCTCTTTGTGATAACCTTCTCAGTCTGATGAAGAAACTGATGGATTTCCTTTAGAACAGCGGGCTGTAACTTTCTCTGTGGTTTCCTCTGCTGCTTCATAAATTTATTTTGTGAACTGATTCGTCTCAGGTGACGCTTTGAAGACATCTTACCCAAGCCATGGAGAAGAAAGTTACAGATGGATGTTTTTATGCAATTCAATTTCTTGGGCAAGCTTTTAAAAGAAAAATTAAAAAGTTTATTAGCTAGAGAAAAACCTATCAGAATTCACATTTTCTCTTTTCTCCCTTCTTTCCATCTGTCAACAAAATATAAAAATATAGAGGCAGCTAAATAGTGCAATGGTTAAGAGCACTGGTCCTGAAATCAGAAGAACCTGAGTTCAAAATAAAGTAATACACAATATAACAGACATTGAAAGCTTTGTAAAGCACTCTATGAGCACTGTAGAAGATGAAGGGTAAATGAAGACAAAATAAGAGTCTCTGCTTGATGTGTTATCTTGTTTTACTAAACTATTTTTTCCTTCTCATTCTTCATTACAAGGGATGGCTCTAGATAGATGAGGAAGACAAGAAATGAATATGATATAAAAAGAAATAATGTAATTCAGAAGAACATATGCTCCTTAAGCAGAGGGGCTATATACTTTTTTTATCTTAATATACTCAGTGCTTGGGATAATATAGGGACTTTTTTGTTTGCCTGGGAGTTTTTTTGGAGGCAGTAAGGGTCAAGTGCCTTGCCCAGGGTCACACAGCTACAAAGTATCTGAGTCAGGATCTGAACTTGTGTCCTCCTCTCTCCAGGACCAGTGTCCCATTCACTGTGCCATCTACACACTGCCCCCCCCCCCCCCAATCCCTTTAAATAAATATTTGCTGATCTGAATGAGTTACAATTGAATTTCCAGATTTCTGTTTTCAGAATATTACTTCCATATCATAATAATTATTTTTAGTATGCAAAATTATTGCATTACATTTATACACCACAATTTTATTTAGCTAATGCCCAAATTTATGGATTTTTTTTCCTTTCTAATTCTTTGCTATTGTAAGAAATACTATTATAAATTCTGTTAAACATGTGAGAGTCTTTTACACTCTGTTTTTGATCTCCTTCAGATATATGCTTAATAACAACACTGCTGAGTCAAAAGGTACATAGAATTGGGCACTTTTAGGGTATATGTAGTTCTAAATTGTTTTCCAATATTATTGAACTAGTTCACAAATCCACCAATAGAAATATGGAAGGGAACACAAATAAATTTATTACCCTGCTAAATTTAATATAGGCTTCTAAAAATACCAACAGGCATTTTTAGGGGTCAATAAACTACAGTGAGCTAAGAAAGTTTTTTTTACATTTTGAAAAACAATGTATTTAAATACATTAAATTCTTAATTTAGAGCTAAACAAAAAGGTAGAGGATTTTTCCATACTTTTCTTCATAAACTGAAAGTTCAAAATTTTAAAAGGGTGTAAATTTAAATTAAAAAGGAAAAAATGCCTTTGCACAATAGCAATTGTCTATCCCTAAAGAAAACATAGAAACGACTGACTAGGGAAAAAAGGGATATGAAGTTAAAAAAAGAGAGACCTGACTCTTTGTCAGGGGTTAACACAAAGACATATACAACTGGACAGTTGAAAAACATATACAAGGTCCTCCTGAAAAGAAAGGAGCTGGATCCTCTAAGGAGGTAGATGTTCTTTGTCCTCCAAAACCAGAGCCACAGAAGCTTTTAGGTGAGCTATTACCCAACAAATGTCAAAGGAAGAATTCAGTAGTAGATAATGATTCCAACCCCCTCCTTTCCCCCTATATATTAAGGCAACTATCTGTCAACCTGATATGACATCAGACAGTTCTGCTGTCTTCCTGGAGAGAAACTCCCAAACTTACCAAACTAGAGTATGACTGCTCATGATTCAGCTAGATGATAATTAAAAAACAAACCAAAAAAACCCATTTACACAAAACTTACTATATGCTAAGCACTGTGCTAACGTACTTTGCAATTATTATCTAATTTGATGCTCACAAAAACATGCTATTTTTATCTCTATTTTACAGATGAGGAAACCTGACAAACAGGAGTTAAGTAACCTGCTCATGATCACACAGCTAGTAAATGTCTGAGAATGGCTTTGAACCCAGATTTTCCTGTTTCCAAGTCTGGCACTTCTATCTACTGTGCCAGAGCAAAGGATTTATGGGAACTCTAAGCAATGGAAAGACAAAAGTTATCAATAAAAATCCATTAAAGATTAGAGTGAAAAGTATGCTTCTTTATTAAGCATTAGTGAATACAAGAAATAGCAAAATGAACAAAATAAGCAAAGGAATTCACTGCTTGTACCCAAAAAGCAAATTTGACTTACCTACAACCTTGAGCTTCCACATGTTTAAGCCGGTTACTTTTTAGAAGTTTGTTACGCAGAAAGATGACTTTATGCTTCAGTTTTCTGCTTTTACACCAGAAAATAGCCATTTGGAGTTCTTCTGAAAGTTGTGTAAAAGATTGTGCTTCTCGGATTCTCAGCACAAGGTTTTTAGCACAAGAAGATCTTATCAGTGGCTGGGATGAGCCAATGGCTTTTCGTATTCTCCTTTCTGAACATACAGACTTGAAGCTGGTATCCTGGAGGGGACAGGGCAAGAACATGTTAAAAATGATATGGAAACTGACCATTTATGTGATGCCCTAAGGCAAGGGAAAGCTTGACTTAAAAGACACTACAACAATATAAAATGCATTTACAAATACATGGCAGTTTTTTTTTTTTTTAAACTGATACAAAGTATTGGCATTTTACTAAATTTTAACTTGGAAACACTATAACATAATAAATAGGAAGCTCAACTTGGAGCCAAGAAAATGAGCTGTCTTCCTTCACTTGCCATACCTCATGAAACTCTCTAAAGCTAAGTTACTGAATACCCGGTTGATCTGCATGGGGGAGGGAGGAGGAAAAGGGAAGGAAGGAAATTTCTACCACAAATAGAAATCACGGTCTAAAGACACAGACTACCTCCCCATCCTTATACCCTATGAAATAAATTTAACTCAAAAAAATGTATTTACACTGTTCTTATATTCAATACATAGATTTAAGGAAATCCATAACTTAAATAATTTTAAAGCTCTTAATCAAGATTTCTTCTATACAGCGGTCATTCTTTGGAAAGGCCACATTTTTCTAATGAGCTCTGACATAGAGACCAGAACATACAACCCAGAGCAAACTCCCAGAGGTATTAAATCCAAATCATATCCTAGCTATACTAGATCCAAAACTATATTATGAAGCAGCAGTCATCAAAATCATTTGGTCCTGGCTAAGAAAAAGAGTAGTCGATCAGTGGAATAGGTGAGGACAAAATAGTCAATGACTATAGTAATCTAGTGACTGACAAATCCAAAGACCCCAGGTTTTGGGATAAGAACTCACTATTTGACAAAAACTACTGGGAAAAGTATAAACTTGTATGGCAGAAGACAGGCATTGACCCATACCAAACACCATATACCAAGATAAAATTGAAATGAGTTCATGATCTAGACATAAAGATTGATATTATAAACAAATCAGAACAAAGGATAGTTTACCTCTCAAATCTGTGAAGAAGGAAGGAATTTGTGATCAAAGAATAACTGGATCATTACTGATCACAAAATAGATAATTTTGATTATATTAAAAAAATTTTGTACAAACAAAACTAATGCAGACAAGATTCGAAGGAAAGCAATAAACTAGAAAAACATTTTTACATTCAAAGGCCTCATTTCTAAAATATATAGAGAATTAATTCAAATTTATAAGAATTCAAAACATTCTCCAATTGATAAATGGTCAAAGGATATAAATAGACAATTTTCAAATGAAGAAATTGAAACCATTTCCAGTCATATGAAAAGGTGCTCTAAGTCACTACTGATGAGAGGAATGCAAATTAAAACAACTCTGGGATACCACTACATACCTCTCAGATTGGGTAAAATGATAGGAAAAGATAATGATGATTGTTGGCGGGGATGTGGGAAAACTGGGACACTGATACATTGTTGGTGGAATTGTGAACTGATTTAACCATTCTGGAGAGCAATTTGGAACTATGCCCAAAGGGTTATCAAAGTGTGCATACCCTTTAATCCAGCAATGTTACTACTGGGCTTATATCCCAAAGAGATATTAAATAAAGGAAAGGGACCTCTATATATAAAAATGTTTGTGGGAGCCCTTTTTGTGGTGGCTAGAAACTGGAAACTGATGGATGCCTATCAGTTAGAGAGTGGCCAAATAGGTTATGGTATATGAATGTTATAGAATATTATTGGTCTGTAAGAAATGACCAGCAGGATGGTTTCAGAAAGGCTTGGAGAGACTTACATCAACTGATGGAAAGTGAAATGAGCAGAACCAGGAGGCCATAATACACAGCAATGACAAGATTATATGATGATCAATTCTTACTGGGAATTCCTCATTCATGGGGAATAATTGCAATCCCTGATCCCCATCACAAATGGGGTTCAATGGGTTACCCATGCCTGCTGGTGTAGGACTGAGCCATTCAGTGTAGGGCATGTGCAGCCCCGGACATCTAAGGCATCACAGACCTGTTATTGCTCAATTATAAATGTGTCTAGTTTAAATGACTAAAATAAGCTATGGTATATGAATATAATGGAATATTATTATTCTATAAGAAATAATGAGCAGGCTGATTTCAGAAAAGCCTAGAAAGACTTACATGAACTGATGGTGATTGATGTAAGCAGAACCAGGAAAATACTATACTTATATTAACAGCAAGATTATGTAATGATCAACTATAAAAGACTTAGTTTTTCACATAATCCCAAAGGATTTGGGATGGAAAATGCCATCTGTATCCACAGAAAACTATGGAGATTGAATGTGGATCTAGGCATAGTAGTGCTTTTTTCTTTTTCATGGTTTTTTCCCGTTTAGTCTCAGTTTTCTTGTATAACATGATAAATAGTAAATATGTTTTAAATGATTGTACATGCTTAATCTGACAGATTATTTGCTGTCTTAGAGAAGAGGGAGGTAACAGAGGGAGGGAGAAAAAAATTTGGAACACAAAATCTCACAAAAATGAATGTTGAAAAATATCTTTCATGTATTTGGATAAATAAAATACTACTGAGAGAAAAAAGAAAATAGATTCAATATATTTAAAAAATTTTAGTTCTTTTATCTCTCTTCTTCCTTCCCTTGACCACTTCTTGTGAAGGCAAGAAATATGATATCAATTATACATGTGAACTTATGCAAAACATATTTCCATATTCAAAGAGCACTATATTTATATACCAACCTGATTTAAAGTCTTCCTTTTAAATAAATTAACTGATTAAATAGTAATTCTCCAAAATAAATAAAATCCCAACTTTTTTCCATAATTTCAAATTTACAGTTAAACATTATTATTAATACACAATAAATTTAAAAACAAACATACCATGATAGCTTTGTGCTTTGGTTGTTTGCAAAAAGCCTTCAGATCAAATCCTGATGATGTTTCTGTAGAAATAAAAAATCACACATGTCAGTTTAGTCTAATAGACACACACCTCACAATATAATTCTCTCATAGTCCTTTTCTTGCCAGACTTAAAAGTTACTCTGAGAGGAATCAGTTGACTATTAAGTGATTAACAAAACCTAAAGAAAAAAAAAGCTTCAAAATCAATGTTTAAATGCCCAAATTCAGCAATTTACTTATTACCCATAACAGACCAAAAAAAATAACTGTACCTCATTAGAAATACCCATCTTGTACTCAGAGTAACAATTCTATAATTAAAATGAATGTGGACAATAAAATATGACTAAGGTAATATAAATTTATATTAAGAGCAAATGTCCAGCTCAGACAAAAACATAAGGAAAGCTGAACAAAAATGACTTACCTCTGTAGATTTTCCTTTTCTGCACAGCCTTCCCAATATCCACATTATCTGTTATCTTTATCTTCATTTGTTTAGATTTTGGGAGAACTTTTAAGGCTATTTCTTCAATAGGTTTATTCGATTTCTCTTTTGTTAGAAAGAGTTTGTTAAGCAATTTTGTTACTCCTTTATTTATTATGTTTTTCTTAAAGACATAAAGATAGTCCTCTCCTAAAAATTCTATAAGCTCAGCAGGAAAAATAAAATTTTTGAAGTAAGGCATTGGTTGAATCCTGGATATCTTTTGTAGCAATTGAAACAAAGGCTTATAAAAAAAGACAAGTTTTTTTAAAGCATCTTTATACAGGACCCTAGGGAGGAAAATAGAAATTCATGAGTTAGTTAGAATATTATAAATTTCTTAAAATAATTCAAGATTACATTAAGCTTCTCTCTCTATCTCTCTGTATGTGTGTGTGTGTGTAAATATATATATATATTTCTACATACACACATATGTATAAACGTATGTATTTCCACATTCAATTCTTATACAATCGTAAGTCTGTAAAATGCCTTTCAAATAACATTTATAAAAGTTTTTTTTTTTCTTTTCTAATATACTCCAAAGTATTATACCAACTAAGAAAAAAAACTGCTTCAAAAGAAATTTGGAGGTGGACAGAAACACTCTCAAGTATGAAAGACTGAAAAGAATTTGCTATTCAAAAATATGGAAGCTATTGGGGGGAAAATGTAAATGTACAAAAAATAGTATAACTTAAAATAGGGAATATGATAACTTCTATAATAATCCTCTCAAACTCAAGACCCAATTAGCAGCCATGTTTGAACTAAACAGGTAATATTTCTTGCAGTTAATCTCTTCTCTCAAATTTAAAGATTTTCTTTTAACTTATACATTAATAATCAGCTCTCTATTATTCAACTGTGGCCAAAAAAATTAATCAAATAAAATAGGAAATATATGTCCAGCCTTGCCTTATACTGTCATTTTCTGGTGAGAAAAAAAAAAAAAAAAAAACTCATTGGGTCCCCCTATGTCTCATGACAAAGACTTCTAGTAACCAACCTCCCTAGAAAAATGAAAAGGAAATTCTAACAATGAAATTAGATAATCTGATATTTCAAAAGAATGTACATACCATATCCTGCTCACCAATCCTGTTATAACAGTGTTTAAAATGATGAATTCTTCCAAACAAAGATGCTTCACAGACAAGCTAGAGATTAAGCTAAATTAAGGTCAAAAAAATCAGACAGAAAATTTGTATTACTTGTAATTTGTTTCAGAGGCAATGACCTCCTAGCTCTAGTCCTGAAAACTAGTCCACTGCAACCAGATGAAAAACTGAGAAATATTTAATGAAATAAAAACAAATATTGATAATATTAAATTGTGTTTTTCTAATTTCTAAGCCAATGTGTGGGCTGAAGGGATCCATTTCTTATCACTGCTTTATATATATATTAGTGAAAAATATTGCTAACAAAGAAAATTTATCTCATATTTATTAATGTTTAAATTAACTTCATTTAAAAGTGCTCACAACTTAATAATGCATTACAACACTTGTATCCCATAAATATTGAAAGACTATAACTCAAGAATAAAAATTTCTTTGGCAACAAAACATTAAGCAGTTCCTTAGAAATGGAGGCAAAAGGCATTGTAGTTGCCCTAGAATTCTTTATTATATTGAAAAAAAAAAAACACTATTAAGCATACTGAAACAATTTCCTACTAAAAAGGAAATATTAAACCAATCAAAGGATACAAAAACGTCTTGCAGCAACAGTTTAATAAACGTAATATTAACTTGCAGGTTCCCAAAATCTTCATTAATACAAATTCCACCACTGGTTGGCTGGGAATGATGTACTTTGTTGTATTTTCAAGTTTATCTTCTCTATTGGGACACAGCTCAACAAGATCATGAATGGATCCCTCCAAGTTCACACACTTCATTCGCTTGAGACACTGTTCTACCTGAAACAATGCAGATAAGCGTTTACAATAGGCAAGTAAGATTTCTGATGTCAAAAAGCCAAATTGGACAAATGAATGCAGGTGAGTATCTTCAGCATAGAAACATACTGCTGTGTTTCTATGTATAGAGAATGTATATTTGTTGAACTGTAGAAATCAAAAGCTGTCTTGGGGAGGGGAGAGGTGAGGGAAGGAGAAAGAAAAATTTGGAAGACAAAATCTTGCATAGATGAATGTCGAGAATCATTTTTACATCTATTTGGAAAAATGAAATACTTTTGAAAAAAAAACATAATTTTCCAGATTAAAGAACTCTAAATTTAGGAAACATTAAGTAAACCTCTAACATGTCATAAAAGAAACACTAAGGCAATGTCACATGAGTGGCACAAAATGTGATAGGACTACCCAGAGAGACTGCCACAGAGGAGATGGAGTATGACCTGAGCCATAAAGGAAAAGTGAGAACTGAAGGATTAGATCTAGCAATTACTTGCTTAAACAGAAGAAATATTACCAAAAGGCAAATGAAATCAATTCATATTTTCTCTATGTTTGATCTTATAACTTCAAGAGGATTCCCAAACTCAGCCTTTGATCCTCAGCTGTTCTTTCTCACACCATCTCCCTCAGACAAGGAGGTAGATGGTGCCACAGTAGAGAGATTGCTGATATAATAGTAGTCACAAAAGACCTGAGTTCAAATTTGATTGGAAATACTTACTAGCTGTGTTCACCTATGTAAGTTATAACTGCTGTCTGCCTCAGTTTTATCAATTATAAAATGAAAATAGTAATAGCACCTACATCACATGATTGCTACGAGGATCAAATAAAAATCTGTTTAAAAGAAAAGTACTTAGCACAGTGTTTAGTACATTGTAGGAACTTAAAAATGTTTCTCTCCTTCCTTATTTGTACATTTTCATGGCTTTAATGATCACCTCTATGCTGATATATATATATATATTTAATATCTATTCTAATTACCCACTTAAGCTAAAAATAGCTAATTACAAGACATTCTCAGTGAACACATCCAAATTCCAAATCCTCATATTTTCTCCCAAGCCTGTCTTCTTTCCTAGCTACTAGTCATCTCTCTCTATTTCATATCCTGCTTTACATCAATATTCAGCATACAGAGTATATTTAAAAGATATCTATATAATGCTTCAAATCTTTGCAAACCACCTTACAAAATATCTCACAACAACAGGATTCGGCATATGCTGAAGTTTTGCATAATTTTAAAAGTATACAAAAGACACCTTATTTTAGGAATGACCTTTGAGATTCATTTCTCAAATATATAGAAAAGTGAGCCAAATTTATAAAATAGAAATCATTCTCCAATTGATAAAGGGTTAAAGGATATATATGAGTAGGGAGTTTTCAGAAGAAATCAAAGCTATCTATAATAAGAAAAAAGGCTCTCTATCACTTTTGATTAGAGAATTGGAAATTAAAACAACTCTGAAGTGCCATCTCACACCTATCAGATTGGCTAATGTGACAGGAAAAAATGACAAATATTAGAGGGAATATGGAAAAACAGGGACATATATTCCACTAATGGAGTTGTGAACTATTTCAGCAACACTAAAGAGCAATTTGAAACTATGTCCAAAGGCTATAAAACTGTTTATACCCTTTGAACCAGCAATATCACTCCTAAGTCTGTACCTCAGAGATTTAAAAAAAAAAAAAAAGAAAAGAAAAAAAGAAAAGGACTTACATGTACAGAAATATTTATAACAACTCTTTTTGTGGTGGCAAAGAATCAGAAATTGAGGGGATACTCATCAGTTGGGGAATGGCTAAAAAAATTACAGTATATGATTGTGATAGAATTACCACTGGGCTATTAAGAAGTGATGAACAGGATGATTTCAGAAAAACTTGAGGAAACTTCCTTAAATTAATGCAAAGTGAAATGAGCAGAACCAGGAGAACACTGTACATAGTAACAGCAATGTTGAATGATGACCAACTATGAATGACTTAGTTATTCTGATTAATACAATGATCCAAGACTATCCCAAAGGATGAAAAGAAAAAATGCTATCTGCCTCCAGAGAAGGAACTGATGGAGTCTGCATACAGATTAAAGTATACTTTTTTTAAATCTTCTTATACTTTTTCTTTTGTTCTGCATTTTCTTTTGCAACATGGATAATATAGAAATGTTTTATATTACTAATATACAATCTGTACATTATACTAATGTATAATCTGTTGCTCACCTTCTTAGGGAGGAAGAGAATTTGTAACTCAAAATTTAAAAAATCAAATGTTAAGATTTTTGTTTCCATGTAACAGAAAAAAATTACATGTTAAAAAATTGGCCTTTGAGGTTATTACATTAAAAAAAAATTAAACCAATAAACAATAAAGAGATCATCTCTTTTTTCTACTTTTGGTCCTCAGACTGACCATAAAGTTGTGATCTTGTGGAAAATAATCATTTGACGTTTACCCTTCCTCACTTCATGTTTCTATCAATGATATCCTAGATGTCTGTATTATCAAATCTCATAAAGACTTTATAAATATAAGAAAATATACCTATGGGTTAATAACTGTTAAACATATAACTAAGAGATAATACAATTAAGGAGAGCCAACAAAATGATACTTGATATCTGACAAGTAAATTTGCTAGTACCTAAAAAGACACTGTTTCCTTCTGACCTGTTTGAGAGCCAAATACGGCTTGTGGTGACACAGTTTGTTGTGATTGCTGTAAAGAATCGCACGTAAGACACTCGTTTCTGTATCCAAGTCTTTTCTCATCAATGACATTCTGACACTGTGACACTTTCTCATCACAGCTTTAATGTTTGAACCTGGAAAGAGAGAAATCAAGCCTTATTGTGCAAGCAGATCTATAGCATTTTATATATACAGAAAAGCTTCCCTTTCATGCAAAAATCTCATATTGCTGGTTGATATAAAAGTACTTTCAGGGAGTTCATAAATACTATAGTAAGAAGTTACTTGAATGAAACTATTAAAAGTTTTCATTGAAAACTAGATTGGGGGCAGCTAGGTGGCACAGTGGATAGAGCACCAGCCCTGAATTCAGAAGGACCCCAGTTCAAATCTGACCTCAGACACTTAACACTTCCTAGCTGTGTGACCCTGGGCAAGTCACTTAACCCCAGCCTCAGGGAAAAAAAAACAAAAAAACTAGATTGCATGTACTGAATGGATATACATTATATATTAGTAACAATTGTGGGTTCTTGGGTCAGAGATAGAATTACCTCATAAACCCATAAATAATTATAAGCTCCCTGAACATACTTTCATATCAGTCAACAAGTGTCAAGTACTGGGAATGCAAAAACAAAAATGAAACAAACATTAAATGCCCTCAAGGAGTGTATATCCTATATAGAAAATCGATCAATCGGCATCTACTAAGTGCCAGGTAAAGAAGATGCATGTAAAAAAGAATGGACTGATCGCTATATCCAAGAAACTTACGTTCTACTAAGATAGACAGCAAATACATATAAGAGATATAAAATAAAGTTAAGACTTTAGATCATTTTACACATCTATGTTTCAGGATATTTAACAGACTCGACCAGGGTCGCAGCAGTGGTTAGTCAGAGGAAGGATTTGAACACGATTATTAGGGATCCTAAACTACAGTACGGTTTCACCCGTCAAGGGTGAAGATCATGTCATCCGCACGAGGCGCATGTGCAAAAGAGGGAGGTGGGGTGGGTGAGACGAGGGGCCACGCCTCCCTCCCTCCCTCCTAGGAGAGGGTTGGCCTTTCCAGGGACAGAGCTCCGCCTCCAGGGAGGGAGTCCCGGAAGTGAGAACGGCAGGGTTAGTCCTCGGAACACGTGTTTTCATCCCCGTTCTCAGGCCCTAACGGTCCCTGTCTGCGGAGGCGAGAGTCCTGCGTCTCCTCCCGCCAGAGCCCCTTACTCACCAATTACTCCATCTTTATCTTCTACGGTCACTGTGGTCAAACTTCCCGGGCTGGGTATCCGCACCCGATTCCAGGGTTCCTGCTCCAGGCAAGGCGCCATAGAAGCCATTTTGGAAGAAAGAAAGAAGGCGGGATGGGGGCGGAGCTAGGACGAGACCAAATCAAACTAGGGAAAAGGGAGGAGGATCCAAGCGGCCAAGGAGAGACCAAATCCTGGAATGGGGGAGTCAACTTTATAAATGAAGAAGAAGCAAGTGCAGGGGGCAGGATTAATTTCTCAAGCTCTGATCTGACCCTGTGGCTCTCCAGTTCAACCACATCCAATGGTCTCTAAAAACATAAATTCCTGTATTTAGTTTTTAAAGCGGAACGAGCTTGGTCCTATCCAATCTAGTAAACCTTATTAGACATTGCTACCCTTCCCACTCTGATCCAGCCAAACTGACCAAATACACATTCTCTGTCTCTCTGTCTCTCTGTCTTTCTCTCTCTCTGACTCTCTCTCTCTGTCTCTGTCTCTCTCTCTCTCTGTCTCTGTCTGTCTCTGTCTCTCTCTCTCTCTCTCTCTCTGCCTCTCTGACTCTCTGTCTCTGTCTCTCTGTCTCTCTGTCTCTTTCTATGTTTCTGTCTCTCTGTCTATCTCTGTCTCTCTGGTTCTGTCTATGTTTCTGTCTCTGTCTCTTTCTGTCTCTCTGTCTCTCTATGTTTCTGTCTCTCTGTCTGTCTGTCTCTCTGGTTCTGTCTGTTTCTGTCTCTGTCTCTGTCTGACTCTGTCTTTCTTTCTATCTCTCTCTCTGTCTCTCTGTCTCTGTCTATGTTTCTGCCTCTTTGTCTCTTTGTCTCTCTCTCTGTGTCTCTGTTTCTCTTGTCTCTGTCTCTGTCTCTGTCTCTGTCTCTCTCTCTCTCTCTCTCCCTGTGTCTCTCTCTCTGTCTCTCTGTCTCTGTCTCTGTCTCTGTCTCTCTCTCTCTCTCTCTCTCTCTCTCTCTCTCTCTCTCTCTCTCTCTCTGTCTCTGTTTCTCTCTGTCTCTGTCTATGTTTCTGTCTCTGTCTTTCTCTCTCTCTCTCTCTGACACACACACACGAAGCTAAGTGATACAGTGAGTCGAACCACAGACTTTAAATTAGAAGACCTGGGTTCTATCTCTCTTACACTGACAGTGTTCTGCATACAGTGGGTTTATGGTAGTTTATATTGTGCTAAGATACTTAAGGGAAAAGGTAAAGCTACCCACAGCACCCCAAATAGTGTGAAATCGACGGAAGTAGAAATGAGAGGAAAGATTCAAGATATATTTTGGCAATTGAGTCTGCAGGAGTTGTCTTATGAAAAGGCAAGGAAAGGGGAGTGTGTCAGTAACTGTGACCTCAGAAAGCAATTCACTTATACCTTTTGTCTATATTATTTCCCTCATCTGGGACAGCTAAGTGGTGCAATGTATAGAGCTTCTTCCCTAGAGTCAGGAAGACCTGAATTCAGATGCGGCCTAAATGTGTGAACCTGGACAAGTCACTTAACTTTGGGTGCCTCAGTTTCCTCATCTATAAAATAAGCTGGAGAAGAAAATGACAAACCATTCCATTATCTCTGCTAAGAAAATCCCAAATGGAGTCACAAAGAGTAGATCACAACTGAACAATAATAGTTCCTACTTCCATATAAAAATACACCGAGATTGTCTAATTAATGTTTTATATACCTTAAAACATTATATAAATATTACACATTATTTTCTATATCCTTTCTGTCTTTGTACTGACCTTTCCTCATACCTGGAATACACTCCTTCTTAAAATCTACTCACATAAAATCTTTCTTTTCTTTTAAGATTTTTGAGACATACTCTCTTCTGCAAATAGTTACTGTCCCCTTGCCAGAGGCAAGCAGCTGCAGAGCAGAGGCCATATCTCAGGGCATCTTTGTATCTGCTTAAGTATTTAACATAATATTCTAGGTACCTACAAAATATTTTGTAGATGCTTAGTAATGTTTGTAATGTTGTTACATTGTGTCAAGATAGTTGAGGAAGAAGGTGAAGTCCCACAGGTACCAAGTAGGGTGATAACGGTGGAAATAGAAAGGAGAGGAAAGATCCAAAATACATTGTGGCAATTCAACAGGAGCTCATAGATGAATGAATAGAAGAAATGGGGGTGAGTCAATGAAAGTAGTTTTGAAACTGAGTGAGAGGAAGAAGGAATTATTAACAGAAATAGGAAAATGAGGAAGAGAATTTTAAATTGAGGGGTTTGGGCAGGCAGGAAGAAATGAGTTTCCAGGTATTGACAGATGAATTGGGAAGATGGAAGTTTGGGAGTGGATCTTGAGGGAGATGGGAAAAAGAATTGTACTGGGGAATAATCATCTTAAAAGAGATAATTGTGTGGAGAAAAGATCAGAAGATCCAGGGACACACAGATTCCACACTTAGAAGTCAAGAAGAAATAGAGCAGAGGTTCTTAACCTTTTATGTGTCATGGACCATACTGTTAGTCTGGAGAAGATTACAAATCCTTCTTTCAGAATTATGTTTTAAAATTATATTAAAATGTAAGCTGGGGAGAAATACAGAGAGACTTGGAGAGACTTAAATCAACTGTTGCTGAGTGAAATGAGCAGAATCAGAAGATCACTGTACACTTCAACAACAATACTGTATGAGGATGTATTCTGATGGAAGTGGAAATCTTCAACATAAAGAAGAGCCAACTCACTTCCAGTTGATCAATGATGGACAGAGGTAGCTACACCCAGAGAAGGAACACTGGGAAGCGAATGTAAATTGTTAGCACTACTGTCTATCTACCCAGGTTACTTATACCTTCGGAAGCTAATAATTAATGTGCAACAAGAAAATGGTATTTACACACATATATTGTATCTAGGTTATATTGTAACACATGTAAAATGTATGGGATTACCTGCCATCGGGGGGAGGGAGTGGAGGGAGGGAGGGGATAATTTGGAAAAATGAATTAAAAAAAAAAAGATATTTAAATTAGTTCAGATATATTTGTACATAGTTATGCATGTATATGTATATATTATGTACACATAAAGTAATCCCCTGATTAGCAAATTCTGTAATATTTTCTTCTCTCATTCAGTAAATTAAATGGAATATGTTTGTTGAGTTTCTTGAACACAATACTGTAAATTGAAGACACATAGATTAAAATAAACAAATGTATTCCCTAAAAAAAAAAAAAAAAAAAAAAATGTAAGCTGGGACTTACTCTGCATAAGACTTTCCTCATTGGTGGAGAATGATTGCTTCATAATCTTTGACTGCCTAAAGGATAGAATTGGTAAAAGCTTCACCAAAAAAAAAAAAAAAAAAAAGCTTCACAAGTTTTCTGATTCCCTTAAGAAAAAGAAGCCCCTTCAAACCAAGGAAAAGTCCCTAAAGTTTCTAATATGAGAAACTGGGTTTAGGGACTTGACTAAGATACTAGCTCTTCCAAATGTCTTCTGAGAATCTCAGTATCATGGTAGCACTGGACTTGGAGCTCAAAATCTCATTTCAGTCACTTAGTAGCTGTGTAATCCAGGGCCAGTTACTTAACCCTATTTGCCTCAGTTTCCTCAACTGTAAAATGAGAATCATAGCACCTACCTTTTTGTGAAGATCAAATGAGATATTTGTTTAAAAAAAAAATTAAGTTCTAAGTTTATATCTGACACATAATAGGCCTACATAAATGAATATTCCCTCCTTCCTCAGGTACTATATAAGTGCTTACTCTCTTTCCTTCCCTTCCCAATTTTCTTCAGAAATTTCTCTTCAAAAAGAAAATGGAATTGAATGTGGCTTTCTTGAAACAAAAAGAAGGCTTCCTAAGTTCTGGCCATTTCTCCATAAAGGAATAGAACATTGAGTAATCATTCACTCTCAGTGAGAAGAGCCTTATTCAAATGGACTTGGATCCTGAGTTACAAAAAGTATACTAAAATAAATTTTTAGACTGCAGGTTAAAAACATTAAATAGAAGAATCAAAAGAGACAAGAAAGTATGGTCAGAGGAATAAGAAAATCAGTAAAGGACAGTGTAGAAGCCAAAAGACTAGCAAGTTTTGATTCTGTATTCAATTCAATGAAGCAAACATTTATGAGGCAAAGTATTATGGTTGTCACTGGAGATACAAAGGCAAAGCTGGAACATTTCCTCAACTTCTAGGATCTTCTAGTCTATTGTGTGAATATAAATTGTATAAATATAAATATAATATAATTTGAAAAGGGAGAGAGCCTTTAAAAGGTAGGGAAAGGTTAGGGAAGCTGTCACAGAGGATATGGCCTCTGAACTGAAAATTGAATGATTTCTGATAGGCAAAAATGAGGAATGAGTACATTCCAGGTAAAAGAGATGAATTGTGGAAATGCAAGGAAGCAAGGGAAGGAAGAAGTATCAAGCATGAAGAATGTCTAATAGTACAGTTTAACTAAAATATAGGGTGTGTAAAAGAAAGTAATATGAATTAAGACTGGAAAAAGAGTATGGAGCTAGATTGTAGAAGGTTTGATCTATCAGAGTGAGAATTTCATATTCTCTCCTAAAGACAATAGAAATTACTAAACAAGAAAATGAATCTTTCTGACACAAGGCCTAGCACTCTATCCACTGTACCAAATAACTGCCCAACTATAGATAGCAAAGTTTAAATAAAACTCAGGATTTTCCTTCAGTTAACTGATTGAAAATGGCTCTTTAATTTCATTTTCTCACATAGAAATAGCAAATCTCTAACTTATAAATGCTTCCAGCAGCACCTTTTTGTATAAATTATACCAATGATGGGGTAGTCTATCAATCTCTCTCAACTGATAAGTTCGCTTTTTTAAAAGAAGGAAGTACTACCATCAAAGGAGGCTTAAGGCTAAAGCTACTTAAATGCAGTAGATAACAAGATGACAAACTAGCTAACTCATTTATTTTTGACTGTTTACAGCATCCTGTAGCCACAGGTTGGGAATGTATTAATTGACTAAAATGCTTTCTTCCCTCTTTTGAAAAGATCAGATGAAATGACTTGGAGATGTTTATGCCTAGCCTAAGTACTACTAAGAATCATATAATCCTAGAGTTAGAAAGGACCTTAGCTGTTACTTGGCTCCACCCCTTAATTTTACAGGAAATAGAGGCCAACAGAAGACAAACAAGTAAATTGCCAGATATGCCTAGTAAGAGACATCCAGGACAAAAATTCAAACTGGACTCCTCATCCAATGAGGGCTTTTTCCACAGTAGCAATATGTCTCTTTGGCTAAAAAAAAAAAAAAAAAAAAAAAAAAAGAGCCTCTTTAGCTTTGGAAAGAATTTCTTACAATAATACAGCCTTGATATGAATCCTATTATCCATTTATCCATTTAAATTTGTTTTTTTCAGTTACAATTAGTTTTGTTCTAGATAGAATTTCATGAGAATAGGGACTATATGTAATATTTAATCTTTGTGTTGTTTTGGTGATATAGTTAGTAGAAACCCAGCCTTGGAGTCAGAAGGCCTGGATTCAGGGCCTGCCTCTAACACAAAATATAACATGTGAGCATGGAGAAATCACTTTCTCAGGGCTATAGACAGCTTTCTAAGACTATCAGTTGTAAAAAGTGCCCAAATAATACATGGAATTTCCACATTTCCACAATTCTAGACTAATCTAATTCCCTGAAATCTTCCTATAATCTAGCAATTTTAAAGAGAATTACATATAGTTGTTGCTTAATAAATATTGAGTTCATATATAAATTATTAATTATGTCAATACTGAGTGGTAAGATTCTCTAATATAGCAGCGATGTTAATGATAACTAATATTTATGTAGCATTTTAAGATTTAAAAATAACTACCTTTTTTGATGCTTACGCCAGTCCTTTATAATAAATGATGTAGCTATTATTCCCTTTTTATAGACAAGGAAACTGAGATTTAGAGATAAGTGAATTTCCTACAATCACATAGCTGTTAAGTGTCAGAGGTATAATTTGAAACTAGGTTTTCGTGAATTTAAATCCCAATCTTTGATGCTACAGCATCAAATTAATTTATTTCATAATTTGGATAATTTAACTTAAGCCCTATTTTGATATTTTGACAGAGGACTTGAAGGTTATGATAGTGGGTCATAAACTTTGACTGGAAATATCAGTTTTGAAAAGCATCAGGTAACAGATCCAAGGGCCAATCTAGTGAAGTTTAAAGAAACTTGTTATCTGAAGTCTAGTTACCAGTGGTGAACACTTTTGGTCATAGTAACTCATGAAGACCTTCAGCTTGGTCATAGAAGGGTTCCCATCTGTGTTCTTAAAAGGAATGTCCACACTTTTGAAATCAAAGATTCTTGAAATATTCAGCTGAATCACTTAAAGTACCTAATGCTTTAAAAATATATTTAGGATATCTAGTATAATTTCATGTTGGAAGTCTATAGGAAAAATAAAAATATTATAGAAAGCCAGTCTATATAATGCACATATATTCAACCCAGTATTCTATTCCTGGCAAAGGGACTAGAGAGATGTTCTGAAAGAGAATACTATACAAACATCATAATAAGCTTAAAAAGTACAATTTGGTTTTCAAAAAAATTCCTTGTTATAAAAATGAGGGTGATAAGAAAAAATGAAGAAGATGAGCAATAAAAGATGAACAGTCTGGAGTCTTCCCTTCTTTGGGGAGAGTAATAGAAGAGAGAGTAAAGATGAAATTTTTTCTGACTCATAACAACTTCAAGTGTATTAGCCTATTTCAATACAGATTTTTAAAGTTTTTAAAGTTGGTTTAACTTTGTGTTTTTATTTATTTTATTGTTGGTCATGACCAAAACTTTCATCACTTCTAGTGTCTGCATGATGGAAAGATATAGGCAAGAATGTCATAAAATGAGATCAGACTGGATCAAGAATGACATAAAATAACATGGGACTGGAGGACCTAGCCTATTGGAATCAGAGAACCTATCTATCATAAAGTTGATCTTTCTGGTAACTCATGAATATTACTAAGTTAAGGAGAAACCACTCACCTGCTTTGAAGGACTCAGAAAAAACATTTTACCAGTAAGAAATTTTAAGTTTTAAAAGATTGGAATGATAATTGTTTTTCATTTTGATTAATCTATATTTAAAAAGTAATTTGTGTTTCTTTCAACTTGCACAGAAGAAATGCATTCAGTTGTGAATTATTCTCTAACTTGATTTTTCAGAAATGTTTGAAGAAATCATCTCAATCATTGAGGTAATGATCTCATTACTTCAATCATGAAGTAATCATCTCAAGAAGAATAGAAGAACATTTGTACAAAGGTACAATTTCTAACAATGGAAATGTCAGTGGCTATGTACTTAAAGAAAGTGTTATGTTTTCAGGAAAAAAAATTGAAGGGTAATGAGAAAATTGCTAGTTTGGAAGCAAGAGAACTTAGTTTAAAATTTAAATTCTACCATTAACAACTTTTGAACTTCAGCAAGAGACTCTCTGTGGGACTCAGTGTCTTCAATTATAAAATAAAAGTGTGATTTCTAAGTTTTTTTCAGCTCTGATTTCATTATTTCTTCAAAGTGGGCATGAGCAGATTTAGTATAAACTCTGTGAAATGTTCTTCTACTCATGTTTTCTATGATATAAAATACTAACAGTTCACATTTTTATAATACATTAAGTTTCGTGAAGCGTTTTAGGAATATTTGATCCCAACAACTCTGAGAGGTAGGTGCTATAATTATCCTTCTAAGGAAAAGTAAGGAAATTAAGACAGACAAAAATAAAAGACTTGGCAAGCATCAGATTATTAGTAAATGTCTGAGGCTGGTTTTTCTGAAACAAGTCCAATGTTTTATCCACTGAGCCATCTGGTGGCCTCTCAGAGTACCAAGAAAGAGAAAGTCTCATACTGAAACTGGACATAATCTATTGCCATCATGGTTAACTCCTCTTTATGTCCCAATTCCATTATATTATAGTATCACAGAATATAATTAGTATTAGATATTAGATATTATAGTATCACAGAATCTGCCTTAGCTAGACCATCTAGTCCAACTCCATTATAATATCACAGAATCTGTCAACTCCCCAGCTAACGCATTAATCTAGAGCAGGGTTTTTAAAGTGGGGTCTAAGGACTCCATGGATAGATTCCAGCCTGTGAATTTGGATGGGGAAAAAAATTACATCTTTACTTTCACTAACTTTGAACTGAAATTTGCTCTTTCTTTCAATTATTTCAAAACATTGTGAGAAGCGGTGCATTGGCTTCAAAGGACTTCCAAAGAAGTCCAGTGGAACAAAAGTGATTAAGAATTCCTTTCTTGGAAGCAGTTGGGTGACTGGTCAGGAGGACCTGAAATGAAATCTAGCCTCAATGACCCTGAGCAAGTCAATTAACACTAATTACATTTAAAAAAGAATCCCTTACAAATAATAACTGACATCTCTTCTCTGCAATGCCCCAGTAAAGTCATTACTTGGAAACTCATCTTGCAAGATCCAATTAGTCTTGTTACTCATACTTCATCAGCACCCTTTGCCAGCCCTCCATTTGGAGGATGGAAGTTTCTTCCCTTTAAGGAAGGGAAGGAAGCTGTTATCTCCTAAGACATCTCTTTTCCAACCAGCCTACACTCATCATGATCTTTCTTGGTTACTCCATAGTGTCTGAGTCAGATACCTTTTCCCCAATCTCCTCTTTTTCAATTTATTTTTGTTTGTTGACTTTCCACATTAGATTGTAAACTTCTTGAGGGCAGATTTTTGTATTCCACTGCCCCCAGCTTAGCACATTGGTTGACACATAGTAGGTACTTAATAAATGTTTATTGACTATTTACTTGGCTCACTAGAGTAGGGCCACCAGGAATTATTTTTGTATTCCACTGCCCTCAGTGCTTAGCACATTGGTTGACACATAGTAGGTACTTAATAAATGTTTATTGACTATTTACTTAGCTCACTAGAGTAGGGCCACCAGGAATTATCGAAGAGAAGGAAAATTTAAAAGCTTGTTGAAAATTAAGCATATTCTCTAAGAAAGAAATCAGCTATGTTATTAAGGCATGGGATGTGAACAAATCAAACATTTACTGATAAAAAGAAATCATAATTTAGAAACCCCATTTCAGTTACAAAACCCCAGAGAGGGTTGGGAACTACATTTAAGAAGCTGGGCTTTAGAACACCCCTGGCTGAGAAACATCTCTTCAATAAAAGGTGAAGGGAATCAAGATTGCAGAAGGGAGACAGCACCAAGTCTGGGCCATGACTTCATTTCCTTCCAAGCTGCCCTCCACACTTACCGAAGAAACGTTAATCCTTACCGATCACATCAGCCCTGGAACTCCCACCTGGAAGTACAAAGTATACCTCCAGGTACAGAAGGTGAGGGGCCCTTTCCAGAGACTCCATTTAAGAAAGCCATCCAGGAGAGCCCCCTCTTCATTTCCTACCATACTGCACCCTTCTGAATTTTTCTATCATGCCTCCTCATTGGATATTTGTCCTTCTTCATCTTCTTTTTATGTGTTGCCTTCCCTATTAGAATGTATGGTCCTTGAGGGCAGGGACTTTTGTATTTTGTTTGTATTTGTGCACTAGAATAGTATTTAGTATTAATGATTCCTTAATAAGTGCTTATTGATGGGTGGTTTGACTGATTTTCTAAAGCTGCCTCTGCCTTCCTGATCCAAGTAGCCTTTCTTTTTCCTTAAATTAAGAGGAAAAAAAAATTCTCTAGTTCTGGCCATGACTGGGAGTTTTACTTGTGAATTTCTGGGGAAGAGCTTGCATGCTTAGGAGGAGCAAGTTCATTGGTTGAAGTAATTCTTCCCAGAAGCCCTTGCATTATCCCACACCCATTCTCTGGGAGGATAAAGAGGGCAGCTCTGGAGGAATTACTTCAACCAATGAACTTGCTCCTCCTAAGCATGCAAGCTCTTCCCCAGGAAAGGCTGGAACTAGAGAATTGTCAAGTACCGACTTAGCACTTAGTAAGAACCTAATATCTCATTATCTCATTAGCACTTAGTAAGAACCTAACATATATATATATATATATATATATATATATATATATATATATATATATATATATATATGACAAGAAAATATCAAGATATGCTGTATAAATTATGTAAGGACAAAACAAAACCAAAACAATGCAGAAATGATCTTTCCAAAAGAGTTTACTTCTAATGAGATGATATATTGTTAAGTCCAAGCTAGCTCCCTGGAGGCCTCAGGAACAGCCAGAGTCAGGATAAATTGAAGTCCTTGGTCTTTAGGGGGAGAAATGAAGGAGATGGACAAACTGTCACGAGGCTCCTGGATTCTCCAGTCCAAAATCATCAACTTCTCTCCTCATCCTGCTTCTCACCCCACCCTCTAATCCTTGCCTACAATTATCTTAATACCAAACATTGAGCCCTCATCAATTGTGAGAAGAACCATTTATCCAAACATATGCTAATAAAGTCATTGTCTCATATCAAATAGGTAATTAGCCTTAAGATCTCCATTGTCTGATTCAAGTACACTTTTTCATAGTTTCAGCCCTTTACAATATGTGGAGAAGCAATGTGATACAATAGGAAGAGCACTGGAGTTGAATTCAGAACATCCAGATTCAAATCTGAACTCTATTGCTTGTCACTTGTCAATTTCAGGCAAGTCACTTTAGTTTTCCTAAGCCACCATTACTTCATTTTTATGTAAAAGTTTATCAAAAGCTAAGGCAGCTAAGGGGTGCAGTGGATAGAGTGCTAGACTTGGAATCAGAAAGACTGAGTTACAGTCTGGTCTCAGACATTAGCTGTGTAATTTAAGCAAGTCACTTAACCCTATTCATCTATAAAATGAGCTAAAGAAGGAAAAGGCAAACCACTCTAGTGTTTTGCAAAAAAAAACCCAAAAAACAAAAAACAAAAACCCATCCTCAAATGAGGTCACAAAGAATAAGACACAATTGAAATGACTAAACAAAATATCAAAAGCTTTCCCTTATAAGAAATACAAAGAGATTGTGTGATTATCACGTCATACAACAAATTCCTTCAGCAAGTCGGGCTTGTTTCCACTGATCACTGTAGTTCTGGACCCCTAATGGGACAGGACAGGATCCCCACCTGTAGTGCTCAGTAGCTGATAATCCTCCATCCAGTACCTCATTCACTTTTGCTTCATGGACTTATTCCTGCTAAGCCTAAGGGCCATATTCAGAGGTAGAATGGAGCCAGTTCTAACAAGCTCAGGGAGCTGATTGTTAAATTGTCTCTGTGAATATTTACACTTCAGAAATGAGCATACAAGTGAGGGCTTGATTTATTGTTTTATTGATTGTCTTTATTTTAAAAAGAGATAGAGAAAATGTTAAATGTAAAAGTGAATCCTGAGCACATTTTCCTTCAGAGGGTCAATTATATCAACATTTATTAGATCACCCTAGTTTATCTATCTTGCCACATTATTCTCTCACTACAGGCTCTGTTTTTGTTTTTTGTTTTGTTTTGTTTTGTTTTTACTGGAAGCTAGCATTTACTATTATGCATCCATTGTATTTGCAACTTTAGTCTTATCTGCTCTCCCCTAAAGCAAGGATGTGTCTCTGGTCCCTCTTTGGAGACACAAATCATTGCCTTAATCTCTACTCATTTCAACATTAATAATAGTAGACAAGGATTCAAGGGTTATTGAATTTTCTTTTACACAAAGGGGATAATATGATAGAGGAGGAAAAATTTGTTGAATAGGAAAAAGCTTGTAGCTCATACAGTCAGTTGCAGAGAAAGAAATCAAGTCCTAAGTGTTTCAAGTCACAGGAAGAGAGGAGAGACAGAACTTCCATGAGTTTGACATGAATAGAACTGGAAAGGAGATGGGAAGATGGAAAGGTATCCTCACAAAGTGATTTGTAATTCTCTTTTCATCATTTACCCCTTGGTATTTTCTTGACACTTTACAATTTATAGAAGAAGATGGAGGAGCTATTTTCCTCTTTACTTTTCCTAGAATTCTCCAACACGCTGAGTTCCGAATAGCATAGTATGTCACCAATTAAGATAATATCTGCTCCAGTCTCTCATCTCCATAGCAGAACCATCAGCTCAGAAACACAGGAGTATATCACCTAAATTTAGGCTTTTCTTTGTGATAGGGCAAAGGGCAATGTATACTTCAGAGATCCCAAAATATTTCCTGAGTTTAGCAGGGGAAGAAGCCATATTTTGCTGATAATGCCTCTGCCTACCCCACCCCACCGCCATCTCCTAGATTTTTCTTTCCTTGGAATCATTGTTTTTCTTACCTTAGATTATTTAAACTTTCCCTAGAGGTAGAAGGTAAGAGCTGGGAGAGTGAACTTGGGACCAGAGTATACTTGTAAAATCTGAGCTGCTTTCCTCCTTGCCGATTGTCCTGATGTATAATTTCTTTGGAAGAATTAGTGCCTCCTTGCCCCCACTTATTCTTGTTCTTCAGTCATTTAATTTGTGTCTGACTAATTATGACTCTATTTGAGGTTTTCTTGGGAAGGATACTTGCCATTTCCTCATTTCTTTTTCCAGATCATTTCACAGTTAAAGAAACTGAAATAAACAATTAAGTGACTTGCCTAAGATCACTCAGCTAGTAATTATCTGAGGTTGGATTTAAAGTCATGTCTTCCTGACTCCAGATCCAGTGTTCTATCCACTGTACCATTTAGCTAACCCCGTATTCCCCTAAAGAAGAACAAATAATAGCAAAATAATTAAAAGAAATATATCCTGGAAGTCAGGAGAACTGTTTATAGGATTATAGTGTAGTGGAGGTGGGAGTGATGAGATTTGGAAAGGAGATAACTTAAGATCAAAAATACCAACAGGAAATTCCTTTTTTGGGAGAAACTGAAGGAGATAATAGAGAATTTTTGTCTTATTTACAACAACAGAGAATTCTTGTATTATTGACAAATATCTCCGAAACCTCTTGATAACATCTCTGTGCAAACATTGTTTTGATGACTCCAGTCATCATGTATGTATATAAGGAAGGCTGAAAAATGAAATCTTTGCATTTGGTATATACCAGCCAAATGCCCGTCAACTGACGCCCCCCTTTTCAGGCATTTTGGGTCTTCCAGGCCAAATGCCTGTCTATCCCTTTACTACCAATAAAGACTTTGTTTCCATACAGCATTAAGTAGCAAATTCCTTTGCTGCTGAACCCGCCCTTGGTTACTTTGGGGAAGGAAGGAGAGAGAGAAAAGGAACTGACCCATCTCTGTTTAGAACCTCCGTTTACTCCTCATCAGGAGGAGGGTGTCCTCTTTATGGCTTATGTTCAAGCACCATTTCTTCCAGACAATAATGTAAAATCTTGAAGGGATAGCTGTTTCTTGACAAGGATGATCCTGATTGATTGCTGATAACCTAGAACATATACAAAAATGAACTTCCAGATCTCTTTGACTTCCTCAATTCTTTAAGTGTTATGATTTGATTCAAGTTAGGGAAGTACAGGCCCTTTTTTTTGAGGCTGAATTACGATGTAGTCAAGGGGAGCCCAAATGGCATAGATTTCCTGACTATCAGAGCCTAAAGAGATCTAGAAGTAGCATTAAAGAAAGGCCTACTGTGAAAGGATACTTACTGACAATAGAGGATATAAGTTCATCTCCTACCTCTGTGGTAAGTTATGGAGGAGGGAATCCCGAAACTCTAAAAATCCTTGAAGGAGAAAATCTCCTTCAACTCTGCCTCGTGAGGGACCTTGTCCCAAGGGACAAACAGTTTCATCCTTGTTATCTAGGTGGGGTCAGCTCAGTCCAGAAACTCATTGAATTCATTTCAAATTCCAGCTCAAGCTGAAACCCAGAGTTGAGCCAATTTGGGACTCCACCCACAAGTTCTCTTCAGCTAAAGCTCCCATTATAAAAGAGCCAAACTAAAACCCCCTCTTTGCAAAGGTTCCAAACATGCCAGCTATGCCATGCTTGGGATGCCAAGGGCCTCTATCCATTGGAATATTATTTTCCAGTGTCACCATCTCTTTACCCTCTCCTATTTCTCTAATCAGACTTTATGCCTCTCTGTCCGGATTTCTAACCTTACTTCCAATCCCCATAATAAACCCATTTATCAATCTAAACCCAATTTTCTGGTCTATAAATTCCTTTATAGAGAACTTCTGTGCCACCAGAAGGGAGTCCTCAAACTCACTACCCTTGCGCTGAATCCCAAGGGGTTGCAGAGGAGCCAACCTCTCCATTTGGTTCCCTGAACCCTGAACCTGCCATTACAACTTATCATTTAACTCCCTGACCACCAAAAACCCTAATTTCATTTTGGTTCCTTAAATGTAAACCTTCTCATTCTCATCCTTAGGACTCAGTTTCCTCATCTGTCAAAGGAGGGGAATGGACCTTTATACTTGGTTTCTGAGTTTCTACATCTATGAATAAAGATGTGTGGCACACTTCATTAAAATATACAGATGGGAAATTTGGCTTTATTTTTAAAAGGCAAATATGTATTGGATAATCAACCATAAAAGATACATTTTTTTGGCTTATCAAATAAATTAAAGAAATTAAAACCTAGCCAAACATATTTTTTTTTATTTACTTAAAACATACAAATTTTCCAAAGTGATTCTTTCAAACAAAGCTTTTCTCTTCCCCTAATACAAAACAACCTTCTGGATCTTATCTTCTTGGTTAAAGAAACATTGTTCCATTTAGATACATTACAATGAAGAACAAGCCATAGAGTTTAAAAACTGATGACCAGTGGCACATCCTTTTGAAATTTAATGTGTTAATTTTTTCCTTCCTTACCCAAATCGGCAAGAGCCCTCAAGACATGCATTTTAATAGTTAGTTTGAACTATGGAAAACAAAGAATGGAGTTAGAGGTGTCAAAGAGAGGAAGAGGCCAGTTGATTTTTAACTTGCTTGGCTATAACCAGATGAATTCCCCTCAGTTTGTGAGTCACAAAGTCACTAGAGATATCTACTACTTCTTCTGGACCAGAACCTCATTGATGGTAAAGGGGAAAGGAATGGGAAGAAGAGGGAGAAAGCAGGAGTAGTAGTGGAGGGCTGCAGCAACTAAAGGACTCTAGAAAATAGGAAAGTTAGTTGCACCTCCAGAAGGTTCTGGGTCTCCAGCAACAAGGAAGTCATTACTTTTTTTTTTTTTTTTTAATTATAGCTTTTTATTTATAAGATATATGCATGGGTAATTTTACAGCATTGAACCTTTTGTTCTAATTTTTCCCCTCCTTCACCCCAACCCCCTGCCCCAGATGTCAGGTTGACCAATATATATTAAATATGTTAAAGCATAAATTAAATACAATATATGCATATATGCCCAAACAGTTATTTTGCTGTACAAAAAGAATCTGACTTTGAAATAGTGTACAATTAGCCTGTGAAGGAAATCCAAAATGTAGGTGGACAAAAATAGAGGGATTGGGAATTCTATGTGGAGATTCATAGTCATCTCCCAGAGTTCTATCTCTGGATTACCTTTCATTTTTGAAGATAGCTCTAATTCTGTTGTCTACTCCAGGACTTCTTAATTTTTTTCCCACACTTAGAGACCCCTTTTCACTCAAAGAAACTTTTACACAACCTCAGGTATATAGGTATGTAAGTTAGTCATACAAATTAAACATTTACTGATAATAAATCAATTTTGTGACCTCCACATTCAGTTATGAGAACCTAGGAGATCATGAACCACAGTTTAAGAAGTTTTGATCTATGGAAGGATGAAATATGGTGAAACAAACATAATGCAAGTTAGAATGTGGTAATACTAAGAGATCCAGACAGAATGTTCTAGGAAAAAGTTAGAATGGAGCAAGTGGTATTAGCCACTTTAGTCTCTCAAGATTACTCATAGAATTCTAAGAATAATAGTAGTACTCATCTATCTCCTGGGGAGGACATAATTTGTGAGTTTGTAAGTTGAAAGAAGGGACTCAAAGGTATTAGAAAGAAATGAAAAAAAATGTAGTTCCTGTCCCCAAGGAGTTTATAGTCAACTGAGGAAAATTACTACATATAGAACCTCATTTGGAATTTTCTTGGCAAAAATACTGGAATGGTTTTAAGGAGGGAAAGGAAAGGGGGAACCCCATTTCTCAGCGCATAGATAATCCCATGAGGTGCAGTGTCCCCTGTAAAATTCATTTACAGGCCCGAAAAGCTAGATAGATAAATAAAAGGTTTATTGTAGGAATTTGGAAGTAAAGCTCACTTAGATGCCAGGGCCAAAGGTGGCCGCTGGGAGGGCAGGAAGGATACCATGTGTTGGCTGGGAGGGCTCCTGCAATGAGGGTGTTCCGGCTCACCTCTTTTATACCCAAAAGATGATGGGCAGTTCCCCTAAGTTCTCGGCGGGCTTTTCAGTTAGCTCAGATCAGGTGAGGGCTGGGGGAAGCTGAGCTGAGGATGGTGGGGGTTGGGCCCAAATATTCAAAGGGTGCCTTTGACTAGGATTTGTGAATCAAGGTCAGTCATGGGTTGGGAATTAGAAAGGAATCTTAAAGGGACCCCAATCTTCATCAGTTTGGCTTTACCTTTTCCACCTCATTTTTTTAGGGATGAGGAAATTGAGTCAAACAAAATTAAGTGACTTGTCCTGGGTCACACAGCTAGTGTCAGAGCTCAGACTTGAATTCAAGAATATGAATCTTCCTGACTCCAGTTCTAGCAGTATCCACTGTGCCACCTATCTACCCACATATAGGTATAAATAAAACAAAGAAGGATGTTATGGAACAAGGGCAGCTATAGACAGAATGCTCTAGGAAAATAAAAAGGAGGGAAGAAGTCCTTTCATATAACTTTGTATTAGGGAAGTTTATCGTAGAGACCCATAATATCAGAAGTCCCGAGTGTTACATAGACATTCAACATATTTCTAAAATTACCCTAAACACCTAGACAAACATGTATTCACTTCCAAAAATGCCAAGTGACTACGAAGCCTTGATGGTATCTTTCAGATACATTGAGAGTTTAGTAGATTTTTATAGACAATCCCCCTAATCTCATGTCTATTCATAAAAATATTTTTATAAGAAATTTCTATTAGAATTTTTATAAGATGGCTAAATAATCAGTTTCCATCATGATTTAGCCATTCTGAAAAGAATTACTACTACCATAAAAGAAGAAAAATTCTTAATAAAAATATTTTTACTAAATATACAATAGATTTTCAGTTTCATGTGTAATTATCTTTTTATTTTAATATATTATGGAAATGCTTGTTTTATTCCATAAATTAAAAAATAAAATTAATTCTAAAAAAATCTAAACAAAACAAAAAAAAGAAGTAACTTTGTTCTACTCTGTCATAGAACTAAAAAAAAAAAAAAGGTGATAACATTACCAGCATAACTTTAAAATATTTTTGAAACCTAAAACTAAACTTCACAGTGTAAAATGCTTAGGGGATACCCACTCAATTTTATTAATTTATTTTAATGACACCCTTGCACTCTCAATTTGTGCCCTTTTAGTATAGAAAGTAAAAACTTGGTTTAGTATTTATTTGCTTTATAATGTTCTTCCACTAGGGGGCAGCAAGAGGCTATAAATGAATTCAATTCTAAGTGTCATTTTTGGCTTTAGATTAGAACCAAGCAAAAGAAACTAATCTTCTGCATTCCATCCCACCAATGTAATTCCACTTTCTTCAACCCCAGACAGAATGGAGACATATAGACTTATCCTGGGCAAAAGAGACTGCTGATAATCAAAGAAACATCTCCCAGACAAAGTAGATTCACATGATTTGGAAGGTTGTTTTCTGATCATAAGCAATGTAATCTGGGTCTAGTTTAGAATAAGCAGAATCACCTGATAGGGTGGGAAACGAGGTTTAAGGGGCTACAAGGAGAGAGTTTGATTCAAAAGAAATTAGAATCAGATAATTGTGTCAATTTGCTGGAAGTTGGAAAGTAAATTCTAACTTCAGAATTTGACTCATAATCCTGAGGCAAGATTTCTATGTTAAATTTATAATTCAAAAAATGAATAATCTTTCTTATTGATTCCTATCTTACAAGTTACTTCCTGAGAGTTGAGCATGGATCAACAAGATCCCCATATTACTTCATCCAACAAGTCTGTACCTGAGATGGCAAAAGCTTCAGTAAAAAGTATTATTCTTTTTTTCCTTTACCAAATACTTGAATGGAACATGGTACTTGTGTGTTAAGCCAAGGGTCAGAGGCTGACCTTACTTTAGTGTTTGTTGCATATTCTAAATGCCCAAAGATGTTCAACTTCCATGTCAAAGAAATTATTTCATAAATCTTCCTGGTTATTCCTTAAACCATTTCTCAAATATTCATAGTATCACATGATGGCAAAAGGGGAATAGTTATTTGCTATATTTTCCTCCTCTCAAATATGAAATTACATACATATAAATATTTATTAAATATAGCAATATTTTTGGCATGAAAATGATCTTGATTTCAGCCACTTTGGCTCCATTATTTCCTCAACATTCTTTTATCCCAAGGATATTCCATATCCTCATACCTACCTCATTTCCCAATGACCAGAATTTATGGATTTAATCAATATATTTCAAGTTCTAAATTGTTCCTTGGATAAATATATTTGACAAACTTACATTTAAATGTGTGTATTAGAAACGAAAGTTTTGAAATTTTTGTGACCAAAAAATTATTTATGGAGAGAAATAGCCCAAATATACTCATATTCCCTGAGTATCCTAATATACTAATGCACCTTTCCAGAGTATTCTAATATATACTTTCTAACACATACAAACACACACACACATAGTCTCACAAGTCAAAACACTTATCTTTGAGAATTATTTTAAAGGCTCTCCTTTTTCTTTCATATATCTAAAATGATACCCCTCTGTTTTAGTAATATATGTATATATTATGTAATACATCTATATTACACACACATATATGTATATATAGATGCATGTGTGAGTATGTGTATATATATTTAGAAATGTAGTTACATATCTATTTATCAAAATGCATTCCAGATGTTCCTGTCTTCCACAATCTTTTGTTTCCATAGTTTTGTATTTGTCTTTTCCTGGAGAAATAGCAAAGTCTGATATGTATATTAACCCACCTCCTACCCTTTGGAAAATTATTTATAAGCAAGTATGCTGATCATAGAATCAGAAAACTGTGTCTTTCTTATTCATCTATAAATTCCTTAAGTTAAACTCAAGTCCATCAATAGGCCTCCCTAGAGTGCTAAAAATGTCCATGTGAATGTATAAGGAAGGGAGTTGTTAACAATTGCATATTTTTATTCTTTGACTCAAAGGTGTTCAACTAATGGCGTAAATTAATTTTTTTTTCATTGTGATGGCACCAGGGAAAATATAATTACCAGATTGCTGCTGATGGCCATCTCTTTTGGACCTGCCTAGATCAGAGACAGCCTTACATTAGAAACAATGACCAACTATGGTGTTGAGTTGATGATTAGATACAGAAAGACCTGGACACACACACTTAGCCCTGATTTTCTGTTAATAAGCCCATAAATTGATGTCAAAAATTAAATCCATGACTTTTGAAACACTGGCAGGACAGACAAATTTAGTCAGTAATCAAGGAAGAAAAGCTAAACGCTTTTAAATTAAATTAAAATCTAAGTCAAAATAATAATTTTTTTCTTAATGAGGTAGTTAGGGTAGTGTAGTGCACAAAGTTCCAGGGCTAAAATCAGGAAGACTCATATCCGTGAATTCAAATCTGGTCTCAGATACTTAATAGCTATGTCTCTTTGAGCAAGTCATTTAACTCTTTACTTCAGTTTTCTCATCTGTAAAATGATCTGGAGAAGGAAATGGCAAACTAGTCCAATATCTTTGCCAAAAAAACTCCAAATGGGGTCATATAGAGTTGGACACAACATGAATGTCTGAAGAACAACTATATAAATTATGAAATATATATGAGAATTGTTAAGAAAGTAGTCAACCAAAGGATTATGTTTTGCAGTGATCCTATATTATGTAATAATGAACATTACAAACAAAATCTCAAGTTATATCACTTACTATATTTTTAAAAAAAAAAGGTTATTTTCCCTAAAGAATTTGATGAAGAATGATACAAAATGAACTTGAATAGGCTGACATGTTATAAACAAAGGGCCATTGAAGAGTGATATAAATGTTGTAACCAAAATGAAAGTATGATCCCTCAAAATGGAACAATCATTTAGTAACAGAAGGGATAATCAATAGATAGGCCACATGATCCATTGGAATCCTAGCATTGTTAAGAGAACATAAAACCCTCAGCAGGTTGAGTAGTTGGGCGTCCCATAGGATGACCATAAATCTGGTATTCAAAGGAGTCTCCAAGGCCATCTAGTATGGCATCAATGTTCAATGATATCAAACTCAAATAGAGAACAGGGCCACTAAACCTTTCATAAGAATCCCTGAAGGCTACACATTGACTTAGAAAACCACATGTTAACATTACTGATATTCTATTGTATTTTTACTAATTTTGTTAAATATTTCCCAATTATATTCTAATCTGGTTCACTGAAATAGTTATAGACCATAGATCTGTGTTTATACCTCTGATCTAGTCCAGCCTCCTCTTTACAGATAAAGATACTCAAATCCACAGGAGTTAAATAACTTCTTCAAGATTATACAGGTAGTAACAGAGGTGGTATGTAACCCAGGTTCCCTTTCTCCCAAACCAGTGTTCTTTCCACCACACATCGGCAATGAGATCACAGATACATTGGCATATTTTCTTATATTTTAATTAAAAACAGCACTGTCTTAAACTGACTCCATTACTAACAAAGGAGGGGTATGACTTATAGTAAGACTCTCTGCTATAGAATTCCATTACAATTTTTGGCAGTCATATGAGCCTCTGCAAGTTGTATAAATTGCTTGTGAAATGGCAGATTGTGTGAAGATGAAACATATGAGTGGGAATTTTTTTTTAAGTTGATATGAATTCTAAGCCAACTGTAATATACATTAACAGAATCATGATTTAATTTATGGATATGATGGGGCTGGGTTAGATGTGGGATTTCATTGATAATGGGGAAACTCCTGATGAGTCCCTCCCACTCCCTTAAATTCTCTGGTGCTCATATCCTCAGCAAGTGGCCTGGGAATACTGAAAAGTTAAGTCACTTGTACAAGATCATAATCAGTATGTTAGAGGCAAAACTTAAATCTAGATCTTCTTGATCTTGAAATTGGATTTCTATCTACTAGATCATTCTTCCTATCCTGATGAGCTTCTATTATAACTTGGAAAATTAATTAGCCTAGTGAGAATTAATACTTTAATACTGGAGTATTCAGAGAATTTTAGATCCAAAAGGAATTTTAGAAATCATTTAGTCAAAAAAATCTTTGTTTTATACATAGTAGAGATTGGCTATGAACATTCCCTATAGGACATGCATAGAGATTAACCTGCCAGGGCCATCATATGGGAATGTCCACTGAGTTACCTTGACTTTTTTTGGCCAAATGTGTACCTCTTCACTAAGGACTTGGGTACTTTGCAATGAAAAAGTAATTAATCCCTTTGTCTCATGATGGCACCAAGGACTGTCTACTAAACCAGAAAGAAATGATTTACTCAATAGACCTTAAAGGAATGTAATTCTCTTTTTCATTCTCATGAAAGAGAGTGAGACTGACAACTTTACGCAAAATCTGCCTCACTTAAATCCAATTCACTCAAAAGTCAAGACATCACCCATCATCCACTATTTTACTGTTTTAATACATTGTGCCCAGACTCCAATACCTCATTCTCACTCATTCTCTTTAAAAATGATGAACAACAACAATCCTGAAAATGTCAGAACTTTTCCAGACTCATATTAGAGGGATGGGAGAGGAACAAGTTTGAGTTTTCATTTTCTAGCTGTATGGTATCTATGAGCACACGGAGCTGAAATTAAATGATCTAAGTATGGATCTTTTGTCCTTGGCTGCCTTTTTTTGCTTTGTGTTTCTTGCCTGACTATAGATGACTGAATAATGATCCTAAAAGGGGCATTTCTAACCTAGGAGGTAGCTCTGTGAATTTAAGGGTTGGAGCTCCTGGATCCCTCATTTGGAGCTGACTAGCAGGGGAAGTTCCTACATTCAAGATGATCACCAAGAGGAGGATAAACTTAATCCCTAGCTTGCCACAAGACATGGATCTGGAAGGAACAGTTTGGAATGTAAAGGCTGGACAAAGATGAAATGTCTTTTAAAACAAAAGTTAATAATATTTTATTTTTCCAAATACATGCAAAAATAATTTTCAGCATTCACCTTTGCAAAACTTTGTGTTCCAAATTTTTCTCCTTTTCCCTCTGTTCCAAGACAGCAAGCAATCTATATAGGTTAAACATGTGTAGTTCTTCTAAATATATTCCATATTCATCATGCTGAGCAGGAAGAATCAGATCAAAAGAGAAAAAAACACACGAAAGAAAAAAAAAAGATCAAGCAAACAAACAACAATAAAAAAGGTAAAAAAATATATATGCTGTGATCTATATTCAGTCTCCATACTCTCTCTCTGGATGTGGATGGCACTTTCCATCCCAAATCTCTATTGGGAATTGCTTTGAATCACTTCACAGTTGAAAAGAACCAAGTCCTCACAGTGATTATCTCATAATATTCTTGTTACTCTGTACAGTTCAAGTGTCTGCTCACTTCACTCAGAATCAGTTCATGTCAGTCTTTCCAGGCTCTTCTGAAATCAAACTTGTCAGTGAAATGTCTTTTTAAAAACTTCATATTTGGTTTCCACATCGACCACAAGAGCAGGTATAATAGTCATTATAAATGACTGATGATTCTTAAGGGTTATTGGTCAATTTTGTTTGGAGAAAATGAATAGTTATCTTAAAAACTAATTTCCATTGCATATTAAATGCTTTTATACCTTTTCTTTTTGGGAAGACCTTAGCTGTGAAATCTAAACTTAATGTTCTCTGAGGTGGAGGCACAAAAAGTCTGAGATGGAAAAAGTTCTGGACCCCATTGTTTGGAAGCTACCCCCCACCAGGAATAAATTCAGTGTGTATGCATAGATCCACAACTGAAAGGGGCTTTTTAGTGAAGAAGATGAAAGCAAACCACTCCCACCTCACCACCTCTCCTCCTCTAAGGCCCAGTAATGGTTCTGTATGTTGATAAGCAAACTGAAGTCTAAAGAATTGGAGTCATCTGTACAGTGTCACATAGCTAGTTAGTGATAGGGCCTAGCTTAGAGCCTAGATGTCCTATTTTGTTCTTTAATCTTTTTTCTACTATATTATAAGGCTTTTAAGTAGGAATATGTTGGTAATATTTAACTGGTTCTGAAAAAAAAGTGCCAGGCTTACTTTTAACCTTAAGATTTCCCCATCACTTTATTAAATTGAGACAAACAACAAAACAATGAACCAAGCCTTGAATTATAAAATTTTCCAACATTACCAGTGTAAATGATGCTAAAAATTCAACATCTTCTAGATAGCTCTAGCATATCCCTATTTTTTTCCCTGAGGCAATTGGGGGTAAGTGACTTGCCCAGGGCCACACAGCTAGAAAGTATTAAATGTCTGAGAGAATATGGTTTCCATTGTGGAGAGCAATCTGGAATTATACCCCAAAAGTTATCAAACTGTGCATACTCTTTGATCCAGCATTGCTGCTATTGGGCTTATATCCCAAAGAAATAGTAAAGAGGGGAAAGGGACCTGTATGTGCCAAAATGTTTGTGGCAGCTCTTTTCGTAGTGGCTAGAATCTGGAAGATGAATGGATGTCCATCAATTGGAGAATGTTTGGGTAAATTATGGTATATGAAGGTTATGGAATATTATTGTTCTGTAAGAAATGACCAGCAGGACGAATACAGAGAAGCTTGGAGGGACTTACATCAACTGATGCTGAGTGAAATGAACAGAACCAGGAGCTCATTATATACTGCAACAGCAATACTATATGAAGATGTATTCTGATTGATAAAGATAGATCTAATTCAGTTCCAGTTGATCAATGATGGACAGAATCAGATACACCCAGAGAAGGAACACTGGGAATTGAGTGTAAACTGTTTGCACTATTGTCTTTCTACCCAGGTTACTTTTACCTTCTGAATCCAATTCTTACCGTGCAACAAGAAATTCAGTTTTACACACATATATTGTATCTAGGATATACTGTAACACATGTAACATGTATGATTGCCTGTCATCTAGGGGAGGGGATAGAGGGAAGTAGGGGAAAATTCGGAAAAGAAGTGAATACAAGGGATAATGCTGTAAAAAAACTTACCATGCATATGTAATGTCAAAAAATTATAATTATAAAATTAATAAAAAAAGAGAATATGGTTTCTATTGAACCCAAAAGTTATAATTAACTCAATGTTGTACAATATAAAGAGTGCTATATTTGGTATCAAAGGATCTAAATTTATATCCTGATTCTTCTGGGTGTTTTCTGTGTGATCCTGAATAATCACTTTTTTTAGGAGTCACTTTTCTCATCTATTAAATGGAAATGAAGGATTAGCTAACCTCTGGGATCCTTCACATCTCTAAAATCCCATGATCCTAAGAAAACCTAAATTTCAGAATGCATGCAGATATTTGAGGGTCATGGAAGTATAGAACTTTAATAGAACAGTCTATTGACTGAGATCCTCTCAAAGATTTATTCAAATTGGAAGAAAAAAAGACATTAAAAATGAGGGAAAAGTTGAAGATAATAAAATGAAAGTGATAGAAATAATGTGTATATTTCAACAATTTTTTTCAGTACTTAACTATTGTAAGATACTGTACAAAGCAGCAACTCTTTGTAGTGGCAAGGAATTGGAAATTAAGTGGATAGATGCCTATCAGGTGGGGAATGGCTAGATAAGATATGGTATATGAAGGTAATGTAATATTACTGTTCTATAAGAAATGAGGAGATGGTGATGGTTGATTTGCCTAGGACATATTACCACCTGTCTCTCTCTCAATGTTCTTCTACTCTTCAGTTGAGTTGGTTTGACTATCACAAAGGTAGTAAATTGATCAGCAGTTATTGGGGATGTCTGGGGGAGAAAGATGATAAGCTCTGCTTTAGACATGTTGAATTTGAAATACTACATGACATTTAGATGGAGTTGTCCAGTTGACAATAAGAAATATAGGATTGAAATTCTACAAAGGGAAATGGGATTAGAGACACAGACTTGGAGTCAGTCACATAGATATGATAGGGATGAGAGTAGATGAGATCACCCAGGAAGAGAATGTAGGAAGAGAAGAGAATTGGGGACAAGATTTTATTAAGGAGTGGGTAAATGGTAAGATAGAGGAAGAGGATCACATAGACTATTCTTTTTGTAAATGTTTGTAAATGAAAGGCAAGAGACAAGTAGGATTATAGTTGGACTAGGTAGCAAGGTCAAGGGAATTTTTAAAAATTATTATTATTGTAGCAGAGACCTAACTTTGTAATGCAATAGGAAACAACTAGAAGAAGAGATAATAAAAAACCAAACAATATCTCCAAGAGGGAATAATTAATGAAATGAAATTAATGAAATAACCCAGATCCCTAAGGAATCAAGAAGAAATGACACCTAGGACAAAAGGTATGTAGGAAAAGACATAAATGCTTTGGAAAGAGGGAAAGACAACACTTTCTGCAAGATTTAAAAAAAAAAAAGAAAAGAAAAGATTGGTAAACAGGGAGGGAATTTTAAGATGAAAAACAGGGAGACTGAATAAGCTTAATAAATCATTTCCACCAAAGTCAAAGAGATCATCTCTTAGAATTGAGAGCCTGAGGACAGTGGGAAAGTTTTAAATAGCTCCTATGAGAAATGCAATAAAAATGAAGGGAAGAATTAGTGAAAAGTACTAAGAGCTTTGTCTTTCTTTGAGGTCCATACATTGTTTTTACCTTAATAAAATTTATCCAAAAAGTGGTGAGATACAGAGAATGGAGACTTGTCCTTGGAGTAGGAAGATACCTGTTCAAGTCCTGGCTTTGATACAAATCAGTTCTGTGGACTTTAGTAACTAGATTAACCTCTCAGGGCCCAGGGCAACTCTATAAATTATAGATAAATGTTGATATAAGGGTAGAGCCAAGATTGTGGAGAGGAGACATCTTTATCTGAGCCCCTCCTATTGTTCCTCAATCAACATCAGATCAAGCCTTTGAACTGGTTTTGGAGTTACAGAACCCACACTATTTGGAGTCTAACAAATTTCCAGCAGAAGATACTTTGGAAGAACTTCAGAAAAGGTCTATTTCAATTGGGCAGGGGAAGAGTCTACTGAGTACATACACAGAGCAGGGAGCCAAGACAGGGAGCCAGGTCAGGGAGCCAAGGCATTGTGACATCCAGGGAAACTACTGGAAGGCTCTTAGGCTACTTTGTACTGGTTACAAGCCAGTGAACCAGCAGATTAGTTGTGAGACAACCAAAGCAAATACAAAAGAAAAATAGTAAGCCTCTGAACCCCAGAAAAATGTGAAACCTGGACACACCTACACAGCACCAGAAGTCAGTCAGCAGTACTGGCCCCAGGGCAACCTAAAGTGGCTGTCACCCCTTTGTCCTAAGAACAGACCTCAACTTTTTTTAAAAAATGAGCAAAAAAAGCAAAAAGAACTCTGATCATAGATAGATTTTAGGGAGAAAAAAAAGAACAGACCTCAAACCCTGAGGATCATAAAGGCAAATCATCTCCAGATGAAGCCCCAAAGGGTAATATGAGTTGGTCCCCACTTCACAAACATCTCTTAGAAGAATTCAAAAAGGATCTTAAAAGAGAGTTAGAAGAAAAATGGGGAAAGAAAATGAGAACTTTGCAAGAGAATCTGGAAAAGGAAAAAGAAATTATCTGAAGAAAACTCCTTAGAAAAAAAATAAGTGCTGCTATACACCAGTGGGGGGAAGGGGAGTTTGCACACAAAAATTCTTTACACAGATGAACCATGTCTGAACCCTGCCCAAGAATTATTTATGTATGTAAGATGTGTGAATGATCAGATTGTTTTAATATCATCTAAATATATATATATATGTATATAAAAATAAATAGATATAATAATATCTAAATAATATTAATTGGAAAGCTACTGTTTACAAAAAAAAAAACTTATCATGTACCATTTCCCCATGAGTTTTATTGTAAAATCAAATTTTTACCAAATAGGTAATAAAAGGTTTTTACACTATTGATTATAACAACTACTCAAAAAGAATACTGATTATTTACAAACCAATTCTCCTTTTATTAAAAATAGTCATCTGTCAGTTGAACCCCTCTGACTAAAGCCTATCGCACATTCATATGAGAAGGGAGCCATGAGAAAGAATTGATTAGCTTCCAGGATGTATTTTTGCCCTTCCACATTTATGAGATTGCTCATGAGAAGACCAAACTTTGCATTTTTCTTTCCAAACTCTTGGCTTATGAAAATTTATGTAAGGATTTCCTTCCAAGTGTCTCTGATAAATTTATTTCCCTTCTTAATATTTCCACCCAAGACAGCATTTTTGTTTGTCAAATTTGTGAGAGTTTGATTTTAAAGAATGGAATACCAAGCTGTGAAATGATTCTTTATGTTGGAGTTTTTTAAAAAACTGGTTAGAGTTTACTGAGCACTCCTAGAAACTCCTGCATATTTTTCAAGTAGCCCGAAGACTATCATGGTAATCAATAGAAGCAAGGATTATTTAATATTCAGCAAGTATTGCCAAATACTCTTACTACTATCCTTGGTGGCACAGTGGATAAAGAACTGGACCTGAAATCAGGGAGTCTTAAGTTCAAATCTGACCTGAAACACTACTTATATAACTTTAGGCAACCCATTTAGCTTCTTTTATATCAGTTTTCTCAACTGCAAAATGGGGATAATAATAATACTTACTTTGCTAGGTTATTATGAGAATTTAATGAGATAATATTTATAAAGTCCTTACTATGGTGCTTGGCACATAGTAGATACTAGATAAATGCTAGTTATGATGACGATGATGTCTACAACATATGAGCTAAAGACATAAAGAAGTTGACCTTCTTGTATAATAATGGAGAAGCTCATATGGAGTTCATATAGTGAAGCTTTACTAAATGTGAAGAAAAATCAAAAGAAAGCAATTACAGAGATGATATAAACATGCAACTCATATGTCATTTCCCAAATCTAATTTTAGATCCCAAGAAAAAGTGACAGAAATTAATACGCCTAAGACAGAATTGATAGTTGAGAATGGAATGACTTCTCCACATCTCAAAAAGTAGATGAAGATACAAAGGACTGTGTATAAATTTTCGATAAGTAATTTATATGAATTCCTATTTTTTAACCAGCAACAAAACCTCCAGAAAACATTCAATTTGAACCTGGACTTAGTTTAATTTGGCTAAGAAGTTAGATAACCCAACCTTAGAGCTATCAGAGAAGTCTAGGATAAAGGAGAAAGTAGGTAACTATAAAGTCAGAGAATTTTTTTCTCAGTAAACTTATCTCTAGCCAAAGCCCTGTTTGTGGCTGATCTGGGCAGACTCCTTTCACCCCCAGGCAAATAGCGGTGCATTTATCAGAAAACCAAAATGCATGTAAAGCTGAATGTGATTCAAATAAGACCACAATGTCTCCACTGTGGTAAAACAAACCTTGAGTTGATTCTTACCAAGATCCCCAACTGTCTGCTTCCCTTCTTCCCCCCAGTCCTTGCCTCCTCAAACATACATTTTTTACTCAGAAGATCACGGTTTAACCAGGGTCAAGTTGAGGTCATTGGCAGGGCAGCCAGGGTAAGGTCAGGTCTAAAATTAGGGTTCATACCAAAGCTGACCCAAAGAGAAGGCTACCATTTCATTTTATAAAGCTGTCACTTTCCCTCTGAAGCTTAGATGTGTCCAATATTTAGTTTCTCCGAAATTTAAACAGAAAAAAAATTTAAACTCTTTTAACTGGGCCTCTAAAAATTACATTAAGGATTGTTAGAGTAGAATAAATAATATAGAAATTGTGAGGTGGAGGAGCAGCCACTTTTGTTTTCACATCCTTAGCAGTTAACAGTAACAAGGAAGTTGTTCTCTCATTTCTAACATAGGAGTTTCCCCAGACACTTAGAAAATGTTTGTTTGCCCTCAAACACACCAAAATATGATGACTGTTACTGGTGAACTCAGAAAGCATTAAACTAGAGACATTGGGCTTTCTGAAAGCAATTTTATTGTTTTTAAGATAATATGTGGTCAGAGCAGCCTGAGAAAAAAGAGGCATCAATTAGTGATATTAATAATATGTAGATGACTAAGAAAACCTTACATAAATTTAAGTTTAAGTAACCTTTTGGATTTCTGGGCACCACAAACACATGGGGTCACCTGTAGTGACAGTCAGATCCTTGTCAAAAAGAAGAGATGAAACCCCTCCACATCATTGCACTCTTTAGAAAGATGGGCTCCTAATGTATAATAAAAAGTTATAACAAAGGACCCTGCTTTAAGTTTTCAATCTGCAATGGGAAAAGAAGAAAATAATTATTATATCATATGTAGTTTAGTGCTGTTAAAATCATTAATAGATCATGCATTGCCATGAAAATCAACCTTGTCTTTCTGAAAGAGGGACAATAGCATGAAACTAGATATTGGGGGAAGTTAATTTTACATATAGGCCTCTATTCAGAAAGGAAAAACCCATCTAATGTGCTAATCAACAAATATTTTTGACAGCTCCACTTAATGAAAGAAGCAGTGTACAGAGTAGATAGAGATTTGGCTTCAAAGTTTAAGAGCCTTTAGTTCAAGTCCGAAAGCCAGAGCAAGATATTTTACATTTCAGTGCCCAGGGCAACTCTGTACTACTCTAAATTGCATGATAAAGTTGCTTGAAAGTTTCTCCCTTTAGAAAGTAATTCCCTTTAGAACAATGGAATCATTGAACTAGGCCAGTACACACACACACACACACACACACACACACACACACATGTATGTATAAATATATCTCTTCTATATATAGAGAAGATATAACTTTGGACCTGGAGTCAAGAAGAGTTTAAATATGGTTTAAAACCCTTATTAAGCAAGTTACCTATCCTCTCATCTGCCTCATTTCTCATCAACAGGGAGCACTTTCCTCCTGAGGTAATTTTGAGGATAAAATGAGATAATAATGGTAATATGTTTCATATACCTTATAACACTACAAAAATGGTTAACTATGATGATGAGAATTATCATGCTGCTATGGATCGACTGTTTGACCCAAATGAAAACAAACAAGTAATTAAAATGAAAAAAAAATTTTTCCCATGAGCTAAAAAAATGCTTCTTAAAATGTTTCTGAACTTGGGAGAAATTTATCTTTATTCTCTTCCAGTTTTCAGAACAGTTTCATATCCTACAAGGCAGTTGCTGTGCCTGTTACCTATTTAGACTTCATCTGTTCTTATTTGGGATTAAGTTTCATTTCAGGGAAAGCATATAAGGATACATTGCTTCAGAAGCTATAGTTTGGATATATGACCCCAGATATTATATCTTGATTAAAGAAACCATTGAATCCTAAAGGAAGAAGGGACCATAGAGGCAATCTAGTCCAGTGTTTCTAAACATGTTATTGTGTCATGATTCCCTTTGGGAGTTTGATAAAATCTCTAGTCTGCTTTTCAGAATGTTTTTAAATGATAAAATAAAATGCCTAGGATTACATAGTTACCTCTGCTTCACAAATTTGCCTAAGGTGGGTCTTTCAATGATTCTATTGTTAACTTGATTTTAATTTTTTTCCTAATATAAATATGGAACAATTTCCCTCATTTTCTATTTTTTAGCTGTACCTAGAGTTGGGAGGGAGTGAAATTTGGCTGGCAAATTTGGGTCAAGTAGGTAGTCCTGGACAATCCTGACAGTTTTAGTCCATGAGAGTTCTTTACACAAGTAGTTTGGTGTTTCCTACCAACTCATATGACAATGCCTGAAAAAGGCATTGATGTCTTCATGGGAGGGTACTGGGTTGGAACAGTTAAGGAAATGGTCAAAAGTTGAGATACACTGGCAGAGACTTGCCTGTCATTTAGATCCAAGGTTTGATACCTCCAATTCTAAATCAGAAATGTCAAACGGTCAATATGTATGTCTCATGAGACCCACAACACTCCTGAGAGTGGGCCAAAACCAGATTAAAATGTAATTGAGAAATATTTAACAAAATTACAATAAAACATAAATAATGTTACATTTTAAAATTAAGTCAATATGTGGCTTGCAAAACTCCCTAGTACAATTTAATGGTCCTCATTTCTATCTTAGTTTAACATCACTATTTTTAATCATCATGGCATATGTGTTATAGATTGCCAACCTCTCTGGTCTACATTAGAATGAACCTTTCAGCTATATATTAATAAGTTATTCATCACTTAGTTGCTTTGGCTCTCTATTTTCCTAAAGTCCAAATGGAAGTTTGCGAAGAATCGAGATTACTTTTGGTTTAATTATAAAGTGCTTTATTCTGGTTCTAAAGTCTCTCTCTCTCTCTCTCTCTCTCTCTCTCTCTCTCTCCCTCCCTCCCTCCCTCCCTCCCTCTCTCTCTCTCTCTCTCTCTCTCTCTCTCTCTCTCTCATGTGTGTGTGTGGGGTTACCTTGGAAATCTAACTAGAGGCAGTTAGGAAGTATGATAGTTGGGGTAACTAGCAGAACCTGAGCTCAAATTTGGCCTTAGAGACTTACTAGATGTGTAACCCTGGGCTAGTCACTTAACTCTGTCTCCAAAAGAATAAAAAATCATAAAAAAAGAAACCTAATTAAGGAATGAGTTACTATTATTACATTTGGTTAAAAACCAATTTTGTTGAAAAACTTTTATCAATTTTTTTTAAAAAACAAGTTAAATGACTCCAGGTTAACAACCTCTGATGGAATCCAACATTTTTATCTTATATGTGAAGTAATTTTGCCCAAACTAAAGACAAAGCCAGATTAGAACTGTTCTACTGACTACTCCACAGCTTCCTCTCACTAATATTATGTTACTCTCAAAGCATCAAGAACACAACCCCCTTGTTACTTTGTCACTTGGATTCTTCACTGTCAGACCTCTAACTCTCAAGAGACCATTTTCTTTGGGAAGAATTGTCAAGTTGGGTTAACATCTGACTGAACCATTGTGGGAGAACCCCCTCCCAATTCCCACATAAGCCAAATGTCTGGTATTCTGTGGTCTAGATCAGGAATTGGCAGCTTTTCAGAGGGAGCATGCCAAGTCTTCACTTAGTCACATCTTGGGGATGGAGAATGGCCTCAGGTCATTTCTTCCATCCCCCTGCTCTCAGATGTCAATTGCCTGTAACTCAGTTTGGCTGAGCCCTTTGGCAGAGTCTTGGTCCAGAACAGGATGGGAGAGAGGAAAGGAAAGAAGGGAATGGGGTGGGCGAAAGATGACTTCCTATAACCTCAGGTTCCTGGCAAGGATCAGAAAGAAGAAAAGAACAATGATGTGAACTTTTCTCTTTTTCTCTCACTCCTACTCCATGTACTGAGCTTCTCTTTACAGTGTTATTCCCTGGGCCCCAAAATATCAATTTCAGCACAATCATATGAAAGCATTATCTTAGTAAGGCTTAACTAAGTGCCAAAAGAAAGCTAAATTTGTGCAGAGAATAAAGTTTTAGAGAGAAGAAAGGAACATTCATTCATTTATTTAATATTTATAACATAGAGGACAAATGTAAAGCATGAACTAAGTATACTGACAAAATACAAAGTTTAGATAGTACATAATCCATGGATACTTAGATAATAATGGAAACTTATAGTCTAATGAGGAAAAGACACAAACTCAGATAATTAATTATGTACATCATATATATTATATGTAATATGATCTATCATATTTATAACATTATATATATATATATACATATATATCACAAAGAATTATAATACATGGAGGGACAGGAAGGTCCTAGAGATAAATTTTGCCTGCTGAGAACTCAGCAATAATAATAATATATAGAAATAATATATAGCAATATAGCAATAATAATAGCTAACATTTTATATTATACTATGTGCAAGGTACTTTATTATTATTTTTTTTAATCAAGTGCTAATTGTTTTTTTTTTATTATATATATATATATATTTTATAATATTATCCCTTGTATTCATTTTTCCAAATTATCCCCCCCTCCCTCTATTCCCTCCCCCCGACGACAGGCAATACCATACATTTTACATGTGTTACAATATAGTCTAGGTACAATACATGTGTGTGAATATCATTTTCTTGTTGCACAATAAACATTAGAATCCGAAGGTACATGCAACCTGGGCAGACAGATATTAGTGCTAACAATTTACATTCCCCTCCCAGTGTTTCTTCTCTGGGTGTAGTTATTTCTGTCCATCATTGATCAACTGGAAGTGAGTTGGATCTTCTTTATGTTGAAGATTTCCACTTCCATCAGAATACATCCTCATACAGTATTGTTGTTGAAGTGTACAGTGATCTTCTGGTTCTGCTCATTTCACTCAGCATCAGTTGATTTAAGTCTCTCCAGGCCTCTCTGTATTCCTCCTGCTGGTCATTTCTTACTGAGCAATAATATTCCATAACCTTCATATACCACAATTTACCCAACCATTCTCCAACTGATGGACATCCATTCATCTTCCAGTTTCTAGCTACAACAAAAAGAGCTGCCACAAACATTTTGGCACATCTATGTTTCTTTCCGCTCTTTAGTATTTCTTTGGGATATAATCCCAGTAGTAGTGCTGCTGGGTCAAAGGGTATGCACAGTTTGATAACTTTTTGGGCATAATTCCAGATTGCTCTCCAGAATGGCTGGATTCTTTCACAACTCCACCAGCAATGTATTAGTGTCCCAATTTCCCCACATCCCCTCCAACATTTGTCATTATTTGTTCCTGTCATCTTAGCCAATCTGACAGGTGTGTAGTGGTATCTCAGAGTGGTCTTAATTTGCATTTCTCTGATCAGTAGTGATTTGGAACACTCTTTCATGTGAGTGGATATAGTTTCAATTTCTTCCTTTGAGAATTGTCTGTTCATATCCTTTGACCATTTATCAATTGGAGAATGGTTCGGTTTCTTATAAATTATGGTCAGTTCTCTATATATTTTGGAAATGAGACCTTTGTCAGAACCTTTGTTTTTAAAAATATTTTCCCAATTTGTTACTTCCCTTCTAATCTTGTTTGCATTAGTATTATTTGTACAGAAACTTTTTAGTTTGATGTAATCAAAATCTTCTATTTTGTGATCAATAATGATCTCTAGTTCTCCTCTGGTCATAAATTCCTTCCTCCTCCACAAGTCTGAGAGGTAGATTATCCTCTGTTCCTCTAATCTATTTATTATCTCCCTCTTTATGTGCAAGGTACTTTATAATTATTATCTAATTCGAGTCTTACAGCATCATGGGAAGTAGGTACTTTTATTATCACCATATTACAGATGAGAAAACTGAGATAAACAGAGGTTAAGTGACTTGGCTAGGATCACATAGCTAATATTTATCTGAAACCATATTTGAACACAGGTCTTCCTGAATCCAAATCCAGACATGGTAAAGTATTACTTAAACATCTATGCTTAACTATAACTTGCTTGGGGGAGGTGGGAGAGATGAATAAAGGGGAAAATAATAAAGTAAAAAAATATGCAGCAGAGAACAAAAGAACAACCTACTTATTAACCTGCTTATTAACATAAACAAAGAAAAGATGGACACTCATGAATATAATTTCCTCTATTATTCTATATCCTTTCTTGGACTGGTAATTTATTGTTATATATTTTGAATCCTCAGGACAATGTTTTATTTTGTCTTCCTTTTTGGTTTTTCTTTTTTCTATTCTGCTTTGGTTTTTTTTTTTATTTTAATTTTTAATTTTTTGCTTTTTGCTGAGGCAATTGGGGTTAAGTGATTTATCCAGGGTTACGTAGGTAGGAAGTGTTAATGTCTGAGGCCAGAATTGAACTCAGGTCCTTCAGGGCTTCAGCACTTCAGGGCTGGTGCTCTATTCACTGTGCCACCCAGCTGCCCCTTCTATTCTGTGTTTTTGTTTTGTTTTGTTTTGTTTTTTAGTAAAAAATAATAGAAAAAAGTGTTACTTAAACATTATCTCATTTGATTCGCACAGTGTCCTATGACCCATAATACTATGGGTATTATTATCTCCCTTTTATAGATGAAGAAAGTGAGTTTTAGCCACATGAAGTGCTATATCTAAGGTCAAAGTAAATGACAGAACTAGGACCCAAACCCATATCTTCCAATTCTATATAGAGTTCTCTTTCTACTATACCTAGTTATGTCTACTTCATAATTTTACCTACAGTGGATTCTGGCATGACATTTTAAATCCTTGTCTATGCCAAATTTAACCTCTATGCTATAGTTTGCCAACTCCTAGTCTACATTACAATAGACCTTTCAATTATATATTAATAAGCTATCCATCCCTTAGTTGCTTTGGTTCCCTATTTTCCTACGAACCAATAGAAATCAGGAAAGAATCAAGATTGCTTTGAATTTAGGTGTAAGGTCTTTGTTCTATTTCTAGAGTCTTTCTTGTGAATTTTTTTTCAACTTGGAAAATGAATTGTACTTGGGAAATAACTGACTATTACATTTGGTTAGAATTACTCAAGTCTAGCCAGTAGCTACATGACTTTGCTTTAAGCAAGTCTCTGCCAGTGTATCTCAACCTTGACCTGCCATTTTCTTGGCAGTTCCTACTCAAGGCCCTCCCACAGTGACATCAATGCCTTTTTTCAGTCATTGCCATATGGGTTGGTAGGAAACAAAAACCCCATACCAAACTCCTTGAGTATGAAACTCCCATATACTAGTATTGCCCATCTGAGCCAAATATGCCTGCCATATTTTGTTTTGCTTCCCCCCCCCCCAGCTCTAGGCACATCTGAAAAACAGAAAATGAGGGAATTTGTTCAATATTTTTGTTGGGAAAAGAAATTAAAATCAAGTTAATATGAAAAAAAGGGTGGAGGATGGAATTCTGTTCTCTTTTTTCTGGCCTCCTAAGATGTTGGAGGGGGAAAAAAGCCATAAAACCCTATTTATACAGATCATTTTCAGATTCATGCTTACATTATGGCCAAAAAGGGGAAAAAAGGGAATGTCATGGCTGGCTCAGGATTAAAAAGACCATGGCTGGAAAAAGAACACTTTGTCCCAGAGCCACAACTGGGCAAGGTCTTGAAAAAGCAATTCTAAACCATAGAATCCAGGCTCAGGACTTGAACAAGAGAAGAACTACAAGGAGAAACAGTCCAGCAAATGGATGCTTATTAAACTTATAAAAGCAACAGGAAAAAAATTCTGTGTTGAAGTCTGCATCTGATTTGCTAGTAATCACTGGTTGGCTTCTAAATCCTTTCTACCTCCCCAGAGATTTCTCTGTATGGCACTTCTTGATAGGAATGCCATAGTAAATCATAGTCTGACAGGGCCCATAAGACAACTTTAGTTTGAACCAGAGTTCATGCCACTTAAGATTGAGACCTAAGCGTTCTGTCTCCACTTGCAAACTTTATACACAAAAAGATTTGAACTATTGGGGGGTGGGCAGGGGAAGGGGAGGTTGATTTTTTAATCAAAGGATCAGGAATACTGTGCCACACACAAAAAAAAGAATGAATTAGTAACAGGGATGAAAATGTGGTAAAAAATTATTATGTTTTATTTCCATAAGCTAGACTGTGGAGTAAAGAAGTATAGTTTGAGTCAAAAAGGAGAAAGGTTTATTGGATCAAGAGGTTTTATTTAATTCTCCAATCCCTATTTGGTAAGTAAATCTGTAAGTAAGAGAATATTCAGTAAGTAATACAGAGTAACAATAGAAATTGGGGGACAGGAATAAGTAAAGATATTCAGGAAAAGAAATAATTACAGTGATACAGATAACTTACATTTTAGAGTCCATTAAAGTTTGCAAACTGTGTATGTAAAAATGTTAACAAATAGTTAACATTAATGTAGCATTTTAAGATTTGAAAAGCACTTTACAAATTTTCACATTTGATTCTCGAAAGAGTATAAGTTAAGTGTTATTATTATCCCTGTTTTACAAATGAGGAAACTGAGGCTCAGAAGAGTTTATTAACTTGCCATAGACATATGGCTAGGACATATCTGAAGAGATCCTAGCCCAGACCTCTCAGACTCCTAGTTCAGTTTTTAGCCTATATGCTATCCAAAAAGGAGTGAGCTATATTCAAGCAAGAAGTCCACTGATAGCAGTAGTAAAGTATTTTAAGAGCCTGTTAATGTGACTCTGGAATCAGGTAAGGCCTGAATTTGAACCTTGCCTCTGACACTTATTCTTAACATTATACATGATAATGTAAAATGACATACATCCTCACTTGTAAAATGCTAATAATAATACTTATCTAGCTAATTGTGCTATTATAAAAATCAAAGTACATAATATGTGGAAAGTCCCAATGCCTTCTTTAATAGAGGGCAGAAATTGGATTCTCAGATCACTCCACTTTGCATCTGCTGCCCTGCTTGGTTTCAATTTCATGAGACAAGATATCCCATCCCAAGATCTGCTTATCACTTCTAAATTTATCACCATGCTACTAACTCAAACCTTGATTAACATCACCTTCCTGAGCCTCCTCTCTCCTGTGATTGGACTTATTGAAGGTAGAACACCAAACTCTTTCAATGCCTTCCTTTATAGAGGGTAGAAATGATACTTAGCTCACTCTGCCTGGTTTCAACCCCACAGAACAAGATGTTCCCTGGTGGTCATTCCCATTCTGACTCATTTCTCCAGCTTTCCTGTCTCCTTTTGTGTTCTCCCTTTAGAATATAAACTCCTTGAGGGTAAAAACTAACTTTCTTTTTATTAATGGTATCCCCAGAGTTTAGTACTATGCCTGGCACATAATAAACACTCAATAAATGTTTATTGGATTAGATTGGAAGGTACTTTGCAAATATTAAAACATTTTAATATTTATTTACTTAAAGCCAAATGCAAATATCAGTAATGATGATAATGATGATTGCTATTATTCCTACTACTATTTTAGGATTCAAGGACTGGGATGGTTGAGAAAGACAGGACAAGAATGCAAGAAATTTAATGTTAGAAACTAGGCTAATACCCACAAAACCAGTCTCTTGATGAGTATAATAATATTAGGCAATATCAAGGATAAATGTATACATGTAGAATTATAGGGCTCAAGATAGATTAAAAAAAAAAACCAAAGAAACAGAAATGGCTTTCCCCATAAAACCTCACTATCCCAGTCTCACCAATCTCCAACCCTGCCATTGTGGGAAGAGGGAAAGGCAGATGAAGAATAGGAGTAGTGAGAAGAAGAAAGTAGAAATAAGGCTTTTTTAGAAGAGCTTTCTGGCATCCTGAAGTATGGACACAGCCAAAGAGAAATGCCAAAACATTATTGACCTCCCTATCCTCAATCTCTGATTGAGCTTTAATTTTGGATGAATTGTAATTAGTCATAGCTATTGAAGTCAATTAAAAGCTATAACCACAAAGCATAGACAATGGAAAATACCACAAAGCTAAAAAGATTTGGTTTAAGGATCAGCAACATACTGTCTTTGTCAATTGAGAACTAGACTAAGCTAATTGCAGAGAAACTCATCACTTGAAGTTTGAGCAAACTGTGATGATATTTTTTTAAAAACCTCCCCAGCAAGTCAAACAACAACAGCAATAAAAATTATGCAAAGGTTGTGATTTGTATTGATGAAGAAAGTAACTACACAGATGAAATTATTGAATATTTTAGAATATGCTACTTATCTTTTCAAGCTTATCATATATAATTCTTGCTCAGACACTCTTAGGTCTAGCCAAAGTGATCATTTTGCTGTCTCACACATATGACATGGAGATTTCCAAAGTCCATGTCTTTACACAGGCTGTCCTACATGCCAAAATTTTATTCCCTTCTCATCTCCACCTCTTAGAATCCCCAGTTTCCCTCAAAGCTCAGGCTCACATAGCAACTCCTCCAAGAGACCTTTCTATATTTCCCCAGCTACTAGAGTTATTCTTCATTTTCCCATTAAAATTATCTTGTCTTTTCTTTGTATATATGCTATTTGTACTTATCAGTATATAATGCTATTCTTCCCAACCGAATGTGAGCTTCTTGAAGGAATTGTTTCATGTCTGTCTTTGTATCTTCAGTGCCTGGCACATAAGGAACATTTAATAAATGCTTGTTGATGGGCTGGTTGATTTGTGAGGGCCATGTTCAGTTACAGCACAATTCTTAAACTGTGATTCATGTTCCATATGGAGTCATGTAACTAAATGTAGTGGTCACAAAAAATTTGGCAACAATAAAAGGTATCAAATATTCTGCCAAGCCAATTATTTATGTAAAAATAAACAAACACACCCATCTCATTAGTATGCAAATTTAGTCTTTAATAAATAGTAAAATCACATGTATACCAAATAATTCTTTTACAATAAATTTCTTTATTATTTATTATTAATTAGCAAATGTTTGATTTATATATCTAATTTATATACCTATATGCCAAGGGTCACATAAAAATTTCTCAGACAAAAAGAGATTACAAATGGGAAAAGTTGAAGAAGCTCTGTGGTAGAGTAAGGGTAAATGGTGAGTAATACCATTTGAAAGATGCTGACTAGATATTGTAGTGCAACTGGTACATTAGTAGCTGTCTTCTTTAAATCACTGTTTCAAATCAGGATTATTTTATAAGAGTTAAAAATAATAGTTAATATTTATATAAAATGTAACATCATATTTTAAGCTGTGAAAAGTACCATATATTACATATACAGGGTGTCTCAAAGTCTCAGTGACATTTTGAAATCTATTCAAGTTTAAATCTGCTTGAACATTTTTGGGGCAAACTGCATATTATGTATAATTTCATTTGATCCTCTCATTAATCCTGTGAGATATGAACTACTAGGGTTATTATATTACAGGTGTAGAAATTGAACATTAAAGAGATTAAAAAATACTGCTAGCATCACACAGTTATTATCAAAGTCAAGAGTTAAATTTGAGACTTTGCTGACTCCCTGTCAAAAGCTTTTTTTCCCCCCCAAAAGCAAAGCATTACAGGATCAGAGAGTTGGAAAAAAACTTAGAGAATCTAGCATCACCTATACCTGAATGAGAATTTCTCCTACAACATACCAGGAAGGAAGGAAGGAAGGAAGGAAGGAAGGAAGGAAGGAAGGAAGGAAGGAAGGAAGGAAGGAAGGAAGGAAGGAAGGAAGGAAGGAAGGAAGGAAGGAAGGAAAGAAGGAAGGAAGGAAGGAAGGAAGGAAGGAAGGAAGGAAGGAAGAAAGGAAAGGAAGGAAAGAAGGAAGGAAGGAAAGGAAGGAAGAAAGGGAAGGAAGGAAAAAGGAGTGAAGGAGGAAGAAAGGAAGGAAGGAAGAGAGGGAAGGAAAGAGAAGGAAGAAGGAAGGAAAAAAGAAGGAAGAAAGGAAGGAAGGGAGGGAAGAAGGGGAAGAGAGAGATAGAGAAAGGAGTAGAGAGAGAAAAAAAAGACTTTTTCTGATGATTTTCTAATTATCCTTCTCTTACCTCATACTTGTTAAGTTGATTTTAATTTTATCCTGGGTGTTTTCAAACAGATGAACTGTCTAGCTATTTTTCCTCTCTCTTATATTTGTGGAATTGATTTGAATTTTAACCTGGTTGTAAGACTTTACATTTATATTACTAGTAAATTTCATCTGATTTGATTTTAGCCCAATGTTTTATTCTGGCAGGATCTCTTTGGATCCTGATTCTATCATCCATTCTATTAGTACTAAATCCTTCATAGGCTTATGTAACATACACATTTTAAAAGCTTGTCATCTATCCCTTTATATAAGATAAAAAGAGAAAGTTAAACATCAGAGGTTCCTGGGGCACTATATTAGATATTTCCTTCTAAGCTAACATTGAATCATGAAAAAATAGTCTTTAATTCTAGCCATTCAGCCAGCTGTACTTCCACCTGATTCCAGGTTACTAGTTTTTCTATAAAAACATGAAAAACTCTATCAAATGATTTGTTAAAATCTATGTAAATTATGTTTATTGCATGTTCCTGATCAATCTCATAAAAAAAGAAAAAAATAAATTAATCTAGCATGACTTATTCTTGTGATAACCTATTCTTTTTCTAAATATTCTTTAAATTTCTATCCTATAACTTGATCTAGAGTTTTGCCAGGAATCAAAATTAATTTAATTGACTTAGTTTTCAATTGGAAAATTAAGACATCATTTCCCTTCTACACCACACTGTCTCTTAATAGCAATCTTTCTTTCTTCATTTGGAAGACCATGTAGAATGACCTAGTGATTTTATTTATTTCCAGGTGGAAAAATATTGATCTCATCATGAGACCTAGATTTATGTTGGCATGGAGTCAGGTAAGGCAGAAGTGCCAGAATGGGAATGTGTTGCTGAGGCCAAACAGTCATTTCTGAAACTACTTTTCATATGCCAGGCCTGAGTCTTTTGAGTTTTAGTGAGGAAAGTTTATTCCATAGCTATTCCAACTGTACCTTTCCAGTGAATATACTGGATTTTAGTTCCAGCATTTCCATTGGATACCTATCATCAGCTTTAAAATCACTTCATATTTTAAAGAGACTATTAATAGACCAGATAGAACCAGAGCCTTTATGAGTGAAGTTTGTATTTTTTCCTACTGAGATGTATGAAGTTGTTGTGGTGAGGAACCAGATTTAGGGCTGGAAAAGATGTTAGAGATCACTTCAGGGGTTCTTAACTTTTGTTGTCATGGAAGCTTTGGGAAGGTTGGTCAGCCCCATGAGGCCCTTTCTCAAAATAATGTGTTGTTTTAAATTCATAGTTGAAGGAAATGCTGAATTTCAATGATAGGTTAGTGCAAATAAAGAAGTTTTGGAGTTTTTTTTTCCCCAAACCAAGTTTCTGCTTCCCCTGAAATTGGACCTCTTGGAATTGAGGTAGTTGAGGTCTGAATACAAAGTTAAGAATCATTGATACAGTCCATTCCTTTCATTTTATATACATAAAAAGGTGAAAAGAGGGGAAATGACCTGGCCAATCTTACATAATTAACATATTTGAGATTCAAATCCTCATTCTCTAATGTCAAATACTATTTTTAAGTTACATCAAGATATTCTCCTTTGTCTTGATCTTGGCTGTCATTTCAATACAAGCAATTTGGAAAACATACTGGCTCCTTTCTAAAGCAGACTTCCTTTACATCTTAAAATCAGAGATGTAAGAAGTCCAAAGATATGTTTTAAAGAGATTTTGGAACTAGTACAAAAAAAAGACTCCAAGTACCTCCTATCTCCAAAAGTCTAATTGGTTAAATTAATAAAACTTACCAAGATAAGATCAAAATGGGTCCATGATTTAGGCATAAAGAATGAGATAAAAAATAGATTAGAGGAACAGAGAATCTACCTCTCAGACCTGTGGAGGAGGAAGGAATTTATGACCAGAGGAGTACCAGAGATCATTATTGATCACAAAATAGAAGATTTTGATTACATCAAACTAAAAAGTTTCTGTACAAACAATACTAATGCAAACAAGATTAGAAGGGAAGTAACAAATTGGGAAAATATTTTTAAAGTTAAAGGTTCTGACAAAGGTCGTCATTTCCAAAATATATAGAGAACTGACCCTAATTTATAAGAAATCAAACCATTCTCCAATTGATAAATGGCCAAAGGATATGAACAGACAATTCTCAGATGATGAAATTGAAACTATATCCACTCATATGAAAGAGTGTTCCAAATCACTACTGATCAGAGAAATGCAAATTAAGACAACTCTGAGATACCGCTATACACCTGTCAGATTGGCTAAGATGAAAGGAACAAATAACGATGAATGTTGGAGGGGATGTGGGAAAACTGGGACACTGATACATTGTTGGTGGAGTTGTGAAAGAATCCAGCCATTCTGGAGAGCAATTTGGAACTATGCCCAAAAAGTTATCAAACTGTGCATACTCTTTGACCCAGCATTGCTGGTATTGGGCTTATATTCCAAAGAAATGCTAAAGAGTGGAAAGGGACCTGTATGTGCCAAAATGTTTGTGGCAGCTCTTTTTTGTTGTAGCTAGAAACTGGAAGTTGAATGGATGTCCATCAATTGGAGAATGGTTGGGTAAATTGTGGTATATGAAGGTTATGGAATATTATTGCTCTGTAAGAAATGACCAGCAGGAGGAATACAGAGAGGCTTGGAGAGACTTACATCAACTGATGCTGAGCGAAATGAGCAGAACCAGAAGATCGCTGTACACTTCAATGCTGTATGAAGATGTATTCTGATGGAAGTGGATATCTTCAACATAAAGAAGATCCAACTCACTTCCAGTTGATCAATGATGGACAGAAACAACTACACCCAGAGAGGGAACACTGGGAAGTGAATGTAAATTGTTAGCACTACTGTCTATCTACCCAGGTTACTTATACCTTCGGAAGCCAATACTTAATGTGCAACAAGAAAATGGTATTTACACACATATATTGTATCTAGGTTTTATTGTAACACATGTAAAATGTATGGGATTGCCTGTCATGGGGGGAGGGAATGGAGGAAGGGGGGATAATTTGGAAAAATGAATACAAGGGATAATATTATAAAAAAATTACTCATGCATATATACTGTGAAAAAAAATTCTAAATAAAATTAAAAAATTAATAAAACTTTTTGGTTAAGTTTTTCTATTATATTTAAATTTTTCTCATTCGGGTAAGGATATTCAAGCAAGCAATATAATTTTGTGAAATAGTCAAACACATAAAAGACTTCGGGAAGACAGACACTAATAACCTGTTGATGAAGCATTCAGTTGATCCAATTGCTGAAACAGTTAGTTGATCCAATTGCTGTGGAAAACAATTTAAAATCATGAAAAAACAATCAGTAGACTGCATATACCCTTTGACACAACAATCTTATTACCTGAAGGAGATTTTTTTAAGTCAACTGAAATACATCAAGGATTTATAGTGATTTTTTATAGTGGCATAAAGCTGAAAATAAATTCAGTACCCATTGATTGAGCAATTGCTAAACAAATTATAGTATATACATTTCTATATATCATTCTATCCCTGTCACCATGACTTTGCACTGACTGTCTCCTTCTAACCTCTCAGAATCCTGAGTTTCCTTCAAGACTTTACTTAGGCATTACCAGCTTTGGCAGAAGGCCTTTCTTGGTCTTCTAGCTACTACTTCTTTGTATTCTTTTTTTCCCCCCTGAGGCATTTGGGGTTAAGTGACTTGCTCAAGATCACAGAGCCAGGAAGTGTTAAGTGTCTGAGTTGGGATTTGAACTCAGGTTCTCCTGTCTTCAGGACTGGTGCTCTATTCACTGCACCACCTAGCTGCCCCTTCCAGCTACTATTGCACTGATGCATTCCAATGACCTCAAGGATACCTAATACTTGTTTTCTACTTACCTAGATATGGGCACAATGTCCATGGAATTGTAAACTCCTTGAAAGTTGAGGCTATTTTGCTTTTGGTTTTGTATTTCCAGCATCTAATAGGTGTTTAAAAGATGCATGATGATTGATTTTTTCCTTCTTTTTAACTTCAGTCACCTGCTGAAAGAAAGAAAAAAAAAGAAAAAGAAAAGAAGGGAAGGGAAGGAAGAGAAAGAAAGAAAGAACAAAAAGCAAGGAAAGAAAAATGGAAGGCAGGAAGGAAGAAAAAAGGTAGAAAGAAAGAAAGGGAAAGAATGGAAAGACCAAGGAAGGAAGGGAAAGAGGGAAAGAAGAAGGGAGAGAGGAAAGAAGAAAAGGAAAAGAAGGGAAGGGAAGGGAAGAGGAAAGGGAAGGGGGAAGGAAAGGAAGAAAAAGGAAAGAAAGCAAGCAAGGAAAGAAGGATTAAAAAGAAAGAAAAGAGAGGAAAAAAGAAAGAAGGAAAGGAAAGAAAGGGGAGAGCGCAAGGTAGGAAGAAAGAAAGAGAAAGAAAGAAAGAGAAAAGGAGAGAGAACAAGGTAGGAAGGAAGAAAAAAGGTAGAAAGAAGGAAAAGGGAAGAATGAAGAAAGAGAATAAGGAAAGAAGGGAGAGAGGGAAGGAGCAAGTGAGGGAGGAAAGAAAGAAAGAAAGAAAGAAAGAAAAAAAGAAAGAAAGAAAGAAAGAAAGAAAGAAAGAAAGAAAGAAAGAAAGAAAGAAAGAAAGAAAGAAAGAAAGAAAGAAAGAAAGAAAGAAAGAAGGAAAGAAAGAAAGAAAGAAAGAAAGAAAGAAAGAAAGAAAGAAAGAAAGAAAGAAAGAAAGAAAGAAAGAAAGAAAGAAAGAAAGAAAGAAAGAAAGAGAAAGAAAGAAAGAAAGGAAGGAAGGAAGGAAGGAAGGAAGGAAGGAAGGAAGGAAGGAAGGAAGGAAGGAAGGAAGGAAGGAAGGAAGGAAGGAAGGAAGGAAGGAAGGAAGGAAGAAAGAAAGAAAGAAAGAAAGAAAGAAAGAAAGAAAGAAAGAAAGAAGAAAGAAAGAAAGAAAGAAAGAAAGAAAGAAAGAAAGAAAGAAAGAAAGAAAGAAGAAAGAAAGAGAGAGAAAGAAAGAAGAGAGAGAAAGAAAGAAAGAAAGAGAGAGAAAGAAAGGAAAAGAAAGGAAGGAAGAAAGGAAGAAAGACAGGAAAGGAGGGAGGCAGGGAGGGAAGAAAGGAGGGAGGAAGGGAGGAAAGAAGGAAAAAAGGAATTCTGCATCATAAGCACAGCCAAGAAAAAAAAATTATGTTGATATGTCAAAAAATGCTGTGTGCTAAGTGCTGGGAATACAAATACAAGCAAAAAGAAAGACAATAAAAGGAAGCTAAAAAGAGGGGTTTGACAGTGGAAGAAGAAGGTATGGATATGGGGCATGGTGGAAAAGCTCAGAAGAATCCAGCCTGGTGAGAAATGAAGAGATAGCTGTTCTGGGATTATCCCTAAATGGGAGTTATCTTCTTAAATTCACCTTCCAATCAGAGGGAAGGATTTCAGGGGCAAAGTGTTTCTCAGGTGTGCATCTGGGGCTCAGGTGATCCTCCAGGATAAAGAGATTTCTGGGAAGTGATGGACAAATCAACAGAGGGCAACCTGGTGGACAACGAAGAGATGAAAGTTCCTAAATAGGAATAGTACAGTATTATTATTTTTATGCTATCCATTCTAGGGAACAAGAAAGCAAGAAGGGGAAGGGGTCCCATGAATTACCATTGACATGAAGACCATAGCTTAATGAAGGACCAGAGGGCTTCTCATCCAAGTATCTGTTGGTAAATAGAATTCTCAGGAAAATATCTGGAAGTTAATACCCAGCCTACAATTTATTAAAGGTTCAAACCTGGGCTCTCAACCTAGCACATATGAACATGGACTCTTAGAGAAGAACAGCCTCAACCCACCTACACAGAATAAGTTTACCTGTGTATAATGTCTTTACTTTGAAGGGAGAAGAGAGAAGTAGCTGGAAGTAATATGTTCATTTTTAAACTCCAGTGAAACTTTGAATTCTAAACTAATTGTTCCCAAACTGCTATGCTTTTTTAGTTCTTTTATCTGCTATATATAAATTTTGTTTCCTGTTAAGCTGTCATCAGTCATTTATTAGAGCAAGAAAGGACCTTAGAAATCATCTGATCCAACCTACTTCTCTCCCACACTTAGTTTAAATCTGAAGAAACTGAGGGCCAAAGAATATAACTAGTCATAAAAGACATAAATAGCAGAGTCAAACCCAAGCTTTCTGGATTTGATGTCCTTCCCACTATACTATGATTTCCTGAGATCATGTGTTTGCTTCTTCCCTTTCCCCCCTTACATTTAATAGCTTCTCATGTGCTAAGAACTTAGAAACCAGATATATAAACTTCTTAAAACTATAGATACCTATTTGGATCCTTAAGGTTTTACTTGAGTAAAATGATTGAGCTAAATTTAGCTTGTGTAGTTTGTGACATTTATTCTAGACACTGAGTAGCCCTATTTATTTACTTCTTTTTCATTATTTTAGATCATAATCACTGTTTTTTAAATTATGAATACCTTTTAGTAAAAATAAATAAGTAAAATTTGAGCATGTACTTTCATAATTGTGTACCTTATAAAAACAAAGAAAAAGAAAAATATTAAAGGATGAAAGATTACATAATATGTAATCCTACTGTCAATTAGGGAGCTCCTAGAGTTTAATGAATAGAGAAATAATATGGTAAAACCTATTGATGTGATTTAGAAGATCAATTTCTAGTTTCAAATGATGTGTTTGGAGTTTAGCATCAAATGATGAAATTTGATATAGGTACCAAATGTTGGGGTTCAGTCATGCATGTGAAAAATTCACATGGCCATTCTCTTTGGCAAAAGGTAGGTTTATTTAGGAGAAGAGGTTACAGGCAAAATGAAGAGATATAATAGACAGCAGGAATGATAAATATGATATAAAGTTGGGAAAGCATATAACAATTAACAATGGAAAAAGACAAGTTCCTTAATGGAATTCACAATTAATCAGGAGGAAGGGGAGATCCCATGAGGTTGGAGTATGCCCTTAACTGACAGTTTAAATACTAAGAGGGATTTAGTACCCTAAAAAAAAAAGAGAAGAAAGATACCATGAGGCATGGTGGGGTGGTGAGAATAGAGAAATCATGTGGCTGGGGACACCATGAGGTAGTGCAGTGTTGTGGGGGGTTATAATCCCAAGAGGAATTCAGCAAAGATGGTGAGATTTATAGGGGAAATTTAACCTCAGGGGCTTGACATAACTTAGATTTCTGTCTGGACACAACAAGGTAGGGCTATAAAGTTAAAGTGATCCCCTTCAGTGCCCTTTCCTGCTTGCCTCAAGGAGTAATTCCATCAATAGTACAGTTTTTCTCTGCTAATCCCACCTAGTTATTCAGGATCTTATCATTTTGCTTTGGAAGAGTCACTTTTGCACCTATGGGTGTGGAGGATGGATTGGAAAGGAAAGAGACCTGATACTTGGAAATCATTAGGAAGTTATTGTAATAGTCCATATAAAAGGAGATGAGGACCCGAGTGAAAGTGGGGATTGTATGATTAGAAAGAAAGATATGAGAGTCCTTGTGGAGGTAGAAATAACAAGATTTAGCAATGGATTGAATATGGAAAGTAAAGAGACAAAGCTGACAGCTTTTTGATTCTGGGTGATTAGAAGAATGTGTGATCCTTCTTCAGTATAATAGATGAGTTTGGAAAAAGGGTAAGAGATACTGAGATTTATGTTGAAGACTACTACCACAGCATCCTCCTTCATTCTGTAGCATTCACTGTGATCCACCCAAAACCAAAACTAGTATGAAGGGAGTAGGAATAGATCTTGTTTACCAGTTATTGCTTAGGACCCACCTTCTAAGGGGCACTTGCCATAGCCCCAAAGTGATCTAGGATGACAAGGCTGAGTATCCGGGGGAGAAGAGAATTTCTCCAATGTCACTATCATAGCTTGTGCTGTAGATAGCTGAGTAGAGGTTAAGATAGAACATCCATGAAGTCACCCAGCTTAGAAGATAAATTGGGCACTCATAAGTAAAAGGAGGCAAAACATAAGTGTGACTGTGTTAGAGTCAAGCCCAACCCTATGTTAGAGCAGGAAGGGTAGGATGAGACCCATGTTCTTGCTCTATTATTCTTTGATCCAACAACAAGACATAGTCACTTCTGAGGTCTAAATATACTCCTCCAGTTAACCACAACCCCAACTTTGGAACCCCAACTGTTCTAGTAAGTGAGACTATGATCTGAATAGTTTGTCATTCCTTTATTCATTTAATCAATCTATAAATGTTTTAATAAATAAATTATACCAGGAAATATACCAATATTGAAATGTTCAGCTGTAATGCCCTCATCTTTTTATGTTTACTTCCTTGCTATCTCTTAACCTCCCCATCCCCATTCCTATAAACAGATTTATGTCAAAATGTCTTTTTTCTAGAGCCTAATCAGCTGAGGAATGTGGTTACTGAAGAATTTGAAAATTTCTCTGGAGCAACTAATTTCTCCATAGCCTGCTATCTCCAGAAAATCCAGAAATGGGAAAAAGGGAATGTTTTGGCTTTAGTCAAAGAACCATTCCAAGGATGTATATGATAGCTCCAAGTTCCATTGTATTCCTTGACAAGAAGTTCCTTCAAGGCATGGTAGCAAAACAACCCTGACAACTTTCTGTGCACATAGCAAGCTTGCTACTTAAGCTGAATTGAAATGCAACCATAGAACTCTGATATCTTTTCCAGGCTCCATTTCACTCCCCTATTTTTCTTGGAAAGAAAGGTTTTGTGTCAGCAGCAGCCACAAGTCCTTCTGAGTTGAGTACTTATGCTAATCAGTGATCTGGCATCAGTTTACCAATTCTTCTGTCTGATTATTTATTATTTATAGAGTGTGGTAAGTGCATATGGCATTTTGCAAAGCATGGAACTCTGAGAATGAAAACCCAGCCCCAAGGCGTTTACTGTCTGAGTTAGACATAAACAAAACACTGAAAAACAGTAAGACATTGAGTTGAGTTGATGTGGCTGGGGAGAAGGTCAATGCTGGGAAGCAAAGTGAAAGAAGTGAGTTTTATGGAGGGATTTGAAGGAGGAAAGGGAAGCACATGAAAAATGGGAGCTGTTCCAAGAGTCACACAAGAAAGGATCCAAATCCCAAGGGTTAAACAGAAAACAAAGAAGCATTGAAGAGAGAGTCCCAGAAGGAGTAATAGAATCTAATGAGGAAATGAAAATAGATGCTTTCTAAGGCAGTGACTTATACCTCCCTGGCAAAGAAGTGAAAGGCAGAAAGAAGAGTTATAATTATCATGAAAAAAAGGCACAAGGACACACTAATTTTTTTTTCTAAAAGAGAACAAGAGAGAGATCAAATTAAGTTGCACAAGACTTTGAAAAAGCAAAGAGTAAAAATTGGACACTATACTAACTTTAGTTATTGTGAATAAATAAAAGAGTTTTCTAGTTTTTTCAGGCTTGGCTCTACTAATAACCAATGCATTCTTGGGCAAATTATTTCATATATCTAGAACCCAATTTTCTCATCTCATAATTCAGGCTTATTATCTTTACTCCAGAGGACTAATGGCTACTTAATGACAATGACTACCTCCTTCCTCAGAATAAAGAAGTCATGGACTCACAGGATCTGAGGTCTAGAACAGGAAGGGCCCTCCTCCAAACCTCTTCTTTTATCGACAAGATTGGCTAAAGGATCTGTACGAGGTCATGCAACAGTAAAGATTAGAGGAGAGATTTTAACCCGGATTCTCTGACTCCAGAGAGTATGCCCTTTCCACTTTTTGACTGTGAGAGCAAATAAAGCACCAGCATGTCAGACTCAAGTCAATTCATTTTGTTTAACAGAGGAGAGGAGAGGAGAGGAGAGAAACAAAACTGAGAATTATTAGCTATGTTTTTAAAAGCATCAGTAAAATCTTTTTTGTCCCTAAAGAAACAAAAAATGAGACCATTCATTGGGCTGGATGATCTTGAAAATCCTTTCCAGCTCTAAATATTATGACTATTGTGGTGAGTGAGGTTATATCAAATCTAAAGCCTAATCCTTAAGTTTGCAAATTCAGAAACTCATTTTTACCAATTTACCCAGGAATGGTCAGGTTCTAGAGCAGTAGTCCTCAAACTTTTTAAATAGGGGGCTAGTTCACTGTCCCTCAGACTGTTGGAGGGTGGGACTGTAGTAAAAACAAAAACTCACACTCTGTCTCTGTCCCTCAGCCCATTTGCCATAACGGACGGACTGTAGGCCAGTAGTTTGAGGACCCCTGTTCTAGAGAATCAATTAATACTAACTACACACTGGAGTCTGACTTTAAAATTCAAGTGTCAATTAGTTTAGAGTAGTGATATGTTTGACCTAAGAATTTACACAAGGCACCCCTAGCCAGTGGGTAGATCTACTCATGAGATAAGATTTCAGTTCAGAAGGTTGCTTGATGAGCGTAGAATTAGACCAAAAGAAGTTACATGTTTTTAAGTGATATTTATGTCAAGCAATAGAAATGCAATAATTTTTCTTCTCTATTTTGGGGATCTTGATAATGAAAGAACTACCCCCTAAACATATACACTAAAGACGTTAAAGAGGGAAAGAAAAGTCTTGTAGATCTTGTAGATGCTACAAAATTCATAATAGCATAGTGTGTGTGTGTGTGTGTGTGTGTGTGTGTGTGTGTGTGTGTGTGTGTGTGTGAATGCTCGAGTGTTAGCAAAGAATTGGAAATAAAATAAATGTCCATGACCTGGGGAATGGCTAAACAATTTGTGGTACACATGATAGCAGTGGTATCAAAGAAGCTTGAACATAAAGAAGAGTCAAGAAAAGGAATCATCCTTTATTCTCTGGAGCATGGAATATTGCATAATGTTGGATTTGGTTGACATATTTTCTTAAAAACGTTTTTTTACAGAAGATAGTTCATTGAATATGGAGAAGAAAAGCACATTTTCAAAAATGAAGGAAATATAAAAGCAAAAAAATTAAATGAATTTTTAAAAAGAAATCATTTCTACCAGCTACCTAAAATCAAGACTCCTTATCCCCTTGGTAATATGAAATTGCCAAGATACACCAAATGGTTACTTAGTATTTTCTCTTTTTTCAATATTCCTGATCAGGCATCCCAAACTTCTAACATCACAACTGAAATGTAGATAGTTCTATTTTATTGGTTTAGATTACCATGATAATATTATGTAGAATGGACCTTAGTTTAGAGGCAACTAAAGGGTACCTTTCCATGGAATGTGAGTCTAATCACAAGTTTTCAGAAACCAGCCTACTAATGATCCACTGAATGAGGATTAACTTACTCCCTCTCTCCAGGATCTACAAAAGTTACCTGGTTGCTTTCCTCTTCTTTTCCACCTTCAGAAAGAATGGCACAGACCTGCATTCTGATGGGAACCTGTCCCCATGTGCTTCCACCAAAAATCAGCAGTAAGTACCTGGAAAGAGAAAACTGCACAAATCTGAAGTTCAAAGGTTTTAAAGTTTGAGAGTTCAGGGGCAGGGATCAGAACTTCTGCAGAAGGAAGTGCTTTTCCTGATGCAGCATGTTTTGTGGAGAAAGGAAACTATATTTATTAAACACCTACTATGTGCCAGACACTGTGCTAAGCTATTTACAAATATTTTATTTTGAAACTCATGACAATCATGAGTAAGTACTATTATGATCCCCATTTTAAAATCAAAGGAACTGAGGGAGGCAAAAGTTAGATGACTTCTCACAACTAGTATGGGAACCTACTGCTCCCTCAATCTCAGTTTTCATGTGCCTTTCACAAGGTAGTTTCACTATGCTGAGTGTAATTCTAGAATCTCCTCTTCATAAAACATCATAAACGGCTTATTCATTTAACTTCAACTTGTAGAGTTAATGAGAAGGGCACCTTTATTTAGCCTGTTGAGAATCCCTGATCAACTAGAGCCACCTGTGGCGGCCTCCCTTTGACTGCTTTAAGTCGCCTCCTAAGGCAACTCAGTAGTACAGTACAACTAAGTATGGATAGAGAACAAGGTTTGGAGCCAAGAAGATTCATCTTTCTGAATTCAAGTTTGGCTACAGACACTTACTAGCTGTGTGACTCTGGGCAAGTCACTTAATTCTGCTTGCCTCAGTTTCCTCATCTGTAAGATAAATTGGGGGAAAAAAATGGCAAATGACTCCAGTATCTTTGCCAAGAAAACCCTAAATGGAGTCACAAAGAGTCAAACACAATTAAAATGACTTAATCACCACAACAAAAAGAAATAATATCCTCTTTTGCCTCATGGTAAAGCAGTAATAATATTATGTACTGGGGCAATTGTCTTCTATACAATGATTCTCAAACTTTTCTAGTCTCAGGACTCCGTTAAAAATGCTGATGACTTCCTCAAAGAGCTTTTATGTATGTAGGTTTTATCTATCAATAATTACTGTACTAGAGATTAAAACATCAATATTTTTATGAAAATTATTTTTACCTTTTGGACCCCAGAAAGGGTTTTGGAAAGTCCTAGAGATCCCCAGAACACATTTTGAAAACTGCTGCTCTAGCATAATGCTACTTTTGAAGAAGTGTGAAATCTTTGTAAGTATTTTTCATAAATCATCAGTTTCCTTACCTGATAAATCTATCTATTCTTGTTTTCTTCAATGTGAGTAGATGTCTTATGCCACCCTATTCCTTGATAAATAATTTAATTGTTGGAGGGAGGAGGGATAAAAAAATTAAATTTATATTTGTTTCTATAGTAATCATTTCAGAGTCATTTGTCCTCTGGTACAGTTTATGTTCTTTTAAGCCTCTTTCCAGCTTCAGCTATTTAAAGCAGGAGTTCTTAACTTTGTTTTATGTAATGGACCCTTTTGGCACTGTGCCTAAGTCTATAGTGAGGCAGCTGGTGGCAAGGGGGGTAGAGTAATGGCCCTGGAATCAGGAAAGCATGAGCTCAAAATCAGTCTCAAACACTAGTTTATGTGACTCTGGACAAATTTTTAATTCTATTTGTTTTAGTTTCCTCAACATAAAATGTAGATAATTATAGCACTTATCTCCCTGTGTTGTTTTGAGGATCAAGTGAGATAATTATAAAATACTTAGCAGCATCTGACACATAGTAGGTACTATATTAATTCTTATTCCCTTCTCAGAATAATTTTTAAAACATCAAAAATTTTAAAAATATTAAATTTCAGTTAAAGGTTGAGTTTTCTGTTATATAGGTTTTACAGTCCAAGTTCTCAGAACCCCTGAAATCTATATACTGAGTTTATTTGGGGTTCCACAGATCTTAGTTTAAAGACCCTTAGAGATATTGAACTGTACTTTATGGGCCATTTCCGGCTAATTCCAGGGCCATCTCTAGTAGTCCTGATCTATATCTGGCCAGGACTCAGATGGTTCTGGAGGGAAAAGAGAGGCAGGTGACCTCACACAGCCCTCCCCCACTTAAATCCAATTCACTTGTATGTCATGGCATTACCTACCTAATATCATGGTCCTTTTCCACAAAGGACAAATGGTAAGGGAATTACGAGGGTAATTTTGAATACTCTGGACTTTTTTTTACTTTGACACTGACTTTAAAAGCTAAATCCCACATAAGATGTGACTTCACTGTACATTTATCCCTTCCACATCAGTACTTTCCCCATCACAGTTTATATATGTAGGGTCTGCATGAGGAATGTGCATTTCTGTTTCCTATCACTAGGGGCACAGCTCTTCAATTCACCTTCAATGCATACTTTTAATAATCATATTTATTTCGCTTTTTAACATTTCTTATTCATGGCATATTTACTTAACATTGACCTAAATAAAGTCCATGGCCAAATACTTCACCCAAATTTTACAATAAAGTACTGTAAACACCTCTTAAAAGAAAAAGGGAAGGCCAAAATAATTTACACGGATTTTCCAGATTGTGGGGTATTGTGTCCCTAACCCCCCTGATGTGGAAGGATTAACTGTACCGAAGCTAGTCATGTTTTATGCTTGCTTGAATTCAGTGAAAAGTTTTTGTTCAGCCCAAAGTATGCATCAAACTACTTTCCTCTCCTTGCCTTATGTTCAGCAATTCTTGTCTAGGGTTTTTTGTTTATGCTTTTATTTTTCCCCCTATAGTTCCTCCACAGAAGATCTAGGATTTCAATTGGAACCAGTTATCTTTAGTCTCAAATTCTCACTTCATAATTCATCTGTCTTCTTTTCTATTGAATTAGAAGATAAGTATCTTGATGTAGGGGTTGTATCTTTTTTTTGTACTTGCAGCCCCTGCACCTTATACAGGCTACACAGGTAGGGTGGGAAAGAATAAGGTTTAATAGTCTTCTACCTGTGCTAAGCCTTTACTAATATTATATTATATATTACAAAAAACTATCTGTTAATAATAAATACTTATGGGGTAACATATAGTTCATATGTGTCCTCCATAGTATTATTTAAATCATTTTTCAAGTGCAAGTTGTTGGCAATAACCCCAACCTACTTAGCCCCAATACGCATCTTTCCATTGACCTGGGTTATTTGTAATTTTATTTCTTGTGAAGTCAAGTGTTCTATAACTTGGAGCCACACACTAGATATAAAGAAAATAGGTATTTTTCAACAGTGGGCAGTGTGGTATCATTAAAAGGAATAAGAAGAGGGATAGGGAACAAATCTGTGATACTCCTGATGACAGGAATTTATAAGAGGAATTTCTTCTACTAAAATGTTAGCATCTTCTTTGAAACTTATAGGTTAAGTCATTTGTTCAGGGTCACACAGGTAGTATGAATCAAAGACAGGAATTCTGGCTTTGAGGCCAGATCTCTCATCCTGTTCATATTCCTCCTTCTATTTAATTGTAGTGCTGTGCCACAGCTCCCTTTTATTGTCCTGCCTTGGTTTCCCTGAATTGTTCTGCCTCAGTTCCTAACTGTTCTGCTCAATCCTGCAACACTACCCCTCCCTCCTAATCATGCTGATCCAGATAAGGAGAAAGACCTTCTATCTTAAACATCATCAGAAAGTCTCTCCCCATCCTGTAATCCCAATTTATCAGCATGTCCCTTGCCTCCCCCCAACCCAGTCAGAACCAGATTGATAGTCCGTCCCTGCTTTCACTGCTCTGAGTTCCCCCCTGCCTTGGTCTACCCCTGTAACTGAGCCATCTGCATGTATATGTCATTGAGAACTCACACTGGCAGCTGGATGCTTTGGACATCAGCCCTGGGGGCCGCATGCTCCCAGCACAATCTCTCCCTCTCAAATAAAATATTAAAAACTCTCTAATCTCTACCTTGCCTCAGTTTCTCTGGCATTACAATAGGTTCTACTCTTTGCTCATTTTTCACACCTATCTAGGATACTCATATTGATAAACTGATCTGATGGACTGTTCAGAACAACTTCAAAAAACACAGAGGGACAAGAAAAGAAAGATTGAAAGAATAATGAATTAAGGAGGAAGAATACCAAGAAAGAGTCAACTACTGGAACAATAGTAACAATGTAATAATAATAATAGCTAACATTTACATAGGCTTGCATATTGCTTTACAGATTTGGTCTCATTTTATCTGCATAACAACCCTGGGAAGTAGGTGCTAAATTATCTACATTTCATAGTTAAGGAAACTGTGGTAGGAAGAGGTTAAAGTGACATATCCTTTAGTGTTCTAGAAGTTTGCAAAGGGAGGCTGAAGATTTTGAAGAGTAGTGGTGGAGGGAAGCCTTTTGTAAAAGAAAAAGAATGAGGATTAAAGAAGAGGAAAAAGATCTGGAATGAGAAAGATAGATCAAACTCATTACAAATTATAGGCTAAGAAGACAGAGAAAAATATTAGGAAGAAATTCCTTGAAAGGCCAAAAAAAAAAGTTTGCTGATTTTAACTTGCCATTTTCAAAAGAAAGTACTTGTTAAATTATTGGATTTTTGTATGGGACAAGATTGCTGCCCATTCATTAATACATTATTAAACTCACCCAAATGTTAATCATTCTTTAGTTGAGAAATGTTGTCCCTATCTTCCAAAGAAAATGTTATGAATGCACATTTCTGAGTGGATCTTCTCTTGGTGATGTTTTCTAAGAATTCAGACTGGAAAGAACAACTCAATATATTTTAGGGTTATATTTAACATAAACCTAGCATAGGGGAGGTTATTGTAAATACTTTTAAAAAAATACCTACTATGTGATAGGCAATATGAAACAAATATTTTATAATAAACCTCTCAAAGATTTATAATTTAATTGAGCTGGAATAAGAGTGGAAATTCTTTCATTCTTTGAACTTGTATCCACAGCACCTAGGGCAGCACATGGCATCAAATGAGCACTTCATAAATATGTGTTGATTGATTGGGTGGGTGGGGACAAGGAATAATTTTTTAAAAAAAGAAACAGCAATAACAGGAAGCATATGCTAAGCATCAAGTGAGTGGCAATAAATGTTTCAAGAGTTCAGAAAAGAGAAAGAAATACTTCACTGTGGGCTGGCACAGTAAAGAGAGGCTTCTGAGAAAAGAGAGAAGTTGAATAAACTTCCTTACCTCCAGTAAGAAATGGGAGTTGGCAAAAGGAGGGAATTTCAGGCCAGGGAAATGATGCAAGGATGATATGGAAATGTTCATTTTTACAGTCTTTTAGGAAGAAAAGCTCAGGGAAAGCAAGAGATGTTTGTAGAAGAGCAGTAGGAAACTAAATTGAAAAAATAGGTATTGGTCAATTGTAGAGGTCCTGAGGAGTTTGGTCTTATTCTTCTGGGTGATGGCAAGAAGGTTTTTGAATTAATTCCTAGAATTCTAAACACAATTTTCTTTCCATCACACAATGTTTCCTTTCAAGGAAGTGAAGAGATTGATGTGGGACTTTTTCAACATTTCAAATTCTATCTAAGCATTTCAGTTCCTATGTGTAAAAAGAAATTTGAAGAACTAAAGATCTTTGGAATTGATTGTGAAACTTTGGAGACATTGACACAGGACCATCCAAAATGAAGAGCTGCATCTAATAAGGTACAAAGCAAAATTGAGCAAAGCATAATTGCAGTACTCAGAAGAAATGTAAGATATAAAAATTTAGATTCATCACCATTCCAAATGTTCATATTGACTATTTGTGCCTGGCCTGCGGTAGAACCTTCTGAGCTCATATGATCTAACCAGCCACAGTTGGATAAACTATATCTTGATTAATGCCATTCTGGTCTACAAGCACAAAGGAAAATAACCAACCAACCAATCTATGTTTGATTCTGTTTCTCCTCTCATACATTTTTTGGTCTAGAACTGTGATTTCAGCTATGTGGGGAATTCCATATGTGGAAATTCCCTTCAGCTATCTAGATTCTAGATTACCAATTTGTTAATAATTTATAATCTTAAAGAGTTGCCTAGGGAAATGAGACCCAAATGACTCACTTATGGTCAAAAAGCTGGTAAATTTCAGAGGGAGGACTTGATACCATTTCATTCTAAATTCAAGACCAGAACTCTATCCATAATGCCAGACTGCCTCTCAAATATGGAAATATAGCACTTTATCTATGTTTAAAAGTAATCATTCCAAGAATAGAAGCAATGACTAAATAGTAGAGCAAGGGAAAACTGAGGTACTGGAAAAAATAAGGAAAGGATTATAATATTTAATTAGATTCCAGATATAATGAGATTATATTAATAAAATTTAATTAAATTCCACAGTAAGTGATTTGCTGCAAAAATATAAGCCAAATATGAAGAACCACTCATTTTTCAGAAAGTTTATTATATTAAGATTAAGGCAAGGTAGCAAAATGATGAAGTAACAAGAAGCAGAGAAACCCAAATTTCCCTAATATGCTTCCAAATTGATCTAGAAAATGCACCAGAACAAATCTTGAGGGAAAAATTAAAGAAAAGGTTATAGTCATTTCTCCATCCTAGGTCATCATTAGAAAACAGAAAAAAAAAGTCTATGAGCACCAAAGAATGGTTTGGGTCAGGAGCATACCAACAACAGAGAATCTCTGCATCAAAGCAAGTACTGTACCCTGGGCACAGTTAGTCTGTGGTCTGAAGTTAGGCAGTAATCTGAAAGAATGAACAAAAAACAAAAACAAAAAAAATTATCCTATCCAATCAAAAAAAGTTATTAAAGTGACAGGAATCCTCAATATACAAAACAAGAAGAGAATGATTCCAAAGCATCTATTAGAAAAGCCTTAAAGAAAAACACAACTTGGGCACAAATTCAAGCAGAATTCCTAGAAGAGGAAAAAACAAAAGTTTACAAAGATTTAAAATTGTTTTTATCAATGAAATAAGAATGCTGGAAGGAAAAACTGGAAAAGAAAAGAAAGCTATGAGAGAAAGAATTGGAAAAGGAATTAACAGCTTGACTCAAGAGATATAAAACTTTGCCCAGGCAACAATCTCACTAAAATTAGAGTGGACTAAATCCAATAATTCCAAAAGGCAACAAAAATATTAAAAGTCAAAGGATTAAAAATATAAATTACAGCATAACAAAAGCCATTTGATTTTGAAAATAGATTGAAGGGAAAATAAAGAATCATTGGACTACCTAAATGCCATAACCAAAAAAAGGACCTAGACATTATATTTCTTTTTTTTTAACCAGATTTATAAAATAGTTTTTATTTAATATTTTATAATTTAATATATAATATATAATATATTATATGCACATATAATATATAATAATTTATTTAATATGCATGGGTAATTTTACGACATTGACAATTGCCAAACTTTTTGTTCTAATTTTCCCCCTCTTTCTCCTCCCCAGATGGCAGGTTGACCAATACATGTTAAATATGTTAAAATATAAATTAAATACAATATATGTATACATGTCCAAACAGTTATTTTGCTGAACAAAAAGAATTGGTCTTTGAAATAGTGTACAATTAGCCCATGAAGGAAATAAAAAATGCAGGTGGACAAAAACAGAGGGATTGGGAATTCTATGTAGTGGTTCATAGTCAGATCCCCTAGTTTTTTCCCTGGGTGTAGCTGGTTCAATTCATTATTCCTCTATTGGAACTGATTTGGTTCATCTCATTGTTGAAAATGGCCACGTCCATCAGAATTGATCATCATATAGTATTGTTGTTGAAGTATACAATGATCTCATGGTTCTACTCATTTCACTCAGCATCAGTTCATGTAAGTCTCTCTAGGCCTTTCTAAAATCATTTTGTTGGTCGTTTCTTACAGAACAAAAATGTTCCATAACATTCATATACCACAATTTATTCAGCCATTCTCCAATTGATGGGCATCCACTCAATTTCCAGTTTCTGGCCACTACAAAAAGAGCTGCCACAAACATTCTTACACATACAGGTCCCTTTCTCTTCTTTAAAATCTCTTTGGGATATAAGCCCAGTAGTAGCACTGCTGGGTCAAAGGGTATGCACAGTTTGATAACTTTTTGAGCATAGTTCCAAATTGCACTCCAGAATGGTTGGATGTTTTCACAATTCCACCAACAATGTATCAGTGTCCCAGTTTTCCCACATCCCTTCCAACATTCTGCATTATCTTTCCTTGTCATTCTAGCCAATCTGACAGGTGTGTAGTGGTATCTCAGAGTTGTCTTAATTTGCATTTCTCTGATTAATAATAACTTGGAGCATCTTTTCATATGGCTAGAAATAGTTTCAATTTCTTCATCTGAGAATTCTGTTCATATCCTTTGACCATTTAGCAATTGGAGAATGGCTTGATTTCTTATAAATTAGAGTCAATTCTCTATATATTCTGGAATTCCGATAAAGCGGAACCTTTAACTCCCAGTTTATTGTTTCCCTTCTAATCTTGTCTGTATTAGTTTTGTTTGTACAAAAACTTTTTATATAATTATATATATATATTTATTATATATTTTATAATTTTATATAATTTATATAATATAATATAATATAATTATATAATTTTATATAATCAAAGTTTCCCACTTTGTGATCAATAATGATCTCTAGTTCTTCTCTGGACATAAATTCATTCCTCTTCCACAGGTCTGAGAGGTAAACTATCCTATGTTCCTCTAATTTATTTATAATCTCATTTTTTTTATGCCTAGGTCATGAACCCATTTTGACCTGACCTTGGTGTACGGTGTTAAGTGTGGGTCAATGCCTAGTTTCTGCCATATTAATTTCCAATTTTCCCAGCAATTTTTGTCAAACATTGAGTTCTTATCCCAAAAGCTGGGGTCCTTGGGTTTGCTAGACATTATATTTCAAGAAATATTTTAAAATTTTCTTATCTCTTAGAACTAGAGTAGAAATAGAAAGAACCTACCAGTAATCTCCAGAATGCAACCCCCAGATGAAAATTCCCAGGAATCTGGGTCAGCCAAAATCCAGAGCTTTTAGATCAAAGAAAAAATATTTCAAACAGTAAGAAAGAAAGAATTCAAATAAGTGCCATATATGATTTAGCAGCCACCACTACAAAGGAACAAAGGGTTTAAAATACAGTATTCCAAAAGGCAAAGGATATAGGCTTAGAGTCAAAAATAATTTACCTAGCAAAACTGAACTAAACTACAGGGGGATTAATGAAATAGAAATTTTCCAAGCATTCCTGATTAAAAGACCAAAGTTGTGTAAAAACTATGAAATTTAAATACAGGAATTAAGAGAAAAATGAAATGGTAAACAAAAATGAACAATCACATACAATCCCAACTGAGTATAGAAACGTAGTTTACTCAACAGGAAAATAGGAGGGAGTGAAAGAGAAGAGGGAAGAGGGAATCAGAAGGAAGGGAGATTTAGGGAAATATTACTCTTAAGCAAAACAAATTCTAACTAAGTATGCAAGTGTGTGTGTGTGTGTGTGTGTCTTTTGAGGTGGCAAAAAATGAGGATCTGAGTCCATAAATTTTTACGTGTGTGTGTGTGTGTGTGTGTGTGTGTGTGTTTGAGAATACTCCTACTACAATAAGTGAAGGGCAGCTAGGTGGTGCAGTGGATAGAGCACCAGCCCTGAAGCCAGGAGGACCTAAGTTCAAATCTGGCCTCAAAAATTTAACACTTCCTAACTGTGTGATCCTGGGCAAGTCACTTAACCCCAATTGCTTCAGAAAAAAAAAATGAAGAAAGGAATAGTTTTAGAGAGGCCTGGGATGACTTATATAAACTAACGAAGAATGAAGGAAGAAAACCAGGAGAAAAAAGTTATATAATGACATTAAGGTCAAGACAAACAACTTTCAAAGAATAAAGATATTTAATCAGCATAATTATTAACTGCACTGTCAGAGGACTAATGATGAAACATGTTACCCACCTCCAGACAGAGTTTGCAGAAGAATCTAGGTGCAAAATGAGATTATACGTTTTTGGGCATGTGCAATGTCTAATGCAGAAATGTGTTTTGCCTGATTATATGTTTTTAACAATGGGTATTGTTTTTCTTTCATTCTCAAGGAAGAGGAAGTGGGAGAGAGAAAATGTGGGGTTTTGTTGACGGAAGGAAGGAAGGAAGGAAGGAAGGAAGGAAGGAAGGAAGGAAGGAAGGAAGGAAGGAAGGAAGGAAGGAAGGAAGGAAGGAAGGAAGGAAGGAAGGAAAGGAAGGAAGGAAGGGAGGGAGGGAGGAAGGGAGGAAGGAAGGGAGGGAGGGAAGGAGGAAGGGAGGGAAGGAGGAAGGGAGGGAGGGAAGGAAGGAAGGAAGGAAGGAAGGAAGGAAGGAAGGAAGGAAAGAAGGAAGGAAGGAAGGAAGGAAGGAAGGAAGGAAGGAAGGAAAGGAAGGAAGGAAGGGAGGGAGGGAGGAAGGAAGGAAGGAAGGGAGGGAGGGAAGGAGGAAGGGAGGGAGGGAAGGAAAGAAGGGAGGAAAGGAAGGAAGGAAGGAAGGGAGGGAGGAAGGAAGGAAGGAAGGGAGGGAGGGAAGGAGGAAGGAAGGGAGGGAAGGAAGGAAGGAAGGAAGGAAGGAAGGAAGGAAGGAAGGAAGGAAGGAAGGAAGGAAGGGAGGGAGGGAAGGAAGGAAGGAAGGACGGGAAAGCTAGAAAGATAAGCAGATGGATGGTTAGATTAGATAGATAGACAGACAGACAGACAGACAGACAGACAGACAGACAGACAGACAGATAGATAGATAGATAGATAGATAGATAGATAGATAGATAGATAGATAGATAAAAAGAATAAGGCATGGAGTAAGGTGGCATATGTTTATTATCCTTACTATTGAGGAGACTGAGGGTGTTACATCTCTTTGATTTGTGATTTCTGAGTTGCAGTAGGGATACGCTTATCAAATGTGCACATTAAGTCTGGCATCAATATGGTAGATGCAAGTTGCCTAAATAGAAGCAAACAAGTCCAGGTCAGAAATGGCACATAGCAAAGCATCCTTTTCAATCAGTAGTGGTATTGGCTGGTGAATAGTCAACTGTACTTCCAGTTTGGGCTAGAGACCAGTCTCCGAAAAAGAAAAAGACAACTTGAATTCAAATTTTAATTCTACCACCAAGTTGTTGAATGATTTTGGACAGATATTTAACTTCTCTGTACCTCTTTTCTCATCTGTAAAATGGGAATAATAATACTTGCCACCTACCTACCTCCCACAGATATTGTTGGGTTTAATTAATGTTTGTGAAATGCTCTGAGCAACTTGGAAAGAAGGGGTTTTTGAAAATGCAAGGTATTATTTAGACAAAAGGAAGAACATGATCAGAGAAGACTCTCAGAGAGTTATTTTGAGTAGCCTTTTAATGAGATTTTTTTCCCCATTGCTTTTTGTCTTACAAGTGAAGAAAAATTCATTAACAAGGGAAAATGTCCCGCAGGCTAATAGCCTTAATGAAGAAAACTTACCCTTTGTTTCATTTAATCTAGACACACTTTTTGCCCCTATAGGGCAAATCTTGCCTTTCTCTAGGATGCATCTCTCCTTGCAAGACCTCAAAGCCCCATAGCACTGGAAATGAACTCCATGAGAAATATGATAATAAAAATTGAGAGCTGTGGTTTAGGGAGTTAGCTTTAGGCTTGGCAGCCAGAAATTTCTGATTCCTGTTACCATTGTTTTATCCTGGACCTAGTGAAATCAAGTTACTTTTTTTTCTCCTTCCCCCCTCCCTCATCTGTAAAATGAAGATAATAATGAACTCTGAGAACTCAAGTGGGAATTTTTTGTGTATACTTGGGTCATCTTCCATTTGTTTTTGATCAGTCTCTGCAAAGACACAACAATCTCAGAGTCAGGAGGCACCTTAGAGGCCACATAGTGCAACTTACTCTTGTACAGAAATCTCTTTTATGAGATTCTCAATAAGTCGTTCCCTAGCTACAGCTTGAAGACATCCAGTGCTGAGATGGAGACCACCTCCTGGTTTGGCTTATTCTACTATTAGATAATGCTTAGGGTTAGGATATTTTTCCTTTCACCAACTGACCCCTAATTCTGCTCTAAGAGCCAAGCAAAATAAGTCTAATCTCCCTTGTATATGATAACCTTTGAAATACTTAGAAAAGCTATGATGACTCTCCTACCCCACTCCCATCACCAGTAATCTCTTCTCCAAGCTAAAAAGCTCTATTTCCTAAAGCCAATCCTTATATGATGTTACCCAACCTCTCCCTATCCCAGTTGTCTCATGCAGAATACATATTCAAGCTTGTGTTTTTCTTAACATGTGGCACTAGAAATGATAGTTTCCCAAAATTTCATTTATTTTAAAATTAAACATTTTTATATATTGCCATGCTGTGACCATAGAATTCTAAATGCAAAAAGATGCAAAAAGAAAAATCTGAAAAATTATGGAAACACTATAAGATTTAGTTTGGAAATGGTTGCTTTTTCTAAGTTTTACTATATGAAAAAATGAATAAGATTTTACCAAATCTAATAATATTAAATTATGAAATACTGTAAACAAGTCAGGGAACTTCCTCCCTCCATTCCTCCTTTGCTTCCCTTTCTTCCTTCCTCCCTCTCTTTCTTCCTCTTTTCCTTCTTCCCTTCTTCCCTCCCTCCCTTTCTTCTTTCCTCTCTCCTTGCCTTCCTTCCTCCCCTCTCCCTTCCTTCCTTCCTTCCTTCCTTCCTTCCTTCCTTCCTTCCTTCCTTCCTTCCTTCCTTCCTTCCTTCCTTCCTCCTTTCTTCCTTCCTTCCTTCCTCCTTCCCCTCCCTCCTTCCTTCCTTCCTTCCTTTATTTTCCATCTCCCCTTTCCTTTTTATTTCCTTCCTTCCCCCCTTCTTTCTTTCTTTTTATCCTTTTCCCCCTCCCTCCCTCCCTTTTCTCCCTTCTTCTCTCTTCACCTAAAAAAAGTAATGTAAATATTTTTGCTAGTCTCATCCAATTTATAATAATCCTGGATTACAGAATATACCTAAATTGGATTTGGGTAAGGTGATTCTGACATGATCACTACTTCATAATTTCAGAGAGAAATAAAAGAATTTAAAATGAATTAAAATTAAGTCCTTTGTTTTTTCCTTTGATTTTTGACTGTAGGGTCACCAGTATACTGTAATATCTTTTCCTCTTTTCATTTTGTTTCCCATTGGTCTGAGGTTTTGTTCTTGTCTTCTTTTTTTTATATGTTGTTTTCTTCATCTCAGTACAGACTGTTGCTGCTGCCGCCACAGTCCCACCACTGCCTTCACCATCCGCACCTCTCATGAGAGAAAGCGGCCAAAATGTCAAAAGATGCGTTGGTTGCCTCTCACAAAGGTGCAGCTTGTATCTGAAAGAGGATAGATGTGATAGGGGGCACAATAATAACAGTGCACACTTGTTAACTACAAAAATAAAGCCCTGAGTAGGGAGTAGGGAGGGGAAAGGAGTTCCGAATAGATGTGGCAACAGCAGGAGCCACTGTGGGGGTGGAGTAGAGGGGGTCCCACTGCAGCAACCATCAATTATATGGGCTGGTTTTGTTTTGTTTTGTGAGGGCTGAACTGAAGCTCAGCTGATGAGGGAGTGGGGGGGTGAATAAGGGATTTTACCCAAACCAGTGATTCTGAATGGAGGTCTTGAGCTCAGTTGAGGGGGCTGAGGGAGTACGAGTTAGAAAAAGAAATCTTTGGGGCTCTGAGAGTGAAGGGGGTTGGTTAGGGGGGCATTGCAACGATTGACGGAGGGGTAGGGGAAAGGAGGAGAATAGCACAATAATGGGAAAAAAGAGGCCAGGCTTTAGAGCTCTCATTTCTAGACAATGATTCCCATGTGGTTTCTCTTTATCTCAGCCATTCAGGAGTCAATAGAGGGATCTTTTTATTTTCAACTCTAAGTATACAACCAATCTCCCCCTCCCACCCTTGCCCCCACCACACACACACACACACACACACACACACAGACACACACACCCTAAAAATTAGAGGTAGAGAGCAAGAAATTAGAAACCTCTTGGGAGATTGTTGCCTTAGATAGTATTTATTTTTAGTATACTTAAAATTTATTAACTCTAGCTGACAGAATTGCACTTAAGGATAGGAAGGCTCACCAATATCAACACTCATTTCTCCCTGCTCTCCTCGCCAAAGAGTCTGGACACTGGTCCTCTAATCCCCCCTTCCTCTATCTTGCCCCCCCCCACCACCTCCATTCTTCAGTGGATACCTCCTACGGTCATGAGAGGTTGCAGAGGGAAGGGGGCACTTGACTGGATTTAGAAAGATGTTAGTCACACTTGCTGCTTGCAACCTCTACTGCGGGTAAAGCAGAGGTCAGTGATCTCGTTAAAGTTCACCAGGATGAAGTGGTTTTCAGCAAGAAGAGCAAAACTAGTGTCGGAAAAAGCCAAACCTAAGTTCCTGGCTAGGAGTTTGAAGTAGGGCAGCTAGGTGGCGCGCTGAATAAAGGACTAGCCTTGGAGTCAGGAAAACTCAGCTTCCTGAGTTCAAATCTGCCCTCAGGCACTTACTTGCTAGCTGTGTACCTCTGGGCAAGTCACTTAATCCTTATTGCCTCAGTTTTCTCATTGGTAAAATGAACTGGAGAAGGAAATAGCAAACCACTCTTGTATCTTTGTGAAGAAAAGAGTAGACCCTACTGAAAAATGACTGAACAAAAATTAATCCTTCTTTGATTGGTTTACTTAAAGTAAATTTAATATTCCTTTCTCCATGGGATCACGGGTATCATTGGTCAAGGAAAGGTATCCAGGATAGGAATGGAAATAGAAAAGACGAATACTTGTATATTGATTATTTAATTAAACCAGACACATTGTGCCGAGACTGTGGAGACAACACTATGATCTTAAAGAAAGTTATTAAATAAAAGAACAGGGAAGGAGAGACTTTTGATGGTCCCTGAAGAAAACATGCATGTATCAAGTGCTACTTCACAGTTATAGTGCCAAACACCATATTAAGTACTTTGCAAATATCTCATTTGAGATAGCATAAGGCCAAGAAAGAAGGATTGCAGAAGTAAAAATTGTAATAGAAGTCTTCTCTAACATCCTAATTTAAATATCAGATAATCTAATTCATATACATAGAGAGAGAAGGGACCTTCGAGGCTCAATCCTTTCCTTTTAGAGATGAGAAACTATGGCCCATAGAAACTAGCTGAGATTGGATTCTAACCCAGTTCTTTCTGATTCAGGGTCCAACAGTTTCTCCCTTACACCAATACTGTTTTTCTGGATTCAGGAATAAGAAAGTCCAAGGCCCTAAAACTAAAGGGCCTGATATCTATATCTACAGACTTAAATGATTTTTTCTTCTATTGATGTACAGCTTTTTTTTTTAAATTTTTTATTATATATATATTTTTATAATATTATCCCTTGTATTCATTTTTCCAAGTTATCCCCCCCTCCCTCTATTCCCTCCCCCCGACGACAGGCAATACCATACATTTTACATGTGTTACAATATAGTCTAGGTACAATACATGTGTGTGAATATCATTTTCTTGTTGCACAATAAACATTAGAATCCGAAGGTACATGCAACCTGGGCAGACAGATATTAGTGCTAACAATTTACATTCACTTCCCAGTGTTTCTTCTCTGGGTGTAGCTACCTCTGTCCATCATTGATCAACTGGAAGTGAGTTGGCTCTTCTTTATGTTGAAGATTTCCACTTCCATCAGAATACATCCTCATACAGTATTATTGTTGAAGTGTACAGTGATCTTCTGGTTCTGCTCATTTCACTCAGCATCAGTTGATTTAAGTCTCTCCAAGCCTCTCTATATTCCTCCTGCTGGTCATTTCTTACCGAGCAATAATATTCCATAACCTTCATATACCACAATTTACCCAACCATTCTCCAACTGATGGACATCCATTCATCTTCCAGTTTCTAGCTACAACAAAAAGAGCTGCCACAAACATTGTGGCACATATATGTCTCTTTCCGCTCTTTAGTATTTCTTTGGGATATAATCCCAGTAGTAGCACTGCTGGGTCAAAGGGTATGCACAGTTTGATAACTTTTTGGGCATAATTCCAGATTGCTCTCCAGAATGGCTGGATTCTTTCGCAACTCCACCAGCAATGTATTAGTGTCCCAGTTTCCCCACATCCCCTCCAACATTCATCATTATTTGTTCCTGTCATCTTAGCCAATCTGACAGGTGTGTAGTGGTATCTCAGAGTGGTCTTAATTTGCATTTCTCTGATCAGTAGTGATTTGGAACACTCTTTCATGTGAGTGGATATAATTTCAATTTCATCATCTGAGAATTGTCTGTTCATATCCTTTGACCATTTATCAATTGGAGAATGGTTTGATTTCTTATAAATTAGGGTCAGTTCTCTATATATTTTGGAAATGAGACCTTTGTCAGAACCTTTACTTTTAAAAATATTTTCCCAATTTGTTACTTCCCTTCTAATCTTGTTTGCATTAGTATTATTTGTACAGAAACTTTTTAGTTTGATGAAATCAAAATCTTCTATTTTGTGATCAATAATGATCTCTAGTTCTCCTCTGGTCATAAATTCCTTCCTCCTCCACAAGTCTGAGAGGTAGATTATCCTCTGTTCCTCTAATCTATTTATTATCTCCCTCTTTATGCCTAAATCATGGACCCATTTTGATCTTATCTTGGTATATGGTGTTAAGTGTGGATCCATATCTAATTTCTGCCATACTAATTTCCAGTTTTCCCAACAGTTTTTTCCGAATAATGAATTTTTATCCCTAATGTTGGTATCTTTGGGTTTGTCAAAGATTAGGTTGCTGTATCCTTTTTTGTCCTTTGTATCTAATCTGTTCCACTGATCTACCGGTCTATTTCTTAGCCAATACCAAATGGTTTTGGTGACTGCTGCTATATAATATAGCTTTAGATCAGGTACACTTAGACTACCTTCCTCTGAGTTTTTTTTTATTAGTTCCCTTGCAATTCTCGACCTTTTATTCTTCCATATGAATTTTGTTGTTATTTTTTCTAGGTCATTGAAATAGTTTCTTGGGAGTCTGATTGGTATAACACTAAGATGTACAGCTTTTGAAAATATCCTTGTTTAATTAATTTACTTAAATTTAATATTCCTTTCTCAGTGAGATCATGGATATCATTGATCAAGAAAAGGTATCCAGTATAGAAATGGAAACAGAAAAGACCCTTAAAGAATCCTTGTATATTATTATTTAATTAAACCAGACACATTGCACTGATTCGGAGGAGAAAACATTATAACCTTGAAGTTGCTGAATAAAAGAACAGGGAAAGAGGGACTTGATGGTCCCTGAAGTCTTTACTGATGCTAGAACTATGACTTATATAATCAATAAATCAATCAACAAGCATTTAATTAAGTGACCACTATGTGCCAAGTACTGTGCTAGATAATCTTCAATTCTAGCTGGGATAAGGGAAAAAATGAATGAAAGGATTTTGAAACAAAAGAAAAAAGATCTTTCCTTATTGCTGAGAAATGAGAACATGGAGTGACTAAACCACATTCTAACTAGTTGCATAATAATATTTATTGCAGAATAACAAAATCCTGATGTTTTGACGTGGCACTTTGAAGACTATGTCACAGGGTCATATGAACCCTTTTTTCCCAGAAAAAGTAAAAGCACCTAACACTGTAAGATTTCTGTCAAGGTTACTTAGTCCAATGGTTTGAATTAGCATTATAGGCATAGTCAATGCCAATTTGAAATTTTGTCTGGTGTTGTTAATGAGATCTTTACTATTGTACTCTTTATTACCACCAGTTGTGATAGACTGTACCAGCCAAAGTGCTGACTGAAAGAAGTAATCATGAGCCATGCTCTGGGAGCTGCTATTGTTCATGATTTTAACTAAATTGTTTTTACCTTTGTACATTTAAATGATTAGTTTCTGGAAGGAAATGAGCTGAACAAATGCAGAATTTTATCAGAGATGGGAGGAAAGTAGTATTCTCCTCAGTAATGCTGAGTGATTAATAAAATTCTCTCTCCTTTCCTATAACATGAGCAAAATACAAAGGAAAACCCAAAGTGTCAAATTAACACAGTGGACTGACCACTGAAAGATACACCTTGTGATAACAACAAATAATCTGTGGTTTTCATGATTTTGGGGGGTCTCTAAAACTCAGCTCTATAGTTTTCACTTTCTTGTTAGAAAGCACCATCTTGGTTTTTCTTATAATCTATTGTTGAAAATGAGAAATCTCAACTAAGAAAATATACAGCACAAGTTTCTGCTTTGAATTGCTCAGAAAGTGGAATTAACTGACTATCAGAAGCAGAGATTTGAATAAATCCTTCTGATATCACTAACTATATAGTATATACAGGAATGAGGTATTGTTCTTAGAATGGTGAAAGTTAGGAAGCAAGTTTATTTGGTTGAACATGAGAGTTGAACATGAATATTCTATAGTAAAATGGTACAATAGTTAGAGGTGTTATGGGATCACTTAAAATTAAAATTATTAAACTTTAGAAGAAAACTTTGTATCATCATAGAAAATAAAGGCCATTAAGAACTGGAAAATATGATTATGAAGCCATTTGCTGCTTTGATTAGTTGGTATAGCCTTTTTCATTATTTATAAAAGTGATGGAAATTTTAAAATCATCCTAAAATATTATTATAAGATAGATTTGAAGAAAGAATGAAAATTTGACAGTCATGTTCAATGGATATGGCAACATAAAGTTAAATCTCCCCATCATACTGGATAATGAACTTGACTGTGAAACACCTTTTGCCAAACATCCCAGAGGATATAAAAGATAGTTGAGATATCAGATACATGTAAGTAATTTTCTATCTCTATTAAGGAAGGCAAGTTTATAGAATTGATACCTGCATATCTCAGTGAGCTCCACAAATAAAATATAAAGAAAATCACAGCTTTGCTTTGCATTTCTTCTAAGCTGCCAGTGATGACAAATAAAATGACATTTCCCACCAAAGAACTGGATAAAAGTGGGGATGACCAGTGAGCCAATGACTCTAAGTAAGGCATTGATGAGCTATCTCAACAACTGCTAGCATCTGGAAGAAATACATCATGGTGTGGAATTTGTCATAGAAAGAGTCTTTTCATAAGATAAATAGCCACTCTTTCATGTTGACAAGAATCTATGAGAATCCTTAGAACTGAACCAGATTGTACATAAACAGGTATCCTCTCTTCAGGTTGACGTAATAGTCATTTGGAACTCTAGATTCCATCCTGATTTTGTTTTTCTGTTATTCTTTGACTTTCAGCTCCAATTTTGGGACAGACTGCTCCAATCAACAATTAAAAATCAAGGCCAAAAAGTAAGCATGTTTTTTGTATGTCTCTCCCACCAATGATTCTCTTTCTTTTGCACTGTAATATTTACCTGCCTTTGGGTCAGCTTATGAGTCAGCTGAGGCTTCACGGTTTCTAGGAATTCAAGGAAAAATTAATATACATTGTCTCTTTTGGCACCATGGTATACCATTTCACAATTTCTTCTTTGGTAATTCTTTGATATTTCCAAAGGTATATGTTTTAATTGTTCTGGGCTCTCTCTTCCCACCATCAACATTTGACACAATATTTTCAGTCCTTAATATAAATTCTTCATGAAATGATGAGACCAAAAAAAAAAAAAAAGAAAGAAAGAAATGTAAGGGCCCTTTAAATGGGTGCCACAGCGCATCGGGAGATTGAGGCCCGGAAGTAATTTCTGTGGATATTAGCACTGCCCTTGGGCGGGATCCTGGCCATATTGAGATAGCTTCGTAATGGGTGACTCTCTCGCTGATTGGCTGTGTGTGTGACCTCACAGGCCCTATGTAAGCCCACTGCAGGCAGCAACCGCCCTCTTTAACCTGGTGCTCTTCACTCTGGCTCCCTAGCCTGGGTGGCCAAGCCAAGATGGGTAGCCAAAAGAGGTAAGGGTTTTGGTAGTGAACACATGGGTCTTCTGACCAGGTGTTCACTCGGGAACCAACAAGTCAGGGCATCAGTCAGGGCATTATGTGAGTAGGTATAATAAAGGCTTTTAAGATTACACGTGGTTGTTCTTGAGTGTGCTACCGGTTATTAAGCTATAGATTCAAGAGATTGTGGCCAGAGACCTTAGAAGGCCTCAGAGGAGGCGAGCCGGGTAGAGTTCACACTGCAGAGGACAGTGGTCAAAGGTACTCTGGTGGGTCTAGGACAGACTAGTAATTGTAACTGCCAAGAGAGCACGTTACAAATGGCGCCCAACGTGGGGCATCAGGAATTATCAGGTTTTGAAAATATTTAATATTCAGAATTAAGATTCTGAAAGATCCGGTAGAAACGCCACTTAAGAGGGAAGACAGAGAAGCAATATGGACCCAGGTAAATCTGGGATCAGACTCAAGGACACAGCTGAACATAATGCTTATATCAAGAGGTTAAAGAGCCAGATGGAAGATCTTTTAACAAAGATCACCACTGAAGAACAGCAGGAAGCTTGTAATCAAGCTCCACAAAGGCTATCCCCACACCCAGTAAATAGAGCTAGGAGAGGGAGCAACCTAGAGCTAATGCGATTGTATGACAGTAGAGAGTATAAAATGCCACAGCAAGAGTTGCTGGAATTGCAGGTTAAACTACAGATGGAGATAGAGAAAGAAGAAAAAGCTAGGTTACTACAGATAGAACAGGAAGAGTTCAAACCAGTGGCAGAAACTAAAGAAGGAAATAAACGAATCACATGGACTTCAGTTGTAGAAATTCTTCTTAGCGTTTTGTTGGTTTACCTTGTGCATTGTTGTTTTAAGGAATTTATTGATTACTCTTTCATTGAGAAGAAGTTTAGTTCTTTTTATGTGCAAAGCTCAGGTTTGATTTTAAATCAGCCTTTGGGGAATTTTCCAATTCTTCTTCCCTCTGCCTCACCTTCTTGGGCCAAGGGAGAAGGGGGAGGAGGAAAAGGAAGGGCGATAATATCATCAGCACTGCCCATTAATCCATTTAAAACTCCTGTGTCTTCATTTCAAAGGACAGGAGTAGGCTTTATGCCCCAAGGCAAAAAGGAATTGTGGGGTATTGAGTATAATCAGAAAAGTTTTGAAAATACAGTTCAGTTAATTTCTAAGAAACCTTACAGGGATAAGATCTTGCAGTTAGAGAGAGTGGAATTTTATACTTGTAAAACTGCTAGGATCGTCTTTGGAGAGTTGGAACTCCTCTTTTATTACCTCGTGGATTTTCCACTTCCACAGGTGAGCTTGATTTCCCAACCCCCTACGGGTACTTATAAAACAGTGTTTATGTTTAGAATGGGTTGGAAAATTGCTATTTTAATCACTAGAATAAATAGACAGTGTGTGATCTTTGACCCAGGAGGAAAATATCAGATTTATTGATTCACACTACTGAAGTACAATTCGGTATCAGAAACTCAAACTTTGATTTTTAGGCAAAAGAATTCAGGGATATAGCCGAGTGTTCTAGTAAAGTCATTACTGCACAGACTATCCCCAAGATCTTCTCTTCTAAACAAGAGAAGGGAATTTTGGGATATGTGATTGCTTACAATTTTTAAATTTTGATTTTACATTTTTAAACATTTTTGATTTTACATCTTCAAAGTATTTTGATTTTACATTTTAAAGTTATTTTGGTTTTATATTTTTAATCTATTTTGGTTTTACATTTTTAAATTCTTTGCCTTTTACCTTAGCAATGCACTTCGGGCATACACAGAAAGTGCAGCTAAGTGACAGACTGACTAACTTTTGTCTGACTTTTGATCTTTTTGACAACAACTTTGTTTCCACTGTGATGTGGAAAGGCCTGGATGGCATTTGGAAAGGCCCAAGTTGGGCCCTGGGTACATTCCTTCCTAGGTGCAGATCCAGCAGTAGAGTTCATCCCCACCAGAGACATTTGTAACCTGGGGATCCAAGAGAAGGACCAGACAACAGCCCAGAGGGACCTGCCAGATGTCCGCAGCCCTTCAGACGCTGATGGCAGCGATGCCCCTCCTGACCGTGACCAGAGACACCAGACACAGTTCCAGTGTTGCAGCTGAAATGGACTGTTTTGGGTGATACGCAATATAAAGACTGTAAATGGACAATGGGCCTGCTTGCTTCTCCCGTGGCCACTTGCCATATGGTGGCCTGGGAAGAGGCTTTGCCCTATGCTTTCTATTGAAGGACTATGCTTTTAAATTAGTGGGTGAAAAAACCAACACACCCACCTGCCATTGTTATTGAGACAATGTTACTGGACATGACTGCTTATGTGCACCTGTGAAACTAGAATTGTTCTAGAATTGTGAAAAGTGCAATAGAGAATTGTGATAAGCTAGAATTGCTCTAGGATTGTGAAAAGTGCAATAGAGAATTGTGATAAGCTAGAATTGTTCTAGGATTGTGACAAGTGCAATTGAGAATTGTGATAAGCTAGAATTGTTCTAGGATTGTGACAAGTGCAATTGAGAATTGTGATAAGCTAGAATTGTTCTAGGAGTGTGAAAAGTGCAACAGAAAATTGTAAGAAACTAGAATTGGTCTAGAACTGTGATAAATGTAACTAGAATTGTGACAACCTACCTACTGATATTTGTTAACTAGAATTGTGATGTTTTACCTTGTTGACTTCCCACCTCAGTGTTGACATCCTACCTCATTGGCATCCAATCTCTTTGGCCTATTATCTCGAGTATGACTTTGATGAATGGGTTGAACATTTGGGCCACTGTTGAGCCTGGTTCTTATGGTCATACTTCTGTTTACTGATCTGCTGCTTTGTACCTCCTTGGGCATAACACTGTCATCTCATGGATCAAGTGAACTATAGCTGGTGCTAAAAGTTTAGCTTGGTGAGATGTGCGGTTCCCGCAAAACAAGAGAAAGGGAATTGTAAGGGCCCTTTAAATGGGTGCCACAGCGCATCGGGAGATTGAGGCCCGGAAGTAATTTCTGTGGATATTAGCACTGCCCTTGGGCGGGATCCTGGCCATATTGAGATAGCTTCGTAATGGGTGACTCTCTCGCTGATTGGCTGTGTGTGTGACCTCACAGGCCCTATGTAAGCCCACTGCAGGCAGCAACCGCCCTCTTTAACCTGGTGCTCTTCACTCTGGCTCCCTAGCCTGGGTGGCCAAGCCAAGATGGGTAGCCAAAAGAGGTAAGGGTTTTGGTAGTGAACACATGGGTCTTCTGACCAGGTGTTCACTCGGGAACCAACAAGTCAGGGCATCAGTCAGGGCATTATGTGAGTAGGTATAATAAAGGCTTTTAAGATTACACGTGGTTGTTCTTGAGTGCGCTACCGGTTATTAAGCTATAGATTCAAGAGATTGTGGCCAGAGACCTTAGAAGGCCTCAGAGGAGGCGAGCCGGGTAGAGTTCACACTGCAGAGGACAGTGGTCAAAGGTACTCTGGTGGGTCTAGGACAGACTAGTAATTGTAACTGCCAGGAGAGCACGTTACAAAGAAAGAAAGAAAGAAAAATCATTAGCTGTGGTCATCCTTTTGGAGATAAAATTCTAGAATGTAATTTAGGTTAACTCTCAGGGACCAGACATATGGCTGTGGCCAGGCCTCTTTGGGAAGAAAGCTTTCCTATTTTGGTAGGATCTGGGAGAGGTTATGGTATATTGAAACAGCCTTGAAAAACCCAGGATCAGAAGCCAAGATGGCAGACTACCATCCAGGACCCAATTGAATTGTCCCAATTTCTCTTCTAAACAACTTTAAAATAACACCTAAACTAAAATTTTGGAACAGGAGAATCAATAAAAGGTCAGAAAAGGACATGTATAGAGCATGCAAAGAGCACAGCAATGAGCCTTGGAGGCAGCTTCAATAGCAGCAATAACAGCTTTGGGGGCTTTTATCCCAGAATGGTGAGGAGGTCAGACCACTGACCAGAAAAAGATTATCAGGGACCCTTTGCTGGCACTGTGTGCAGCTGGCACTGATGGACAACTTTATTGCTCATAAGCCTTTCTGGGTTATAGCTCCAGGATAGAAAGAAATGCTTCTGATAGGTTACAAGGGATCAGTGACCTTGGTTGTAGTTCTAAGGCTAAGAGATGCACTATTACTTGTGGCTACAGGAAAGTTTGGACCCTTCCTGAGTAAAGATCAGAGCACAGACAAGGAAATCATGACCACTCCTTTCCCAGGATAATACCACCTTGAAAGCAGTGAAAACCTCAAGATGCCCAGAACTAGCTCTGAAAACAGTAACAAGAAAAAGCCTGAGACCTGCCACAGTGCCTCCCCACTCCTAAGTAAGCAAAACTCAACTTTAACTTAAACTTCAAAGTGAAGAAATAAGCTGAAGAAATGAACAGACAACAACAAAAAACTAATTTGATTTAAAAAAAAAAGCACACTATGATGGCAAAGAAGATCAAGACATGAATTCAGAAGAAATCAACAATGTGAAAACAGCTACAAGAAAAGCCTCAAAGAAAAATACTAATTGTTCTCAAAGCCAGCAAGAATCCCTGGAAAAGTTAAAGAAAAAGATGAAAGTAGCAGAGGCAAAATTGGGGAAAGAAATGAGAGTGATACAAGAAAAAAATTAAAAAGAAAATCAATAGTTTGATAAGAGAGGCACAAAAAAGCTATTGAAGAAAAATCACCAAAAAAGAGAGTTGACTTAATGGTAAAAGAGATACAAAAATTCACTAAAGAAAAGAACTCCTTTAAAAACAGAATAGACCAAATGGGAAAGGAGATACAGAAAGTTACTTAAGAAAATAATTCCTTAAAAAATTAGAACTGGGCGAGTGGAAGCTAATTATTCTGTGAGACTTTAAGACCAAAGTCAAAGTCAAAAAATGAAAAAATGGTGAGGGGGGGAGCAGTGTGGAATATCTCATTGAAAAAACAACTGACCTAGAAAATAAATCAAGGAGAGATCATTTAATATTTATTAGATTACCTGAAAATCACAATTTAAAAATAGCCTAGAAATCATATTTCAAAACATTATCAAGGAAAACTACCTCAATATTCTAAATCTAAAAGGTAAACAGAAATTGAAAGAATCTACTGATTAACTCCTGAAAGCATCCCCAAATGAAAATTGCCAAATTCCAGAGTTCCCAGGTCAAGGAGAAAATATTGTATAAATAACCAGAAAAACTAATTTGAATATTTTGGAACCACAGTCAGGATCATACAAGATTTAGCACCTTTACATTAAAGGAGAAAAGGGCTTAAGATATACTACTATAAAGGCAAAAGGAGCTAAGATTACAATCAAGAATAATTTACTCAGAAAACTTAGTACAATCCTTCAGAAGAAAAATGGATATTTAATGAAATAGAGTATTTCAAATATTTCTGATGAAAAGACCAGAGCTAAATAGAAAATTTAACATTCGAACAGAAGACTCAAAAGAAACATAAAAAGGTAAACATGAAAGGGTAATCATAAGAGACTCAAAGAAGTTAAACTGTTTACATTCCTATCTAAGAAGATGATATATGTAACTCCTCAGATCTTTATCATTATTAGGGCAGTTAGAAGGCATCTATATAGATAGAAGGCTTGAGTATGAGTCGATTATGTTGGGATAATCTTAACAATAAGAATGTAGAGATGAGAAAGAGGAATTCACTGGGAGAAGAGGGGAGAAAGAAGTACAATGGGACAAATTGTCTTACATAAAAGAAGTGCACAAGGAAGAGTTTTTATATTGAAAGGGAAAATGGGTGGTAGTACTAGTGGACACTGCTGGAACCTCACTCTCATTGGAATTTATTTAAAGAGTTGGAAGTGTGTGTGTGTGTGTGTGTGTGTGTGTGTGTGTGTGTGTGTGTGTGTGTTTATACTTGGGTATAGAAAGCTATCTTAACCAATAGAGAGATAGAAGGGGAAAAGGATAAGAAATATGGGGTGCAGACTTTTAAGGGGGAGGGTGGATTGGGGACTGAAAGCAAGACATACTTTTGAAAAGTACATATCGGATAAAAAGAGAGAAGGAAAAACAGAGTAAAATGAGATAGCAGGAAATCTACAGTGAGTGATTGTAACTGTGAATGTGAATGTTATGAGCTAATGCATAGAATAGAAGGAGATAACAAAATGTATTGGAAACCAGAGTCCAATACTATGTTTTGTGTAAGAGACCTGTATGGAACAAAAAAATACAAATTGAGTTGAAATGAAGGTGTGGGGCAGAGTCTGCTTCAACTGAAATGAAAAGGACAGGGATAGTTATCATGATCTCAGACGAAGTAAAAGCAAAATTAGACTTAATTTAAAGCATTATTTTGCTAAAAGGTACCATAGATAATGAAATATTATCAAATAGTTTTACAGCAAATTTCTTTAATAAAGACTTCATTCCTCAAATATGTAGGAAACCAAATCCAATTTATTGAAAATAAGAGCCATTTCCCAATATAGAAGTTGTCAAAGGATATCACATTTCTCAAAAGAATTACAAAATATTTACGACCTAATGAAAGAATAATGTAAATAAATAATAATAAGTGAAATGAAAAATTATAATAACTCTAGAGTTTCATCTCACATCTTACAAATTGGCAAAAAAGTGACAAAAACAGTAACATTATCTATTGGAGAGATTATTGAATGATAGGCACATTAATATATTATTTGATTGAACTGTGAAATTACATAATCATTTTGGAAAGCAGTTTAAATTTATACAAATAAAATAATTAAATTGTCTATATTATTTGAACCAGTTTTACTGAACTTATATCCCCAGGAAGCCACTATTAAAAAGAAACTTCCCATATATTCCAGCTAGGCAGCTCAGTGGATAGAACACTAGGCCTGAAATAAGGAAGACTCATTTTCCTGAGTCCAAATCTGATCTCAGACAATTGGTAGCTCTACTAACCTGGGAAAGTACTTAATCATGTTTGCCTCAGTTTCCTCATCTGTAAAAATGAGCTGGAGAAAGAAATGACAAACCACTCCAGTATATTTGCAAAAAAAAAAAAAACATTCCAAATCAGATATAACAAAAATGACTGAACATATGATGTTCAACTGTGAAAAATTTACCTACTGTGATTAATACAATGATCCAACACTATTCTGGAGGATGTATGATGAAAAAATGCTACCCACGTCCAAAGAGAAAACTGATAAATTCTGGGTATAAATTGAAGCATGATTTTCTTGCTTTCTTAATTTTTAATATTGTAATATGGCTAATATGGAAAGGTTTTGCATAATTTTACATGTTTAATGGATAGCATATTATTTTTTTTTCAGTGGATGAGGGAGGAATAGAAGGGATGATGAGAATCTGGGACTCAAAATTTAAATAATATAAGAATGTTACCAATAAATGAATAAAAAAGTGATGAATAACTAACAACAATACCAAAATCAAATTATCTTTACCTTGTGATGAGGGAGCAAAATAGGAATTTAAATGCATGGAAGCTTTTGTCTACTCCCTCATGTAAACTCCATGCTAGAAGCCAATCAATGCAGGTGATCCCCAACTAAGGGAAAAATTCTGGAAAAGTTTATTACTTCATTGTTTAGAATAAATTTTCCCTTAGGAGCAATATTATAAATGATACTTAATTTACAAAAGCCAAGTTAGCTTATAATGTGCCTGAAGTATATAATATTCAAAGTTGTAAAGAACCATGGATTACCAGAGCTGGGAGTTATCTTAGAGGTTATATAGTCCAACAACTTTTTCTACTCTACTCAGCCACTATAGTTTACTTTGTTTTTATAAGAACATATATTCTATATTACTACTCCTCCAACTTCAAGAATACATTTATCCTGACACCAACAGTGGGAGTAGAGATTCTTTCTGAATAGCAAATGTTCCTTAGATGACTGACTTTGGGGGCAGCTAGGTAGCACAGGAATGGAGCACCAGCCTTGAATTCAGGAGGACCCGAGTTCAAATTTGGTCTCAGACACTTAACACTTACTAGCTGTGTGACCCTGGGCAAGTCACTTAACCCCAGCCTCAGGGGAAAAAAATAGACGATTGACCTTGTTTCTAGCCCAAGGTTTATAATCATCAAGAAGGGGAACAATTCCTCTGAAGTAGTGATAGTTATATACAGTCAATATAGTCAGATAATATTCTCTGAAGCAGGAAAGTAAGTTGTCCTTCCTAAACCCCCTCTTTATACGATTTATTAGACCATGATTAATGTTTTCCCCTCTATCATAGTTTCAAATATTTGTAGCCTCAATTGGTTAATTTGTGAGAACAGGAGATATGAGAAAGAAAGAGTGGGAAATAACTTCCTTTTCCCTTGTAGTTTAATCTAATCTTATTAACTTCATGAGTTTTGAAAACCGAATCTGTACTATATCATTTTAGTTCCTAACTATATACCATATTATGTTTTTCTTTAATTTGTGAAATATGTTGGGGTTTGCCTCCATGACTTGTATAAACCAAAGATAATATCATTTGCTTCTTATATATGCTTTGTAGAATCCAGGGTAGTTCTAAGTATGCAATAATAAATCATGTTTACCTATTTATAAAGCACTTTCTTGCCAGCAATGTTGTAAGGAAGGTAGCCTAAGTGCTATGACCCTCATTTTATAAAGTAGGAAAGTGAAACTCAGAAAGTGAAAATCACTTATCCAAGGCCATATAATTCATGTCAGAGTCAAATCCAGAAATATGTAAGAGCTAGCTGATACTGATAAACAGATAGTTGTTAAATTATCAAAATATTTACACTTTGGAATTCAGCAAACCCTACAAATCAAGACTTGATTTATTGTTTTATTGATTGCCCAGTTTTAAGAAAATAATAAAGAAAATATTGATAATCTAAATTAAACTTAAAAGTATATTCCATACTTTTTTTTAGAGTTGATTGTAAGATGTTTACTAGCATACTCCTAGGTCCAGAGTCTCATGACTCCAAGCTCAGCATTCTTTCCATTGCACTATACTGGATACAAAGCAAGTATTTAATGTATGATTTTTTTTTATTAATTGATTATGTAACAAATACCTTCTAGGTAGGGGTTTTGAAAATGCCTAAAATAGGTAAACTACAGGAGGAAAAAACTCTTCAGAAAGGTTAGAAGACAATGTCAAAAGGACAAATCCATGCGATGAACCACATTTGGTAGATTCCCAGAGTACTGTTAATGCCTTCATTCTGTCTTTCTCTTTGAGTTACAGTTACCATAGCATGAGATCTAGAATGCTGAGAGAGCACATACCTCAGGCAAGAGTATGAGACATCACATTTCATTTCTTGGAAATTGTTATGTGTGATCCAAATGTATTTTTAAAGTGAAGTTCTACTTTAAACTGAAATATTAGTTAACTCCAAGCAACTTCCACATTCATAGTGACTGAATCATTACCTTAATATGTAATGTTAATTCAGATTTATATCAACCCATAGTAGACAGCTAAAAGAGAGTACCTTCCCTGATGAGAAAAAGCATTGCTAAAGTAAATAATACTGGCCATTGCAAGGATAACATTTCTAGAACCTCTTCCTTCCAGATCACCTGGCAAAGGACCCAGAAGGAAATAAATGATAAGAGGATGAATGTAGCAAACCTCAAGCCTATGAAATGGCAGCAAATATCATGTATATTATATATGTACATGTATATTAGTTCAAGTACTTTTCACAATATAAGCATCCTTCAAGATCACTACAATTGGAGTCACTTTTATCCATGACATTACATCTCCATATTAAAATCACCACCTTCAGTGTATTAACAATTTTCTCTTAGAATCAAATATTCTATAGAAAATAGTCTATCCTAGAGCTATTTTTATCTCCTGTTGTCCCCATTGGCTGTTCTTTCTTCTACCTTTTTTTAAAAAATCCTCCTTCCCTTCTTCCCCTTAACATATGCTTTCATTTTTTTCTTCTCTCATTTCAATATTCCAAATGTTCTGTAATTCCTTAATAATAATATTAATATATATACTAATATAATATAATAGCTAATATTTTATAAAATGCTTTAAGATTTTCAAAGTGCTTTACAAATATTTCATTTTATCAATACATGAATTCTACTATTATATTCCTTCAGAAAATCCTGGAAAGACTTATGTGAACTGATACAAAGTGAAGTGAACAGAACCAGAAGAATATTGTTCATAATAACAGCAATATTATATGATCAACTGTGAATGATTTAGCTGTTCTTAGCAATACAATGATACAAGACAATTCTCAAGAACTCATGATGAAGAAACACTATTCTCCTCAAGAGAAAAAACCAATGTAGTCTGAATACAGATTGAAGCATACTGTTTTTTATTTTTTGTGGGTTGGTTGGTTTTGGGTGGCTGTGGTTTTGATTTCTGTTTTCTTTCACAACATGACTAATATGGAAATATGTTTTGCATGACTGCACATGTATGACCTATATCAAGTTGCTTGCCTTTTTAGTGAAAGAGAAGGGAGAGAGAAAAAGAGAATTTGAAATTTGAATAAAAAAAAAAACAAAACAAATGTTAAAACTGTTTCTACATGTTATTGGAAAAAATAAAATATTCATAAAAATTAAAAAAACTCTGATATCCTCCCCAAATTACAGTTGAGGAAACTGAAGTAGATAGCAGTTAAATTACTGGCCCAGGTAACACATCAAGTAATGATTGAGGCTGGATTTGAACTCAGGTTTATTCCACTACACCACCTAGTTGCAATTCAGCAGCCAGATCAATATTAGTACCAATTATTAGCTAGATACAGTATTACTTTATGTTTACTTATATTATTCCAAACCCTATCACATTACAAGCACTTCAAGGGTAGGAACCATTTTTTATGTTTCTTTGTCTTCCCCAAAGCACCTAAGATATTTGTTTTATAAAGTGGGTGCTTGATAAAAGTTATTGAATTAAATTAGGATATTTTAAATTGAAAGAGTCTCTTGGCTGCTTGAATCTTACAAACACCTCTTCTTCTGTTGCTAATATTTTCTCCTACACTGGTACTCTCTAGATCAGAATTTCTGGGTCCTTTTTTGTTTAAAAAAAAGTTGTATCTTTATTTTCCTTAACTTCTAAGAAATGTATCATTTCCTTAAATTAGGAATTTTTTAAGAAGACATTATCCTAAAGACGGTTCTATAGACTTTATGAGAGTCAAGGATGTAACATACACATGTAGACAAGAGTTCAACTATTTGGGAAAAAATATTTAAAGTGTTATTAAGAAGCATTTAGATGGCACAGTGGATAGAGTTCCAGGTCTGGAGTCAGGAAGACCTGAGTTCAAATCCAATCTCAGATTGTAAGACCTTGAGCAAGTCACTTAATCTTATTTACCTCAATTTCCTCATTTGTAAAATGAGCTGAAGAAGGAAACCCCAAACCACTTCAGTCTCTTTGCAAAGAAAACCACAAATGGGATCACAGAAACTATTTAAGAACAACAAATTCTAAATTATTTTTTTCTTATTCAGTCACTGAATCTCTCTCATTTTACCCAAGCTTATTTCTTTTTTGCTGTTACCTTATTCTTTGTGGAATCTTTACTCTTTGATCAGTCATGTCAATCCTTGGTCAGTCATGATTGCTGTTTGCCCTTCAGAAATGCAAATGAATTTTATTGAAGTGAGGGAGGGCTGTCCAAGGTCACATGCTTCACTTTCCCCTCCAGAGACATCTAGGTCCAGTGGCAAGATATAGATCAGAAGGATTGGAGATGGCCCTGATACAGTGGAAGATCAAGTCTTCAACAGGTCTCCTTTTGACTAATTGACATCCATTCAATGATTAAGGCTAGGTAGCAATTGAGGCAAAGAATGACCTCTTCCTCTGATTGTTAGGAAATTTTTCTTTATATGTAGCCTCATTCTGAAGGCAGATATAAGTACATCCATATAGTTCCCAGAAGCCCTTCAGAACCCTCTTTTTAAAAGTCTTACAAGTTAAGGAAACAAATTGGAGTTCTACATCATAAGATCATAGATTTAGAGATGAATTTGAGGCTATCAAGTGTCACCCACTTAGATTTTATGGATAAGGAAACCAAGGCACAGGGAAAGTAAGTAGCTTGTTCAGACTAACATAGCTAATAAGTATCTTAGCATGACTTTAATGCTGCTTCCAAGGACAGTATTCTACATGATGCTTCCTCATTCTTCTAACAATTATCTTCTGTGAAGTTACAGAATTGTAGACCACAGCTACTGTGAGACTTCTTGGTCTTCCAGCAATTTTCTTAATCAAGAGTTGAAGTGGGTATTATATTTTTATATCTATGAAGCTTTCAGGGCTCTATTTTAGAATCCTGTGCTTGAGAGATTCAAGAAAATGCCCAGGGAATAATATGTTCTGTTGAGCTGAATTTTCCTACAGTTGACAGACAACCTCTGTTTTTCAACCCATTCTTGCAAGGAATATATCTGAAATTAATATTCAGTCTGTTTTCCTAAATCAGTAAGTAGAATATGTGGGAGAATGCTTTTAATCTTTGATTTTAAGGACCTAAAGCATTGTATGTAGAAAAATATGTAAAAAAAATTGTGTTGTCCTTATAATGTCTCCACTATCAACTCTCAAAGTCATTTTTGAACTAAATCAACATTAGGAAATTTTTTTCTCTTTTTTTGTCATTTACTCTTTTTTCCTTAAAGTTTGATAACTCCTCCATATACATTTTTTTAAATTACAATGTTAAGGCTCCAGCTAGTTGGGTTCCAGTTAAGGGATAATTTGTTTTAATTATATAGAAACTCTGCAGACAGATGGAAACTTACACATTTCGTTTGAATACAAATGACTGCCCTATAATGACTGCCTCCAGAAACTCACCATCCTGCCATATTGGTACTTGGATTTTACATGATCATAATAGCTGGGGAGAGGGGAGGAGTACTCCAAGATTATCTATTTTGCAGATGAAGGGTTTAGTTGTATAGTGAGCTCCTTGTGGGTAAAGATAGTTTCATTTTTTGTCTCTTTTTTGTTCGTCATCTAGAATTGTGTATGACTCTTTGTGACCCCACTTGGGGTTTCCTTGGCAAAACCCCAAAGCCCCAAATTTTGTACTTTTATCCCCAGCCATACCATGGTGTCTGACACAGAAGAGGCACTTTCTAAATATTTATAAAAATATTGCTCAAAGCTGTACATGTAATAAGTAGCAGAGCTAGCTGGGCTTTATGATACAATACAAGAAGTGATCAGTAAGGACCTATTTGCAAGGTACTGTTCAGTTAAGCTAGGGAGAAAAAAGGTGAAGGATCTGATTGTTCCCTAACACCAAACTCACGCCTTTTAAAAATTATTCTATACTGGCTCTATTTGTTCCTCTTCCCCTTTTCTCCTTCCCTATTACTTGGTATAATGTTTTCTTTTTCTAGTTCTTTTGGGTGTATGTCCAATTCATTGATCTGCTCTTTTTCTGTTTTTGTTGATGTAAGCTTTTAGAGATATAAAATTTCCCCTAAGTACTGCCTTGGCTGCATCCCATAAATTTCAACACGCTGTCTCATTGTTGTCATTCTCTTTAATGAAATTATTGATTATTTCTGTGATATTTTTCTTTGAACCACTCATTCTATAGGATTAGATTATTTAGTGTCCAATAAATTTTTAATCTTTGTTTCCATACATTGCTACATTTATTGAATATATATTTTATTGCACTATGATCTAACTTGAATTTCAGGATTTCCAGTTTGATATTCAACTGGAGATTTTTAATTTGTCCTTTTTCTAGGTTTGTTTTAGTTGCATTACTATTTCATTGATCTGGTAGAACATTTTCTTCATGGGTAGAGACATTCCTAGTTTTGAATAACCAACTTACAAAGTTTTCGAATGTAAGATGTTATAAGCTGGGGACAACCTATATCCCTGGAGATTGTCATAGGGAGACAAATCAAATATTTAAAGAAAATATGGTTTGTCTCAGAGAAATTTTTTTTGTCTTCTAGGAAGCAGAGTAGGAGGCTCTCTATAAAGAGACTGAAATATCTCTAGAAAGATGTTGAGAAAGCAGGGAAGATACAGTGGATAGAGCACTAGCCCTGAAGTTAGGAGAAAGTGTTAGTATAGATATAGTTAGATGTGGACATATATATAGTCTAATTATTTTGTTGATTGTCTAGACAAAAAAAATGTTGAAAAAAATGATGATGCAGATTAAATTTAAAAGTATGTCATAGGTACATGATGTACAGGACCTCAAGGAGCTAGTAGGGGGATTAACACACACACACACACACACACAATATTCAAAATAGAACAAAAGTATATAGAAGATACAAAAAGCTGTCAAGTTCTTCAAAATATTCTTCAAATGAGTAACTTCCTTTGCAGTACTTTTCATCTTCTTCCCTTCCTTTCCATTTTTATAGCTACAATCCTAGTTTGGCTCAATAGTGGTAGTCTCATAGAAACCATACATAAAGATCCCTTCAGACTGCACATTGACTTAGAAAACTACAAATTGATATTATCTATGTTTTATTGTATTTCTCTTGTTTTGATAGATATTTCCTAAATAGTATTGTGGTCCTCAGGCCAGTGGCCCTTTGTTTGAGACTTCTTATCTTGTCCACTGCAATAGCCATCTTCTTGAGCTTACCCTGCAGCCTATACAAGACTGCTACATATTTTCCTGAAACATTGCATTTATTACGTCACTCTTTGTTCCCAGCAAACACACCTTGAACTTTTTTTTACTTCTGTACTATGGATCTTGCCGTTCCATTTGCCTAGATTTTTCTCCTCACTTCATCCACTAATCCTCTCAATTCTTTCCCCCTCCTTTTCCCTCGTCTCTCTACTTATTTTTATTTTACTCATCTTGGAGACTCAGTTTAAGTTTTTTCTAAATCTTAGACCATGAGTTTCTTGACAACAAAGCCTGTCTTTTGCCTCTCTTTGTATCCTCAGTCCTTAGCATAGGGACTAGCTCATATCAAGTGCTTAATAAAGACTTGATTGATTAATTGGCAGATGCACAGAAAATATCTGTTGATTTGGTATGATATTCATGAATGTAAGTTGAACCTAAAAACTGAGCCCTAAAACTGTGACTTTCAAAGGAACAAATAAATATTTAGCATGCAGAATAAATTACATGCAGGTATAAACACTGGTTTCTTAACTAGAAATTCCCTCAGGTCTAGGAAACTTCTCCTGCAGTACTCATAACTTCTTTCTGCTACAGTTCTATTGGTACATTTTGCTGTACTAAATTCCAAGGAGAAAACACCACTCTTGACTAGTTCTCAATGCTATATATGCCTTTCCCTTTCTTTTTTTCTTTCTTTTTTGTCTGTATAGCATTTTGTTTTCTCCAAATCCATATAAAGATAGTTTCCAACATTCATTTTTAAAACTTTGTGTTCTGGATTTTTCTCCTTCCCTCTCTTACCTTCCCTCCCCAACACAGCAAGCAATTTGATATAGGTTAAATATATTTTATATAGGTTAAATATATTTCTAAATTTGTCACATTGTGAAAAAAAAATCAAACCAAAAAGGGAAGAACTACAAGAAAGAAAATAAGCAAATGAACAAACAAAAATATGTGAAAATACTATGTTTCCATCCACATTCAGTCCCAATAGATCTTTTTCTGGGTGCAGATGGCTTTTTCCATCCCAAGTCTATGTCCTGTGAGTTGATTATTAAATTTTCATTGTGAGCATTCCTACCTCAGAAATAAACAAATACTACAAATCAGGACTTGATTTTTCTTTGTTTTGTTCTGTTGATTGTCTGGACTTAAGAAAGTAATAAAGTATTAATAATACAGTTTAATTCTATAATACACATTCATTTTTTTTTCCTCCTGAGAGCCAGTTGTTAAACACTTACTAGCATACCCCTGGATGTAACTGAAGTAGAATAAGGAATTACACAAAGCAGAATGTGAGGTACAAGTCAGTGTGACAATGAGCTTGTTCCATACTTGTCTAAACAATTTTAGTTTGAAAGCTACTTTCTTTACACAGCTGAAATAACTAGAAAGACCCTCCAAAATACTGTCACTTCATAATGGGATGTGGTCTAACAGCCTGAAGAAACCCAACAATGACATCATCAGCCTTTGTAGGCTTATTATCAGAACATCTCTAAGTATTTTCTCTACCAACATCTGCCAAAGAGAGAGAAGAAAGGATTATATACGTAAAAAGGGAATTAGATACATTAAAAAGGGAACAAGTAAGTACTAGTAAATTCTCTAGTGAATTTCACCTAAATTTGGGACATTAACCTAATTCCATTTCTTTCCTTCCTTTCAAAAGTCTATAAAGGAGCAAATTTGGGTAAATTTTCCTCCCAAGAAAGTACAGAATTTGTACTCAGACAGAGTTGTATGATTTTATAGAGTTTATTGTTCTCTTCTAAATTGAAAACAAAACTCAGCTACACATTGGGTGTCAAATTTAGGCTCTATAAAAAGACTAGATTTTGCACTCTGGTTATAAAATAAATAAACAAGAGAGAATCTGAGCTCAGTTGTGGATTTCTCAGAAAGCTTTTGGTTGTTGTTCAGTTTTATTTTTTATCCTGGACACAAAAAACCAAAATGACTAAGTTCAATATACAAAGTAGAATAGAAAGAGAGGATTGCACATGAAACTGTAAATTTCTATTATAAACCACTTTCTGTTCATTTTAATTATAAAACATAACTTTCAAAGATGTCCAACTTGCTTGTGATTCCTTTGGGCATTCTTTTTGTTTTCTTCTGTGGGTTTTATCATTTTTGATAAACTAACTTTTATTTATATATTGTGTTTTTAAATTATTTAAATTTCCCCACATTTCCTCTCCTCCCGCTCTTTCAGTGAGCCATTCCATAAATTTATTTCTTTGTGTATTTGAAATAAAAAAATACTTTGATAACTCTCTTTTTATGAGAGTTTTTCTATATAATTGTTCTTTAAATGACAGGGAAAGTCACTTAGGAATTAGAATTAGAATTATAAGGGGGGAATCATCTACTTCAATTCTTTTATTTTACAGATAAAGACATTTGAAGTCCAAAAAGTGTTAAATGATTTAAATGTCTGATGACACACAAGCATTCAATCAACAATGATTATTTATTAAACAAATAGTATGCACCAGTCTTTGGACTAAGCATTAGGGTGACTTAATCAAAAGTTAGATAGTTCCTGCTCTTGATGAATTTACATTCTATCAGAAGGCCCTAGCAGCAGGGGGTGGGTTGGGAGGATCAGGTAAGGATTCATGAAGGTGCCACCTAAACTAAGCCTTGAAGGAAATTAAAAATTCCAAGAAAGAATTCCAAGATTGGGCCACAGACACTGAGAAAGCACTGAGATAATAATAGCTAGTCTGAAAATAGTGTTTTAAAGTTTGCAAAGAGGGGGAGGAGGAAGAAGAGAAATTAAAAACCCAAGAGACAGAGTTTCTAGGTAATTAATAATCAATTTATTAATCAGTCTTTTGCTCCCTCCCCCCCCTCTTGCCCTCTTTTTCTCTCCCTCTATACATATGTATATGTATAGACTCAGTAAATGAAGCACTAGATTTACTCTGGAAAACTTGAATTCAAATCTAGCTTCAGCGACTTATTAACTATGTTGACTCTGTAAAAGATTGTTAATTTTTGTTTGCCTTAGTTTCCTCATCAGTAAAATGGGGATAATAATAGCATTTACCTCCCAAGACAGGTGTCAAGATTAAATGGGATAATAATTGTAAAGTATTTAGCATAGTGTCTGACACATAATAAGCTCCTGAAGGTTTGAAGCATTTTTATTTAGAAACAGGAGTATTCAGAGAACTTTACCATCTACAAGCATATCTCATTTTATTGTACATTGCTTTATTGCACTCCATAGACGTTGCATTGTTTATGAATTGAAGGTTTGTAGTAATCCTGTGCCAAGTAAGTCTATTGGTGCCATTTTTCTAATAGCATGTGATTATCTCATATTTCTGTCATATTTTGGTAATTCCCACAATATTTCACACTTTTTCATTATTATATATGCTATGGTGATCTATGATCAGCAATCTTTGATGTTTCTATTATAATTGTTATGGGGTACTATGAACTTCATATAAGACAATTAACTTAATCAATAAATGTAGTGCATATTTATATACTCCACTCCCAGACTATGCCCCCCCCTCTCCTGAAATTAGACCAATTAACAACTCTAAAATAACCTCTAAGTGTTCAAGAAAAAGGAAGAGTCAAAGCAACAACTTTTATTGTTATCTTATTTTAAGCAATTACCACAGCCACCCTACCTTTCAACAACTACCACCCAAATCAGCCAGGAGCCATCATTGAGGCAAGACCCTCCACCCAGCAGAAGATTAAGACTTGCTAAAGGTTTAGATAATGGTTAACATTTTTTAAACAATAAAGTGTTTTCAGATTCAAGTATGTGTACTGCTTTTTAGATATAATACTATTGTATATTTAATAGAATATTGAATATATAAATATAACTTTTACATGTATTGAGGAGCCAAAAAATAAATTATGACTCACTTTATTGTAATTTTCACTTTACTGAAAGTGAACTGAATCTAAAATATCTCTGAAGTATGTTTGTATATATAGCAAAGCTCTCTACCATTTGGACTCTATGGATTCATCTTCCATGACAGTGCCAAATTCTTTGATAAACCAAGCACCTCCAAGTTTTATGACTCACTTGATATTGATAATCACAGAATCATTATAAAAATTTATCTCTATTGTTCTATCTCCTATATTAGTATGGGAGAAACTTATTTAGAAGAAAGTCTTTATAGCTACATTTAGCTTTTATAGATTAATTTTTTTCTTCTTTTAATGTAAGCCAGCAACCAAGTAAATGGAATCTTGTTGCTAATACGTTCTATATGTTTTCAATTAATTGTGTGATTATTAAGACATAGTCTTCTCAACGCTGAGATACCATACACACCTGTCAGGTTGGCTAAGATGACAGGAAAAGATAATGATGAATGTTGGATGGGATGTGGGGAAAACTGGGACACTGATACATTGCTGGTGGAGTTGTGAACAAATCCAACCATTCTGGAGAGCAATTTGGAACTCTGCTCAAAAAGTTATCAAACTGTGCATAACCTTTGATCCAGCAGTGCCACTACTGCGCTTATATCCCAAAGAGATCTTAAAGATGGGAAAGGGACCTGTATGTGCCAAAATGTTTGTAGCAGCTCTTTTCGAGAGTGGCTAGAAACTGGAAACTGAATGGATGTCCATCAGTTGGAGAATGGTTGGGTAAATTATGGTATATGAATGTTATGGAATATTATTGTTCTGTAAGAAATGACCAGCAGGATGAATACAGAGAGGCTTGGAGAGACTTACATCAACTGATGCTTAGTGAAATGAGCAGAACCAGGAGATCATTATACACTTCAACAACAATACTGTGTGAGGATGTATTCTGATGGAAGTGGATATCTTCAACAATGAGATCTAATTCAGTTCCAATTGATCAATGATGGACAGAATCAGCGACACCCAGAGAAGGAACACTGGGAAATGAATGTGGACTACTCGCATTTTTGTTTTTCTTCCCAGGTTATTTTTACCTTTCTGAATCCGATTTTTCTTGTGCAACAAGAGAACTATATGGATGTGTACACATCTATTGTATTTAAGATATATTTTAGCATGTTTAACATGTATGAGACTGCCTGCCATCTAGGGGAAAGGATGGAAGGAGAGAAGGGAAAAGTTGGAACAGAAGTGAGGGCAAGAGACAATGCTGAAAAATTACCCTTGCATATATCTGTCAAGAAAAATCTATAAGAAAAAAAAAAAGAAAAAAAAGGCATAGTCTTCTTTAGAAAGTATTTGCCAAACCCTGACTGTTCCTTACCAGATTTTCCTCAGGGATACCCTTGAGCTATGTATGCATCAAGCTCACAAAATGTTTATAGAGAAGGAAAAATAAGAACATAACCCAACAGTTATTGATATCTTCTTGATCACCTTTTTTGAGTACTAATACTTTTTGTGATTTTTCTCCTGGATTCTCTTAAGAATAGATAATAAAATTATATATGTATAAAATACCTTGAAAGTAAGTTCCTCAATGTCTTTAATATTGTGACATTTCCAGCACATCTTTCCTATATATATATTTATGGATATATTATGGTCTGGTCCAGCTGCAATTCTTGACTTTGCTTGTATAATGTTATTTTCACCTCGTCATTTAGGTCATTCAGGACTGGGATGTTTAAATATAAACGTGGTAAATCTACTGTTACTGATGAAGAGAGCTTATTGTAGAAGTGCTGGTTGATATGTTCCATATGTTTGTTGTCCTCTTTCCAGTTTCATTTTTAAATATTCTTGGTAATGATAGCTCATATTTATCCACCATATGGCATTTCATTTGGCCCTGGGAGGTAGATGATATTATTATCATTCCCATTTTCTAAGTGAGAAAACAAGCTCAAAGGGTTTAAATGACTTGCCAGGATCACAAAACTGATAAGTGAATCTTCCTGACTTCAGGTCTGTGTCCTATCTATTGTGATACCTAGCTGCCTAAGCATTCTAAGAGTCTACAATTATTCTGCTCTACTCTATCCCTCTCTATTAGTGTGTTGTTACTATTAGTGTGCCTAACTTAGTTACACATATACACACACTCTCTCTCTCTCCCCAATGTCCTTTCTCTTTGTTGCTGTGTCTCTCTATCTCTGTTTCTCTCTCTTTCTCTGTCTCTGTCTCTCGCTGTCTGTCTGTCTGTCTCTCTCTCTTTCTCTCTCTCTGTCTCTCTCTGTCTCTGTCTCTCTCTGTCTCTCTCTCTCTCCCATCTCCACACACACACATACACACAGAGAACCCACTCCCACACCCTCACATCTGAAGGACAGTCCTGGGACTTTGGAACTATTCCTTATAAATCACTGAACTGTGAATATTCTTTCACCCAGCAATACGACTAGGCACAGATTCCATATATAACAAAGAAAGAGTTCATATGTACAAAATATTTATATAAGTTCTTTTTTTGGTAGCAAAACCCCCCAACAACCTAGACATGGAAAAAGTGCCCACCAATTAGAGAAGTTAATAGTTAAATGATGAAATATTATTGTGCCAAAAAGAAGTTATAAAATGCATAGTTTCAAAGAAAACTAGGTAGACCTTTATGAATTAATGTAAAGTGAACAGAACCAAGAAAATTATTTATATAATGACAAAAACATTATAAAAAAAGTTTCAAAAGATTTTAGAACTCTGAGCAATGTAATAATGAATATTCTAAAGAACTAAAGATGAAGCATTCTACTCCCCAGAGAAGTAAGGGATTAAAATGTAGAATGAAATATATCTTTTTGGACATAGTCATTGAGAGAATTTCCCTCGCTTTACTATATTTTTATTATATATATATTATAATATATATTATTATATATATTTTTTTCCTTTACTTTTTATTATTTAGTGGAAGCAAAGTGAAAGAAAGAAAAAATGCTAATTTTTTAAGTGATAAAGAAACAAAAATTACCCTCCTCATGTTGTATGCTATGAGTGAATATGACTACTGATCATTAAGAGGTTTACTTAGCCATAGCAAGGAGAGGATATTCAATAAGTGAACTGCACTAATTCAGGTAAAAATGTGCTCTTCCCCCAACCCCATTTTATGTCCAAAAAGAAACATGTCTGGTGTATCATGGCAGAGTCCATGGACAGGAAATATCAAATCTGAAGGATATTGGGTCTTTGTGGGCAGATTTCCCTTTAAACACCCTTAAGCTCCTTGAGATCAACAAATTGCCTTTCACATGCCTTTCTTTGTATCTTCAGTGCTTTAGCACAGTGCCTGGCACATAGTAAGAGCTTAATAAATATTTATAGACTCGCTCATTTTAGGTAGTCCCATTGGCCAATTAAGTCTCTATTTCTCGCCTTTTTAGGAAAAAACTAGATTAGTCTATGTGGTAACCTTCATATTGCTCCTACTGTAAATGTCTAATAACAACTGTCCAATGGTCTCTATTCTGTAAATTTTCTGTGCACCATTTATGTATTTCTCATTATCTCACATTTTCAATTTAGTTTTGTTGTTGAAGAGTAAGAGAAGATATTTGGCATTTGAGAAACAAAAATAATACCCTTGGCACGCAGGTTCATAACTTCAAAGTCATAGCATCATAGATTCAGAAGAAGGGATCTCTTTCATTCTTCCCTCAATATCCCAATATTTCCTATATGTCTCTGTTATCCATCCCCTTTTTTCTATTCACATAACCACCACTCCCAACCCCTACCCAGGTCCACTATCTTATCTCCTTTTCTCTGGAATATTGCAGTAGCTTCCTGATTATTCTTCCAGATTCTAGTCTCTTTTTTTCAGTCCATCTTCTATACAACTGACAAAATAATCCTCCTCAAGCAGAATTCTAACCATGTCACTCCCCTGCTCCCTAAATCTTGAAGGTAAAATATAAATTCCATTCTTCAGAATTTAAAGCTCTGTTCAATTTAGCTCTCCACTTTACATAGTTCTTCCGCATATACTCTGTGTTCCAGAGAAACTTCCCACTCCCTATTCTCTGAATTTGAAATGCCCATCTCCCACCTCTGCACCTTTGCATAAGCTCCCCAGCCCCTCTCATACAGATCATTGATTAGACAGAGAAAGACTGAAGTATTGAAGTTCTGAGGCAAACAGGGAAGGGCTGTTAGGGATGGGGATCAGTTTAACCCTACAACTCACTTTGCTGTGCTTGGCCAGAAATCCAAGTTATGTCAAACCACTGAGTCCTACCCTCTGTGGGGGGGGGTGGGTGGGCAGCCTCACCTTGCTATGTTCTGTCAAAAATCCCAGTTCCTGTACCTGGAGTTAAATATGGCCCACACCATCTCTGCTGCACCCCTTTGGGTCAGCCCACTGGTGATGTCTTTCCCCTCACCTACCTCCATCCCATATGGTATTTCTCCTCTCATTCCCTGCCACTATGCTTTTAACTCAATCCATACCATGACTTATGGTGTCTTTCTCTTTATAACTTACTCTTTTAAGGTCCTGCCAGCTAAGGGCATGGTTCAACCTCATAGGGTGTTTCGTTTGTCCTGGTTAATTGTGAATTCCACTAGGGAACTATCTTTCCATCATTATTAAAACCCCCTTTCCTTGCTATTTGCTCTCCCAACTATATTTTATCTTTACCAACTCCTGGAGTCTATTGTAAATCTCCATTTTGTCTGTAATCTTTTCTCCTAAATAAACTTACCTTTTACCAAATAGAAAGTTCATTGTGAATTTTTCACATAACAGGATTCCAACATTTGATGCTCTACTAAATCACATAGTCTGTTATCTCGGTGTATCAACCACATCACTAGAATGTACTGCCTTCCTTACTTCTACCTCTCTAGCTTATTTTAAGCTTCAATTAGGATCCTATCTCCTACATGCAGTCTTTCTTCATATTCTCAATTATTAGTGTTCTCCTTCTCCTGAAATTTATTTGTATTTACTTATCTGCATATGTGTTATGTTTGTCTCTCTTCCAGTAGAACATAAGCTTTTTGAGGGCAGGAACGGTTTTGTTGTTGTATGTTTAGATTTACCATAGTACTTTGCATTATCAGACTATAGAAACCATTCTTATTGAATTGAATTGAAGAATTGGTAAACTACTTGTTTATGATCCAGAGTTTTGCTTTTTTAATTTTATGTGCCTCCAAAAAGGCAACTGCTCCCAATTATCTCTAAAAAGATTCTTTTTGCCTCCAAAAAAGCAGCTGCTCATAATTATCTCTAAAAAGATTAAAGACATATTCAGAAAGGAAGGAAGAATAATCAAGAAAAGATAGGTAGAAAAATGAGAAGGAGCAAGTTGAAATAAAGAGGAAAAAGAGAAAGGAGAATGAAAGAAAAGAAAGAGGTATATGTAATAGGGAGAGTGGTGGAATTCAGCACTAGATTGCACAGACAAATATAATGTGGGTATTAAGAGGGATCAGTTAGACCATCCTCTTCAATTTATAGGTGGAAAAAAAGGCCTTGAGTGGTGAAGTCATTGATCCAATGTCACATAGAAAGCAAGTAGCAGAGCCTAGGCTAGAAACTCAGTTCCTCTTGAAACTTACCTATCCCTGAATCTTCAGTTAAATAGAACTGTACATCAACCTTAACTTCAGAGCACTTTAGATGAAGGGCTGGGGGGCAGGAAAGAGAGGAGGATGACAGAAAAGATCAATGAAAGTAAAAGAGGCTTCATAGGAGAGATGGAGAGGCAATTAGTAACCAGAAACCCATCTCAAGAGAGGAAGCTCATTGCAGATTATAGAGAAAAAAATTATATATATAATATATATATATTATATATATAAATGTATATATATATGTATATAATATGAATTTTAAAGCCTTCAGAAGATATCAAGACCACGAAATTTTGGAGGCCCTGAGAATTCTCACTACCCGTACAATATTCACACACATGTGATTCTCTGTGTGTCTGTGTGTGGGTGTGGGTGTACTTGCACGGTGTGTGTAGGAATGGTGGGGAGTGCTTAGGCAGAGGGAAAGAAAGAAGGAACGGCCGTTAAAAAGCCTTGCTGAGAAAGGTATTTCTTGTGGACAAAAAAGAAGCAGGCCCCTCGCTCCCTACTGAGCCCATTTCTCCTGCCTTTACCCGAGCTGTCAGGCATGAATCCCTGTAGCATTCCGTAACTAATTGACAGTAATGGGGGCCATTGGGAGTCTAAGAATACATGGCATTACCCAGCATGCACTGGAAGGAAAAGGGGGGGTGCCTCAGGGGCAGCTGTGGGGAAAATAAAGAATGTCTTTTAAAGTTTTTGTTGTGTTTTTTTTATTGTGTTCCCCCCCCACTTTTTTTTTTTTGTCCCAAAGCTAGGAGGTAAGCAGCAGGGAACAAGAGATTTGGAGAAATTCTTACTTTAATCTGAAAATTTTAAAGTTGAAAATGAAACTCATATCTCATCTTGTGCTTATGTCCCAGGATATTATGCTTGTCACAGGGAAGAAACAGATGGAATTTCAATTAACCCCCCAACCCCCTGTGAAATCTAGATCCCGTCTCACTATATTGTACCCTCTGGATTTACAACATATTGTAATATATGACTGCAGACGCTGGAGATTCCACTGCAAATCAATCCTCTTTATTCCAGGGGTTCAGAAATCAACGACAAAAGCCCATTTCAGGTTCAATCTTGGCTAAGTCCTTACAAAGTCATTCTCAATGACAAAGCAGGAAAATCAGGGGTTTCGTTTTTCTTATAGTGGGTTAAGTTACTAAGAAGCTTTTTTTTTCTTTTTAAAATAAACATATTTGCTTCACCTTCCCATTCATGATAGATTCTACTTACTCACTAGAGTTGTTTTCCAAACTTAAGGAAATTAGAATGAGCCAGCTATTATTATATACTGAAGAACAATTACTACAGATAAACAGCAAATCCTCTGTCAAAATTTTTATGGTCCTCTGCATATTCATTATAACATATTTTCATTGCACAGTCTTTGATGATAAAGACATTTAAGATGAAGTTCACAATTTATTTAAAGGGTCCCCTGTGCTACAAATTTCACTTGAGAATCCTAAAACTGAAAAATGTTTATTTTAATTTTTTACTCTTGGCACAATTTTTAAGAGTCTATAGATCCATTGACTTAACTTTTAGGATTTATTTAGTTTGACCCTTTGACATTAGTTCTTAGTACAGCATTCAGTATTTAAAGTTCAATGTTCTTCTATCCTCCCCTCTAGGAAACCTTAAAAAATCACATTTTTGTGTTGACATTTGAGTTACATTTTGCTGGCTTTTTTTTTAAAATTTACCTACTTTCTTTTTAAACTATTTTACAGCTCAAATTCCTCACCATCTTTTTACAAACAATACTTACCAACATCCAGGCTGAATTCTGTATTTTTCTTTTAAATACACTATGGGCTAAACCTACATACATATCAAGTAGGGTAATTTTATCAAAATTTTGTACTTGGAATTTCTATGAAAACTTTTAGAGCAAAATCCCAATCCTTATGGGCTTACAGATAAGGCTAAAAAAGAATAAAAGATGTATAATAAAAAGGTTTCTCTCTCCTAAAGATGTGGAGAGATGCAGGAATGAGGGGTAAAAGGGTCTGAGGTGAATCTATCAGTGAAAAAGGCAGGGAAACCTGAGATAAGAGCAGAAAGAAATATGAAGACATCATAGATCAGCTGGCTTAGCATTTAGGTAAATAAGATCCTAATAATATAATTGTATGAAGGAAGGTAGCCTGATATAATAGAATGAGTTCTATATTGAAGGAATCAGGAAACCTTTTTTGAGTTTTTGCTGCTAGTCAATAACTATGTGACTTTAGTAACTAAATCTTTCTGAGTCTAAATTTCCTCAGCTATAAAAATGAAGAGATTAGAAATAAGCTGTTAAACCTATTCTATGATTTCCCCAAAGTCATAATTATAAGTGAAGAGGCTAGAAGGTCTCTTGCTTCCTACTGCATTGTATTTTCCAGTGTACCTGCTAACTCTCAATCCAGAGTTGCTTCTAGGAGGACTTGGGAATGAGGAAAGATGAAAAGGGATTAATAAAATAGGAATGAATGATGAGGAATATAAGAAAGGGATTCATCCTGTTTAGCAGATGATTTTGGAGAACACTTTTTTTTTTTGGATGAGGCAATTGGGGTTAAGTGACTTGCCCAGGGTCACACACACACACACACACACACACACACACACACACACACACACACACACACCCCTAGGAAGTGTCTGCAGCTAGATTTGAACTCAGGTCCTCCTGACTTCAGGGCTGGTGCTCTATCTACTGTGCCACCTAGCTGCCCCTGAAGATCACTTTCAACCAAACTTTCACATGAGGTAAATAGCTTAAAAATCATCTTTGCCTATAATTAATAAAGATCATTCTTTTAATGTTTTAAAGGACTCGATTAATGCTTTGTTTTATCCAATCTACACTGAACAAATTTCCATTTTCCTCTAGATTACCTGCCACCTTGATTATTCAAGATAATGTAGTCTAAAATGTATTTCAAGATAATGTAGAATTAGTGGCAACACAATGATGTTAAAAGATGGGGTGCCAATAACTAGTGCATAAAAAGAGGCAGCTAGATGGTGCAATGGATAGAGCAGAGGCCCTGGAGTCAGGATGACTTGAGTTTAAATCTGGCCCAGCCACTTGCTAGCTCTATGGCCATGGGCAGATCATTTAGTCCTAGCTCCCCACCCACCTTTAAAAATAATATAAAAAGATATCATCAAGGAATTTAATGTTCAGAAAAAGAGGTGGGCTGATCATGAAGTAAAGCAAGGGACAAGCAATGGATAATCCCAAATACCGAGTTTGCACCCATGAATGTTAAAGGACAGATGGAGGTCCTTTGGTGCATTGGCTAAATGCTTTATGGAAGATACATTAAAATATCAAGATTATTTTAGAAACAATGAGCTTGCATTACTTGTAGCATGGTCAATAAAAAGAGCACAAAAATATACCTCAAGTACTTCCAAACATATTATTTCTTCCTTGGAAGAGGGCCCACATTGTGACCCTTCAGGTAAGCACTTAATTCCACCCATATTGGAATTTTGAACCCTGGAGTCAATGAAAAGATTAAAAGGACTTATGGTATGGATAAAAGAACATCTTGTCTTTGAATAGTGAAATTGGCATGGAAAGAGGTAGGAGAAGCATCAGGAAAGTTAAGATAATGAATGACACTTAACTATGAGAGTCGGCCAATAATTTTTCCATCAGTTTTCTGGGCTCTCAGTTCAAAGGTTTGATTAGTTCCTTTAATGGCACAGAAATGACTTGTCCATTCCAAAATCTTCCTTCTGTTTATTCTGTAATTATGCTTTTCTCACACATGAGGTTGACATTTTCCTTTGATCATTCCTCACTCAGAAAAGGATACTTTCAAAACATCCTTAAAAATCCATTCATTTGCTTTTGACATCACCCAACATAAGGAACAAAGAAAGAGTCATTTTTAGCTGCTCGAGAAAGTTTCTCAGACATTGCTTCCTCACATGGTTAAACAAACATGGCTCTTTGTTGAACTTTCAGACACAGACATGTGTCCAAGTAGCTAGTACCTTCTCCATCTTCAAAATAATTTATTTTGGAAATAGCAAATTTGCGGTTACTTAAAAATACAAAGGACACGTTTGTTTTTATAACTTCAGAAACACACACTAGGACATCATGTTCCCAAATAGTGTGCTCACTTTCACAGTTAAGTGTCATTCCACTTGAGAGAGAATAAAACACTGTTATTGCATCTTTTTCTTTTCCTTCATCCCTATTGTCACCTCCCAGTGTTCCCTAAGCTTTATATTTTCTGCAAATAGTGTTGTTTTTTTTAGCTCCTTCTGCTCTGGTTGAGCTCTTGAAATCCTGTCTTCCTTCTGTGATTACTACCTACCTGTCTCTTCTTACCAATGTAGGGAGGACATCACAAAAGGAGAAAGGGAGAAAACAACAGGGGCCATGAAATTACTCAAGAACATTGTCTGAATGACCATTGAAGACTTCCAAGGGAAGGAAAATTTATATATATGTGGGTAACTTTTTGTAATACGTGTACGTGTGTGTATATACAAACACATACCTTTATATAAATACATATATATTTGTAATATATAATTGTGTATATTATCATTAGCATATATAGTATGATTACATTGTAATATATATTTGTTATATAAATACATATAAGCATTTGCTATGCCTTGAGATTTTTTCTATGTGGGTTTCATGGTATTTTCTATTTGAGTCATAAAGTTTTTGTTAAAAGTAACTCAGAATACTTTACAAATATTATTCTTTATTCTTTTGATAGACCTAGGAGATGAAAAGGTGACATTAGATCAAAAGAACTTTATATGGATCATAGAATGATTCAAAGTTCAGTTTACAACTACTTTTATGTTTTTCCTAATTAGTCATCCCCTGAAGTGATTGAGCTCTTTCTTTCAAACCTACACAATTTTATATCATATTAGTATGGACTTGACTCAGAATTATCTTCAGTTTACTTTATTTATATGCATTTTATATTGTAAGCTCCTTAAGAATAAGAAATGTGTTTCCTCCTTTGTAGTCCTCATATTCTGAATATAGGCATACAGTAGGCATGCAATAAATGCTTGATCGGTAAAAGAAGGAAACAAGCATTAATCAAGTGCCAACAATGTGCTTGGCATTGTCCCAAGTGTTTTATAAATGTAATGTTCACAACCACCCTGGGAGGTGTCTAGTAAGTGTATGAGGTTGAATTTGAACTCATGTTCCTAAATCTAGGCTCAGGAACCTATCTATACACTGTGCCATTTAATTGACTCTAGAGATAAGCCTTTCTCAATCCTTTTACTTCTTAGAATCCCTAACTATCTTTGAGGGTCACCTCCCCTCCCCTGACAAGTCTTTCTTGATTCCCTTAGTTATTTGTTTTGTTGTTGTTTGGAGGTATGGGGATGAAGCGACTTGCCCAGGGTCACTCAGCTAGTAAGTATAAAGTGGCTGAGGCAAAATTTGAACTCCAGGACCAGTGCTCTATCCACTACAGCACCCAGCAGTCCCACTACATCATCTTCCTTACTTGTTAATAAATATTCACTCTTGTTCAAATTGTCATATCTGTATCTCCTATATACATTGTATATTCTCCAAATCAAATACAAAGTCCTTCAGAGATTTTTTTCTTTGTATCCTCAGCACCTAGGAAAGTGTCTTGAGCATAGTAGGTGCTTAATGGATACTTTTTTTTGACTTGAATTAGAGTTAAGATGATTGTTGAACCATGAGCCTTTCTTCCCAGTGATATGATCTCTCTCTAGGTGGGTTTTCAAATTAACCAGAACAACTAGATAAAAGTGATCCTGGGAAAGTAGAAAAATAATGACTCTAACAATGGGAAGGATAAGATCATTGGCCTAGGAGTTAAGTAGTTGGGAAAACAATGTGGTATAGTAGAAAGAATACTGGATTTAGAATCAAAGAACCTAAATTCAGATTTTGTTTTTGCCCTTTACTTCTTGTGTGACATTGGAAAATTCATTTACCCCTTTTGGGTCTCAGTTATAAAATAACTTTGCTATTTGCTATTAGACTAAATTGGTGGGGAGAGCCAGGTTGTGACACCTATGGAAAGGCGTGGAGAAAAAAATGAATAGAAATATCTCATCAGTAGTAAAAAGGAAGCAACAAGATCTGTTTGTGACTACAGGAATGTGTGAGGGGGAGATGGGCTGGATAAAGTTTTAGAAAGCATTGAAATAAAGCAAAAAAAAAAAAAAAAAAGAGAGAGAGAGAGACTGGATTTCCCTTAGGGAAACAAAGCAGCATTCTCTGTGGCTTTCTGCAGAGAATATGAGTTCAGCTTGGAACGAAACCTTTTGGAAATGGAAGACAAACTAAAGAACCATACACAGAGGAGTTGAAGCAGGTGAAGTGTTTAAAGAAAAAAAATCTATTGATGTTTCCAAGGATATCTAGTTGGAATGCATGCAGCGGAACTGGTTTCCAGCCCTTCTTCCTTCATCTTCAGGCACTCATTGCTAGATATCTGACAAGAGTTTTGACTAAAACTCAACTTTCCCATTTTTTGGATTTCTGATTATAGTTTTAATTAAAACATGTCACCTAACTAAAACAGAAGAGCTAAAATTTGGTTAAAAGAGAAAGGGGCACCTTACAAAGAGTGGAAAAGATAAGAAATCATTCTATAATCCCACAAAGGTGATATGGAGAATTTTATCCTTGGACTTGGAATCAGGAAAATTGTTTGCAAATCCCAGCACTGACACTCATAAGCTAGTGGTCCATATCCTCTATGGGCATTAGGTAATCCTCTAGGATTTATTAATTAAGCCCTAAAATCATTGAAATGAGTTAGAAGCAATGTGATTAGCAGAAAAAATTCTCACTCCCAGAATTTGCCAAAATGAGGTAATCATAGATCACAAAGAGTAGAATGATTGAGATTACTAATGTTAATCCATTGAACAGAGGCTGTCTTCTTCTTTGCATCTTGATAGCTCAAGAACAAAATAGTTGTGGGAAGGTGTGATTTAATCTATTAAATTACATTATTCATTATATTAATATTAAATATCATAATTATTGTGTTAAATATTTAATGTAATTATTATGCTAAACTATGTAACTTTCAAAAAAGAATTAAAATTAAAAGGATATTACTCTTGGTAACTTTTTTAAAAAGAATTAGAATAAAAGGATATTAAATTATATAACTTTTATAAAATTAGCTCTGATAAAGCTAGAATATTTTGACATATTGAGCTGACACTGGTAATACACAAGATTTTCAGTATCAACTGTATTATTTTTTTAAAGGCATTTCATCATACTATTATGCTATAAGAAATGACGAGCAGGATGGTTTTGGGAAATTTTTGGGAAATTTGGGAAAATTTACATGTGTGAAATGATCAACACTAGAACACTGTGCACAAGTAACAGCATTGTAAGGATTATCAGCTGTAAAAAACTTAGTCTACTCTGATTAAAACAATGATCCAAGACAATCACAAAGGACCTATAATGAAAAATGCTACCCACCTCCAAAGAAAGAGCTGATGATCTCTAAATGCATAATTGAAGCATATTTCTTAAAAACTTTCTTTATTTTTATTGTTTTTATTTCGTGTTTTCTTTTGCAAGATAGCTAATACAGAAATATCATTGGCATGACCTCACATGTTAAATTGAAATCAAAAATCTTCTCAAAGCAGAAGGGACAGGAGTAAAGGAGAGAATTTGGAATTAAAATTTTTTTAAATATTAAAAATTTTACATGTAACTGGGAAACATTTAACAGAATAAATTAAATATATATGTATATATACATGTACATACATATGTATATATATACATATATATTGTGTGGGTGTATATTTTTAAAAGACATTTCTTCCTTCTGTTCTATTAGGCATGAATGTCCAGAGTCACAAATTGGGAGGAATTTCTATAGTGCATCTTTCTCCTGAGTATCTAGTGTATGGAAAGAATTCATCCCACAGAACTGAATATCTTCAGGAGACCAATTTGGCCAAGAAGTGAGAGAGACTTTGCCTAAAGAAATACAATACTGTCAAAGGCACAAGTATTTCCAAACTGGCATACACAATTGGCATTCCCAAAGAGAAAATATCATACACAAGCAGAAGTTCAAAGGACCAACATGTACTGTGTGCACTAGGTGTACAGTGCCTCAGTCTCTAGATGCATAAATTGCTTTGTCTTTTAGATGGTTTTTTACCTATGTTTTCATGGATCCCACAGTCAACAAGAATTTAAGTGACTACTAGTTCCAGGCTCTGTCCTAAGCATTAGGGATTCAAATATAGGTGAAAACTGTCCCTGCCTTCAAGGAGCTTACATTCTAATTAGATAGAACACTATCTAGACCTTAATGCTAAATACAGAGATGAATTTGAGAGTAGTGTTGTGGTGAAGTAAACAGGAATGTTCTAGACTTGGCCAGGAAAACCTCATTTCAAATCCTAGATCAAACATTTATTTACTGTGGGATGATGGGCAAATCACCTAACTTCTCAGATGCTCAATTTCCTTATCTGTAAAAAGGGGATAAATAATAGCACCTAACTCATAGGGTTTTGTTTTGTAAAAATTGATTTAGATGTCATAAAGTGCTTTGCAAACTTTAAGGTTTTTCTTATTTAACTGTCATTATTATTATAAATACCAAAGTGGCTAGTCCCTTGAAGAGCAGAAACAAGAATGCTAAATCTCTATACATAATTATTACTTCAATTATTTGCTTTGCTCCCTTATAGTTTAATTCTCTATATATTCCTTAGAAATGCTACTGGTCTTCTCATCTTAACAAAATAAAGACAGAAGTCACCAAAGATGGTGTTCATGAATTGACTACTATATATAACAAAAGAAGAAGGATAAAGGATATCTTCTGAGACACATATGATCAAAAAAGTTAGTAGGCTAAACCTGGGGAGAGAGTGAGGTAATCCTTAAGTAGCCCATGTGTCCCACTGGTATATGCCCAATGTCCAGAATTATAGAAGAAGGCTGCCAGCATGTTGAGTATACCCTGATATCAAAAGCATATAGAGGAGTCATCCAGGATAAGAAAATTTAGGATTCAATAAGTCCTGGTGTGCATTATCAAAGTATTACAGTAATTCTCAGTCAAAATGGTTGTTAATTCTTCTCCTAGATTTCTATGCTAGGAGAAAGGAATGGAGAACTAGTGAGACACAACTGAATGAAAGGCAGCCCTGCCTCTAGGAGATGATGAATTCTGTGCAGGCAGCTCACCTGGAGTCAATTCTTTGATTTTCTGGTCATCAATTAAATTTACTGTTATTCTCATTTTATAAGGAAAAAATACAAGAACTCAAGGTTCAAGAATCTAAGTATTCTATCCCCAGTAAGAAGTCCAGCACTCTATTTTTTTCTTTAAAATTATTTTTCTATTTATTTAAAAAAATAGAATAAGCAAGACAAAAAGGAATACAAAACAAAATAAAACAGAACATTTTTATGTATTCAAAATATATAAAAATAAATTGCCAGTTCAAGGAAGGATATATAATAATAGATTAATTATGTTCATAGTGTCTATCTTTTCTTTACTTCCTTGTAGGGTGTTCTTTTGTTCTCTCACATTCGCCCCACACATATCTCGCCCCACACATATCCCACCCCCCACAGAAGTCCATCACTCTTAAGAAACAAGATGAATCAGTAGAGAGGAAAGAACATTTGAGTTTGGAATCATCAAGGCTTGCATTCGAGTTTCATCTCAACTGAGTTCTACCTGTGTGATGCTGAGCAATTCATGAAACTTGTATGGTCTTTGTTTCCTTATATGAAAAAAAGTTGAATTTTTGATGATGTATTTTCATAGGCCCTTCTAAATTCCTTGAAATAATTCTATAAGAAAGTGCTGCCTTCCTAATTGTCACCAAACCATTTCTATATTCTTTTTAGTATGGGCTTTTCCATACAATTAAAATGTAAATATAATGAATTATTGGTCACTGGTATGTTGGCAAATTAATTTATTCACAAGCATGTTCTGTGCACTTGCATGAATTGTTTTTCTGATTTATTAAGATAAATTCATGACAACTGGAGAACACAAGTAAATAAAAATGCAGTATAAATCACATATATAAATTCTCAAGGAAAAAGGAAAGATGTTAAAGAGTAAAATCAGTTTTCTCAAAGAGATCTTAAATTATACCCTGAAGAGATCAATGAATATGAAATCAGTTGAGAGCATATGGTAGATATACCTAGATAGAATAATGTGGTAGAAAGAGCTTTGGATTTGGAGGGAGAACTCTTAAGTTCAAATTTTCACTCTGACAGTTAGTTGTTTGATCATGAATCAGAATGTGAGAATCAAAAAACATATTCTGTTTGGGGGGATTTTTTTTTCATTACTATACAGAATTCCCATGTGAGGGAATTCCCTCAACCAATTTAGGTCAGTATTTCCTCTGCAATTTATAAACTTTCAGAGTACCTGGAGCACTCCAAGTTAATTTGGGAAGAAGGGAAGGAGAAAAAGAAGAATGGAATAAGCACTCATATGTCACCTACAATGTGCCAGACACTGGCACTTTTAACTCTCTCACTTGATTCTCACAACAACCTTTCAAGATAAGTGTAATTATTATCTCTATTTTACAGTTTAGGAAGCTGAAACATATAGGGGTTAAGTGTCTTACACAGCTAGTAAGTGTCTTAGGTGAAATTTGAACACAAGCCTTCCTAACATCACTGCACTTACAGTTGCCTCTAAGTTACTTGATTAGAGTCACACAGAGAGTATGGGTAAAAGTTGGGACATGAACCCAGGTTTTCTTGACTTGGAGACCAGCTTTCTGTCTACACACCATGCTTCTTCTCATGATATTGATGTCTCCTAAAGCCTTCTATGAACCTTAAAGCCCTATATAAATTTATGACTGTTTTTATTGTATAACTCAGGGATTCCAAAAGAACTTTCCCAAACAAAACCTTCTGGACCAGATAAATGATCCTTTCTTTATTCTACAAGATGCAAAAAATCTGAGAAAGAAGATACTTTCGTGCTCATCATTAATTCATACCCTATTGTAAATAGATTTATCTTTATTTTCCAGAAGGAAAGTTTAGATAGGGGGAGGGTAGAAAGAGTCTTTAGGTTTGGTGGAGGCCCCTGGGCACTTGAGGAAGGGGAGGAGGAGGGAAAGACTTAGAGGAAGGCACAAAAAAAGGGAGGCTGACACTCAGAAAGTAAACTTTGTTTAAGGAACACAATTTTTCGAGTGCCCATCCCTTCTTGGAATCTGTACCACATTATCCCATCAATTTTTCTGTCTAGGATGAGCTGGCGATATCGCCCTGGATAAACCCAGGGGAGAAAAAAAAAGCAGGGAGTAGCAAAGGTAGCTGGAGAGAAGAGGGTTGGTCATGGAGGTGGGTGGGAAGGAGGATAGAGAGGGAAGTAACTTTTTAAATAAAAAATGATAAGTGATGAATAGAATGGCTAATCCCGGGAAGCCCTGAGAATGCCAGGCAGCAGCACTGGGGCCTCCCTTTTTTTCCTTTTTCCTTTTTCTTTTCTTTTTAATTTTCTTTTATTTAATTTCGCTGCAGCACGTATAATCAATTATGGCTTGAATCAGGATAAAGGGAGGGGAAGCACTTTAATTCATAAATCAATTTTATACGGTCATCAGTCAGGTTGTGAATGCAAATACCTCTGTCGGTTTAGGTTATTCAGAATTAATTGACTCCCACCGGGCTGGACTGCAGATGGAGAGGCGCTTTCTCACAAAGTCTGCGTGGACCCAGCATGGGGGCGGACAGGCTTCTTCCCTTCCCCCTACGACCCTCAGTCTCCTCCTCCTCCTCTCTTTCCCCCTCTCCTTATGGAAGATGGAGGTGGAGGGGGGTAAGGAATTGGGTGTGTATGAGCTGGAAAGGCCGTTTGAAGAAACTAAGGGTGATGTTGCAGCAAGATTAAACATAGTCCCTTCAGAGACACTTTTATGTGTTGAGAAATAATGGGTTTCAAAAGTTGTCTTTTAAGGTCCCAGAACTTCTTAAGAAAGGAAGAAAACAAACTGAAGTCAAAGTTCTAGGATCTAAGGCTGAAACTAATGTCATTTAAAAACACACTTTGGTTGCAGAAGCTTATTTTACTGTGATTCCAGGTTGTGGATGTCGTGAAATAGACCAATTTCTGTCCAGACCGGTACATAGAGCCAAGAGCCTAAAAGTTGATCAGGGGAGTTCTTCACTCAGGTTCCACTGCTGTTCCTAGGGATGTTCCAGTATCACTTCTTAATTATCTGTGTGCCATGGACCCCTTTGGCAGGCTGGTGAAGTCCACCTAGCTCTTATGTTTTTAAATTATTGGAGGAAATGCTAAATTTCAGTTAAAGGTTAATGGAATAAAGATGTATTTCCCCCCCCCCACTGATTTTCATGAGTCTCTGGAAATCTATTCACTGAGAAATCCCAGGTTAAGAACTCTTATTCTAGACATGTTCCTTTTTGCCCTCACTACCACCCTGCATCCCCATATTTCTTCCACCTCTCCCCCTCTGCCCAGATCCCAGTGACCTACCTAACCAGCAAGGTTAAGAAGCAGTGGGCAGGGAGAGGTGTCAAAGAGACTAATGCTAACATACCTTGAGTAGCTCTGGTTTTGAGGGTAAGCAAAGGGTTATGATCTCATTTGCTACCCTTCCCCCAGCAGCTGTTAATTCTTTTTTAAAAGCCCTTTGTAAGTCCCTCAAAAACACACTCAGCAAAAGCCAAACATCTTGAACTCTCAGTTTCTTCCTTTCAATTGCTGGCTAAGTGAACAAAGTAGAATATTTAGACAGGATGATCAGCATCTGTAAGAGCTCATCAGCACCTCTACGTTTTTCTTACATTCCTCTTCAGCCTCCACCTCCCCCATCTATCCCCAAAACACACACACACACACACACACACACACACGCACAGAATAATGAACCAAGGTGTTGAGAGGTGCCATAACTTAAGGGAAATCAATGTCATGTTGTGAGAACGATAGTTTTAACTGTTCAGGAGGTTAGTTCAAATCAACCTCTTAGGAACTCTATGACCTTTGAAAGTCATTTAAAACCTCTCTTGACCTTTTTTTCCTCCTCTATAAAAAGAAAGGGTAGAAGTAGCTCTAAATCCTACATAACCTTATAGACAAAATCACAGCTTGACTTATATGAGACTTTTAGCCTAAAATGTAATAGTCACAAAGTCATAGTTTCAAATCTTCGATGCTGGGTATCAATCCAAGTAGATTAAAACCTACATTTCTAGGACAGGGAAGAGTTCTTACCCTGTGAACTTCTAAAAATATATAGTTAATAATTGTATTGCAATCTTAATTGGCTTCCCTTATAATACTAAGTTATTTTATGTAATGCATTTAAAAGCATTACTTTGATAAAAGGGCTTTAGCAGACTATTAAAGGAGTCTGTAACAAAAAAAGGAAAGAGCTTCTGCTTAAGAAGAAAATGGGAAATAATCCGTTCCAATGAGAAAGCCCCCAAAAGTAGTTTTTAAAAAGTCACTTGAAGTAATTAAGCACTAGAAAACCTTCTATCAACATCATTATAAACCTAGTTATGTGGCTTTTAAGTCTTCTTCCAACTGTAAAATGATGATCCTCTGAGATGACAATCTTGTATCATCACTTCCCTTCTCTGAAAAAGAGGGAAGTGAACTTTCGTTCCTTTTAGATCTAATATTTGGTGACACTATTACAACTCCAGTTATCCCTTCCACATAAAGGAGGTTAGGAGCCCAGTGTCCTGTGATCTGGAAAATTAACATAAAGATTTTTGACCTATCTAGGGAAGGGAGTGGGGGGAAGGGAGGGGGAATTGGAATACAAGGTTTTGCAAGGGTTAATGGTGAAAAATTATCCTTGCAAATGTTTTGAAAATAAAAATATTCAATAAAAAGAAAAAAAGGAAGGAAAGAGGGAAGGAGGAAAGGAAGGAGGGAGGGAAGAAGGGAGGAAAGAAGGGAGGGAAGCAGGGAGGGAAAGAGGGAAGGAAAGTTTTTTGGCCCTTTCTTTGTACCAGAGAAGAAATCTGAATTTTTTTCTTTTTCTTTTAAGAAGTTTTTACAGTATCTTATCGTAAAATTTGGATGAAGTATTTGGCATAGGCTCTGAAGGCAATAGGCCTTCAAGTGCTGTCCCATTAAATCCTATTTAAATTAAATTTCTATTTAATTTTTTATGATGACCCCCTGACATAGCAAAACCTCAATGGAGAAAGTTGGGTTGTGGAAGGGATAATTGCAGAATGCATATGACACTGCTTCATTATTTATGATACTACTTGATATGTCAATTATTTTTATGCAAATATATTTTCTGTTATTATTGAACAAGCCCCATAGTACTTCTTCTTATAAACATTTCATTAGCCACTAGTTTGTGGTTGAATATGTTATAGAACATTCTGAAACTGGATTTATGTTTTTGAATATCCATAATTCATATTTTTTGCTAACAAATAGAGGCCTTCTCTCTCTCATTTTCCCACTTCCCCCCACTCAGACAAGGTCTCATGGCAGAAAAGATTACTGTTCTTTCCTGTTATAAATTAGACAAATCCTTTCCTCTATTTCCAAAGACTGATTCCTGTTATCAGGAGAACATTAGGTTCCCCATACAGGAGAACTTCAAAAGTCTTGAAAATATTTGGATCACGGTTCTGCTCTTGCTGCTTTGGATTGGAATATGAAATTTTATAAGAATTTTACTAAATTAACTCATAATAAGTCATAGGGACTATCATCCAAGTGATCTATGGAGAATTGTGTCTGACTTTTAATGATCCCTTTGAGACTTTCTTGGCAAAAGCATCTAGTGGTTTGCCATTTCCTTTTCCAGCTCATTTTTATAGAAGAGTTAATGGGGTCACATAGCTGGTAAGTTTCTGAAGCTGGATTTGAACGCAGGACATCCTGACTCCAGGCCATGCGCTCTATTCACGGTGTCACTTAGCAGAGTTAGGCAACTGAATTTTCAGTGATTGTCATAAAATTTTAGAACCCACCCTCCTCCCAAAAAAAGAGCTTCTGAGATCATTTGGTCCAACCCCTTCATTTTCCAGATGAGGAAACTGAGGTCCAAAGAAAGGCTGAGAGGAAGCCACGGACACATGGTTTGAGAAGGAAGGTTTTGTATTTGGAATGGAGGTTACCGTAGTGTGGTACTGCAGATCAGGGAAAAATCTAAAAACCTTACCTCCTAGATCTCCAAAGCCTCTGTAGCCACTCATTCTTAAGCCACCCCCTCCTGGTTTGTTGGGACAACAAGGGAAGGATATTTCACAAATCCTCAAATAAGAACGTTCCCCCAAATACCGTGGCTCTGGTGGGAGGGGGAGGGAAGCTCTGCAGCTACTGCTCTCCTATTTAAACACGTGGAGCTAATTTGAGGTTTGGTTTTTGGTTTTCACTAACCAAAAGAGAAGAAAACATAAAACAAACAGGTGTAGTGTATATTAACTACCCACCCCCACACCCTAGACTTCAAAATCAGTTTCTCCAAAGCCCTGCTCCCCAGCCTGTCTACTGTGGGACTGAACGCAGCTGTCCAGACCTGACACCTCTGTCCCAATCAGAGAGGCCCTGGACGTCTAATAAAGATATAAACTAGGGAACATTTATGGTACCTCGTCTAACTCCAAACACAGCTTCTTCTGGTGAGTTAAGTGTAAAGGAATCTGACACACACAGATTTAATTTCCCATGAAATGCATAGGCTTTAAAAACTAAAAGGGGGCAGGGGCAGGAACAGAATACATTTTGGATTTTATCAAACCTGAAACATTTGAAAAATAGTTTGACATGTTTAACAAACCCAAGACCCAGCTGGTTTCATGCACCCCTGACACATGAGTTCCCTGCCAGAGCTTCATCCCATAACCTCCCTCCTCTCACAACCACCCCCCTCCTTCCCTATCTTTGAGGTATTCTCAGGATATGGGAAAAAAAGTTTTAAGAAACTTTGTCTTAGTGTGCAGCCTCGGAATTAAGTCCCATGATTCCCAGAATGCAAAGCTCAACAATCAATTTTCCAAGCAGAACAATCAATTATTAAATGCAATACAGAAGGGGCCCCTTTCTTATTCCATGCATCAGCTCCCCATGTGCTTGGGAGACCTGACTGGAGCCCTTAGGGAGAAAGGATTTTTTACTTTTTCTCAGGCTCCTACCCCCCCCCAACACACACACACACCCAGCCCCCTCCTCCATGCAGGTTTATTTCCTAGTTCATTTCCAAATGGCCCAATGTATTTTTCAGACAGAGCACAGCTGGCTTTTTAGGTCCCAGGTAGCAATATGGAAGCAATTGAGAAAGAAAGAACACAAGACCCCTGGGTGTCATTTTCAAAAAAATCATTTTCTAAGCATCATTACATTTTAAAGCGTGCTTTTTGTGCATCCCCCTGTTGTCCCCTTTCTTCCCAATCATTCTTTCTGAGAACTATTCTTACTAAAGCCTTAAAACACATACTAAGTACCCATGTAACAAAGTCTGACTCCAAAGTGGTTGGTTTTTTTTTTTTTAAGTTGCTTAAACAAAACACAATCCTGGCAGCAGCTGGGGGCTGCTGGGATTTGTGAGTCTTGTTTTAATGCATGGCTTCTTTCATAAAACCAGAGGGAATTTGGTGGAGACCTAAGGGGATGAGGTTGGGGGAGGGAGGTTGAGAGGCGTGAACCTTTACACTCCTAGTGGGACTTCAGAAGAATTTACAGCGGTCTTTTCTGGAGACCGTTAAGGTTTTATGGCCTTAGTACCAGCAGTTACAATACCCAATGGAACTCAAAGCTGAGGGAGTCTCTACCCAGCATCCTGAAGCTCCCTGATAGCTGGAAGATGGCCAATTGCACTGGAAAAAGTTTACTTCAGGAAGAGTGGAGGTAGCCAGCAAGTTGGAGGAAAAGGTCAAAAGGAAAAGGAGAAAGGCAAAAGACAATCTAACAGGAGGTTAGAAAAGAAAGAGGTTTTATCTGCTCCAAAGAGTATCCCCACTAATGGACAGAGGAAATGGCCACCATGTTTCCACATGTGGGAACAGAATAGGTTATGGTTTTCATTTCACTACTCAAGTCTCTTGTATGTCAACAGTCCCCAAGAACCTCTGTGCAGAAGCTCCACCATCTAAATTCCCTGGAAACTCTAGCCAACCACCTGGAATCCTGGGAATTTACAGAATCCTACTAGCAAAGGTAATTGTTAGATATTTGGCTAATTAGCACTTATGTAGCTTTTTAACATTTTGCTGAGTGCTTTACAAATATTACCTCTTTTTCCCCACAAAACCACTCTAAGGAGCAGGTGCTTTTATAGTCCACATTTTACAGGTGAAGAAATGGAGGCAGATAGCAGTCAAGTGATTTATTTAGGGTCATACAACTAGTAAGTATCAGAGACAGATTTGAATTCATGTCTTTCTGACTCCAGGTTTGCGTCTCTCTACCCACTATTCCACCTACATATCTAAGAACACTGGATTTAGAGTCAGGAAGACATGTTTAAACTCTAACTTATTTTTTTTAATTATAGCTTTTTATTTACAAGATATATGCATGGGTAATTTTTCAGCATTGACAATTGCCAAACCTTTTGTTCCAACTTTTCCCCTCCTTCCCCCCCCCCTTCTCCCAGATGGCAGGTTGACCAAAACATGTTAAATATGTTAAAATATAAGTTAAATACAATATATGTATACATGTCCATGCAGTTGTTTTGCTGTACAAAAAGAATCGGACTTAGAAATAGTGTACAATTAGCCTGTGAAGGAAATAAATGCAGGCAGACAAAGGTAGAGGGATCAGGAATTCTATGTAGTGGTTCATAGTCATCTCCCAGAGTTTTTTTTTTTTTTTTTTGCTGGGTATAGCTGGTTCAGTTCATTACTGCTCTATTAGAACTGATCAAATCCTAACTTAAACACTTAATAGTTATATGATGCTAGTTAAGTTAAATAATCTGTTTGCTTCAATTTTCTTCCCTGTAAAATGTGTAGAAGATATCCTGAAAGTCTTAGTGCAATTTAAAATTTTTAGAGCTTAACATTTTGGGAATACCCTGTACCACCTAATTCACATAACTATTATGAAGCAAATTAGCATATGTGTGTATGTATATATGGCAGCTAAGTGGCAGGTAGATAGAGTGACAGGCCTAGAATCAGGAAGACTCATCTTCTTTATTTCAAATCTGGCCTCAAACACTGATTAGCTGTGTGACCCTAGAAAAGTCACTTACCCCTGTTTAGTTTCCTCACTTGGAAAATGAGCTGGAAAAGGAAATGGTAAACCATTCCAGTATCTTTGCCAAGAAAACCCGAAGTGGAGTCATGAAGAATCATACATTGCAGAAAAATGACTAAAATTCACATATACATATACATATATATATATATGTATACATTTTTTTTGTCAGCTATTATTCTTGCCTCTTTTAGTGAGAAGCTATGTGACATTTTATAAAGAGTCATCTTCAAGATCAAGGAAGATCATAGATTTAGAAAGAAAATGGACCAAAGAGGGACCCCCCCCCCCAATCTAAACTGTTAATTTTACAAATAAGGAAACTTGAGGCCTAGAGGGATTAAAATCCCTTTTCTAACACATACCAACTCTGTGACCCTCAGGAAGTCAACTAATTTATCAGTGCCTGAAGCAGTTCTCTAAAATTATCATTTTCAGAGCTGGTGCTAACCTGCCAATTGATTAAAAGAGTTTCCACAGAATTACAGTCTCTAAACTTCTCCTCTAAGAATTTGCATACTATACCACTTGGTGCATTTATGTTTAGTACTGATATTGCTTCATTATTTATGGTATCCTGTAACAAGATGTAGTTTCCTTCCTTATCTCTCTTAATTAGATCTATATTTATTTTTGCTTGATCTGAGATAAGGATGGCTACCCCTGCTTTTTTTACTTCACCTAAAGCATAATAGATTCTGCTCCAGCCCTTTACCTTCACTGTATATATCACTCTACTTTAAATGTGTTTCTTGTAAACAACATATTGTAGGGTTCTGACTTTTAATCCAGTCTGCTATCTGCCTCTGTTTAATGGGAGAGTCCCATTCACATTCACAGTTAAGATGACTAATTCTGTATTTCCCGCCATACTTTTAAAAATATGGGACATTTCACGAATTTGCGTGTCAACCTTAAGCAGACGCCACGCTAATCTTCTCTGAATCATTCTACTTTTATTATATGTGCTGCCAAAGCAAGTACCAGGTCCAGCTTTTTAAAAATTATTATTAACTCAAAATGTGAAGATGACTGAAACAAGAAGAAGAAGAAAATAGATGTTCAATATGAAGGAAATAAAGGAAGGGGAAAAAACTAGGAAGCTATAGTATGGGGAGGATAGGGAGAAATATAGAATCTAAGGAGGGTTATTGAGAAGGCAGCTGATAAGAATCAGGCAGTGAGAGAATGAATATGGAAATTGTCAAAGTTCTAAAGAGGATTTGTAACTGGAGATGTAGAGAACAGGAAACATGTTAAAGGGGCCTAGGAGTCTGGAAATCTGTAGGGGTTGATTTGCAGGCAAATAATACTTTGGAAGAAGCTAATGGCTCCTGAAAGCTAGAATTCTGGAAATATTGAAGAGAGATAGTAACAAATTCTTTCAGAGAAATGTAGAATTTGATCTTACCTTTCTTATCCATCTTGTTTCTTTCTTCAAATACAGTTTTGTTATTATTCAGTCATTTTTCATTCATGTCTAACTCTTCATGACTCCATTTAGGCTTTTCTTGGCAAAGATAATAGCAAAGAAAGTTTGCAGTTTGCTTCTCCAGTTCATTTTACAGATGAAGAAACTGAGTAAACATGATTAAGAGGCTTGCCTACCATCATACAGTAAGTGTCTGAGGTTATTTTTGAACTCAGGGAGATGAGTCTTCCTCAATCCAGCCCTGGCATTCTATTCACTGTGCCACCTATATTCCACTGCACCACCTAGTTGCCCTCCTCAAACCCATACAAGTCCTTCTTTATTGACAAGTATACTACACCCCCAACATTATATTCATTCAAGCTCATAGAAATTCTTATACCTTGAAGTCTAGAATCTGGTACAATGTAGGTATTTAATAAATGCTCGTTAATCTGATGACCAATTTTGATAGACCTAATTCTTCACAACAATACAATGATTTAAGACAATTCCAAAAAATTCATGATAGAAAATATCATTCACAATAAAAGAAAGTACTATGAAGTCTTAATGCAGATTGAAGCAAACTATGTTCACTTTTTAAAAATATGTTTTTCTTCAAGGAATGGGAAACTGAGTGGATGCCCATCAGTTGGGGAATGGCTGAATAAATTGTGGTATATTAATATTATGGAATATTATTGTTTTGTAAGAAATGGCCAACAGGAGGATTTCAGAAAGGCCTGGAGACACATCAACTGATGCTGAGTGAAGTGAGTGGAACCACAAGAACATCGTGCATAGCAACAAGATTATGTCATGATCAATTCTGATGGAAGGTGGTTCTTTTCAAAATGAGGTGATCCAAAGAGAGGACTGTGGGAACTGAATGTGGTTCACAACATAGTATTTTCACTCTTTTTGTTGTTGGTTGCTTGCATTTTATTTTCTTTCTCTTTTTTCCTGGTTGATTTGATTTTTCTTTGCAGCAAGATAATTGTATAAATATGTATGCATATATTGGATTTAATATATATTTCTACAATGTTTAATATATATTGGGCTACTTGCCATCTAGGGGAGAGGGTGCAGGAAAGGAGAGAAAAATTGGAACACAAAGTTTTACAAGGATTAATGTTGAAAAATTATCCATGCATATGTTTTGAAAATAAAAAGCTTTAATTAAAAAAAAAAAACAATGAGGTGATTCAGGTCAATTCTAATAGACTTGTGATGGAGAAAGTTATATGGACTGAATGTGGCTCTCACAACATAGTTTTTTTTTTCACATTTTTTGTAGTTGCTTATTTATTGCTTTTTTGTCATTTTTTTTCTTTTTGATCTGATTTTTTCTTGTGTGGCATGATAAATATGGAAATATGTATAGAAGAATTGCACATGTTTAACATAAATTGGATTACTTACTGTCTAGGGGAGAGGATGGGGGAAGGGAGGAAGAAAATTTTGGAAAATAAGGTTTTGCAAGGGTGACTGTTGAAAACTATTTTTGGATGTATTTTGAAAATAAAAAGCTATTATTTTTAAAATTTGCTTTCTCATGGCTTTTCCCTTTTGTTCTGATTCTTCTTTTAAATGACTAATGTTGGAATATGTTTAAAATGATTGTACATGTATAATCTATATCAGATCACAGGATGAAGAGAAGGAAAAAATGGAAATAAAAATCTTATTAAAATAAATGTTGAAAATTAAAATATAAGTATATACACAGGTATATGTATATATATATATATTATATTACATATATACCTATAATAAAAACAGATCTAAGAAAAAAAAGAAAAGAAAAGTAAGGAAAAAGCAATATAAGGGTTTCAGGCTACAGAGCATCTGAGTCACAAGGATTATACCCTCTTTCAAGTATCCTGACAGGTTCTGGGATGTAATCAACAAACAGACAAAAAAGTCCTTGAGAAAGCAGACAGTTGTAGCTGTAATAGCTCTTCAAATAACACTGTTTCCATCATATCTTTTCTTCCCATCCCCTAAATTAGTAACTATTTCTCATTTATAACACATAGAAATATTATTTGTGACAGTTGTTTTCAAAGTTTTTCTGGTATTTACAACAGTTCTGGAACAAGGGTTGGGATCCAGGGAAAATTTGAATCTTGGAAGAATAAGAAGACTAAACCAGAAATGTCTGATTTTTTTCCCAAATCATTTTCCAATGGTCACAGAAACTTTCCATGATCATTCACTCTTTCACACAAAGAGTTCTTATTTTTATTGGATCCCTCTAGCTGATATTCTTCTTCATCCTTGCCCTCATCAAGTGGTCATTTAGAAAGCAGGTGGTGAGGTTAGTTTAACCTAGATTTTACTTGACTTTGGAATCACAGAATCCCTGAGTTAAAAAAGACCTGGGAAATATTTTATTCTGAACTTCTTGTTTTTTCAAGAAAGAAATCTGAGGCCCAGAGGTATGAAGGGATTTTTCAAAGATCATATAGAGTTTACAGAAGAGCTGGAATTAATAATAATCGATGTCTTCTGTATCCAGTCCTCTATTTAAGAAACATCCCCCCCAAAATAGTCAAGTGTATGGAAAGAAACAGAAATTGAAGTATTTTTTGTATTCAGGATGAAAAAAGAACTCAAAAGCTGAAGAAGAATCTTTTTTTTGTTGTAAACTCAATTCTTACCCAGTGAACATACCTATTAGGAAAATTCAGCATCACATACCTATGAAATGCTAGCATAATTGTGTATTTCAAAATTGAAAAAAAATAGTATAAAATCATAACTAGCAATTTCTTCACCTGGGGCAAAGAAAACTGAGGAGAATGATATATCAGGAGCTTGAATAATGGCACTGCAGAGTTGGTAGCAGCATTAAGCAGAAGTTCAAAGCATATAGAAATCATCAAGTAGGAGATAGCTCTGGCAGGGAGGGATTGTGCTCACCCTGACCTTCCAATCCCAGCAGACACTGGCATCCTAAGACAAATCCCCACTCTGAGTTAGCTTTCTGCCTATGAACATAAAAGAGTTGTTTTACTACTTTTATGGGTTTAAAGATACTCTTAATAAATCGACATTTAAATCTTAGAAACTAAACTAAGACTTGGTACTTTGAGGTAGGCAAAACTGGGCAGTGTTATAGGGCTAAACTTGGAAGTAGAAAGTTTTAATTTCCAATTCCATCTGAGAGCCTCTGTTTTTTCACTTGTAAAATGAGTAAAGTTCCTGTAAAGTCCCTTATAACTCTAAATCTCTAGACTCTGTTCCATATAGATAATACAAAGTAGGACAAGATCTGATTTCCATATCCCCACAGGTTGTTTTTTGTTTGTTCTTCATTTTTGACCAACAAAGACCTCACAGGATGATGTCTTGACTTACTCATGTATGGGAGTTAAGTGAGACAGTGTTGCATAAAGTTGTCAGTATGGTGCCTTCATAGGTATTTAAAGCTTTAAAGCCTACCTGGGCATTCAAGAGAGAGCTGGAAAGCAGAAGTTAGCTTGGAACTCAGCATCCCCCTTCAACTTTCTATCCCAGAAACTTTCAAAAATTGAACTGGACAAACTAAAAAACTATTAACTTAACCTGGAACCTAAAAATAACTAAAAGTCCTGGTGAATTTGAATTGTAGGTCATGTGCTAGCAAATTGTTCAAAATGTTCTTCCCAGTTTACCCAGCAATTTGTTATGACTGGTCGTGACAAAGGATGAGTTGAGAGACAAAGAATTTACAATTATATCTCCCTTTTCTCTTTTTAAATAATATTTTTTCCAATTACATGTAAAGGCAATTTTAACATTTAAAAAAATTTTGAGTTCCAAATTTTCTGCCTTCCTCCTTTCAAATAATAAACAATCTTATATAAATTATATATATATATATATGCAATCATCTAAACATATTTCCAAATTAGTCATGTTGGGAAAGAAGAAACTGTATGTTTCTTTTTTAAAAGTTTCTAAAGAATCCCTTTTAAGAATTAAATCTGTCTTACTTAAGATTTTTTGAGGTAAAAAATACCATACTCTGAGGACATTACATGTTCTCAACAATCCCCTTCCTATATTTTACAATAATATAAGGGCACTAAGTAATATCCAAATTAGATATGGTAGATGAAGGACTGGTCTTAAATTCAATTCAAGTCCTGACTCTGATACCTGTTAAGGTGATGGCCATAAACCCAGTTTTAGATTTCTCAGCACTCTGAGGATATTCTCTAAGATTAGAAATTGCAGATGTTACCACACAAGGATTTCCCTACACTGATGGAATAATAGTCTGGACATTTTTTCCTTTCTCATCCACTATCCCATCCTTGCCTCCCCCTCCAAAAAAAAAATAAATAAAATAAAAAAATCTGAACTTCTCTGTTCTAGAGGTCTAAGGACTTGTTTTCTATTGTTAATTCTAGTACCCAGCATGTCAGCAATACAAGAATGACAACTAAAGCATACATAAAATGATGCTTGGTGGGTCAACAAAGTCACATGAACTCAGCCAAAGTTACCTCCTGCTGCCCTCCAATATTCATTAGAGATGGGGATCAAATATAACATGACAAAGAAAGGACAAATTCATAGGCATGAAACTAAGGGCAGACTCTCACCATCTGACACACCACACCCTCCCTTCTCTGGCCCCTCAGTTATCATATAAAACCAGTAGTAGGTATGTGGATTCTGGCTGCTTGCCTCAATGTAGGAAAGAAAGGTTATTGCTATGGAAAAACTAACAGTTTTTTCCATTGGAACAGTGACAGGACCAAGGGAACTTTTTGTCTTTAGTGTTAGAATACTGTACTCTGTTGTCCAATTCATATGTAAGGTGTATGGCTTCCATATAAGATATTTATGTCCAAATGAAATATCTATATGCATAGAAATGTCACTTGAGGGGAGACATTGATAGATATCTCTATAATTCTGCTCATTTTTTTCCCAAGGAAAGCTTCAATTCCTTCCTAGAGATAAAGAGCCATATAGCTAGCTTCTCTTTTCTTCTTTTGGAGAGGGGTATTATCCTACAATTTCATCTTCTTACTCCCCTAAATATTGCTTGTCTGGAACATGTTTGGTTCATAACAAAATTCTGCTTTCCTCACAAGGGAGGGAGGACCCCCTAAACTTATACCCATAGATGGCCCCTTCCAATCAAACACTGATTATACAACAAAACTGTCATAAATAACGAATACAGAATAAACCTTTTAATCCATGCTGATAACAAAAAGAAATTAGAAAAAATCCCCAAATTAAAATATGCCAGAAAATGCAAAAAGGAATTGAGTTCTTTAACTGGGAATGAGACAGATCTCGTTCAAACAAGAAAGATCCCAATCTTATTGAGGGGAAATTTCCCAAAGTATCTAGGGAGAGAAGATGGAGATAAGGCATGTTGAAGAGCTGGATTCCCTTACATGTCTGAATGAGAGTTTTCTTTCATTTTCCTCCATGGAGTCAATCTTGAAAAGTGTCTGAATCTCCCTCAAGAAAGTAATAAAGAATGCATGTCTTTTCCCCCCTTCACAGACATGCAGTGTTTTCTGGCCTTCTTTCCTACAATTAAGAAAATTGTAAAAATTGTAAAAAATGCTCCAGATTGGATTGAAAAGCAGAGTTCCATGTAAATTGGTCTGTACCATTTATAAACTGAGTCCAAGACTGGCAGTGTCTTGTCTACATATTCTCAAAAGAGTGGAGATTTCTGGATGAGGAACCCATTACTCTATGCTGTTCTGTAGACAATAGGAAAAACAAACAAACAAAAAAAAACAAAACAAAAAAAAAAAAAACACCATGAAACTGGTTTGAATGGTCAGTTTATGAGAGGAGCTCATACTATGTCCCCAGGCTAGACTAAGTGGTTATCTGAAAAGGTTGCCTTGAAGTGTCCCCATATTCACTCTTCAAGAATAATACCCAGAAAAGCAGGAATTGCCTTCTCCCAACACAACTTTAGCAGGGAGGGAACCCTCTGCCTTTCCACAGGGAACAGAGAAAAGGCAGAAGAGCTAAAATTTTAAGAGATTGAAAGGGGGGGGGAGAAAAGAAAATTTTCCAGATATCCCAGAGTTTTCCTTTTTATTTGCATCGGTACCAAAAGGGGAAAAGTAAAAGTCCTGAATATGGAGTCAAATCTCCTGCTTAACCTTTATGACTTTGGGCAAGTCACAAACTTTCTGTGCCTCGATTTTGACTAGCTGTTTTCTAAATTCCCTTCCAACTCTAAATTTGTAATCTCAAATATGATTGGAAACTTTGACTTTCAGGAATACATCCTCCCATCCACCAGCACCTCCGATCTGGCATTCTCTCTCTCTGTCTTTCTGTGTGTCTCTGTCTGTCTGTCTATGTGGGTATTCTTTCTCTTCTCTTCTCTCTGTCTTTCTGTCTCTTTCTAACCTCCTCCTCCTCCTCCTCTTCCTCTTCCTCTTCTTCTTCTTCTTCCTCCTCTTCCAAGAAAACCCCAAAGGAGTCACAGAGTTGGGCAGGTAGGTAGTACAGTGGATAGAGCACCAGCCCTGAAGTCAGGAGGACCTGAGTTCAGACACTTAATACGTCCTAGCTGTGTGACCCTGGGCAAGTCACTTAATCCCAATTGCCTTAGCAGAAAAAAAAGATTGTACAATGACTGACTGAACAAGGAGTAAGGTACTATGGAAAGGCAAGAGAGGGTCAGATGATGAAAGGCTTTGAACATCAATCAGAGAATTGTATATTTTATCTTGGAGATAATACAAACCACTGAAAAATACCTTAACAATTTATCTTCCTATAGTCAAGATGGTAATGAGGCCCTGTGAACTTGGCTAGGTTGGTCACCAGTGAACAGATAAGATCACCTTGTTGATCTTTATTAAAATTCTTACTTCATCCAAACTGTTTGGTTTTTCCTTCTCAAAATGGTTTTCTAGAGCCTAGTCACCAAAAATTAATTTTCCTAGCAACTCTATAGTATACTCGGTTCAATGGAGGAATGACACAGAACCCATTTTCCCTTGGCATCTGATGGCAAGCTTTTCCTGATAGACTTAATTTATGTACTTTTTATTTCATCTAATTAGTCTTAGATTGCTCCCTTAAAAGCACTATAAATATAGCACTACTGCCTTTCCTTAATGCATGTGATGTTCAAAAACTTGGTTAAAAGTGGACTGCATTATTAATTTAGAAATACATAAGGCTTTTCTCAGCAAGTTATTCCTTTTCCAATTATCCCTCATAGTACTTTGTGCCAATAAATCATTTATCTGTTCTTGCCTCTCAATAATTCAAAAGATTTGCGATTTCTTAGGTGGTATTCCAAAACTACTAACATAGGTCAGAATTCTTCCGAATCTGTTATGAAACATGGTGCTTTCATGAGTTAATGGACTCTCTCCCCACTACCCCTCTGTTGTGATTGCTGTTCTTCTGTCATTTTCAGTCATATCCTCGTTTAGGTCTTTATTACCTCATTTAAGGTTTTCTTGACAAAGATAGTGAAGTAATTTTCTGTTTCCTTCTCTGGAAACTGAGGCAAATGGGGTTAAATGACTTGCCCAGGATCACACAACTTGGAAGGGTCTGAGAGTAGATTTGAATTTATAAAAATGAGTCATCCTGAATCCAGACCTGGGATCAGATATACTGTGCCATATAGCTCTGCCTTCTTCCCCTTTCCTTCATCTGCCCCCCACAAATCAGATCCTTGTTAATACAACTGAACTGAGCTAATGTAGTCCCCACATAAAAGTCTGTCAATAGCCCTTTCCAGTTTTCCTATTTTCTAGTTTGGTAAAACCTTCCAGGGCTCAGGTCCCACTGGTATAAATTTTGAGAAACGAGGGCCTCCTCTATCACACAATGAATCAATCAACTAGCATTTATTAAACAGTTTCTATGTGCCAGACACTGTGGAGGTGCTTATGAGGCAGAAATAATAGCTAACATTTATAGAGTGCTTGGAAATTTGCTGAGTTTTATGTATTTTATGTTCTCACAATAACCTTATGAGGCAGGCACAAAAAGATTTATTATCCCTATTTTACAGACAAGGAAACTGAGGCTGGGATAGGTTGTTACTTGCCACAATAAGCTTGGGGTAAAATTTAAAGCCAGCTCTTCTTGTCTCCAAGTTCCACACTCTGTCCACTATACCACAAAGAATTTAAGTCAAGGATTTCTTTATTCCCTGTGTTTATAGATTACCTATTATCCAAAGAACTTTGAACCATTAAAACCTCTTATAAAGCAAACTTTTAAATACAAGTTGTTAATACTTTTAGAAGTGCAAATTCAAACAATTCTGAGAAAAAATCTTATAACCATCATAATGTTAAAGAACACTTAAATTCCATGTTCATGAGAACATGGAAATAGTCATGCTTAACCTTCTTGGTGGACCTTGGAATTGATATTGCGTTTCTGAAAAGTAGTCTGGACATATTATGCCAGCAGAATGAAAAAACAAGTCCTCCAACTTCTGGCACACACTTGAATCAATAGGCAAAACTTCAGAAGATATCATCAAGAATGAAGCTCTCACTGGGGACTTTGCCCTCAGTAATCTCACTAGTAGGATTATATTTTAAGGTTCTAATTTAAAAAAGAAATAAAATGCCTAATTTTATTAAAATATTCATGTTAGCTTTTATTTTTTAAGAAAGAAACTGGAATTAACTTTTTTAATTAAAATTTTTTATTTTAAAAATATATACATGGATAATTTTCAACATTCACTCTTACAAAATCTTCTCAATATTTCTATACATATTTCCACAAATATGCTGCATAAGTAAAATCAGATCAAAAAGGGAAAAAATGAGAAAGAAAACAAAACACAAGCAAACTACAACAAAAAGAGTGAGAATGCTATGTTGTGATCCACACTCAGATCCCACAGTCCTCTCTCTGGGTCCACATGGCTCTTCATCACAAGACCATTGGAAATGGTCTGAATCACCTCAATGTTACAAAGCCAGGTCCATCAGAATTGATCATCACATAATCTTATTGTTTAGCTAACAAGAGGAATAGAGAGGGATTTAACTATTGTGGTAAGTGTTAATATGCCATCAGGGTCTGGTTGGGCACATTATGGGAAAAAAGGAGGAGAGATCTCAGATGGTGAAAGCAAGCAGCAAGAAACAATATCCATAGGCTATGAGCTAATAGATATGGGTATCCTTCCTAAAAAAATTCTGTCTCTTAAATTACATGGCAAGTACCAGAAACCAGGCTTTGGCTTTTACTCCCAGATTAAATATGAAAGGCAGGTGTTTATAGCTTTCACTCTTGGAATGTTATAAATAAAATGCCAACTCATATTCCATAGGGGAGGAGGAATAAATCTCTAATGGACAAAGATCCAAACAGAAGCAGTTCAGAATGTCTTACATATATGTGTGTGTGTGTGTGTGTGTGTGTATGTATATATACATAACATATAATATATATATATATATATATATATACATATAAATACATTTGTGAATGTATAAATTCCATAGCAAATGATATCATTTGTATTCCAGAATAAGAAAGAAAGAATTACAATTTTGTAAGAAGCAAACTCATAGCCTGCATCCATGTAAAGGGCCCACCCTGACAGAATCACATATCCTTCCATCCTTGAAGTGTATCAACATAATGGAATATTACCGAACCATAAAAAATGATAAATACAAAGAACCAAAAATGAAAAGTCATATAAACTGATGTAGAGCAAAGAATAAATTAGAACAAAAAGACACACATTGTCTGATTTTGTAAAAAAAAAAATAATAATAATAACCAGAAAAAGAATCTGATACACAGAAGAAAGATCTGAAGGGAACTCTAAAGCAAATAAGTCTGTTATTGTTATATTTTTAAAGTTTATATAAATGCATTCTTTTAAAAATAAACTAAATAGCTTGATGTTTATGGTTTTGTGTATGATTTTATTTTATTTGAATGTTTCCATTGATGGCTTTTAAGTTTATAATAAAAAATGATTTCTAAAAATAAAGTACATTTGTATAAAATCAAGTCCTTAGCTTTGTTAGGATCTTGGTATTGAAAGTTAGCATAATTCAGTGTTAGAGATCTGGTTATGGAGGATGAGAAGATGGAGTGTAGAATGTGGGAATCAGAAAGACCTCTATTCAAAGTCTATCTCATACACTTACTAGCTGTGTGATCCTAAGTGAGCCATTAAATTTCTATTTCCACTTCTATTTAAAAAAAGGTGGAGGAAGGGGATTAAAAGTATTGGATTCAATGGGCAACTAGGAGGCATACTGAATAGAGTGTCAGGCCTGGAATCAAAAAGACTCATCTTTGTGAGTTCAAACCCAGCCTTAGATACTTACTAGCTGTGTGACCCTGGGTAAGTAACTTAAATCTGAAACGGCAACTCATTTCAGTATCTCTGCTAAGAAAGAGAGTCCCAGGGGATCTAGACTAGAAATCAAACCTTAATATATACCGCTTATTTTATCTCCAAAAAAATTATTCAACTTCTCTGGGGCTCAGTTTCCACATCCACCAAATGAAAGTGTGGAGTTTTAAGGTGGTTCTAAAGTGTGGAAGAAGAAAATAACAGAAAAAAACATTGGAGAAATATTTTTAAATACACAGAAGAAAGTTCAGAGAGCAGTTCAGTAGAACAGTTTTGTTACAAACATTTAAAAAACTGTATATACTAGAAATCAACGGTTTCACATACAATCCTCAAGACTATCAATTTCATAACAAAAAAAAACCCATTTAATTGAAAGATTGGACTAAATTACCTGTAAGGCTTCTTCTATGACCATATGACTTTTGATGAATAGGTCCTCAACCTTGAACAAAGATGAAGCTGAGATGAGGAAGGAGTCAGAGATTGTTGTTAAGCACATAAGCTTTTCTCAGGGATACACACTTTTTAGAGTAATGCAAACACAAACATCTGGGGAAATCATCCAAAAACACTTTAACCCCTGTGGTTGATCTGCTATACTGTGAAAAGATATTAAATAGCTGTCTCTTCCTCTCTTGTTCCAGGACCACTTACATTAGTAATCATACTGTTGCCAAGGATTTCACTGGATCTACCTTTCCTACTATTCCGTCTCTTTTCCTTTGCACATATTAAAAGAATTCAGATTTGCAGGATCTCAAATGGAGTCCCTATAGGTATGATTGCATGAAATGTGCAGTAGTGTCTCCTGGCTTTAGGACCCAATTCAAAGGCAATATGCACCAGGTTCCATACATACTCTAGTTCTATATCACTATCCACAAACAACTATTAAATGTCTATTATATGCCCAGACATTGTGCTAAATTCTAGAGATACAAAATGAGACAAAGATATTCTTTGCCCTCAAGGAACTTACAATCTAATGGAGGAGATAATATGCAAAAAATATATACAAAGCAAGCTATATATACAGGATACATAGGAAATAATTAAACAGAGAGAGGACCCTAGAATAAAGAGGAATTTGGAAATACTTCCTGAAAAAGATGGGATTTTAGTGGGGCTTATAGGAAGCTAGTGAAATCAGTAGGTGGATTTGAGGAGGGAAAGCTTTCCAGGCATGGGAGTAACCAGTGTGAAGTTATGGATAGATACAATAATATGTGTGAGAAGCTAGTGTAAGCCAATCTAAGTGTCTGGACCATTTGGAGAGGAGTAATATGTGGTTCCTATACATTAGGAACACTTTCTAGTGTTCTAGAACACTAGAAAGTTGCCTGGGACACTCCCCAGCATATGCTACTTAGTATCCCACATTCACCATCCTATTTATTCTCTCTACAATTCATAATACCTTCTTTTCCGAACTTATTCAATTCTCTACAATATCTCTTTCTTCTTCTAAACACCTTTGCCAATATACATGCCTTTTGTCTTCAGGCCTTCCTAAATAGTTTGGGGAATAATTATAAATTGTGTGTCTCCACCCCCATAGTTTTAGGAAAATGATTGCTGCTGTTTGGTCATTTCAGTTGCATCCTACTCTTCAATACCTCATTTGGAGTGTTCTTGGTAAAGATCCTAGAGAGGTCTATCATTTCCTTTTCAAGTTCATTTTACATATGAGGAAACTAAGGCAAGTGGAGTTAAATGACTTGCCTCGGTTCACACAGCTATTAAGTGTCTGAAGCTGAATTTAAAGTCTGGTCCTTCTAACTCCAAGTCCAGGGCTCTATTCACTGTGCCGTCTAGCTGCCTTTTCTGACTATTCTCCCTTTAAACCAGAAGCTCTTAACCTTTCTTTTGACAATCTGGTTGCAAAGGAAACCAATTATATTGAAATAAAGTCAATGAAATAATTTTTTTTTCCTGAGGCAATTGGGGTTGTGACTTGCCCAGGGTTACAAACTAGACAAACTTACTATCCTCACAGTTCAACTGCCCTAGTTTCCTTTATGTCACATTCAGGACTTGTCCCAATCTGGCTCCAAACAACTTTTCCAAACTACAATGTCACTTCAAAATGCTTTATATTCTATCCAAATGCATTCCATTATGTAATACATACCAAGTTTTCATGACTTTGTGCTTTTGTCCATGCAGTTTTGTTATAAAATCTGTTTCTACTAAAAACTTCCTAGAATCTTCTAGCCACTGCCATGAGAGTACCTGGTAGTGAACCAAATACAATTTGGGACATTATGAAGAATATGGACTATGGAAAAAACTATTAGGTCTACAAGGAACATAAAACTTTTCAACATTTTTATTGCTGCCTTTTGGTTCATCAATTCTTTTTCCTGACATTAGAAAACCTTCATTAACAAACACATAAACAAACAAACTAATGAATGAATGGATATATAGCTATTCAATTGATATATGATGAAATATATCCTGAAATTATAACATATGCATTTGTTTCTGGGAAGGGGATGGCAATGAATTAACAATCAATGGGCCATTAGCCCACTGGGCCCAGTGGCAATTGCTTAAGTATGAAGGCATGTGGACTTTTCAACTCCAAAAAGAAAAATAATTTAAAAAAAATTAAAAATCAGCCAACAAACATTTATTATGTACCTACTATGTATAGCACTGTGTTAAGCACTGAGTATACAAAATGAGAGAAAAGACAGTCCCTACCCCCAAGTAGCAAACTATTTAATGACAGAGACAACAAGCAAAGCACCATGTATTAACAAACCATATACAGGACAAATTGGAAATAATTAAAAAGAAGGCACTATAATTAAGAAAAGTTGGGAAAGGGTTCCTGTCAAGAATGGGGTTTTAGTTTAGTCAGGAAATGGAAATGAGACAGTAGAACATTCCAAGCATGGGAGTAACTAGAGAAAATGTCTAGAATTGAGTGTTTTGTTCTGAAGAACAGCAAAGGAAGCCATTCTCACTAGCTCAAAGAGTATGAGGTGGGAAGAAAGGTGAAAGAACTTGGGAAAGGTAGTAGGGAGTAAGTTACAAAGGGCTTTGACTATCAGAAGATTTTGCCTTTGATTCTAGAGCAATAGGAGATTACTGAAAATTATTGAGTGGAGAGAGGGGGGAAGTAACATGGTCAGAGTTGGTCTTGTGGAAAATCACTTCAGTGGTTGAATGGAAGATCAATTGAAATGTGGAAAGACTTGAGGCAGGCAGACCCATCAGGAGGTTAATGCAATAGTCTAGGAAAAAGTAAAGCAAACCAGTATTATTCACTATTCTACCTGTTGAGAAGTTGAGGACACACTGTTCCTTACTGTTCAGTCCTTCAGAAGAGATGAGAGGTACTGTGCTAAGACTTATACAGACATTATCTCATTTGATCATCACAACCCTGTGAAATAGGTGCTACTATTATGCCCATTTTGCAGATGAGGAAACTGAGGCAGAGACTAAATGACTTCTCCAGGATCACACAGCTACTGAGGAGTATCTGAATCTAAATCTAAATTTAGGTCTTCCTTACTCCAAACCCAGCATTCTTTCTATTATATCACCTCATTGCCAGAAATAATAAAGAGATGTCAGAAGGGACAAAAGCTAAGATAAAGAAAAAGATTCCAGGAGTCCTGTATCTTGAAGGTTCTTTAATGCTTCTGTTGGTCAAGTCATGTCTCACTGTCTTAATTATGGTCTTCCTAGGATCTCCTACTCCTTTGCTCCTTCTGTATGGGATATGTCATATCTCATCATCTGAACTGAAAGCTCTGTCGATAAAGAATCTGTTTTGAGACAAGGGTTCCTACCTTATTGGTGAGCAGAAAATATCAATCAAAGAATGGGATTTAGTCCATTTCACTCACTCACTGGGAACCATAGATTTAAAGCCAGAGAGTCCTGCCCTATTTATGACAGAAAACCCACCTTCTCATGTGTGCTTGTTATGGATTTCTCTAGTACTGACTAGAGCCAGGTGACTAAACCCAAATATTAAATGTTCTTGAAGAATGATGAGCTGTGGAATGGATATGTGAACAACAAAGTTGAGAGTAGAAAACTTGGAAACATCCCACCAATCTCATTTGTCTTGAATATTATCACGACTCTTCATGCATTAACTAGCACTCTGCCAAATCAACCTCTCCATCTCTCCCTATGGCAAATTCATAACCTCTCATTCTTTTTTTTTAACCAGCATTGGCTACTTGAGCAGTTATCAAGCCACAATGATACAAGTATCTATACTGGCTCTATGGACAGAATAATTATGAATAAACAAACCTGATGTAGAAGAACTGTGGAAATCTAAAGATCATGAGATTATAGATCTGGAACTAAGTGTTAATTAAAGGCATCTAGACCTCCCATTTTACACCAGATGGATCTGAGGCCCAATAAGAGGAGGTGATCAATCCTCAGCTTTTCTAGGGCATAACATTGCTAAAATTTTTTAAAAAGAAAAAGCATTAAGGTTAAAAAAAATCAGTGTTGATAAATTGCAACTATGGGAAATAGGAGGTTAGATTCCCACATCCAGCAAAATATTATCTTTCATTAGAGATTGCTGAAAATACACTTTTCTGCATATAATTCCTTATGACAAAACATTAATTCTGATAATGTGCACTTTTCCTAACACAGTAACCATGAAATAATTCATTAAATGCAGTACATACACAGAATCAACAACTTTTGTTGATCAACTATATCATCTTCTCAGCAAAACAATGATCCAAGAAAATTCCAAAGGACTTGTGATGGAAAATGCTTTCCATTTTCAAAGAAAGAACTATTGGAGTTTGAATGAAGATCAAAGAAAATTATTTAAATTTTAATTCCTCCATGATTTTTTTTTCATTTTGACCTCTTTCTTTTTTCACAACATATGGAAATACCTTTTATGTGATTGAATATATATATATAAAACCTATGTCAAATTGCTTATCATTTTAGGGAAAGTAAAGGAGGGAAGCAGAAAAAATTGGAAATTAAAAATTGTTTTTGAATGAATGTTAAAATTTTTCTCTATATGTAACTGAAAAAAGTAAAATGTGATTAAGATTTTAAAAAATAAAATAAAATGCAGTATTCAAAATAAAATTAGTTACATGTGAAATATTTTATCCTAATGTTTATTCCTTAAAATTCTGTGACTTTTGTGCTAACATCTCAATTAAAAAACAAAACAAAACAAAACAATAAAACAAACATTGAGTTCAGAAAGTATTCACTTTTTATAACACATGAAATCTATAGCACTATGAATACTATACAACAAAGAAAATGCTTAGAACTAAAACATTTTTTAACCTGAATCTTACCTTCCACTGTCAGATGGCAGTGTGAGGTCATTGTACTGTATGATCTATTTGCCATACCACACCATGCCATACTATGCTACATTACCCTATATTATAGTGTGTGTGTGTGTATGTGTATATATATATATATGTATATATATATATATACATATATATATATATACTAGATTGGACTAAACTAGACTAGGAATCGTCTGCTATTAATCACTCTACCTTGACTTTCTTCTGAAAATCAAAGGAGAGGACTTTGGCTTAAGCTATCACCAGACTTGTTTAGGTTTCAATATTACCTCTGATATTATCCTTCACAGTTGGAAGATGGCATTGGAGATAATGACGGATGTACCAACTTGAAATAATCTTTCACTGACATTTGCTCAATACATTATTTAAGGCTCTCCTGCAGCAGCCATTCCATCCTGAAGTTTATCTAATATCTTTATTTTCTTACTATGGCTTCATCTATTTTGTACACTTGGCACACTTTAGGCTTAGAACCTGAAGGACTTGCACTATGCTTTGAGAGTATGATTATAATACAAAACTTGAGTTTTAAAAGCAATCACTGAAAATATGCAATAAACACACAGGAGCTCTTTACTCTGTTGTTCATACTTCGTTTTTGAAGAAGACCAATTTTATCTATTAAGATAGATAGATAAATAGATAGATAGATAGATAAATCCTTGCCCAAGTCAAGACATAACTTGTTATAGTTATGTCTTGACTTGGGCAAGAATTGGTTCTAAGTGAGGTAGAGTTTTGCAAAGTTATCAGTCTCTCTCTCTCTTCCAGAGTCATCAAAATTCAGTGGCAAGACAAAGAGTCAGGGTGACTGGCACGATCTGGAATGCAGTGGATGACCTTAGCATCTTTGATGTCTTGCCAAGTTCCAAATGCTCCATAATTCTTTTTTCAGCCACCTACCTCCATGGTCATTGGAGCAAATTGTCTTCTCGTTCTAACAGAAATCTTCACATGCTTGGGGTAAGAAGCCCTCAGCTCACCAATAGGCTTAAAACTTATGTTCAGCCTGGTTGACCCTGTCTGTCAAGATAGTTACTGTGTGTAGCCTCAATGTCTACAGCTTTTTGGAACCATAAGATGTATGGAAGTCCAGGAAGCTTGCCAAGACCTTTTTCGGCCCATCTGTCACCTATGGGTTTAAGAAGCTGTCTTTACAACGATAGGGTGAACTTGATCAATGAAAAGCCTGGTAGGATACCAGAGATTCCACAGGTTTGTAATGTACCATTCGGGTTTTTGGTTTTGTTTTTGTTTTTTGTCTATCTCTCATAGCTACACTGTGCTCATAGCCATTAATGTGAAAGTGAAAATGAGGTTACTATTAGAATTCCAGGATTGCATCAAAATTAAACTCAGAAAGTTGAGTACTCAACTTTGTATTGTAGTAGAACTGGGATCTGAACTTATGTTATAGGCCAGAGAGGGTTCTGTGACTGTCCAGCTTTCTTTTCGTGTGTGTGTGTGTGTGTGTGTGTGTGTGTGTGTGTGTGTGTGTGTGTATGTGTCATTTTTTCTTTTTTCTTTTGGTTTATTTTTATAGAATTTTATTTTTCCAAATACTTGCAAAGATAGTTTTCAACATTCACCTTTGCAAAACCATATGTTCCAAATTTTTCTCCTTCTCTCCCTCCTCCCTCCTCCCCAAGACATCAAGCAGTCTGATATAGGTTAAATATATACAGTTCTTCTAAATATATTTCCATATTTCTCATGCTATGTAAGAAAAATCAGTACAAAAAGGAAAAACAATATGTGAAAGAAAAAAGAACAAGCAAACAACAACAACAACAAAAAGTAAAACTACTATACTTTGATCCACATTCAATCACCAGAGTTCTCTCTCTGGATGTGGATGGCACTTTCCATTACAAGTCTATTGGAATTGCCTTGAATCATCTCAGTGTTGAAAAGAGCCAAGTCCATCACATTTGATCATCACATAATCTTGTTACTATTATACAATGTTCTCTTGGTTCTGCTCACTTCACTCAGCATCAATTTATGTAGACTTTTCTGAAATCTGTCTGCTCATCATTTCTTATAAAACAATTATATTCCATTATATTCATATACCATAGCTTTTTTAGCCATTTAAACTAGACACATGCATAATTGTATTAGTTTATGCTATTATAGTTATGAAAAATTAAAATTTTAAATAGCTTACTTTTTCAATTGTAAAAGACTAAACTTTTTATCTTAGAGTCAATAAGAAACTATTAGAGCTTAATGAGTAAGCAATCAGTTCAATCTGTCCTTTAGGAAGATCACTCGGCAACTCTGTAGAAGAGGAATTAGAATGGAGAGAAATGAGGCAGGGAGATATAACAGAAAAATTTTGCAATAGTCCAGGCAAGTGGTCATGAGAGTCTAAATTACAGTATAGCTATATAAATGGAGAGAAGGAAAGAGGGGCCAAGGTAGTTGTGGAAGTAAAAAGGACAAGATTTGGCAGTTGATTGGTTCTGAGGGATAATACCACAATTTTGAACGTAGACAGCTGGAGAGTTAATAGAAATAGGGAAGTTTGGAAGGATGGTAGATTCCCAAGGAAAGATAATATAATGCCTGCTCATTCTACATGACTCATTCTTTCCACCAAAATACTCACCAGCAATTGCTTTGGAGCAGAAATTACCATTCTGTTGTTTATATTGTTGTTCAGTCATTTTTCAGTTATATTTGTGACCCTATTTGGACTTTTCTTGGCAAAGATATTAGAATGGTTTGCTATTTTCTTCATATGTATGTATGTATGTATGTAGAGAGAGGGAGAGAGAAAGGTTATTTGTTCAATTGTTTTTCAGTCAACATTTGGCCTTCCATGACTTCATTTGGGGTTTTCTTGGCAAAAATATTGCAGTAGCTTGCTATTTCCTTCTCCAACTCATTGACAGATGAAAAAACAAAGGCAAGCATGGTTAAGTGACTTGCCCAGGATTATACAGTTAGTGTCTAGAGCCAAATTTGAATTCAAAAAGAGTAATTTTCTTGACTCCAGCCCTGGTACTCTATCCACTGTGCCATCTATTTATCCTGATTCTGATATGGCTAAGAATAAATCTGTAGGAAAATAGTATGAGTATGCTGGAAGAGGGAAGGATTCTGCTTATGCAAGTAGTGAAGCTTGTATCATTATTACTTGATAACTATGCTGAGAAGACAATACTTATTAAAGAAGGGAGGGTATGAGAGCTTGCATAGCTGTTTGTGGGAGGGAATAGAATAGAGAAGGGTTTGATAATGGGACAAAGATAGGTATGTCCATGTTTGAAGCAAACTGGAATGGTGGGGTATAAATCATCTTCCCACCCTGAAATTGGTTTTTCATATATCCGTTGGGAGTCATGCAATCAGAGGACCCCAGTTCCTACTTTGGATATTATTAATATAGAGTACACTGAAAAACATTTAATATTTGAATTTAGATATATTGCTAGAATCACAGAATATCAGAGTTCGAAAGATGATCAAGGGCCATCTAGTCCAACCTAAAACTAAATAAGAATTCCCTCTATCATTCACTTGATAAGTAATCCTTGTTTTTGAAAGTTAGAATCTTATGGTCAAATTCAAAAAAGACCCCAACTTTACCAATACAAGATGAGGTAGGACTAATTAGACAGTAAGTTTTCTTTAAAAGATCTGCTATTATTATGCTATTATGCTAAGAAACGAGGAGCAAGTGGATTTAAGAAAAACCTGGAAAAGCTTACATAAACTGATGCAAAGTGAAGTGAGAAGAACCAGAGCATTGTACACAGTAAAAGCAATATTGTGCACTCATTAACTATGATTGACTTATGATGGAAATTTTATCCATATCCAGAGAAAGACCTGACTCAGTCTGAATTCAGAAAGAAGCATATAACTTTCACTTTACTTTTTTCATGTTTTTTTTTTCCTTTTGTTCTGATTCTTCTTGTACAACATGACTAATATGGAAATGTTTTACATGATTAAACATATATAACCTATATAAAATGCTTTTCAAAAATTTACTTTTCATCTTAGTAAGGGGGAGGAAAGGGAAGAAGAAAATTTGGAAGTCAAAATTTTATTAAAAATTAATGTCAAAAATTGTCTTTTTGTGTAACTGATAAAAATACTATTTTACAAAAAAGATCTGCTGGTTTTCAATAGATGGAAAGCTCAATATAAATAAAGTGAATAATGGAGCATACAAGAAAATAAATCCAATCTTAGATTAAATTAGAAGTTTCAGCGTATTCAAGACTTGGGAGGTAATAGTGCTGCTGTATTCTGCCCTGATCAGAACACATTTGAAGTATCATTCTGCATTCTGGTTAACACAAACATTGATAAAACAAAAATTTTCCAGAGAAAGACAATCACAATAATGAAGGTTCATGAATTCCTGTTGTATGAGAGTCAATCTGAAGGTATTTGTGATATGTATTCTTAGATAAGATTTGATTGAAAGAGGGATATGACTTTAACATATTTAACATGTATTGGTCAACCTGCCATCTGGGGGAGGGAGTGGGGGGAAGCAGGGGAAAAATTGGAACAAAAGATTTGGCAATTGTCAATGCTGTAAAATTACCCATGCATATATCTGGTAAATAAAAAGCTATAATAAATTTTAAAAATATGAAAAAAAAAGAAAGAGGGATATGACTATAATTCTAAAGTATCTAGAAGATCTTAAGATAAATCATGTTCAAGGCACTGGGATTTTATCTTTTATTTTACATCTCTATCTTCAAATATTAATTAATTAATTAATTCATCAAATATTTATGGCATATGCTATATGCAAGGCATTGTGCTGTCAAAGACAAGAATTAGACAATCCCTACCTTCCAGGAGTTTACATACTGCTGTTTTCTATAAAAACAAATAGTGTAGCTTCATATTCTATGACATTTAATCAGTCTAATCTCTATCTCTACATGTAGCTATCTTTTTTCACTGTAGACATTCTTCAGTCATGAAAACTATGAAGATGGCCAGCTATTTATTCTGAATTTTATCAGTATTGTTCACTTTAAGTGATAAAATAATCTAACAAGATTAACAAAACACCCATGACTAGGTCCATCCCTTGCAGTAGGAGCCCCCTAAGTTACCAAGGAAACTTCTAGAAAATGAAAGACAATCCACTCAGTGTGCTTTTTGGGAAGCCCAGGGGTATACTATATTAGGCTCTGTTCCAGACTACCCAGTGTTTTTCTGCTCTGTTGAGGGATGGATCACATCATTTCCCTAAGGCAAAATCCAAATTCGGAAATGACATCATCCACATTGGGAGAAGCCAAGGACTTAAACCTCTTTTTGGCTGAGATTGGAAAGTTGATATATGAAGCCAGGGAATAAGTGAATAGCTCTTATGGCTGAAATTCTCCCTCTCCACTGACAACCTTTCCATTAGATCAGTTTTTCAGATTTTTCTGGCTCACAGATAGCTGCTTAGAACAATATTAGAGCTTTCCAGGGGTTCAATTCTGAGAGCTCCCCTTTGGGCCTTGGGGATGACAGTTTGTTTCCATAAGCAATCTCCTCATTCAAAACCAAAGGGCTTCATAGATTAGGATCATCAACCTATTCCCATATCAGATTCTTGTTATGTTTCCAACTCTCAGGCAAACTTCCTGTATAAAACTGTTTGCAATAAAAAGGGTAATGCTACAATCTAGAGCTCAATTAATCCCTACCTTCACAGGAAGAAATGGATAAAATACATAATTATAGAAGAAAATACTAACGGGAAGACTTTTAGGCCCCTTGGTTTAATTCTACAAATAATAACAACCAATGTATATGGTGCAAAATCATCATCTAATTTGAAACATAATAATTCTATGAGGAAAGTACCACAGGTATCATATCTCCAATAAAGAAATAGAAAATCAGAAAGACTAAATATTTAGCCGTAGTTACTGAGCTAAATGTAAGAAATAAGAATTTTATCTCATTTTGCTGATTCCAAATCTGATCCACAATATTCTATTATTTTTCTCTCTCCCAGTTCTCAGCAATATACTAACCTAGAGAAAAATTGAAAGGTAGGGAAATTTAACTCTATGCCCTTTATGATTCTAGACACCTAGGTGGTTCAATGGATAGAGCACTAATCTTGGAATCAAGAGAACTTAAGTTCAAATCTGGCCTCAGACATTTATTAGCTGTGTGACCCTAGGTAAGTCACTTAACCCAATTTGTCTCAGCTTCCTCATCTGTCAAATGAGCTGGAGAAGGAAATAGCAAACTGCTTCGGTCTTTGCCAAGAAAAACCCAAGTGTGCCAACAATGCAACAACAAATTCAAACATCTAAAAGCAGCTCAAGCTTCTTCCCTTATGGCCCTTCCAACATGCTTAAAAGACTAATGAGATAGCTCCCTGAGTGAAGGGAATTCCTGATTCTTTCTCATCCCAAACCCCACATAGTTTAAGACATCAAACTTCTTACTCTCAGGGCATTATCTCACTAATCCCTGAAAGATTTTGTGAGGGACTTACAAGAGAAACCCAACAATACATCATAAAGACTATGTGAAACAAATTTGATCTAATATTTCTATACATGGCTTGCTCCTTGGAGGACCTTACAGCTACCAGCAGTCCTCCAGAGGCAGAAGTAATCGCTACAACATGAATGCTTAGTATCTCCATGGAAACTCTGACAAAGTCAGTAGGCTCTACACATAGACATTTGTCAAGTGTAAAATTTTATTTGATATGTCTTGGAACTTTACCTGTGTAGACAGTCTCTGTCACTGAATTATGTACATCCTTATAGCACTATGAAATAAGAAATGAAGAATAGTTTGACTGGTGGATTCATATTTAAACAAGTGTGTATTAATTGATGTGTTAGGCATCTTATTAGGCACCTGTGATACAAATACAAAGAATGAAACCACACCTAATTTCAATGAATTTTAATTCAAATTGAGGGCATGTACATATAAATATATAAAGCATATATGTAAATAAAAACATATTACATACCATATATATAGCAGGGATATGTGTTTGTGTGTATACACAAAGTATATAAGTATTTGAATTTCCAATGTCTATGCTTGGAACATTTTAGGTTCTTTAACAAATTTATTTATTGATAGCCAACTCTGCTGATAAGGCTATATCACCAGGATAAGTTTCTCCCAGAACTTTTCTAGATGCTTATAATTTTTTTTTTGGGGGGGAGGGAACAAGGGAGAAACCTTAGGCTTCAGGATAGGAAAAAAAAAAAGACTCATTCCTATCCACTCAGGAACTGCCCCTGGATGGATCTCTCATTTCTTTCAAGAATTGTAAATAAACCAATTTATACTCCTAAGTCCTTTTTATCTTTGCAGCATATTTATAACAGTAATAAGTTTTTAAGAAGTCTAATTTTAATTGGGCAGCTAAGAAGTATAGTGGATAGTATAGACTCAGGAATATCTGAGTTCAAATTTGGTCTTAACACTTACTAGCTGTGTAAGTCACTTAATCCTTTGCCTCAGATCCTTATTTGTATATTACATATGGCGTATGTTTTTATTTACATATATGCTTTATATTTATACTTTATATCTTTATATGTACATGACCTCAATTTGAATTGAAGTTCCTTGAAATTAGATGTGGTTTCATTCTTTGTACTTGTATCACAGATTTCAAGTAAGATGCCTCCCATATCTGTAAAATGAACTGGAGAAAAAATGTATCCAGTACACATTTATTAATGTATTAATAAATACATTAAAGATAAAATGTATTTATCTTTACCAAGAAAATTCTACATCAGACATGACTGAACAAAAAGCAACAACAAAATTTTAGTTAGTCCGTGAATCTCATTGTTTCTGAGCTTAAGTATATTTTTTTAAAATTCTTTTTTAGTATGAGATAAAAGAATGGCATTTCAAGGTTCCCTTTAAGTCCCAACTTCTTATACTTTTACTTCTTATATTGATTTTTCCTGAGTTCCCCTCCCTCCACTCTGCCATCCCACTCCAACTATTGATGGTCTTCTTTTTCTTCATTTATGTGTGTGTTTATTAGTATTTATTTTATCTGTGAACATGAGGTACTTCCCTCCCTGCCTCCTTGCATCTGGGCAGAGTAGAATGTAAGTTCTTTGAGGGCAGGGCTGATTACAGTTTTGTCAGTACCCACAGTATCTAGCACAAAATCCCTCATACAGGAAAGCTTAACAAATGCCTGTTGTGTGGGTGAGCAAATGGACTACACCATCCCAGAAATCTAAAATTTACAAGCATATGCTGTTTCTGGTAGGCGGCTCAATTTGGCTCAGACTTAGGTGTTACAAATGCAGCCAGGCACACAGCTACACAAATGCGTGCAGAAACTCAACAGCTTTGCACGTGCAGTTTAGCAAGGCATGGATCCCCACATGACTGCGGGCATAGATTCAACTGCATCCCAGGAACATGCCCAGAAAATGAAGCTCGGCTTTATAGCACATATATGTCTAACCACACATACACACAAGCACAATAAAATAAAATAAATAGACGAGGAGCCAGGAAGATCAAATTACTTTCCTATGAGCAGATGATCATTTTTTAAAAGAAGAAAAGCCAAGAATTTGCATCCAAACTGCGGTAGGTGAGGAAAGAGGAGAAAAGGATTGGAAAGAAGAAGAGAGGAGCAAAGAGAGCCAGTGCTTTTATTAGCATGATTTTTTGAGCTCCGAGTCAGGAGGCTCATTACTGATGGCTCTCAGCATTTCCTTAATTAGGTTGTCCCTGTGTTCTTTGAGGGCTTACAGACCAGCACAGTCCTGCAGTAACATTAAACTTGTTATTTGACAATTGAGAAAATAGAGTTGGGAGTTGAGAGAAGGGAATGGGTAAAAGGGGTGAAAGGCATCAGTCTTGAAAATAGTTAAGAAAAAAACTGGAGGGGGAAAAAAACCACAACTCCTTTATTAATTAGTTACTTTCACCTCTTTTCTCTCCCATTCCTTCCACTTTACTTTTATGTTTCAGGCCAAAAAAAAAAAAAAAAAAAAAAAAAGACAAGGGTGGGGATGGAGAAAGGAATTATTATTTTTTCTTTGTCTTTGACCTGTTCTTCAAAGGCAAGTGATTTTTAATTAATGGGGATGAGGTGGGGTGGAAAATATAAAGCAACCTCTGGGCAAAGATAGGGGGACACTCCCCACATTATCCCACTCTCACACTGAAAGGAAGACTTGTATAAAATAACTAGCATTTAAATTGTACTTTAAGGTTGGCAAAACAAACCAATCCTTATAGCCACACTCTGAGATAGGTGCTATCATGTCTATTTTACAGATGGGGAAACTGGAGACAGTGGTTGATTTGCCCAAGCTCACATACCCATATAAATATTTGAGACTAGATTTGAGCCCCTCTAAGTCCCAAGCTTTATTTGCTGCCCTATAAAAGAATACAGGGACTAGCGATTCTTCATTGGACAAGCCATTTTACCCCTCACTAACTCAAATCCAATTTATTTGTATATTATGGCATCAGCTCCCCGGTGTCATGGTTATCTTCAACAATGAAGGAAGAACAGCAACAGTAAGTTTTATCAGAACTTTGACCAACTAGAATGTTGAGAGAATGATATATGTGCTAAATAGTGTTTTTTAATTTACTGAATTCACTGGAAATGGATATTTTTGTTTGTTTCTATTCCTGCTGCTGAAAACACTTCTAATATTAAGTATATTTGTGTACTCATATTTATTCTTACATGAATTTAGCAAATATTTAATAAATCCCTATTGTGTAAGCCCCTAAGTCTCTATATTAAATACAAGGAAGTAGGATGAAGTGGAATGGTAAGAAATAATAATAGTTAAAATAGCTGGCACTTACAACATCTCGAGATTTGCAAAGAACTTTCTATGTTATCTCATTTGATCTTTCACAATAAACTTGTGAGATCGGAACTGTTATCATCTCCATTTTACAGATAAAGATATTGAGGTTGAGAAGTTGAGACTTACTAGGGAAGTTTTTGAGACAGGATTCAAACTTCAACTTTCCTGATCCCAACTCTTGGTCCCTCCCCATCTTCATGGAGCTCGAAATCCAGTTAAGTACCATGTTGTTTATATTGCTTTCCTTCAGTTTTTTAAAAGGAAGTTATGAAAAAGCAGTAAAAACACATGTTTAAATGTGGTATATTATGTTCTGGTTCATTGTTTTTCTTTGTTATAAGAGAAGAAAAAGAGGATGGGTCTTTTTCCAGAAATGATTGAGAGACAAAAAGTATCCATAAAACTTTGTTAAAATGTAATAATGATGAGGATTTGGTAGCAGCAGAATGTTTATAGAATAGGCAAACTCTACTTTGAGAGTGCCTGAACCAAAGTAGTTTCACAATAATGACATAATTTTCCTGCTCAAAGACTTTCTTTTGCTTAAAAGATAAAAGGCAAACTCATTAGCCTGGCAATAAAGAACATCGGCAATCTGACTCTAATTCACCTGTCCAGTTTTGTTTTACAGAACTATTCCTCTGCTCCTTGAGTTCTAGTGGAGGCAGTGCTGAATGGAGGGGCCAAAGACCTGAATTCAAATTCCATCTCTGATATTTATGATCTGTGACTTGGACAAATCACTCTTAGACCTAAGTTTCCTTAAAAAATAAAATTAAATGTTGGGACAAGATGATTCCTAAAGTCTCTCCCAGTTCAGGATCTGTCATTCTATAAAGATTCTACTCACTAAACAAATGGTAATATTAGTTGTTTATAATTTCACCTGACCTCTTTTGCCTCCAAGCATCTGTGATGGCTATTCCCCATTCCTGGAACCAATTAATCAAGTATTTATTAAGTATCTACTTTGAGCCAGAGTAGGCCCTGGGGATATTTCCCCAGAACCAATTAGTCAAAAAGGGTAGGCCCTAAGGGTACAAAGACAAAGCCTGGTATAGACTCCTTCCACATTAATAATAATTCTTATCTTCCTTCAAAACTCCTCTTAGTTGCCAACTCCTTCATGAACCCTCTTTTGATGTCTCTTCTACATGTGATCCCTTCCTCCTTAATCTCTTATTCTTCTCCAAGCTCTTGGACAATCATTCAGTCAGTCAATCAACAAACATTCATTAGATGGTACAGTGGACATAGTGTTAGGCCTAGAGTCAGGATATATCTTCCTGAGTTCAAATCTGGCCTCAGACTCTTACTAGCTGTGTGACTCTGGCCAAGTTATTTAACCCTGTTTGTTTCAGTTTCCTCATTTGTAAAATGAACTGAAGAAGGAAATGGCAAATCACTGCAGTTCTCTGCCAAGAAAATCCCAAATGAGATCGTGAGGAGTCAGACAAGAAACAGTAATGGGCCAAGCTAAGAATTGGGGAAAAGAAAGGCAAAACCAGTCTTTGCTTTTAAGGAGATCACATTCCAATGGCAATATCAACATGCCAAAAAAATTATACATACAAGATAACGTATGATAAGAGTGAGCTATTTTATATACCTATATGCCTGAAGTTGCATAAAAATGTTTTGGGTATAAAGGGATCATGAGTGGAAAAAGTTTAGGAAGACCTGTTCTACAGAATCTTGTTGAGGAAAGAATTTTGTTTATTTGTTATCCTCAGCTTTTACAATGATGCCTAGGACACTGTTAAATACTTAATAAATGCTTGTTGATTGATTAGTTGATTAATGACCCAAGATCCCTTCCATCTCTAAAATTCTATAATCCTATGAACTGAATAATATTGAAATGGCTCAGTGCTTTGGTATCTTGGAAATTTTCCCAGCCTGCCTTGTGACAGTCATCACAACTAAACAACTTGTAGCAAGCCCAATATGGTGTGTCTAGAGGCCAATTATTGCAACTTGCTAACAGGCTTTGTACACATACAAATTTTCACAGAGATATTCAACATTCACTGTTCCTTGTATCTAGAAATAATTTTGCTCCATGACTTTAGGATAGGTAATATGCCTATTACTGTGAGGAAAAAACAAATACTTTAATATATTTGCCTATCATTCAAAGTCAGAAGAAGGATTGTCTCTTATAATGCTCAATTTTGCAGTTCCTTTTAGTTAAAACCCAGGATATCTATTTTTTTCCTAGTTCATTTTTCAACTCCTTAGTTGCATTCTGTACTTTTTCTCCCTCCCACTCACTAGGCCAAGATTTCTGGCCCTAGGTTTCAAGCACAACAGGAAAAGGGATATAGTTTTGTTTTATTAATTTAAGAACTTCAATTTTTAAAAGTGAATTTTAAAAACAATAATATCCATATAAAATTTGGGTCTTCATCCTTCACTGCCTCTGAAAAAAATATTTTGGCCAAAATCAGACCCAAAACAGTATCACTTCTAGGCTGGGTGCTGTCTAGTGTGTGGGTGGGTGGAGGTGATTCACACCAGACAGCTATCAGACAGGGTGAACAGCCAGGCTTCACATGCCAGGAGGAAGGAGGAGGAGGAGGAAGAGGAGGAGGCTCAGCACAGAAAAACAGCCTTGTGCTTAGACGCCAGATTGCAGGGCTGAATGCCTCTCCAGGTGTGACCAAGAGCTCATTCTCTCCTCTTGCCAATCATAAGTCTATAAATTATTCCAAGAACAGCTCATAGCCCAGTATCCCTTTACAGTGTTCCAAACAGGCAGAAACCATCCTGAAAGACAAGGATATAAGGGGTTGGGAGGGGAGAAAATAACCTTTTCCCCCAAAGGATATAGCAAACCTAGAGATTGTTTCTTCATTTTCATCCTACTTTTCATTTATTGTTTTCTCAGTGTCTTAGAATAAAAGACTTAGAGCTAGAAAGAACGTTAGAGATCACATAAGCCAACTCCCCATTTTACCATAAGGAAATTGAGTTTCAGAGAGTCTGAGTGATTGTATATGATCGAGTTTGAACATGATTATAGTTAAGTTGCAGAATCAGGATTCACTAAGCTCACTGAATTCAGCACTCTTTATAATGCCCCTTGCTTTATTGATTTGTCTGGTCTATAAAATGTTATGCCTTATAAATGATCATAGAAGCCCAATGCAGGTCAAGGAATTTGGAGTTAGAAAAACCTGAGTTCAAATCTTGTTTTATATATTTACTAGCTATGTCAGCTTGGACAAGTCAATTTTATCTCTTAGTCTTAGTTTAATCAAACATAAAATAGAGTTTTGTTGTGGAGATCAAAGAAGACAACCTATGTTAGTGGAAAACTCTCTTTAAACATCTTTGTTTTATTATTATTATTATTATTATTATTATTATTATTATTATTCAAATTCTTTTTCAATAGTATTGATAATTGATGATAATAGTATCTACCTCATAGTTTTGTTGTGAAGATCAAATAAGACAATGTATGTCAGCTCAAATGTAAAGTTTGAAAATCTAAAACACTCTTTCTAAATTCTTATTGTTGTTCATCAAATTCTCATCTTTTTCAATAGTAATGATAGAGATGGTCCTAGGATAAATCATTATTTTGCTATTATTTCTTATACTGACGGTTTTATGGAATTGCTCACCTGGATGCAATAATTGCTTTTTCTGAAACTGTAAGTTACAGATTTTGTTGTTATTCAGTTACTTCAGTCTTATTTGAATCTCCATGACCCTAACTGGGGTTTACTTTGCAAAAGTATTGGAGAGGTTCACCATTTCCTTCTCATTTTCTAGATGAGGAAACTGAGGCAAAGAGGATTATTTTCCCAGGGCCATATAGTTAATAAGTATCTGAGATCACATTTGAACTCAGGTCTTCTTGACTCCAGGCCTTCACTCTATCAGCTGTGCAATCTAGCTGTTTATGTACTATTACTATTACTAATAACATTATAATAGCACTAATCTCCTAAATTATTAGGCCCTGCTTCTTCTGATGTGGTCACACCCACGAGATAAAGTCATGGTTTCTTTGTTTATGCCTCAAGATAGAAACTGGTCATAAATATAATTGAAAGTCTTAGAAAATATAGCTGGTTAGTATTAGGAAATTTTCTGAACAGATGGATAGATCTGACCATGTTACCTCCCTATTCAATAAACTCTAGTGGCTTCCTATCATTTCCAAGATTATATCTAAAATCCTTTAATTAGCATTCAAAACTCTTGATAACTGGTCCCCTTCTACCTTCCTACTCTCCTTAAACTTTACTGAGCCTTAGGTACTCTGTGGCCTAATGGCTATGGACCTCCTTGCTATTCTTTGCACGTGATCCCATCTCTGAACTCTGGGTATCTTCTCCTCCTGGAATGTTCTCCCTCCTTATCTCTGTCTCCTTCCCAGCTTCCTTCTAGTTCCAGCTAAAATCTCACCTCCCCCAAAGCCTTTCTGACTTCCCTTGAGTACCTGAAGATGCCTTCCCTCTTATCATTATCTCCAATTTACCTTGTATATGATCTAGTTTGAATATAATTGCTTTCATGTCCTCTCCCCCATTAGAATATGAACTCCTGGAGAACTTTTTTTTGCCTATCTTTATATTCTGAGCACTTTGTTAAGCATCTGGCACATGTTTCTAGGGAGTCATTTCAATTGTGTCCAACACTTCCCAACCCTATTTGGGGTTTTCTTGGCAAAGGTACTGGAGTGTTTTGCCATTTCCTTCTCAATCTCATTTTTCAGATGAGGTAACTGAGGCAAACAGAATTAAATGACATGTCCGAAGTTAGACAGCTACTAAGTATCTGAGACTGGATCAAAACTTGGATCGTTCTGACTCCAGACTCAACTACTGTGTCACCAATTTTAAGAGATAGGAAGTTCTAACAACCTAAAGAAGAGCAGAAAAGATTTTGTGCAAATAGGGAGTGAGTCACTCTCTTGGAAGAAATGAAGGGATTCTAGGAAGTTGAGGTGAGAAAGAAGTGCATTCCAGACACGGGATATAGCTTGGGAAGGATAGGGAGATAGAATGGGGCAAGTTTTATGGGAAGTCCAGATTGACTAGAACAAAATATGTGAATTAGAGAAGTATGAAATAATATTTGAAAGGAAGATGGGAATTATATTATGGAGACCTGAAATGGTAGTTTGGGGGAGTTTATATTTTATCTCTCCACAGATACATCTCTGCCCTTAAACACCATTTCTGGGCTAGGGATAGACAAACAAACCAACAGCAGTTCCTCCTGAGACCCAGGACTTGTGCTTTGTGGACTATAAAGAAAGAACTTTGTAAATGGAACATCATCACCACTATTACAATAGTCTCAATATTAAATATTTTCACTTGGGCATAGTCCCAGAAGATAGTATCAGCAGAGCCTGAATTCCTCAAGTGTTCCAGCCCCTCCCCTTCTTGCCCCCCTTCCTTCCTCCTTTTTCATCCTTCTGAAAAGTTATAATCTCATGTTAACCTCCCTGACTTTTTTGGGGGGGAGGTCAGGCAGGGGGTAGAGGTGGAAGAATTGTGTCTGGATATTTAAGTTTCCTCCTCGCTTTCCCTTTTAAAATTTTCCCTGCCTGGGAGGCTTTGATGTTAATTGTCTCCAAGGCTGGAGCGTTCTTGGCTGATTAAGTCAGAGGGTCCTCCCTAGTTTTGTTGACCCATGAATGGAACCTCTCCAATGCTCACTGGAGTGGGGATCCTTTCTCCACCTCCCTCAGCATACCCCACCCCCACCTCCAGGCCTCTACCCCAAAATGGTCTGATGGATTAATCCTACTATTTAAACAAAAATGGGAGGTTAAAATAAAAGGATACCGGGAATAGAATGGAATAGGATGCTGGAGGGGTGGCCCGAGGAGGGAGGAAATCATAGAATGTTCAAGCCAGAAGGTGGCCTTAGAGATCAACTAGTTCAACGCCCTCATTTAACAGTTGAGACTTGAGTCTAAAGCTGTGAAATCACTTCACCAAGTTCACATAGAAAGTCAGTTAATTGTCAGTTAGGATTAAAACTAATTTTCTTGGTATCTTACCCAGTGGATTCTATGCTATACCCTACGTACATCCTCAGAAGAAAGTCTTTAAATAAAAGCTAGTATAGGATGTTCTAGCAGACAGAGTGATTGCTTCATGTCTGAAAGACTGAGTTCGAATCCAATTATGGCACTCTTGCTCTCTCTCTCTTCTCTCTCTCTTTCTCACTATCTCTGTCTCTTTCTGTCTCTGTCTCTCTTTGTCTCTCTGTCTCTGTCTTTTTGTCTCTGTCTCTCTCTCTCTCATTTTCTGTATGTGTTTCTATCCCTTCCTTTCCCTCCCTTCCCTTCACATATATATACATATATATATACATATATCTATATATATGCTATTATAACTTTTCCATTGTTCTTGATTAAAACAATGCATCATTTGAGCCAACCAATCACACACAGCAAGTCAACTGGAACCATGTTTTTTTTTTAATTGTTTGAAAGTCCCAAGCACAATTTAATGAAGTTAAGAAAGCTATCCTGTTCATTTCTAATTCCTTTCCCTTTACATTTTCTAAACTTTTAACCTTACTAAATTTATGAGTTATCTAGCCCTTGCTTTAGAATAACAGGGATTACATAACCCTCCTCCCATATATACATATACCTACATAACTATTTCTCCATCCACTTTCATGGAGTACAAAGTAAAACTGATCCTAAGCTGATTTTTGATTGAGAGAAAACTTGCTTTCTCTGTCTCTACCATTCCCACCCTTCCCCATATCAATCTCATATCCCAGGGTTCTTCTGCTTTCCCTACCATCTTCATCCCAATCCCCCCACTCCCATTCCCCAGTCTACTCCTCTTTTTGACTTCCTTATTTCTGTCAATGACACCTCCATTCACCCAAGCTCCCATTTGGGGAAACGACATTATTTATTTTACTTTCTATATTTTTTCAGCATTCTTTCAAATACTCATTAAGTACCTGCTTTTTTCCAACTCACTATATAAGACATTGTACGATACCCTGGGGATATAAAAGCAGTTCAATAGTGGGGATAAGCATTGGCTCTTGCATCAGAAGACATGGATTCAAATTCTACTTCTGTGGATCTCTTTGACAAAGAGAAGATCTAATTCAGTTCCAATTGATCAATGATGGACAGAATCAGCTACACCCAGAGAAGGAACACTGGGAAATGAATGGGAATATATATATATATATATATACAGAGAGAGAACATTGATGTAGAAAGAACACATCTCAGACATGAAAGGGGAAGCTGTGAGAATGAAGAAAAACAAGAAACTGCATGACAAACTGAGAAGATGGCAAGTCATGTAGTTGGACTAGAAAAACATGAAGGGCAATAATGTCCCATTCAGTTTTGCCTCTCACTGAGGGCAGAGACCTTATCTAAATGCAACTGTTCTCCAATGTTTGTTGAACTGAATTGAATTGACTTTCATGGCTGTGTGACATGGTGGAGAGTGTGTAGGATCATTCTAAGCAAAGGAGCCCTAGCAAATCTCATTATGCCTGGCCAACCATCAGCCTGGATTTCTGGAGCTGGCCGGCCATTGCTTTTGTCTCTCTAGCTTGAAAAATGTGGAAAGTGTCCAAGTTATCTGAAATCTGGATCCCTTGAGCCAATATCAAATCTCAATACCCACAGACCTCCAGACACCCAAGGATAATCAACTTAGTTTGGGAATTCAGATACATTGGACTCTGGATTGATTTATGTGGGGCAAGGTATCAAACCTTTTTTGACTCAAGCTCAAAGGATCATGGGAGTGAAGTCAGCAGCAGGAAATGCACAACTTCCCGGAGAAGACTTGGATGATTTTCCAGTTGGTCATTTTCTCTGGCTCTAAAGAAGCATCTTGGCATTAAAATTCTGGACTTCAGGCTTGATTTCTCAATTGTTCTGCCTAACTTTGCTAAATTGATGTTGGAACAGTGGGTGGCCAGCTAGTTGTGGAGTAGACCCAGGAACTCCTACACAAAGGGAAGGAAATTTAAGAGGGGAAAGAAGGAAAAAATTTCTTTTCTTTTTGAGATCACTGGGCCCCTCACAAAAATTAATCTAAACATAGCTACCTTGTTACTAGGAATATATGACTCCCAGGGACCATGAGATAAAAGCTGGGGAAGGCACAAGAAGAAGGGATAGTCAAGGCCAAGGGTGGAAATTTGATGGTTCCTACTTTATTTTTTAAGGGCAAGATCTGAGTTTTGTGAAAAAATACTGTTAATAAACTACAGATTAGCCTTCTTTAGAGTGACTTTTTGTTATATGTCTATTTTTGTTATACGTCTATATATGGCCTTTCTCAGTAAGAGCACAAATTGAGGAAGAGTTATAAGGAAATCAATCATTTGGGAATATATATAGAGTAGGCAGGTAAAAAGGGCATGTAAGTCTGTCATTGTTTCTCTGTGAAGAACCAAGAATTGTCCAAGTATGACTAAATGCCTGAAAAAAAGTTCAGTGGGATTGTTTAGAAATACAGACTATATAATAGACTGCAAATAATTACTGAACACATAATGTGTGCAAGGCACTGTACTATGTACCTTGAGGTATCTAAAGATTTTTTACTATCTCTGAATTCCAGTAATTTACAATTATTTAAGGAAGCCAAGATGTACCCAAGTTTCTATGGCAGATAGCAGAAGCTAAATGGAACATAGATTGAATGTTGAATAAGGAATTATGAAAATCTAGATTCAAATCCTGTTTCAGATACTAGTGCCTTAATCCTGTAGAAGTAACTTAATCTATCTGAATCTCAGTTTTCCCATATGTAAAAAATGTATGTATATATTTCTCACATATAAAAATGAAGATAATAATACCTACTTACATGAATAGTTGTTTTGATGTCAGATAAGATACAATATATAAATCACTATCAGAAGATACAGTTTTTTTAGACTTCAGTACTATTTTTTTTTCAGTTTTCCTGTTAGACCTTCTTGACATAGTTTTAGAATATGTTGTGTTTTACCCCTCCCTGATCCCATTTTGGGATTTTCTTGGCTATAATACTTGAATGGTTTGCTATTTTCTTCATTTTACAGATGAGAAAACTGAGGTAAATAGGATTAAGAGCCTTACTTGGGACCATAAACCTACTAAGTGTCAAGGCAACATTTGTTTTCAGAAAGATGACTCTTCCTGTTTCCAGGACCAGTGCTCTATCTACTGTATCACCTAGAAAGGCAAAAGACAGATCTTATCCTTAAGGAACTCACAGTCTAATGAGGAAGAGGTTTAGCAATATAAGCTGTTGTTTTAAGAGCTGATGCCCTTGATCCAGACACAGCAATGGGACATTCATGGAATCATAGGATGTACAGTTAATAGAGAGATCTTAAGTATCATCTACTCCTTATTCTTCAGATATGAAAATCGAGATCCAGGTTCCAAATAAATAAAGGTTCCATAAGAAGGTTCCAAAAAGGATCCAAAAGAAATTAGTGATAAAATAAAGATTTGAAACCAAATTCTCTGACTAAAAAAAATAAAACAAAACAAAAAATCCCAAATCTTTGCACTGTACTATACTCTCTCTATTCCATAGGTCCCAACCATTCCAGGAGAAGTAGGAAATAACTTTTAACAAAAGACTAAGGAAACCCCAGGTAACTACCTCTGGAGAAGCGAAAGTTCTGATTGGATGGTCAGAGAAAGCTTATTGGAAATGCTGGGGGAAGTGGGTTTAATAGCAGAGAACATTTGACCTGATTCTTTGTGGATAGGTAGAGTAAATTGAGACTGGGAAAGGGCTACATATATATGAAGAAAGAAACTGCCTGCATTCAGAGAAAGAACTGGCAAAGAGAAATATGTGTAGAATAATTTTACATGTATATAATTATTTGTGTCTAATGGTAGCCATTGATACGATGGGGGGCAGATTGGGAAGAAGAAAAGGGAAAAAAGAAATTTACATGATAATTCTGTTTTATATTTGAAAGGAGTAGCAAGTTGTGCATAGTAGAATCACAGTTTCATATGCAATCATCTTTTTTATTGTACTATGTTATAGAAATGTTTGTTTTATTTCATAAATTAAAAATAAAATAGACACTGAAAAATTAATTTTTTTAATCTTATGATGTCTTGGGATCATAATCATGATCATTCATTATTTTGGTATAATATTATGGAAACATCCTGATTATCTCTGATAATTTGGATTCTAGATAATGGTCATTATGATGCATCCATAAAAATATAATATTGGGTGTCAGAATCAAGAATGTATGCCTGATCATGCATGCAATGTCACCTGTGTGAGAGCTCATTTGTGTGTGTATATGTGTGTTTATAAGAAAGGCAAGGGTAGGACGGGAGGATGAGAGGTAGGGAAGAATGGAAGAGAAGGGAGAGAGACAGAAAAACAGAAGGAGTACAAGTACAAGATTTAAGTGTATGTTTGACAGGAGGCAAGAGAAAATGTATGCAAAGATAAATGAAAGGACCTCTATTCTTTTAAACACTGGCTTTACACATGGGATAGAAGAGTTTTTTTCTTTTTTCCTTGAAAGACCTGAAAAATTGGTGATTAAGCAAAAATAAAAATAACAAAAACACACTTAGAATCAGAAGTTGAAATCTGTGCTTCAATCAAAAGGTCTGAAAGCTTTATTTAGACTATCCAAAGAAAGCAGATTAATTCAAATGAAGTATAATATGAACAATTGACATAGTAAGTTTGGAAAGCATTTTCCAAATATAATCACATTTGAGTCTTACCACTATCCTAGAAGATGGATAGTATGGGAATTATTTCCATTTTACAGATGAGAAAGTGAGATTCAGGGACGTTAAATGACAGTGTCCACAGTTATGTTGCAGGTAAGTGCCAAGGGCAAGATCTAAACCTAGATTTTCTAGTACACTCCGCTATTGTATTTTGTTTCTGTAATGATAATATAAATTAAAGACTTAAAAGTTAGGAAATCTGAGTTCAAGTTCTCTGACTGAAAAAACAAAATAAAAAATCCCCCAATCTTTGCATTTTACTATACTGATCCTATTCCATGGGCCCCAGTCAGTCCAGGAGAAGTGGGAAATAATTTTTAGCAAATGGCCAAGGAAACTCCAGGTAACTGCCTTCAGAACAGCTAAGATTCTAACTGGATGATCAGGGAAAGCTCATTGGAAATGTTGAGTGAAGCAGTTTAACAGCAGAAACCATCTAAATTGATTCTTGGTGGATAGATAGAGTAATTTGCGAAAGGGAAAGGAATACACACACACACACACACATATATACATACATATATATACATATATATATATATATACATATATATATATATATATATATATATATAAATATATAAACTATTTGCATTCAAAGAAAGACCTTTGTAATCCCAGACAAATCATTTAACCTCTGCCTACTTCAGTTTCCTCATCTACAAAATGGGGATAATAATAATGCCTATCTCTCAAGGGATTGCAAGGGTCAATGAGATACTATTTATAAAAAGTATTTAGTACAATGTCTGACATACAATAGGTGCTGCACAAATACTTATTTCTTCCCCTTCCCCTACCTTTCAAAGGGTGTTCTGCTGAAGAATTTAGGTGTGCTGTAACTCATATGGAACTTTTATCCAAATTTCCTGACTCTCCCCTATAGTGTCACAGAAAAGAATGATTCTGTGTCAATATTGAAATTTCAGAACAACCAAAAAAGGAAAAGTAATTATTTTTATGGAACACCATTCTGAAATTCAATGAACTCAATGGTCAGTGTCTCCTGAAATTAGAAGGATCAAGGGAAATAAAAAATTAGACATTTAGAGTCCCTGAAACTCATTGACTATTGACTGTCAAAACTAGACTTTTACTACGTAACTACCTTTGATTTCCACACTCCCACTCACTACCAAAAGCAGAAGTCCCCTAAATTAGGAAGGGCATTGGTTTACCAGTAGGTGGCAACAGAGGTAATAGTGTCTTTAGAAATGAATAGTCCAGAACAACCCTATAATCATAAAATCATAGACTTAGACTTGGAAGGACTTTGGAGATCAAATCTATTTCCCTCATTACACAGAGGAGGAAACTGAAGACTAGAGAAGTGGTCACAGAGCTAATACATATAAGAAAGAGGAGCTGAACCTAGGGATGAAGAAGCTCCCTGGTTATTTAGGGTACCTGGCTTAAAACCTGTCAATGACAAAGGGAGATGTCTACCCTGAGGCTAGGAAGACTCCTTCTGATGGAATGGGCAGGTGAGAACAATTTACTCCAGTGGCCATGAAGGTGACTGAAGCAGGTACTGTAGAGGGCTTAGAACCTGGTCAGACATCCAACATGCTAAAGTCATCCACTGTCTTTCAGTCAATCACCAGTCATCCTGACTTTGTTTTGCTACTGGGTTTTGATGACTCTAGAAGAGAGAACGAGGTTGAGGACTTAGTGGAATTCTGTCTCAGCTAAATCCAAATCATAATCTAGTTAAGACATCACCTGTGATATAATTAATTGACCTAGAAAATGAAGAACAAACTATGTCTTCTTGAACAACTTTTTTAAGAAGTGATTTTTATTTTCTTTTGACTATAATCAAAATAATTTTCCTCCTATTAAGCTACTCTTCCAATCTCAATGGAAGCTCTAAGGTTCTTTTTCTTTTAATTTTTTAAAACTTTCATTCTTGATGACATGATGGTATACTTAGAGAACCCCAAAGACTCTGCTAAAAAGCTACTAGAAATAATTCAAAATTTCAGCAAAGTGGCAGGATACAAAATAAATCCACATAAATCCTCGGAATTTTTATATATCACTAACAAAATGCAACAGCAAGAGATACAAAGAGAAATTCCATGCCAAACAAATGTTGAGAGTATAAAATATTTGGGAATCCATCTACCAAAGAAAAGTCAGGAATTATATGAGAAAAATTACAAAACATTTGCCACAAAAATAAAATCAGATTTAAATAATTGGAAAGACATTCAATGCTCTTGGATAGGCCGAGCGAATATAATAAAGATGACAATACTCCCCAAACTAATCTATTTATTTAGTGCTATACCAATCAGACTCCCAAGAAACTATTTCAATGACCTAGAAAAAATAACAACAAAATTCATATGGAAGAATAAAAGGTCGAGAATTGCAAGGGAACTAATGAAAAAAAAACTCAGAGGAAGGTGTTCTAAGTGTACCTGATCTAAAGCTATATTATATAGCAGCAGTCACCAAAACCATTTGGTATTGGCTAAGAAATAGACCGGTAGATCAGTGGAACAGATTAGATACAAAGGACAAAAAAGGGTACATCTATAGCAACCTAATCTTTGACAAACCCAAAGATTCCAACATTAGGGATAAAAATTCATTATTCGGAAAAAACTGTTGGGAAAACTGGAAATTAGTATGGCAGAAATTAGATATGGATCCACACTTAACATCATATACCAAGATAAGATCAAAATGGATCCATGATTTAGGCATAAAGAGGGAGATAATAAATAGATTAGAGGAACAGAGAATAGTCTACCTCTCAGACCTGTGGAGGAGGAAGGAATTTATGACCAGAGGAGAATTAGAGATCATTATTGATCACAAAATAGAAGATTTTGATTACATCAAACTAAAAAGTTTCTGTACAAATAATACTAATGCAAACAAGATTAGAAGGGAAGTAACAAATTGGGAAAATATTTTTAAAAACAAAGGTTCTGACAAAGGTCTCATTTCCAAAATATATAGAGAACTGACCCTAATTTATAAGAAACCGAACCATTCTTCAATTGATGGTCAAAGGATATGAACAGACAATTCTCAGAGGAAGAAATTGAAACTATATCCACTCACATGAAAGAGTGTTCCAAATCACTATTGATCAGAGAAATGCAAATTAAGACCACTCTGAGATACCACTACACACCTGTCAGATTGGCTAAGATGACAGGAACAAATAATGATGAATGTTGGAGGGGATGTGGGGAAACTGGGACACTAATACATTGCTGGTGGAGTTGTGAAAGAATCCAGCCATTCTGGAGAGCAATCTGGAATTATGCCCAAAAAGTTATCAAACTGTGCATACCCTTTGACCCAGCAGCGCTACTACTGGGATTATATCCCAAAGAAATACTAAAGAGCGGAAAGAGACATATATGTGCCAAAATGTTTGTGGCAGCTCTTTTTGTTGTAGCTAGAAACTGGAAGATGAATGGATGTCCATCAGTTGGAGAATGGTTGGGTAAATTGTGGTATATGAAGGTTATGGAATATTATTGCTCGGTAAGAAATGACCAGCAGGAGGAATACAGAGAGGCCTGGAGAGACTTAAATCAACTGATGCTGAGTGAAATGAGCAGAACCAGAAGATCACTATACACTTCAACAACAATACTGTATGAGGATGTATTCTGATGGAAGTGGATATCTTCAACATAAAGAAGATCCAACTCACTTCCAGTTGATCAATGATGGACGGAGGTAGCTACACCCAGAAAAGAAACACTGGGTAGTGAATGTAAATTGTTAGCACTAATATCTGTCTGCCCAGGTTGCATGTACCTTCGGATTCTAATGTTTATTGTGCAACAAGAAAATGATATTCACACACATGTATTGTACCTAGACTATATTGTAACACATGTAAAATGTATGGGATTGCCTGTCATCGGGGGGAGGGAATAGAGGGAGGGGGGATAATTTGGAAAAATGAATACAAGGGATAATATTATAAATATATATATATAATAAAAAATTTAAAAAAAAGGCTAGCAGAAATTAAAAAAAAAAACTTTCATTCTTAAAAATTTTGAGTTCCAAATTTTCTCCCTTCTTTTTAACCCTTTCCTCATCCACTGAGAAGTCAAGAAAAATGTTATTCATTATACATGTGGAGTCATGCAAAACAAATTGCCATATTAGTTATGTTATTTAAAAAAGAAAAAGGAAAAAGGCAAGAAAAGTAAAATAAAAAATAGACTTCAATCTGCACTCAGAATCCATCAGTTTTTTCTCTGGATGTGGATTGCATTTTTCATCATGATTTGTTTAGAATTCTTGTGGGCCATAGTATTGATCAGAATAATTAAGTCTTCCACAATTAAATGCTGTTACAATATTGCTGTAAATTGTAAATTGTTCTCCTGGTTCTGTTCACTTCATTTTGCATCAATTCATAAGTCTTCACAGATTTTTCTGAAGCCATTCCCTTTGTCATTTTCTACAGTACAATAGCATCCCATCACAATTCTATACCAGAAATTATTCAGCCATTCCTCCATTAACAGGCATCCTTTCAATTTTCAATTCTTTAGCAACAAAAAGAGTGACTCTGAGGTTCCAATAAAAATAGTTAAAGAACTGTGAATGTGGTTAATCTATCTATGTTCCACCTTCCCTTATTACCCTGGCCAGTCTTCTACTCCATTCCCCATCCCATTCTCCAAGAGTTATTTGAGGGTGGAGGGAAAGGCACAGAACAGTGAAATAAATGTTAATTTCAAATTTTGAAAAGAGACTGGTTTACTCTTTAGAAAAACAAAAATTAGGTAATTGTTTAAGCAGAAAGGAATGTTCTGAATGCTTGGATAGGCAAGTAGAGTTTCAAAGAGCTAAAGTAAATTACTTACTCTGAGATCCATAAGTCTGTCCCAAGACAATAGTAATGTGTGGCAAGATTTGACTCAAATTATAAGAATCCAAGCCATTCTCCAACTGATAAATGGTCAAAGGATATGAACAGACAATTTTCAGATTTAAAAATTGAAACTATTTCTAGTCATATGAAAAGGTGTTCCAAATCACTACTGATCAGAGAAATGCAAATTAAGACAACTCTGAGATATCACTACACACCCCTCAGATTGGCTAAGATGACAAGAAAAGATAATGATGAATGTTGGAGGAGATGTGGGAAAACTGGGATACTAATGCATTGTTGGTAGAACTGTGAACAGAGCCAACCATTCTGGAGAGCAATCTGGAATTATGCTCAAAAAGTTATCAAACTGTGAATACCCTTTGATCCAGCATTGTTACTACTGGGCTTATATCCCAAAGAGATTTTAAATAAGGGAAAGGGACCAGTATGTGTAAAAATGTTTGTGGCAGCTCTTTTTGTTGTAGCTAGAAACTGGAAGATGAATGGATGTCCATCAGTTGGAGAATGGCTGAATAAGTTATGGTATATGAATGTTATGGAATATTATTATTCTGTAAGAAATTATTAGAAAAATGATTTTAGAAAGACCTGGAGAGGTGTACACAAACTCAGGCTAAGTGAAATGAGCAAAACCAGGAGGTCCATGGCAACAATAAGACTATACAATGATCAATCCTGATGAAAGTGACTCTTTCCAACAATGAGATGATTGATGCCAGTTCTAATGATCTTGTGATTAAGAGAGCCATCTATACCCAGAAAGAGGACTGTGGGAACAGAGTGTGGATCACAACCTAACATTCTTACTCTTTTTGTTGTTGTTCATTTGCGTTTTGTTTTCTTACTCATTTACTTTCTTTCTTTTTTTTTTTTTTTGATATGATTTCTCTTGTGCAGCAAAAGAATTGTATAAATGTTTATATATATTGGATTTAACATATTTTAACATGTTTAACATACATTAGATTGCTTGCCATCTAGGAGACAGGATGGGGGGGAGGAGAGAAAAATCGGAAACACAAGTCTATGCAAGGGTCAATGTTGTCAAATTATCCATGCATATGTTTTGAAAATAAAAAGTTTTATTTAAAAATTTATAATTTAAAACATTAAAAAGAACAAGTGATTTAGATGCTGGAGGGGCTATGGGAAATTAGGCACTTTAATGAACTGTTTGTAAAACTGTGAATTGGTCTTGTCATTCTAGAAAGTAATTTGGAACTATGCTCCCCAAGACTTTAAATTGTACATACCCTTTACCCAGTGATTCTATTATTATGACTATTCCCAAAGAGATCAAAGAAAGAGGGAAGGGATCCATATGTACAAAAATACTTAGAGCAGCAGTTTTTATAGTAATAAATAATTAGAAACTGACAGAGAACTCATCAATTGGGGAATGGTTGAATAAGTTTTGATATATGAATGTGATGAAATACTATTGTGCTATAAGAAATTGTAAAGAAAAGAGTTTCAGAGAAACCTGGGAAGATATGTTTGAACTGAGGCAAAGGGAATTGAGTAGAATTGGGAGAATAATTTATATAAAAAAAGTTTTTGAAAGACAGGAAATCTGATCAATACCAAATACAATTCCATAATACTGATAATGAAATATGCTTCTTGCCTCTAGATAGAGAGGTAATGGACTTGGAGGGCAGATTGAAGGATTTGGGATTTAGCTTTTTTTTGTTATTTCATTTTTGTTTTGTTTTGGGATATAGCTAATGGGGGACTTTGATCTGTTTCACTATTAATGTTTATATATGATCTTATCTTTATTTCTTTCTCACTGAGAAGGAAAGGCATGTGTAAGGAAAAAAATTTAAATCTGAAAATAAAATAAAATAATTTTTATTATGTGGGAACATCTAAACCTTGGTCATTTGCATAAAACTTTCTATCTCATTGGTGAAGAGAATGTTTACTCACTGTTGTGTCCCCTTGTATAAAGGAACTAGCACCTTGACATGTCCCTGATTTCCATCTCATTTTCATTGTTCTTAGACTTTCTTCTTGAATGACATTGGTAAATCTCTTTATTGGTAGAGCTATTTCCCTTCCAGAGGGAGAGTTTATTTTACTCTATGTTATTAATATATATTATAATCTTTATAGTTTCTTTGATTTTTGTTTGTTGTCTGCCTAGAAAAATAAGTTTATTCATTATTCACTATTTGTCACAGTCTTTTTTGTTAAAACATTTGGCGGCAAAATGACCAAGTTTTTAGAAATAAGCTTCGAGCATTCCTTCCTAAGGAATAATGACCTATAAAGCATTTTAAACTCAAGAACACAATCATTTCTCCTAAATTAAGAAATACTTAGAGGGCATACAGAACACTTTCCTCTGGGATAAATTTAGATGAACTATATGGATAGATACCATTTATATAGACAATACACATATATCTTACAAATCATAAAAAAAAGAAATCCTGGACTCTTCTTTTCATATAATATCACTACCTCCATAAAACAATAGTCTGGTAGTTTGGCAACAAGTAAAAAAAATATTACTCCTTTTTCTTATCAGAATGATGTGATATCTAAATCCATGAAATGAAAACGAAGGCCTCTTCATTAAAACAGCGATAAATAATTCTAAATTCTAGATCTGGCATATCTTTGGGTTAATTATCTGGAGGTTTTTTTTTTTATTCATTTTTCCAAATTATCCCCTCCCTCCCTCCACTCCCTTCCCCCATGGCAGGTAATCCCATACATTTTACATGTGTTACAATATAACCTAGATACAATATATGTGTGTAAATACCATTTTCTTGTTGCACATTAATTATTAGCTTCCGAAGGTATAAGTAACCTGGGTAGATAGACAGGAGTGCTAACAATTTACATTCACTTCCCAATGTTCCTTCTCTGGGTGTAGTTATTTCTGTCCATCATTGATCACCTGGAAGTGGGTTGGATCTTCTTTATGTTGAAGATACCTACTATCAGAATACATCTTCATACAGCATTGAAGTGTACAGCAATCTTCTGGTTCTATTCATTTCACTCAGCATCAGTTGATTTAAGTCTCTCCAGGCCTCTCTGTATTCCTCCTGCTGGTCATTTCTTACAGAGCAATAATATTCCGTAACATTCATATACCATAATTTACCCAACCATTCTCCAATTGATGGACATCCATTCAACTTATCTGGAGGTTTTTTCTTGGACATTTCATAAAAGTTAGGGAACATTTTTCCCCAGAGGTAAATTCCCAGAGTTACACTAGAACATTGTTCAATCCAATATAATTGCTTTGCTTTAGAATATAACACTTAGCCCAATACCTGGGACACTTAACAGACGCTTAGTAAATGTTGATTGATTGATTGATATTGGGGATATAAAGACCAAATGAAACCCAATCCCTGCCAGAAGTTCAGATTTTACTTGAGTGGTACAAGAAAGCATATAGACATATCTTGCATATTTTGCATATTGCATATTGCATGTTTAGATTTTGCATTTTGCATATTGCATGTTTAGAAGAGAACTAACAATTAGCAAAATCAGGAAAGGCTTCCTGTAGCAGACAGTACATGAGATAAACCTGGAAAGAACTTAGGGATTCTAAGAGGCAAAGATGAAGTGGGAGAGTATTCCAGAGATAGGACACTAATTATGAAAAAACATAAAAAAGAAATAGAAGGTCTCTTTTGGAGGTAAAGTAAGTAGGATTGGATGTGTCAAAACATTAAGTACAAGTTATGTGCCTGACAATGGAAAGTCTTATGCAAACGACCAAAATTCAGACTGGTTTTTAATATGTTCCCAGATAACACCACACACACACACATGAGCATATACATACACATACACATACACACAAAAGCTGCAGGGGGAGATGTAAATAAAATATTGCTTGATTTACTTTGTAAAGGAAATATAAACTGATCAAATCATTAGCTCTTTTTGGAAAAAAAAAACTTATTTTATTTTCAGATCTATTTTTTTGTCACACATTTCCTTTTCTCCTCAGTGAGAAAGAAATGAAAATAAGATCCATATATAAAGAAATCAAATTTAGCCATGTCCAAAAACAAAACAAAGCAAAATAAAAATAAAAAACCCCAAAATCCCAAATCCTTAAAAAAATGTAAGCCTTAATCCACATTCTAAGTCTATCACCTCTCTATCTGGAGGCAGGAAAGATTTCATCATGAGTACTCTGGAATTATACTTGGTGTTGATCAGAGTTTCTAAGTCTCAAAAATGAAGTCAGGAACCATTCTAATGGGGAAAAGACAATGCAAAAAGGAACAGAAAAATTAGAGAGGTAAGGGGGAAGAAGATATACACAAGTACCCAGAGAGTCAAAAGTAGAGCTGGGAGAGGATTGATGGAGTGAGCATGACTGGCCTGTGTACTTCTTCAAAATGGAGGTTGCTAGAAGAACTTACTAGTTGAAGGGGCTAAAGGGTAGCAGTCTCTTCCATGAATCTGTGAAGGGGAGTAATATGGAAGATGACTAGAGGAATAGTCTGGAGCCAGATTATATAAATCTTTCAATGCCAGGTTTAAGAGCTTGCCTTTTATCCCAGAAGTAATAGGAAGCCACTGAAGATCTTTGAGGAATAGAATGAATAGTCAGATCTTAAGTTTTAGGAAGATTATTTTGACATCTGTGTGTTGAAAACACTTTGGAAAGAAAAGAGACTCGAATCAAGAAGTCTATTTAGGATGCTGTTGCAATAGTCCAAGTGGGAAACGCTAAGGGCCTGAACCTGGGTGGTGGCCATTTGAGTGGAGAAAAGATTGCCAATGAGATATATTGTGGAGGTGGAATAGACTTGGCAACTGATCAGATATGTGGAGGGGGAATTAAAGGGAAAGCAAGGACAAATAAAGAGCTGAAGATAACTAAGAAAAGCCCTTAGAATGCCAAAGAGTCCTATTTGTTATTATTGTCTCCTCTTATCATTCATTTATTTCAGTCATGTCCAACTGCTTATGACCCCATTTGAGGTTTTCTTGGTAGATATTTGAATGGTTTGTCATTTCCTTCTTCAGTTCATTTTATAGATGAGGAAACTGAGGCAAACAGGATTAGATTGTTAGATTTGGCAATTAGAAGACGTCATCAATAACTTTAGACTATGATGGACAGTATTATTGTTTTGTATCAATTTTTTAATAAAACTTTTTTTTGGACCAGAGCAGTGATTTATTAGGTTGGGTAACTCCCACTGAGAAAATTCCCTCTACCAATGCTCTGTTATTTGTAGACTCAAGGACTTATATGGGGCAGTGAGAGTTACCCAGGGTCAGATAATATACATAAATAAATAAATGTGTGCATATGTGTGTGCATATATATATGCATACATGTGTATATACATGCAGGTATATGCATGCCTCTGTGTGTGTGTGTGTGTTTGTTTGTCCATATGCAAGACAAAAACCTAACTTGGAGGTTAGTTCACTATTCACTATGCCAATGTTTAATAAAACATTAGATATGGGATCAACCTTATGATTTCACTAGTCTAGGAAAATTCTGGGTGAAGAAACTCAGTTATACCATCCTAAAAACTTGATCTTAGAAGCTAAACACAAAACACAAAAAATAAAATAGGCAACTGCCAGAAAAAAGGACTACTTTTCATAGTTGTTCTAATTATCTGAGTACTGAAAAACTAAAAATAGTTCCAATAAGCAAAATAAAGTATTAATATCTAGAATTTAAACTTTTATATAATGTTTTTCAAATCACTTTGTAACATCTTTAGTTCATTCTCACAAAATACCCCTTGGATAAATTAATATCATTCTTATATGTGGATTATTACCCAATAATGGCCCAGGAAAGTTAAGTATTTTGCCCAAGGCCACACAGCCAGTTAACAGTCAAACTAGAATTTTACTCCCAGCCATGTCTTCAGAGCATACTGCCTGTAAACAAATTTAATTAGTTGTTAAACCAGAGAAGTATGCAAGCCAACCCTTCAATGACTCTTACACACACACACACACACACACAAACACACACATTCACACACACACACACACACACACACACACACACACACACACACACACACACACACACACACACACTGTCCTCCTTAAGGACAGCCACTGTCTTTTGCCTTTCTTTATATTCCCAGTACTTAACACAATATCTGTCACATAATAGGCACTTAATAAATGTTTATTGACTGACTGGCTGGCTGAAATAGAGAAAAGATTCTCTCATGTGATCTTAATAATAGCAAACCCACATTATATTTGTAAAGTGGTTCCCAGTTATTCCTACACTTGACTATACGCTCCATGAGGACAAGGGCAATATTCTACATTCACACAGTAGACACAACAGTTGTTTGTTGAGTTTAATTATTGAATATGTTTGTTGTCTTTTTTTTTCAGCTAAATTTTAACTTCTAAGATAGGGATCTTATATTCTACACAGTTCTGAGCATGTAGGAGCTATTCAATAAATATTGATTGATTAACTATATTATTTGTCCTTTGAGTAATTGGGAACTTCTCTGATATTCATAGGTTGTTAGTGCTAGAAGGATATTATGAGATCATCTGATATAATACTCTCATTTTATAAATGATGAAACAGTAGCTCAGAAAATGAAGTGACTTGCCCAAGATTATATGACCAGATAGTTCAGCTTTCTCATTTTAGGTATCAGGGAAATGAGAGTCAAGGAGGCAAAGAGAACTGTCATCAATGCTGTCTCTTCCACCATGCTTCCATCTTCATTCTACCATAGATCAGTCACTCTAGAGGGTGGTATCTAGTGGGAATATCCCAGGTCTTCACTGTTGGTCATATATTGTTTAAAAATGTTATCAGATACTTGAATGAAGGCATAGATGACATGCATGTTATATTTGTAAATGGCAAATGCAAAAATGAGAGGGATAGCAAACATTAGATTACAAGAAAATAAAAGAAAGAAAAATTTCACATACAACAAAATATAAATAACACTTTTTTGTAGTAAGAAAACTGGAAACAAAGTAGGTCCCTACAAATTAAAGAAGGGTTTAATGAATATAATAGACTATTCCTGAACCATAAAAAGGAATAAATAGGAAGAATTCAGAAAAAAATGAAAAGGGTTGATGAATGAATAAAACAGAATCAAGAAAGCAATATGTACAGTGACCACACTGAGGTAAGCAGAAAGAACCAAATGAGGAAAATTGAAAGGAAAATTATAATGACCAGGTTTGGAAGAGAGAAAAAGAAATAAAAGCTTATAGATATGGAAGACTACAAATACTACCGCACAATGTATTGATTGGTTTCTACTGACTTGTTTTTTTTTCCTATTCTTTGTTACCAAATGTGACTTGTTGAAAAGGAGAGAAAGGAGGAATACATTTGGAAATTAGAATAATGTAAAAACAAAAAGTATAGATATATAGTATATATATATAATATAGAATATTTTTTAAAAGATGTAAGGCTGTAAAGGGAGGTTGCAGAGAACCTTCAATGTTGGGTTATGATGTTTGGATTTCATTTTATGGTCAATGGGAAGCGAATGAAAGTTTTAGAGCAGGTTAGGAACAATGTAAGCTGCTGTCCACGAGAGTCAGTGGAGAGAATAACTGTAGTCCCTTGGAAATTCTCCCACTAGCCTGACAGCCTCTTCTGAAGTGGGGATGACAATACCAGTTGCACCTCCCTCTGGAGATATCCAACAGTTTTTCAAAATTAGAAAGCACTGTAGAAAAAGAAAATGATACTATTATTGAGATTCTTTGGACTTTAGGCTCTATAGAAGCTATGGGTACCAGGTAGTTTTATTATATTTGGAATGGTGGAAGCAGGAGTGGGTCCTAAGAGAATTTCTAAGAGGAATCAGGCGTCAGAGGGAAGAACAATTTGACCTCAGGCTGATAAGAGGTTTCTTATCAAAGTGACATGATACAATCAGACAATCAACAGAAAAGACACAGGACATAGTCAGATGTTGTACAATAGTTTTGGTCGTGGCTGACTTTTCATGACATTTGGGTTTTTCTGGGCAAAGATGCTAGAGTGGTTTGCCATTTCCTTCTCCAGCTCATTTTACAGATGGAGAAACTGAGGCAAATGAGGTTAAAGAATATACCCAGGATTACATAACTACTAAGTATCTGAAGTCAAATTTGAACTCAGATCCTTATTCCAAGTCCAGCACTCTATCCACTGTGCCATCTAGTTGTTCATGTAGTCAGAAAACCTTTGTTCAAATACTAGTCTTGTGATGCTTGTGAGATCTTGGATTTAACCTTCCTTGTCTCAGTTTCCTCATCTGTTAAATGAGAGGCTCTCTAAGGACCCTTCCTACTCTAAATCTTTCATCATAAGTCCTCCCTTTGGCTTGGGATAGCTGCAAGCTTACACACATGTGCACATTTGGCTCATCCTCAGGCCCCAATTCACCCAAGGGGTGTGTATGTTGGCTGACCAACACAGTCCCTGTCATATGTTACTGTTTATTTAACAATACTGAATTTCGCAACACCTCTCGTGCCAAAGTCTTTTTTTTTCCCTTTCAAAATAAACAATAACAATAGCTTTGTGTAGTTAGGACAGCACCTGGCGTTCCAGTGTAGCATCTACCATTGCTAGTTGCAACATCTCCGAGTGTGATGGCAAGTTAAATAGTTTTAAAGTAAGCCTTGAATAAAAAGCACTGTACAAGGGAAACATTTCTATTCTGTAGCTTGAGAGACTAAGGTTCTTTTAATGACAAGAAAAGTTTAATAAACCCTTCATGCAGGGAGATTCCCTTATTAGTGGTTGGGAGAAATGACTTAAATCAGAATATAGGTGAATGTTAGCTCTAGAAAGGAGCTTTATACATTGTCTAGCCCCAGCCCCTCATTTGAGAAAGCAGGAAACTAAAACCCAGAATTCAGATACTTTTCTCCCCCGATTTGAAGCCTGTTCTCATTATCTTGTGTCAGTTTTATTTAGAGTTCTGAGACGATAGAAGTTGAAGAAATCTCAAGCAGAAAAGATTATTGAGAAATTCAGTATTATTAAATAAACAGTAACATATGACAAGGATTGTGTTGATCAGCTTCTATGTCTATAAATTCAGGCCCAATCAGCTGATAAGTACTCATGATTTGCTATGTCAGTAATCTGAATTGTGGATATTCTATGAGTTGATAATTCACAATGATAATAATAATAAAGAGGCATCAGGGGATAGAGGAGAGAGAGCTGATCTCAAAGCCAGGACCACATAAGTTCAAGATTAGGTAGAATACTTTTTATTCACTTGATAGTATTATATTTTTCTACATGTAAAGGCAGTTCTCAATATTCATTGTTGTAAGATTTTGAGTTCCAAATTTTTCTCCCTCCTTTTCTTACCTCCCTCCTCCCCAAGATAATAAGCAATCCAATATAGACCATACATGTACAATAATGTTAAACATATTTTCATGTAAGTCAAATTGTGAAAGAAGAATCAGAACAAAAGGGAAAAACCATGTGAGATTAAAAACAAAAAAAAAAAATATATATATATATATATATATATATATTTTAAAAGTACAAATAGTATGTTTTAATCTGCAGTTAGTTTCCACAGCTTTTTCTCTAGACATGGATGGCATTTTCTAGTCAAATAACATCAATGTATGATCCAGGCAAATGATTTCTCAGCATCCAGGAACTTCTCTCAGACTGCAAGTACAATTCTACTTTACTGAGGTCCTTCCCAAAGAGCTTCCTATATAATGAAATCACAAACAGATCAAAAGAAACTTTCTCAAAAATAAATAAATAAATAATAGCTCATTAGATTGTAAGATCCTTGAGGGCAGGAACTACCTGCCCTTTTTGTATCCCCAAGACTTAGAACAGTGCATATCACACTGTAGACCCTTAAATGTCCGTTGATTGTTTACTACGTGATTTCCCTTATATTATCTCCTAATAGTGTAAATATTTTGGATGAGACCTGTTATTTCATTGATGCAGGGAATTGCCAATAAGGAAACTTCTACAATTCAAATAGGTATGTGGTCTGAAGTTTGTAGTCTTAGGGAATTGCCTATGGCAATTTCTCCTTATCTTTTCTCTCTCTTCTTTCTGTCTCTCTCTGTCTCACCACCTAATCTTGGTCTCTCTTTCTGTCTCTGTCTCTATCTTTCTTTAACTCCATAGTACCCCCATCCATGCTCTTGCTGTGTAGCTCATGCTATGAAAACATAGAGGGGGCTGCAGAACATCAGAGGTAATTCATTTTTTTTTCCTTCTGCTCTTTGCAAGGACAGGTTCCTGACACATTCTAAGACACCCTTATGCATAAATAAAATAACCACCTAGTTAGGCTCTTTTCACAGCTCCATCCTGTCTTTGGCACTCTCTAAACAGGCAAAATTAGATGCAAATTCCAATTTCATTTTGCTTTTCAGTATATTCTTTCTGCCAAACAGAAATGCAATCTTTCTCTGTGGTCAATATCACAAGCTTTTCCCCATCAATGCTTTTCTTACAAACATTTGGCAGCAGGGCCCTGCTAACCAGGAGTCCCCCAGAACCCCAGGATTCCTAATGGAGAGTCAAATGATGTACCTCCCAAGTTTTGGGGAAGAACCTCCTAGAGAAGGCTGCTATTGCATATAGTCAATGGGTAAAGAAAATAGGCCTTTTTTGTTTGATTCCTCGAGGGAGGCCAAAATATTAGAAATATAAGACTCTGCCTGTTCTCTTTCCAGTGGGATTGCTTGTTTACTTGACTCACCCCAGCTGGCATAAAACCATCCCATGAGGAATTCAAGAGCCTGAGGCAGAAGGTAGAGGAGAGACACTATTTTCAAAGACTCAGAAACTAAAAGCATACATCTATGAGGAATAAAAAGAAAGAAGCATCTGCCTGCCTTGGGCCATGTCAAGTGTTTCACTGCTTTGGCCTAAGTCATCTGACTATTTTGTTTGTGAGATCACTGTTTAACAAAATTTTGAAGCCCATCTGATTTATTCAAACACTTGGATTCAGACATAATGTTAGAGAGAAAAGAGATCATAATCATGTCCATGCTGAATACTGAGGTAACTTTTATGATTCCAAAGCATTTCAGGGAAGCCCATATTCTCTTTTTAGGTGCTATAATCATTCTTGTTTTATTTAGTTTTTAAAATAATATTTTATTTTTCCCCAATTACATGTGAAAACAAATTTTAAAATATTTGCTGTGGGTTTTTTTTTAAGTTTAGAGTTTCAAATTCTATCCTTCCCTCATCCTTCCCTGAGAAGGAAGGAAGGAAGGAAGGAAGGAAGGAAGGAAGGAAGGAAGGAAGGAAGGAAGGAAGGAAGGAAGGAAGGAAGGAAGGAATGAGGAAGGAAGGAAGGAAGGAAGAAAACAAGGAAGGAAGGAAGGAAGGAAGGAAGGAAGGAAGGAAGGAAGGAAAAAGAGAGAGGGATGTTGGCAGGAGAGTAAAAGTGAAAAAAAATAGTATGTTTCAGTCTGTATTCAAACAATATCAGTTCTTTCTCTGGAAGTAGATAATATTTTTAATCCTGAGTCTTTTGGTATCATCCTGAATCATTGTATTATTGCTAACCTAAGATATTCACAGTTGGATCATTGCACAATATTGCTGTAACTAGGGACAATGGCCTCCTGGTTCTGCTTATTTCACTTTGTATACATTCATGAGAGACCAGGCTTTTTGAAATCATCTTGCTTGTCTTTTCCTATTGCATAATAATATTCCATTGCAATCATATATGACAACTTGTTCAGCCATTTCCCAATTGATGAGTATCCCTTCAATGTCCAATTCTTAGCCAGTACAAAAAAATCTTGCTATAGATTTTTTTTACACAAATTTTTTTTCCATTTTTTCCCCTTTCTCAGGGATATAGACGTAGAAATGAAATTCATTAGCCATCTTGGGGCTACAAAAAGTTAGGAATTTCCTGAGGGATTTTAGACCATTTGTCAAATATCAGTATTTAAAATTGTCACTAAATAAATAAATAAGGAATATGGTTTTAGACATTGTGAAGAATTAATACTGATAATCCCTAAGACCTTATATTTGAATCAACACTTTACAATTTATAAAGTATTTGTACATACATTATTTCATTTAAGCTAAGCAATGGAAAGAATGGGGGATGTGCCACCCAACTGCTCTGGTTTCTTCTCCAAATATAGGTGGGTTTTTTTTGTAAAACATATATGTGTGTATACATATGTGTATATATGTTGTAACATGTATCATATCATATATGTATATAATATATAGAAATAATGTTATGTGTATATGTGCTCAATGCATGTATATATGAGAATCTTAGGTTCAAGGCCTATATTTCTTATTAGTGCCTTTCAATAACTTTTCTTATCTAAGGCCCAGCTTCTTTTATTTTTCTTTATTTGTATATTTCCTTATTTTTATTAAAGTTTTTCATTTTCAAAACATATGCATGGACAATTTTTCAACACTGACCTGTGCAAAACTTGTGTTTCAAAATTTCTCTCCTTCTCACCCCCCTTTAGATGGCAAGTGATATAATATTGTTAAACATGTTAAAAAATAAATGTTAAATCCAATACGTTACATATATATATATATATATATATATGTATATATATATATATATATATATATATATTTACAATTATCTTGTTGCACAAGAAAAATCAGATGAAAAAGGGAAAAAAATGAGAAAAAAAATGTAAGCAAACAATTCAATAAGAGCGAGAATGCTATGTTGTGAACCACATTCAGTTCCCACGGTGCTCTCTCTGGGTGTAGATGACTCTCTTCATTACAAGATCATTGGAACTGGCAAGAATCATCTCACTGTTGAAGAGAGCCACATCCATCAGAATTGCCCATTGTATAGTCTTGTTGCTGCCATGTACAATGATCTCCTGGTTCTGCTCGTTTCACTCAGCATCAGTTCCTATAAGTCTCTCCAGACCTTTCTGAAATCATCCTGCTGGTCATTTCTTACAGAGCAATAATATTCCATAACATTCATATACCATAATTTATTCACCCATTCTCCAGCTGATGGGCATACACTCAGTTTCCAGTTTCTTATAAGGCCCAGCTTCTTAAACTGTGATTTATATAACCCTATATGGGGTCTTGTAATTGAATGTGAAGATTGAAAAAATAAGATTTATTATCTTCAAATGCTTGATTTGTATACCTATTTTATATACCTATATACCTGAGGTCATGTAAAAATTTCTTGGAAAGAAGGGGTTGTAAGCGTTAAAAGTTTAAGAAGTCTTGGTCTAGGGGACCTCTAAAGGCCTCTCCAACTCTAAAGCAATGAAAATAGAAACACAGGTGGTCTCTCAGAGGCTAATATTCTACATAGGAGACATTCTGCTTTTGTAAAAATCCTAGCTCATGGATTCATGCAGGATTCTAAAGTGCGTCTACCTCAGCTTATTTCTAGCTGTGAGCACAACCCTTACCTTGCTGCTATTAGAGAAGGTTTAGAAAAAGACCTTCTCTGAACAGTCAGGACCCAAATCCGACGGTATGCACGTTTTGTCACCAGCATTGCCTCTTGTACCGTGAAGGGAATGCAAAAGAGCTAAATCCATGCCTTAGACCCTTCAGTTAATTTCATATCTATCCTATCAACACCTGATTTCTTCTCTGTTGTGGTTCTTCAGTAATCTGAACCCATTTGGGATTTTCTAGGCAAAGATGCTGAATGGTTTGCCATTTCCTTCCCCAGCTCATTTTACAGATGAGGAAACTGAGGCAGATGGGGTTAAGTGATTTATCCAGAGTCATGCAGCTAGGAAGTGTTTGAATCTGGATTTGATCTGGGGATGATGAATATTCTGGACTCCAGCCTGGCATTCTATCCATCGTGTCACCCAACTGCTCTGGTTTCTTCTCCAAATATGGGGGTTTTTTTGTGTGTATAACATATAATATAACATAATATAGTATAATATAATATAATATAATATAATACAATATATACACATACACATATGTACATGTATACATATGTTGTGTACATATATAAAATATCATGTGTATAACATATTATCTAGAAATACTGTTATGTGTATTGAGCAATGCATGTATATGTGCATAGATGTACATTGTGTGTATTGTACATGTATGTGTGTATATTGTGCATTTATTTGTATATGTTATATGTATATGTGTATTGCATTTTGTGTATTTGTGCACGTGTTTATGTGTGTATATATATATATCCATGTGTTTATGTTACATGTGCATGTTTTACATATATACCTGTGTATTTTTGTATCCATGTATGTAAATATTATATTGTGTGTATGTGTGTAGGCAGTGCAGTGGATAGAGCACTGATCTTGGAGCCAGAAAGAAGTGAGTTCAAATATGTCCTCAGTTTACTACTAGCTATATTATCCTGGATAAGTTATTTAACTTTTGTCTGCCTCAATTTCCTCTTCTGTAAAATGGGGACAGTGATATCCCTCCCTCCTAGGGTTGTAAAGGCTTAAAGCATTATATAAGTGTGTATTATTATTATTATTATTATTATTATTATTATTAAAAAATCACTGTGGGCTTTTGACTTTGGCTACACTAGTCATTCTGCCAGGCTCCAATGAATGCGTAGAAGTGGCCACTGAGGCACATGTTAGCTGGGTGGCCATGGGCAACTCAGGTGTCCTTTTAGTGCCCTACTACAAGTTACAGAAGAGTTCCTTACAGAGGAGATTTTCCATAGTGCAAACAATCACTGCACCTTAATAAACACCTACTGAGGGACAGGCAAGGACAGTGCCCAGAGTGCTGCCCCAGCATTTTGCCCTAGATGTGGCAATGGGTAAATCCAGGAAGACCTGAGTGCAAATATGGTCTTAGACATTTACTGTCTGTGAGACCCTGGACAAGTGACTTAATCCTGTTTGCCTCAGTTTTCTCATCTGTAAAATGAGCTGGAGATGGAAAGAGCAAATCACTCTTAAATCTTTGTCAAGAAAACTCTGAAAGGGTTCACGAAAAGTTGAACATGACTGGAAAATGATTAAACAACACATGACAGGCAGTGTGCTAGGCACTGGATGTATTTAAAAGGGAAAAAGTCATTGTTCTTGTCAAGTAGCTAATACTAATAAAATCATCATCGAGACCATTATTCTAAAAACTATAGACCTTGCCATTCCTTTTTATATAGTTGACTCTGTATCACTCTCCACATCAAGTTCAGACTGTTCACTGTTTCCTACACGATATTGCAATCTGAAAAATATTAAGTCACAATGAAGTAATTGACTCTTCATATATTTTTACTAACAGGGATCCTCAGAAATGTGGCCTAAAAAAGCCAAGAATCACTTTTCAAAACTCATTCGATCTACAACTAATTCTATTATGCTGTTTAAAAAAGACCCCTACTTCTCCTACCTTCCTCATAACACTACATTAAGAGAAAACAGGTCCTTGTCTGGAATTGTAGCAAATCACTCAGGCAAACACAATTGTAAAAGAGAATAGAAAAAGAATTCAGCTTTTTTTCAATTCTCTCACTAGGCCTGTTTCTCTTAGTCCCATTCTGTTACATGCTAGGTACTGAAAAGCCCAGGCACCCTTCCATTCCTAAAGGGACTTGCCTCCAATTCAGAGCATATGGGCAACTGATTTTCAAGACCCATTTCAATATTAGGAGGTTGATATGTCAGAACCAAAATAATAGAGAATCCAATATTGGACAGTCCTAAGCAGCAGGTATCTTATTCACAGCACTGATGTTTGGCAAGCAACAACAAGGGACTTGGATACCTCGAGGCTGAAAAAGTGCAACAAAAAAACAAAAACCTCTAAGTGGTTCTCGGTTTTGGTAAGAGCTGCTGCTAGACTGAAAATACACAGGACAGCTCTAATTTTCATGGGTGTGTCTACTGTCCAGCAGTCCAACTGACCTGGATCTTGGTTCATTTAAAGAGTTTACTTTAAAGTCTATTTTAGTCAACCCATTGCTACATCTTCCCTTTGCAGTTGTACTGACAGAAAAACACCTAGACTCACATTAGTCCCAAACCATGATTATTATGGATTCTTTTGAGAGGAATTAAGAAAGGCAAAACTTAAAATATTTTTTAAACTTTTAAAAAATGTATATGTGCATGACATGCCATATGTACATGTTATACATGCATGTGTATATTATACATACTGTATATCACACATATATATGATACATATAATTATATAATATACATGTAGGTTACATGCATTGCATTAAATTGTATTATGCAACATGTCTAAAACATGCATGCAATGTACACAGTATACTATGTATACATATATTCCATATACATACCATATATAATATACAATACATACATATGTCTACTATATATAAATATATATATACATGCATGCAATGTGTAGAATATGTTATATAATAAAATATGTAAAATATTATAAAATAATATGTTATATAATGAAAATATGCAAATATTATAGAATAAGATAATATTATACTATATTATGAATATTAATATGTTATATAATAAAATTATATATTATATAATATCTTTATACATATAATGTATATATCTATATCTCCTGTTTATATATTGCTTTATTGTTTCACAAAGTGCTTTCCACAAACTATCTCATTCTATTCTCCTAATAATCCTTTAAAGATTAGAAAGGACAGCCTAATTGTCTCCATTTTTCTGATGAAGAAAATTGAGATTCAGGGAAGTAAAATGATTTGCCAAAAATAAAAAGTAAGGATTTGAACCCAGGACTTCTTTCCATTACACCACCACCATCATGATAGAGGATAGCCTAATCTAATCTGAAAAGAGTATATATACCCTGATTGGGCAGGGAAGGGAAAGGAAAAGGGAAGGGGAAAAGGAATAAAGAAAAGAGAAAGCAAGGGAAGGGTAAAAGCATTTCTTTAGCACCTTTATGCTTCAGACACTGTGCTAAGCACTTAACAAATATTTTATCTGATCCTCACAATAATTTGGGGAGAGTTGTAGGTACTATTATTATCCCTATTCTACAATAGAAAAACCAAGGCAAAGGTTAAGTGCTTACCCAAGATCTCACAGCTAGTAAGTGTCTGAGGCCAGTTTTGAATTCAGGCTATTTTAAAAACAATTTTTCTTTTCCATCATCCAGAATCAATTTTTACCTCTACAAATGAACTGAATCAGTTTATCCTATAGCCCTGCCTTCATCACATATCCTAATAGCTTTAAAGCTGTAAGGAACCTTAGCAGTCCAATTAATCTAACCCACACATTTTACAGATGAGGAAACAGGGCCTGGAAAACTGTGACTTGCCAAGATCCCATAGGTAACAAAAGGCAAACCTGGGATTCACACTCAGATCCTCTGCCTCCAAATCCGGCGTTATCCCATATTCCCTCCATCTTGAGCAGGGAATCAGCCACAATTCAAGGGTGGGAAAAGATAGTTTCTGTAAAAAAAATAATAATAATAATGCTGAAGATTCAGTTTGGGACCCTTAAGGAGAAGCTTACAGGTTTATGCCCTTAAAAGTCTACTGGGGATTTGGGTGAGACGGGGAAGTGTGTCTTGAAGACAGAACTGTGAGCTGAAGGCTTGTCTCCTCGGAGCCTGAAGTCTCCTGTCTGCTCTCACAAAGAGACAGCTACTTCCATTTATGGCCTTCATCCTCTCATTCTCTTTTTCTTAAGTGGGTCTGGAACTGGAAAACATCTGCACTGGTTTTGGCCGCATGTGATTTATAAATATTCCCTGAAGTCCCCCTCTCTCTCCCTTCTCCTCCTCTTCACCTCTGGGGCTTGGAGTTTCATTTTCTTTCTTTCTTTCTTTTAAAGCAGCCCTGTGTTTCTTGAGACTGGGTCACCTTGATTTATTATGCTCTGGACTCATTAACAAAAGACCCTGGGACAGGTCATTTATTTTCTGAGTGGCGATTTCCTGTCCTGCCCCAGCAGGAGTATAGTGGAGCTCAGACTTATATTAGCTACACTGTCACCATGGGGGAACTGAATAGAGTCGTGAAAGTTCAGAGGGCCAGAAAATGTACCTTTTCTTAAAAGATTGTCTCCCCTCAATGTGTCTCTAACGATTTCTTTCATTGTCTCCTTGGCTCACTGGCTCTTTCTTCTCTTGCCCTACTGCCTCACTATGGGTGAGCTAAGTCTTTGGCGCCCAGTCTCGTTCCATCTCCCAGACTCCTTTATTGGACTTATCCTCCATCTTGGTTTCAACTATAAGTAGTTCTCTGTATGTGTCCAGTTCCCCATTTGATTCTCCCTTCCATGTTGAGATGGCTAAACAGTTAACTCATTCATGGAGTTTTTGTTTAGCCTTTTGGAGGCTTAACAACTCTATCATCAATTTGGCAGTTGGGACCATGTTACTCCCCTACTCAACACAATCCAGCGCTTTCCCTTTACCTCTAGGATAAAACATAAACTCCTTTGTTGAAACTTAAAACCCTTCACAACCTGACCCCAAACTACCTTTCCAGACTCATTGAGCATTACTCCTCTGTCTTCCACTCTGAAATCCAGCAGAACTGGTTCACTTCATCTCCTATGTCCATGTGTTTTGCACTGAATCCTATTGCCTGGAATGCCATCCCTTCTGACAGCAGCCTCATAGAATTCTTCTTGCTTTTCAAAAGGCAATTTAAACTCCACCTTCTACATGAAGCCCATCCTGATCTTGTTCTGCTGCCTCATGTGCTAGTGCCTTGCCTCCCAAACTACCTTGTATTTAAGTATTTTTTATTAATTTTATGTTTATCATGTATACTCTTATACATATAATTGTTGACTCTCCTCCTTTAGAAAGTAAGTTCCTTATGAATCAGGATTTTTGTTAACTCTTTGTTTTTGTACTGGTACAAAGTAAATGCTTTTTGATTAATCCCTTCACTTTGTGTAAGACAAACTGAATCACTCAAAGATGATGATATTGGATCAAAGTATAAAAAAAAAAAAAAAAAAACAATAAAAGGGATAGAGAAGTAGAGTAGTATGTTAGCAGAAGTAAAACCTGACAACTCCAGTATGAAGAATCAACTAACTAAGCACAATTGAGGAAGAAAAGGGTAGTCCTAATGAGCCACAAGCTAAAAAAAAATCAGATAAAATGATCAAGGGAGACATTAACATGAAGAAAATATGACCTTAATCCTTCCTTATATTAAAGACAAGTCAAACCATTTTGGGGGATATCTTGTCTAGGATTAGGATTCAAAACCTGATTTTTAAAAATAATTTATTAAAGACTAATGAAAATTATTAAAGTGCTATAAAATAGGATCCCTATTTTTAAAGAAAAAATATAGGAATTGGCATTCTTATGACTTGCTCAATTCATTTAAATAAATCCATATCAGCCACTAAAGAAACTATGTAAAGAAGTCAGTTGATATTGAATCTTTATATGAGAAAGACAAACTTTTTTTTGGTAGGTGCTTTCTCCTCTGGGTCACTGACTAATTAGAAACCTATTTCTTTTTCCCTGTTCTACATATATTATATTAGAAGCATGGCATGCATACATAGAAGGCTGAACTTGAAGTGGAAATAACAAATCGCATGTCAAACACTAATTGTGCAATCCTAAGCAAGCCAATTAACCATTCTGAGACCCAATTTCCTCACCTGTAAACAGAGTATTAATAGTCCTTACTTTATAGGGTTGTTTTTTTTTTTTTTAAGGATCAGATGAAACTGCACAAAATCTTTGTAAATCTAAAAGTTTTGTATAAATATGACCAATATACTAACATAAATTAATAAATGAGAGCAGTTGGCTGCTTTAGAAACCCCAATCTTTTCTTTACCTCTCCTTTTCTTCAGACTTAGGTACTAATAAATAATTTTAAAAAAATAAGATGTGGTTCTCTTCAACAGTGAGATGATTCACACCAGTTCCAGTGATCTTGTGATGAAGAGAGCCATCTACATCCAGAGAGAGGACTGTGGGAACTGAATGGACCATAGCATTTTCACTCTTTTGGTTGTTGTTTGCTTGCATTTTATTTTCTTTCTCATTTTTTTCTTTTTTGACTTGATTTTTCTTGCACATCAAGACAATTATATAACATGTATGCATATATTGGATTTAACATATTTTTTTTACTATGTTTAACATATCCTGGATTACTTGCTATCTAGGGGAGGAGGTAGAAGGAAGGGGGGATTTGGAACACAAGGTTTTGCAAGGGTTAATGTTGGAAAATTATCCATGCATATGTTTTGAAAATTAAAAAGCTTTAATTTTAAAAAGTCAGAAAGTCTATGTCAGAGGAAGGAAGACCACAGATATAGAGCTGAGAGTGACTTTTGAGGCCATCAAATCCAAATTCTTTCATTTTACAGATGAGAAAAATAAGGCACAGAGTAGATAAGTGACTTGTCCAGATTTAGACAGCTAGTAAGTGACCAACTGAGGCAATATTTGAATTGTAGTTCTCCCTGACTTCAAGATTAATGCCCTATCCATTAGACTTCAATGCCTTGCAAAAAGCTTGAATGAGAAGCATATTGTTTCAATAAGCCATGAATAAAGGAATTGGCTTGTGGAAAAGTTAGCTTTCCATTTTGTTTGTTTGAGGGTAATAGTGATGGTGTTTTTCTATTGGAAAACACCATAGGCATAAGAGACCAAGAGAGACCATAAAGAGCCAGTTGACATCTATCTCCGTGTTCAGGAGAGTTTAAAATTGACCCAGACAGAAGTATACTGTAATAGAACAATTTGGTGCAAGCTGGAGGAAGGATACAGATGAGGGTGACCCCTGACACTGTTCTACTGCCATGAATTTGAGCTCCACCCTATGGCTCTCCTGGGATGAGTTCAGCTTCCACAGTGTTTGGAACAGCAAACTTAACAAACAACAGTCAGGAGTCTCTCTAGGCACTCTCTGGCCAGGAGTGTGATGGGAAGCAAGATGGTTAGGGAGAAACTTGGCACACCTCTGGTTCTTCAATTTGGGCCCCTTCCCCTTGGGAAGCAAAAAGAAGGAGAAAATGGGAAAGGGAAAGGGAAAATAATAATAGAGAAAATTGAAAAAAGAGAATAAGCATATCTAATGGAAACCAGCTGCCGGGATTGGAGAGAGAAAGAAGTAAAAGACTCTAGTCTGCCAGGGAGATTTTTAGGGTTTCTTTTTCTGCCTACCTTTGGGGATGTCAAAGAAGAAAGAGTGTATGCAGATTGCTGAGGCAAATGGAGGAGGGGACGAGTTCAATACACATTAGGAATGGGAGATATGATATTCCCCTTGGCCACACTCCACCCCCACCTCCTGCCTCCATTTTTAACTGGAGCTGATTCAAACCTGCTGCTCTTGGAAAGGGGCCATTAGTGGGGGCTCTGACAAAGGGAAAGTGGATATGGTAAAGAATATAAATGTGAGAGAGCAGGGTAATCAGAAAGAATGAGCAAATTGAGTAAAATTGTAAGGAGGAGATGGGACAAATGAACCAATAGGATGATGAGAGGCACAGAATGATTTAGAGATGAATATGCAAGGGAGAAAGTGCAAAAGTCAGAGGGATGAGAGAAAAAAGGGAGATTGTGGGAGATTACAATTAGTGCTAAGTTAATTAGAGAGTAGATATCCTATTCTCCTCATAAACCAGTGTTTTCTTGTTTTCTGAGATCTTTTGGGTCATCATTATCATTTATAAAAACAGCCTCTAAACCTAGATATATGACTATTTGTGGTAGCAGAAGAAATGGAAATTCGAAAACAAATGTGTTACTCATTGATTGAAGAATGACTGAATAGATTGTAGTATTTGGATACATTATTAGTACATAAAAATTAATTTCATTAAATATTATTTTTTTGTTGTTCAGTTATGTCCAAAATCCCCTTTGGGGTTTTGTTGGCAAATATACTGGAGTGTTTAACCATTTCTTTTTCTAACTCATTTTGCAGACAAGGAAACTGAGGCAACAGGATTAAGTGAGTTGCCTTGGGTCACATGACTAAGAAGTAGCTGAGACCGGATTTGAACTCTGAGGATGAATCTGCCTGACTCCAGACCCAGCCTCTCCCCTGTATCCTTGCACTATGAGAAACAATGAATATAAGGATTTCTTTCCCTAAATCGGACGTCTCTGAACTGATGCAAAGAGAAGTAAACAGGACCAGAGAAATAATGTACAATGACTCTGACAAAGTAAATAAAAATAAGGTTGAAATGAATTATAATGACCAGTTTGGGCTCTAGAAAGGAAACACTAACATCCTTTCTTCTTCTGGGTAGTAAGGTGGAGCATTACGGTTGTTGAATGCTGAATATTCTATCAGATTTTGGGGTTCTATTGAACTGTTTTTATATACTATATTCTATGTTCACTGGGAACAGCAGATGGTAGAGTGACATATTGGAAAAGGAATATCATATAAAAATAAAAGTTTTATTAAAAATTAAAATAATAATAAAAATAATGGCAATACCAAGTATGGAACTGAATAACTGACTCTGGAGCTGTTGCTTTCACTTTAGGGAGTACCAGTTAACAATATGGAACTGTGAAGACAACCTGGAGACAATGCCAGGGCTGGAGTGAGCCACAGAATAAAGTAGAGACTCCAAAGAACATTGAATTAAAATTGAAAGAGACTTTAGAAATCCTCTAAGACAATTCCCTTTTTTTGTGGGCAAGAAGACTGAGACCCAGACTTTCCCAAGATCACCCAGCCAAGTTAGGAGTCTTTTGACTTCAAATCTAACTCTTCCTTTCCTTCTAACTTTTCTGGGGAATTATACTGTAGATAGACAACTGACTCAGTGATTGGATGGGAGAGATTCATCCCTTTCCCCTGTCATGTTCTGGTTCCTGAGTGTTACAGCAAGTTCACAAGAAATTTAAAGGCTGAAAAGTGTAGAGAAGCATCCTGTCATAATCCACTATTCCCATAAATCCAGTTAAATCCTATATGAAGTGATGCAAAAGGATAGGAATTCTCTCTTGATAATTGTGTGTCCATTCTTATTTTAGTGAAACTTATTCCTCTGACTGCAATAAGTGAACCCTTTTTTCATTAATAAATCCATGATATCAAATGGCTTATTTCTTTTGACTCGGCCTTATTGTATGGCTCACAAGGTCAGTGGCATTATTTAAACAATGCAGCCCTGAATTATGTTTATTTTGTCCATTCTGTCTTTTCCTGGGCTCTTCTCTCTCATTCAACATATCGACCCCTTTTTATTAGCTTAGCAGCAGCCCTTTTGTATTAATAGTTTGGGGCTTAAAATGCAAGGAAAAAATCTGATAAAAATAGCAAATCTTCTCCAAAGAAAGGAACATTATTAGTATAAAAAAATCAAAGTAAAGGCTCAAGAAAGAGAGGTGAAGACTTATCTTAATTTGGAAAAAGTCCAGATGAAATTAATTTCCATTCCACTGCACTGAGTTCTCTACGAACTAAAAAACAGCATCATTTAATCTACAGGTTATAAACTCATAGATTTATCAGGGGAAGGCACTATGAAATCACCTCCACTTGTTTTTATAAATAAAGGAAACTAAAATCCAGGAATTACCTGAACAAAGTTACACAAATGATAAATAGCAGAGTCAAGATTATTTTGTCATGAGGAAAAGAGGAAGGGAGAACTAAATTAGAAGTTGTCAGGATGCACTAAGGAATTCTTTTGGAATTAAAAACTCAAAATTCTTAATCTAGTCATTTATTGCACCATTATCTTCCAAACTGCATGAGAAGACTTTCTAAAGAAAAATCATTATGTGACTTTATTAGACAAAGCTGAATAAGGAAAAGAACACCAGCCTAGAAAATCCAAGTTCAAATATATGAAAATGGAAAAGTAACTTTTTCTAATAAAGTAAGTTATCTGGTAGAGTAGATACTATGCATCATTTTGAGTTTGGAAGAACTGAAAAGAATGCCAGCCTAGAAAATCCAGGTTCAAACATATGAATGTGGGAAAGTAAATTTTTAGTTATAAAGTATGTTATCTGGTAGAGTAGATAGAATGAATAACTTTGAGTTAGGAAGACCTGAGTTCAAAATATACCTCAGACACTTAGCAGCTACCAGTTAACCTCTCTCAGACATAGTTTCTTCACTTATAAAATATGGTTTATAATAACACCTACCTCCTGGTGTAATTGTAAGGATAAAATGAGAAAATATTTATAAAGTATTATCAAATTATATCAAATCTTAAAGTGCTACATAAATGCTAGCTATTATTATTTTTTAAATTTCTCTCAGCCATACTTCCTTCTTCTGTAAAATGGTAAACATAAGGATTATAAACAGTACCTCACAATGGTTTTAAGGATTAATGAGGGGCAGCTAGGTGATGCAATGGCTAGAGCACCCTGAAATCAGGAGGACCTGAGTTCAAATATGATTTCAGACACTTAACACTTCCTAGCTGTGTGACCTTGGGCAAGTCACTTAACTCCAGCCTCAGAAAAAAAAAAAAAAAAGAATAAATGAGATAATGCTGGGTGTCCCAAAAGTCAATACAGTTCAAGCTTTAATCAGCTTTTTAAAAGCTCAAATAGATTTAAAGTTGCCTTTTTTGGATAGAAAATGCTTTGTGAACCTTAAAATACTACATATATCCATATATTATCTATAATTATGGCCAAATTGAAAAAAAAAGACATGATCTTGAAGAAGTAAGTTTCTCTTAAAAAATTCCTTTCCTGCCTCAACTTTACTTGAATTAGAGAAAACCTATTAATATTTTCAACAGCCACTTTTGTATGACACTCTAGGAAAGACCCCACTCACAAAGCTATTTGAAGAGACTTGGTCCCCCATCTTTTAGGAGTTTGTAATCAGTAATCAAAAATAATGAAAACAACAATAAAATATATAGATCTAAATGAACCAGGATTATGTGAAATGCCTCAAAATACCATTATAATCTTACTATACTATACAAATCTGAACTATTAACTTTCTTTTAGAAGTATGATAATTACATTGGAATATTTGCCCTTCTCTCTCCTACTGTATTTCTTCTGTTCTCTATGATATTATAAAAGCTAATCAATAGTGCTCCACAATTCCACAATTTCTTTCTAATAACTAGACTGAAATCAGGATTGTTGTTGTTCAGCTATATCCAAATCTTCATGACCCCGTTTGGAGTTTTCCTGGAAAAAAAAAATTTCCATTTTCTCCTCCAGCTCATTTTACAGATAAGGAAACTGAAGTAAACAGGGTTTGCCCAGATTCACACAGATAGGAAGTGTCTAAAACCATATTTAAACTCAGGTGTTCATGACTCCAGGCCTAGCTCTCTATGCTACTGTGCCATCTAACTGCCCAAAAGTCTCATGTACAGGGTAACATATGAGCTGATGTCTGAAGGTAACTAGAAATTCTAATTTAGAAGAGGGGAAGAAGGACCTTCCAGGAATTGGGAATAATCACTGAGGTGGAGAGATAGAGGAACATCATGTGCGAGGGAGTGTGAAAAGGCTATTTAGCTGGACAGTAGAATTCTATGATAGTCCTACTACTACCAACAGAAAGGAGACTAAAATTTATTTCTGGCATCAAAAACTTTCTCCACATTAAAAGCCCAAGTGGGGCAGTGAGGGGACTCAATTGCTGTGTCCCCTTTAGAAATTGATTCCCTTTGAGCTCTGCCTATCCAGCAAAAACTGACTTGCAATTAGCATTTCTGAGCTCTGGGTGGTTTCGTGCATGCTTTTAAAATGCTATGCTTTTTATTTATAGCCTCTTTTTCAAACATGCACAAAACATATTGCTTTATGTATTAAACAGGCACACATGTTTAATAATGAAAAATCTTTCCAATATTTTCTGACGGATTCCAATCTGATTTTAATAAGAATGGTTTGCAACATCTGTAGGCTGTCTCCATAGGCATTTGGTAAGATTTTAGGATTCATCTCCATCATGCCATAGTATGCATCTCAATTAATTTTTGAAAAATTTTATTAATGCCTTTTGTTTTCTATACCACAGTTGCCATCCATATGCCCTTCTTCCCCGAGAGGAAAACATAACAAAGAAAACCAGTGAAATACTAGCAATCTATTTGTACTGACAAATTTGTTCTTGTTCAGTCATTTTTTCAGTTCTGTTTGACTCTTTGTGACTCCCTTTGGGTTTTTCTTGGCAAAGATACTGGAATGGTTTGCTATTTCCATCTCCAGCTCATTTTACAGATGAGGAGACTGAGGCAGACAAGGTTAATTGCCTTGCCCAGGGGGTATAGGTAGTATGAATTTGAGGCTGGATTTGAATTCAGGAAGATGAATCTTCTTGACCCTAGCTAGGCCTAGCACTCACTCTACTGTGTTAACTAGCTGCTGTACTGACAATAGTTTGCTTATATTTAACTCCAACATTCTACATCTATTCTCCACTTTTACTTCTTTTTCTCTATATTATTTATTCTCTATATTATTTCTCTGTATGTACTTGGTTCTGCTTTCTTCACTATATATCTGTTCATACAAGTCTTCCCTTGTTCTCTGAATGTCCCCATTTGTCATTTCTTATATTGATCTACTAAATTCTTTTACTTCTGTTTTCTCTACCAAGAAGAATGATCTCTGGACTAGAAAGGATAGAATAAAAATAAAAACATGGAGTCCATACCCAGGATAAGAAAAGAGATAGCAAGATAACTATCCTTGTTGAGCAAGGTCCAGATGAACTATATCCCAGAGTGCTAAAATAACCAGGAGCTTTTTTGTAGTGGCTAGAAACTGGAAAATGAATGGATGTCCATCAATTGGAGAATGGTTGGGTAAATTATGGTATATGAAGGTTATGGAATATTATTGCTCTGTAAGAAATGACCAGCAGGATGACTGCAGAGAGGCTTGGAGAGACTTACATCAACTGTTGCTGAGTGAAATGAGCAGAACTAGGAGATGATTATACACTTCAACAATGATACTGTATGAAGATGAATTCTGACTGAAGTGGATATCTTCAACATAGAGAAGATCTAATTCAGCTCCAGTTGATCAATGATGGACAGAATCAGCTACACCCAGAGAAGGAACACTGGGAATTGAGTGTAAACTGTTTGCACTACTGTCTATCTACCCAGATTACTTATACCTTCGGAATCCAATTCTTACCGTGCAACAAGAAATTTGGTTTTACACACATATATTGTATCTAGGATATATGGTAACACATTTAACATGTATGGGATTGCCGGTCATCTAGGGCAAGGAGTAGAGGGAGGGAGGGAGGGAGGGGAAAATTTGGAAAAGAAGTGAGTGCAAGGGAAAATATTGTAAAAAAAAGTATCCATACATATGTACTGTCAAAAAATTATAATTATAAAATTAATTTTAAAATTTAAAAATAAAATAAAATAGCCAGGAGCTATAGGATTGTGGAGCACTATGATTAACCTTTATAACATCATGGAGAACAGAAGGAATACAGTAGGATTAGAGAAGAGCAAATATTCCAATTTTCCAAAAAGGGAAGAGAAGAAAGGAAATTGTATGGCTTCCCAAAGCATACTATAAGCTAGTGAGCTTGACTTTTACTCCTGACAAAGTTTCAGGGAATAGTTCAAAAGGAATAAATTATCCCATCCTCACCTTTGTCCTGGGTTTCCTAATTCAACACACTCAAATATTTTTTTGAGGTGGCATTGTGAAATCATCCGTACCCTGACTGGAAGGACCTTCTCACATTTTAAAAATAATAATAACTTTTTATTTTTTCAAAATACAAACTGCAAAGATAGTTTTCCTTGTTCCTTGTGTTCCAAAACTTTCTCCCTTTCTCCCCAGCTCTCCCCTCCCCTAAACAGCAAGTAATTCAATATAGGTTACAAATGTGCAATTCTTCTAAACACATTTCCACATATATCATCCTACACACACACAAAAAAAAATCACATCAAAAGGGGAAAATGAGAAATTAAAAACAAACAAACAAACAATAATAAAGGTGAAAATACTATGCTGTGATCCACCTTCAGTCTCCATAATTCTCCCTCTGGATGCAGATGGCCCTTTCTATCATAAATCTATTAGAATTGCCTTGAATCATTTCATGGTGAAAAGAACCAAATCCATCACAGTTGATCGTCACATAATCTTGTGATGTTGTTGCTGCAACATCCAAATATTTAAAACAACAACAATAATTAGAAACGTATTGTAAACAATATAACAGCCTATTGATTGGAGAATGACTGAACAGTCTATTGTTTATAAATGCAAAGAAATTATTGGTGAGTCTCAGATCCTGAATAGCAGTTCCCCTTGGTGATTCCCTCTTATCATTAAGGTAAGTTAAAAATCAAAGGATTGTAGATTTAGAACTGGAAGGAACCAACTAGTCCAAAAATTGAGGCTAAGAGGAGGTATGTGACTTGTCCAGGGTCATACAGCTGTCTAAGGCTGGATTTCTATGTTTCTATGCATGTGTTCTTGCCTTTTTTCTCTCTCCCACCCCTTCAAGCTCTTAATTGCTTTTTATTTTTTGAAAGTCAAATTAGATAATTCTTCCACCAGGCAGCCTTTTCTGTTCCTAGTCAATGATGAATTCCCCTGCCCTGCCCGCCCTCCACAACTTCAACTTTATATAATACTTTGTTTTTTATTAAATTATCAAGAACTATTTTGTACCATTTTTTAAAAGAGATTTACAGATTTTTAAAAATATAACAGATTATTGTTGGTATTGTTGTTGTTTGTCCTTCATTCTAAAAGAGAACCATGACCTCAGGGAGGTGACTCCATGACATGCAAATAAATTGGATTTAAGGGGAGGGCTATTCAAAATCACCTGCCTCACTTTCCCCTCCAGAGCCATCTGGATCCTATAGCATGAAGAAGATCAGGATGACTAAAGATGGTCCTGAGTGCAATGGGAGACCTCGGACTTTTTAACTAAGTTTTTTAACAGGTCTTAATTTGACTAAGGTAACACACAATTAGAGACTAAGGCTAAATAAAACAAAAAAGCAGAGAATGGCCTTTCTTACTTAGTAAAAATAAAAAATCAATATGGGAGGCAAAGATCCTCAGATATTCTGGCCAAAAGAGAAATAACTGATATTTACATTCACTCTGAGCTAATCAGGGCACAAACAATGACCAAGAAGGGCTTAGCCTGGGTCCTATAGGTGGCCAATCAATGACAGTCAGATTGATTTGGTTTTAAAACATTGTCCTAGCTATAAACCTCAAGATATCTTGTGAGGTTTTAGTGATCAAAATGTGTATATATAACAGGTACTTCTAAGCAAATAGCTCTTCCTAACACTTTATAAAGTATATTTCCCAAGAAACATTTGATTGCTGATTATTAACTGAAGTCATTTAATTTAGGAAACTAGTCAATAGCATTGACTATTGACCAGCCCTTTGTTGTCTCTCTTTGGGTATTGTCTATATTTGCTTTGCCACCACAATTGTGCGTATTTGTGCCTTACTTTGCATCAGTTCATTTAAGGCTTCCCATATTTCTCTGAATTCTATCTAGTCATTCCTTAAGGAGCAGTAAAATTCCATTACATTCATATACAATAATTTGTTTAGTCTTTCTGTAACCACTGGTCTCATGTTTTGTTTCCAGCTTCTCTGTTAGCACAGAATAATGTTTTTAGGAACATTTTTGCTCTGTGAATCTTTTCTTTCAGTTAAGAAATAGTCGTTGCAATATAGTCCCAGTTGTGGGATCACTTAATAAAGTGTATGGATGGATGATTTACTTTATTTTGCATAATTCTAAGCTATTTTTCAGAACACTTGACCCAGTTCACAGGTCTGCCATCAGTGAATTATTGAGCCTGTCTTCACAAAATTCTTCTAACAATGAGTTTTCCCAACTTTCAGCATCTTTGCTAGTTCTTCATCTGAAGGGAGGGAATACCTCAGGGTTATATTAATTTGCATTTTAATATTTTAGGGGCTTGGGGGGAGCTATTAATATCTTTGATCACTTGTTCATCTGGAAAATCTCAACTTTATAAACTAGTGCTAATTCTCTATGAATTTTGAATCTCATACTTTTATTAAAATTAGTTAATGCAAAGATTTTTTCTAGTTTCTATCTTTTTTCTGATGCTTATTTTTATTTTTGCAATAGCTTTTAAATTGTATATAATTAGAATTGCCTATTTGGTCTATCGTGATCTTTTATACCTATTATCTGGTCATAATTTTTTCTTCTGTATAAAACTGTGAAAGACATAATTTTCCACTCTACTTTTCTATGGAGTAATATTTTATATTTAGTTCATTTATCCTTTTTGAGTGTTTTGTGGCATAAGATCTAAGTTTCTGATCCAAACCCATATTTTGCCAAACTGCTTTCTCCTTTTCCCAGAAGTTCCTGTAAATAAAGAGTTCATTTTCCAGGAATTTGTATATTTGATTTTATAGAACTCAAAAGGTGACATGGCATAGTAGAAAGAGAAGCAAAGTCAGGAAAACTCAGCCTTTGAACACAGTAGACACTTAATATATGTTTATTGACTGACTGACTTAACATCAAGCATTAGCAAAGGGAGTTTCCAATGAAATCACTGATCTGTCTCCTATCTATGCAAAAAAATCTTTGTAAATTTGTTTCCAAATCTTGCTTATCTAGTCAAATCTACTGACCCAAGTTTCTATTTTTTTTTTCTTCTGATTCTAGATACTTTTCTTACAATGATTAATTTGAAGCAAGCTTTGAGATCTGTTAATGTTAAGCGCCTTTGAAGAGGTCCTGGGTAACTTGGTGGAGTTGGCCAAAGAAAGCCTGAAATATTGATAAGATTACTCCAATAGGGAAGTAGGGAAGGGCAGTGGTGGGGATTGGCTCAACTTCACAGTCCCAACTCCCGAGGAGGTCTTGGGTAATCCCACCTTACAGTATCCAATCAGAAAACCAAATTATGATGTCAAACCCCTGAGGTCATATTTCCCCTATAAATCTGCCCATCTTTGCTGAATCCCTATTGGGTTAGCTGGGGTGTTTGTCTTGTGGTATTTTTTCTTCCCCTTTGCCTTATGGTATCTTTCTCCTTGTTATAGCTAACTCTTTCAAGGCGCTAAATCCTTTTTTTAGGATTTAGCCTGCCAGAATAGCATATTCCCACCTCATGGTATATTCTTGGTTTATTGTGAGTTCCACTAGGGAACTGGCCCTTTTCATTGTTAATTGTTAAAACCCCTTTCCTTGCTAACTAGATGCTCTTCCAATTCTATTTCATATTTACCACTCTTCATTTTGTCTGTAACCTTTTCTCCTAAATAAATGTACCTTTTGGCTAAGAGAAAGCCTTTGTGAATTTGTCACATGTGTATTTCAAACCAAGAACTGCTACTCTGATCTCATCACCTTTCTTTTTTCCCCATTATATTCCTTGATATTCTAGACCTTTGATTTCTCCAAGTTCAGTGTTATTATTTCCTCTAAGTTTACAAAACATTTCTTTGTTAATGGTGTACTTTAGTCATCTGTGCCCTTGTTGTATCCAGTTATGGGACTGTGAGCTCCATGAGTCAAGTTACATTTATTAAGGGCCTACTATGTGATAAACTCTGTACCAAATTCTGGGATACATTATCTAAACTTTGTGAAAGATCCCCCCACTAACAGCACAGTGTTCAATATAGTGAGTGTTTAATAAAGGGGAGAAAGTTTGAGGTACAAGGGCTCATAAAGTACAATCTATTCAGCTAGTCACTGATCAATAGGCTCCCATCTTGTTTCCAGTTGGGAAAAGAAAAATCAGAAGAATATTAAAACCATTTATATAGTATTTTAATGTTTGTAAAACACTTTACAGACATGGTCTCACTTGCACCTCACAGTTACCCTGGGAGATAGGTGCTATTATCATCCCCTTTTTATAGATGATTAAACTGAGGCAGAGAGAGAGGGATTAAGTAACTTGTCCAGGATCCCGCATCTTATGAAGTTTTTGGTGACAGATTTGAACTTTGTTCTTTCTGACTCCCAGTCCAGTGCTCCATCCATTGTAACAGCTATCTAAATCCAGAAATGTCAGAAATTCAGGGTTTGGAGAGTTACAAGGAGACCCCAGAAAACACTCTGCTTCCTTAGCAACCAAAGAGACTGAAAAAAATTTCTCTGGTCTAGGGGCTCTATATGAGCTGACCTGGAAGTAATACAGCCCAGAAGCAAACAGAATTATGTGATTTGCCCAGGATCACATAGCTACTATGTCTAAGGCTGAATTTGAACTCTGATCTTTTGGACTCCAGAACAGTGCTATATCTACTAATGAAAAAAATAAGATAAAATAAATAGAAAAGGTATGTATTCTGATTCCAAAGAAATACCTCCCCAATCCTACTTTTGCCCTGGATATTACCCAAGCAACAAGGGAAAATATCCAGGGAGCCTTCTGTTTTGGGGTAAGTTTGGGTCTAGTTTTCATCACAGATGCTCATGTAAGTGGTTGCTGTGTCCACAAAAAGAGTTCACAGTAGGCAGCTGCTGATCCTTAGGTCCTTTAATTACCCCCTTCTAAGTTTCTCCAACACTCCAGACACCCCACTAAGAAGTTTGTGAGGGCACCTGCTATGCCCACTTACCTCAAACTGTAAAATGCCATCTGGTAGCCCTCTTGGAGTCTCTTCTTCCTACAAGGAGTCCCAGTTCTCCTGGAGTCCTTATGTCCTCAAAGCTTCTGAAAGGTTGCACTTTTGGTCTGGAAAACTTCCTTTAGATTAAGATCTACCCAGGGAATTGAACTGAAATCTGTCTGCTGGGCCTCTCACAGAATTTAATTTTTGTTAGTTAGGTGTCATTCTAAGAAACCAGAAGAAATGTTGCCCTTTTCTGTTGCAGCTTCAAGAAAACTATTCTCATCTTCTTTGAATTTCACTCTCTCCCCACCCCCATCTGCAAATCCAGGGAGTTAGAACAGATGATGCCTCAAGTCCCTTCCAGTTCTAATCCTATGAGGAACCTTTCATGTGGAAGGAGTCTACAAATTTCAACAACTTGGGACAGAACTCAGAGGACTTCCTGTTGCCTCAGTCTCCTCTCCCTCACTCCATCCATCCCTTAGCAAGGCTTGAGTTTTATAATGCTCCCAAATCCTGCCATACTGCTTTGCCCACGGTGAATGGCAATATTAATCAGCCACCTAATGCCGGCCTTAAAGCCTCCTCTTATCAGAAAATTATCAGAAAATAAAGGGGCGAGGAGAAGAGGAGGAACATAAAATGGATAAGATCACAGAGCTGGAAGATATCTTAGAAACATCTACATCAGTGGTTCAGACTCCCTTGATAATTTGGTGACATCTATAGGAATACAGAAGATGTATATTATACTAAAATAGTTATCAAGATAATTTTTTTAAAAAACAAATTAAAATTGTGGACCTTTGATTTAGTCTAGAAATGTTATTTTATTGATCAAAAAACTGAGGTCAAAAGTGGGAAGTGACTCTCTTTTCCTTTCTTTCAATCGATCAGCCTTTTGTGCCCACCCCGAAACACATTTCTCTCTGTTTCTCCTCTCCTAGTGCTGTTGCTTCGCATTCCCATTTCTCTCATTCCCTGTGTCTGTGTAATCATAGATTTCTCTTTCTCTAGAAACTCAAGCAGTTTGGAATTCATATTGGCAACTGAATTTCCTCCCTCTTAGACAGTTTTTTTTTTTTTTTTAATAAGCACAATGAATGTATCCAATTGAGAAAGAAAGGTCTCAGACCCCAGTCCTTAGTTTTCCCCTAACAAGGCCCCTTCCAACTTAGCTCCAGGAAAACTGTCTCCGAGAGCTGAAGCCAGGAGAGGCCCTGCCTAGGGCCTGAGCTCATAAAGCCCAGGTGTGCTGGAGCCCCACATCTCTGTCAGTCTTAGAACATGAGCCTCCCTCAGTAACAGTCAAAGAGCTGTGTGCTCCCT